>NW_028227256.1:153217631-153895131 GCF_978045245.1 Mus caroli | reverse complement strand
AACAAACAAACAATCAAAATATTAAATAATAAATAATAAATAAAAGAATAAAAATAAAGATAGAAAAACCAAAACAGAACAGAAAAAAATCAAATCAACCCCCTCCAGCTTTCTCCTTGTACGCGGCAGAGAACGGAAGGGGAGCCCCGCCCCCACCCCATCCCCGCAAGCTGAGACTCCTCGTGAGCTGCTGCCTTAATCATCCAGAGGCTTCCTGCCCGCTCCTGCAATGTCCAGCAGTTGTACTCAGCAGGAATTCTTATGAACACCTCAGTCTTGGTTTCTCAAAATAGGAGCTCACGCTTTAAAGAGCTACTCTGAGGGCTTCAAGCCCTGTAACTTGGTTAGTTAGAATCAGACACTTGTCATGGAAAGCCCACGAGGAGAGAGGCCCGGCATGGAGGCCATGCTGAAAGGTACAAAGGTCCTGCTGCTGTTCACGTGCGAACTTGGGGGTTTTCTCTGTGTATACCTCATTCTGAGACCTTTCTTGCTCTTTTCTTCTTCCAGTGGAAAAGATGTTATAATCCCTAGTAAGAGAAGCCCATTCGCCGTAGCCCTTAATGACTTCAGGGAATATGAAAAGGTAAGGCTTTCTCAGGTCTGTCTGGCCGTCCATTGCCGGCAGAGTGAGTGTGCCTCTGATCCTTAGTATCCTGTTACAAGTATCATTTCTGCTCCCCTTGAATATAGCTTTTGTGTAAAGGACAAATGGGACTTTAAAAATTAATTACTTTTTATAAAGCATGGGAAAATACACATAGCATAAAGCTTTGCCTTTTAACCACTAAAGTGTCTAGGTCAGTGGCATGGCATATAGTCACACCGCTACATGCGCCAGCCTTCAAACTGAAGTGCTACTCATTAAACGGTAGCATTAAAGAGTAGCACTCATTACACAGTAGCTCCTGATGTTTGCTTTCCCTCAGCCCCTGGCAAGCATAATTCTACTCTCTGTGAATTTGATGATTCTAGTATTTGTCCATTCATGAATGGCTAATTTCCCTCAGTATACTGCCTTCAAGGTTCATTCATGTTTCAGCATTGCCTCCCTTTTTAAAGCCAAGCTGTGTTTTATTGTGTATGTCACACAATAAAATATATGTATATAACAGTTTATGTGTATATTATAGTTCCACACATTATTAGGATGATTCTTTTTTTTAAGTTTCAAGCTTTGAAAATATATTGTATTAATTAAGTCACCATTATGATGGCCAGGGATATGTTATAGTACCACTGAGCCTGACACAGTCAAGGCTCTGATTCAAGCCTCAGTACCACACACACACACACACACACACACACACACACACACACACACACACATACACATACACATACACACACTCGACTGTTAGGCTATAGTAGTGGGATAAAGGAAGTGTATAATGTCATTGAATTCATGTAAGAAGGAGTATCGAATTCGTGACCAAATAGAATCTCATACAGAGCTCGGGAAATGACTTGTATGTGTGTGTGTGCTTCTGAGATTAGGACTTGAGTAGTTCTTTCTGATCTTGAACTCACGATGTGGCCAAGAACACACTGGCGTTCCTCCCACCACTCTTGCCTTCTGGCACTGGGATGATAGATGCTTACCACTTCCTCCTCTTTTGGAATGACTTGATTGTAATCATCTTAGGACTGACGATGTCTACCTTTCTATAGACAGGAGATTTTAGGGATTTAGTTGGCAGTTTTGACATGTATAGATAAAACAGAAAAGGGCTTTACTAGGAACAATAATAATTCTTACTTAGTTTATTAAATACTCTGTCAGGATGAACATACAATCCACACACCATCTTATTCTTTCCAACAGCTCAGGATGGAGGTTTAATGATTTCCACCTCCCACATTCCAAAGCTGAAGCTTAGGAAGGGAGTTAAGTGCGTTACCATCAGCGGTGAGCGCCAGAGTAAGCACTTGCCTGTCTCTAACCCCAAACTCTTACAAGAAGTGCACTGACAATGACAATAACCCATGAGCCTCTAGAATACCAGAGAGTCATGGAGGATGGACGCTCGAGGCAACCTTGGGTTGATGATGATGATGATATCTAGTGATGTATTAAATCTAATGATATTAATTCTTTTTAAATATAATAATATAATAATATAACAATAAATATAATAATAGTACTATTCTCTCTACTTCACGTTCTAGATGCTGGAGGAGGAGAAAGAGAAGTTTACAGGGGATTTTCTTTTGTCCAGATATGATGCTCTCAAAGTGATTAAACGCTTACAGGAAAACTGGACAGACATCGGGTTTGGGATACTTAGTCGCCATAAAAGTATGGATGGGTTGTTGCCACCAGAGCACGAGTACATGGAAGATATAATAAAAAACATCAGCAAGTTCTACAGAGAATATGAAATAAGAATAAATGGTGACAATGGTAAGCAAAACAAAGAAAATGAAATTTCTTGGCCATGTAAAGAATGTTAACAGTAATCACAATGTTGAATACCATTAAAATTCAAAGAGTTCATTAGAAATTAAAGTCTAAAATCTAAGAATGAACTGTCACAGTTTTATCAAGCAAATAAAGCATTGAGCATCATTTTTTTCTGAGATATAGTTTAATATGTAACATGATCCACATGTCCAAAGTGTGAATTCAAAATACACAGGCTTGTGCACCGATCACCAGTTGAGTTTACAGAATGTATTACACTTCACTAAGAGTCATGCGTCCTGGATCTCTCATTTCCTACCCTTCCCCCCTTATCCCTACCCTATTTCTAGATCCACTTCCTGTCCCATACAGTACCATTTGGGCTTTTCATAGGAATGAGAAATGGGTTTTACACCCTTTCAAGCTTCTTTACATAGCATCATTAAGTTTCTATCTGTATTTACAACCTGTGCCCTCCCCTTGTTTTGAGGTAGGGTATCTCTGTGTGGCCCTGGTTGTCCTGAGATCACTATATAGACCAGACTGATCTTGAATCCTTGTTGCCATCTTCTCCTCTTCCTCCTCCTCCTCTTCCTCCTCTGCCTCCTCTGCCTCCTCCTCCTCCTTCTCTTTTTAAAGATATGACTTAGCCTCAAACTTGTTGTCTTCATGCCTCAGCTCCCCAAGTGCTGGGCTTACAGTCATTTGCCACCATGGCTAGCCTTCCATCACTTTTATGACCAGATAGGTTGTATGAATATACCTGATTTTGTATATATTTTCAACTGTTTATAGACATTTGGGTTTGTCCCTCTTTTTGTCTTTATTTCTCTTGGAGGGAACTCTTGGCTATTTGACTCTGCTTAGCTTTCTGAAGACTGCCACTGTTTCTGAGGTAGACACATTTTCATATTCTCAGGAGCAATTATGAGGCTCTGACATTTCTGCTTCCCTCGTACCACTGTGGCCATCTCACCATGACAGTGGATGTGAAATACCGTTTCATCGTGATCTCGATCGGTATGCTCCTGACAATGAAGGATACCCAAATTGTTATGAGTCTTCTTGGCCATCTGTCTACCTTCTTTGGGAAAGTACCCTTTCAGATTGCTTGCTTGCCTATGTGAGCATGTGTGCACGTGTGTGTATGTGTGTACGCACGCAAGTGTGTTGTCCTTTTACTATTAAGCACAAGAGTTCTTTTATTCTAGGCACAAATCACTTTTCAGGCACATGAGTCACAAACATTTTCTCCCATTATGTTGCCTCTTCAAGTTTTGGTTGGTTTTGCTTGGATGCATGTCTGTGCAGAGGTTAGACATCAGATCCCCTGAAACAGGTGTTACAGATGGCTGTCAGTTGCTATATGGGAGTTGAACCTGGGTCCTCTGGAGCCACTGAGCTTTCTCACCAATCCAAGCCCCCTATTTCTTTGTTGAGTCATTTTGTAACACATCCCCAGCATGCATGTTACAAAGCCAGGTATGGTGATGTGTGCTTTTAATCCCAATGCTGGGATCCTCCAGGACCCCAGGGCTCGCTGGCCAGTCTGTCTAACCAACTGGTGAGCTCCAGACTCAGTAGAAGACCCCATCTAAACTATGTATGTGGAGAGCACTTGAGGACAGTGCCTAGTGTCAACCTCTGGCCTTTACTTACACACACATAAACACAAGCAGACACTACACTATCCAAGCACACTTCACACATGCACATTCATGTGTATCTGCAGGTAGAGAATGGGTAAAGCCTAGTGCCAGATGACTTGCTGCAGACTTCTAGTGGGCGTTTCTGGACCCACTTATGGTCAAATGACACAGAGACTTATTAATAACAAAGTTTGGCTAGTACTCAGCTCTCTGCCAGTACAGCAACCAACAGCTGCATATATAGACAGTCTTCACACAGTGTACAAAAAGGTGACCACAACACAGACTTCTCCCAAAGGTTTACTATTAATTTTCTACGAAATTATTTCAGGATATTAAAGAGGATATAATTCTTTAAAACTCATTCTGTGAGGCCACTCTTACTGATGTGCAAAGCAGGAAACAAACAATTTTAAAAGCTATATGTTCATATCCTTAATAAACATAGTTGTAAAAATCCTCACCTGAGTACTGCCAATACAAACAGCACATTAAAAATAGTTTTATTTTTAATATCCTGACTGCAGTTTCCCCTCCCTCCTCTCCTTTCCTCTCTGCTCCTTCCAACCACTTCTACCCATCCACTCTTCCTGTTTCTCTTCAGAAAAGGGCAGGCATTCCATGGATATCAACCAGCCATAGCACAGCAAGTTGCAGGAAGACTAGGCACCTCCTCTTCAGTAAGGCTAGATGAGGCCCATTTATAAGTGAGAACCCAGTAGGAGGGAAAAGGTCCCCAAACCAGGCAACAGAGTCAGAGACAGCACCTGCTCCCACTGTTAGGAGCCCCACAGGAAGAGCAAGCAACACAACTGTAACATATGCATAGATGGCCTAGGTCAACCCCATGAAGGCTCCCTGGTGGAAGGTTCAGTTTCTTTAGCTCCCGTGGGCCCAAGTTTGTTGAATCTGTGTTTTTTTGTTTTGTTTTGTTTTTTGTTTCTTTGGTTTTTTGTGTGTTGTTTTTGACCCTTCTGGTTCCTACAATCCTTCTTCCCCTTCTTCAGCAGGATTCCCCAAGCTCCACCTAATGTTTGGCTGTGGGTCTCTGCATCTGTCTCCATCAGTTGCTGAGTGAAGCCTCTTGGATGACAATTGCAGGAGGGCGGACCTGTGATGGTTTGTATATGCTTGGCCCAGGGAGTGGCACTCTTAGGAGGTGTGGTCTTGTTGAAGTATATGTGGCCTTGTTGAAGGAAGTGTACCACTGTGGAGGTGGGCAATGAGACCCTATTCCTAACCATGAGAGTGCCAGTCTTCTCCTAGCAGCCTTCAGATGAAGATAAAGAACTCCCAGTTCCTCCTGTGCCATTCTTGCCTGAACGTTGCCATGCTCCTGCCTTGATAATAATGGACTGAACCTCTGAACCTCTAAGCCAGCTCCAGTTAAACATTATCCTTATAAGAGTTGCTTTGATCTGGTGTCTGTTCACAGCAGTAAAACCCTAAGACGGCACCCATCTATGAGTATAGCAGAATATCATTAGGAATGATGTCATTGACTTTTTTTTCCCAGTTGTGTTTGGTTCTGTACTAAGTGTCTTGGTTTTCCAGCCTCTAGTGTCTGGCCCTTCAGGCAGTGTCAGGAGTAGGCTCCCTCTCAGGGCATGGGTCTCAAGTTGGACCAGTCATTTCTTGGCCACTCCCCTGATATCTGTGCCACCTTTACCCCAGCACATCTTGTAGGCAGGGTAAATTGTAGGTTGAAACTTTTATGGTTTTGGTTAGTGCCACTGAAAGTCTTGCCTGGTTACAGGATGGCTAGTTCCCCCTCTGTATCCCTACTGCTAGGAGTCTTAGCTAGGGATATCCTCATAGATTCCATGGCACTAGGTTTCTAGCTCTTCCCAGAGATGCCTCCCAATCCCAGCCATCTCTCCAAGTACTCTCTCCCTCTGTCCTCCCCACACCCGATCTCTCCTGTTCCCACCCCTTCCCCATCCACCTGGAATTTCTATTCTATTTTCCCTTCACAGTGAGAATCGTGCATCCCTCCCTTGTTCTATCCTTGTTACCTAGCTTCTCTGGGTCTGTGGATTGTAGCATGGTTATCCTTTATCTATTTTACGGTTAATATCCACTTATAAGTGAGTACATACCATGTTTGTTTTTCTGAGCCTGGGTTACCTCACATGGGATGATCTTTTCTAGTTCCATCCATTTGCCAGCAAATTTCTAGATGTCATTGTTTTTAATAGCTGTGTAATACTCCACTGTGTAAATGTACCACATTTTCTTTATCTGTTCATCAGTTGAGGGACATCTAGGTTGTTTCCAGTTTCTGTGTATTACAAATAAAGCTGCTATGAATATAGTTGAGCAAGTGTTCTTATGGGATGGTAAAGCATCCTTGGGATATATGCCCAGAAGTGGTAGAGCTGGGTCTTGAGGTAGATTAATCCAAACTTTCTAAAAATTTTCCATAGTGATTTCTAAAGTGGCTGTATAAGTTTGCACTCCCACCAGCAATGGAAAAGTGTTCCCCTTGCTCCACATCCTCACCAGCATGAGCTGTCACTTGTGTTTTTGATCTTAGCCATTATGACAGATATAAGATGGACTCTCAGAGTCATTTTGATTTGAATTTTTATGATGGCTAAGGATGTTGAGCATTTTAAATGTTTCTCAGCTGTTTGAGATTCTTCTGTCAAAAATTCTCTGCTTAGGTCTGTATTCTATTTTTGATTGGGTTATTTGGTTTGTTGATGTCTAGTTTCTTGAGTTCTTTATATATTTTGGATATCATCAAAATATATGTCAGATGTGGAGTTGGTGAACATCTTTCCCATTCTGTAGGTTGCCATTTTGTCCTTTTGACAGTGTCTTTTGCCTCACAGAAGCTTTTCAGTTTCATGAGGTTCCATTTATTAATTGTTGATCTTAGTGTCTACATGACTGGTGCTCTGCTCAGGAAGTTGTCATGTGCCAATGCATTCAAGGCTACTCCCCACTTTCAGACTCATTGACACAGGACTCAAGTCTGTAGTCCTTTGGAAAAGGGAGATAGAAATATTGTTTGAGCCCAGAGATTGAAGATTAGCCTGGGCTACATATAGGAATGACTTAACATGATCAAGTACAATTCATCCCAGGCAAAGTTGGCTCAACATGCACAAATAAATATACCACATCAACAGAACAGAGGGCAAAAGCTTGTGATCATCTCAGTATATGCAGAAAAGGCACTTGATAAATGCAATACCCCATGCCTCATAAAAACAGAAGGCATATACTTAAATAATAGAGGCTATATAATAAAGCCAACCATTGTTGTTTTTAACAAAATCTCAAATGTTTGATTTTACTAATAAAGACACAGGAGCCAGATGCTGGGGTGAGAGCCTGCTAGCTCAGAGAGGCAGAAAAAGCACCCAGCTGACTTTTCTCTTCAGCCAACATCCCAAAAGCAAGTTCTTCTTCTCCACACCATCTCAAAAATATTACAAACTGAATGTCCCTCCCATCTACTTCCTGTGTGTCTCTGTATCTGTCCTCCTACTCCCTCTCACCCTCTGTGTAATTTTTCTATGTTCACTCCCTGTAGGTAGCTTACTCTACTTCTTAACCTATGGTTGACTTTATTTAATCCTGTTAACAATTTTCAAACAGAAAGCTCTTGGATTAAAGGTATGTGCTAGGGCTGAGCCACACCACAACTAGAAACAGGGTTTCCCAGTAAACAACACAACCTCGGGTTCAGTGTTATCAAACGTCCTGCAGCAAACCATTAATATTATTTTGAGTGGAGGAACAGCTGAGGTTTCTCTAAGACCTGTAACAAACAGTGATACTCACTTCCATCCAAAATAATGCTGGAAGGCCTAGCTAGAGAATTAAATAAGAGAAGGAAATACATGCATTTAGGTTAGAAAGGGAGGAACTCAATTGTCACTGGTTGCAGGTGACATGAGCTATCTTAGTTAGGGTTTCCATTGCTGTGAACAGACACCATGACCAAGGCAACTCTTAAAAAGGACAACATTTAATGGGGACTGGCTTACAGGTTCAGAAGTTTAGTCCATTATCAAGGCAGGAGCATGGCAATGTCTAGGTCAGCATGGCACTGGAGGAGCTAAGAGTTCTATATCTTCTTTTGAAGGCAATCAGAAGACTGGCTCCCACATGGCTAGGAGGAGGGTCTGAAAGCCCATGCCCACAGTGACACACTTCATCTAACAAGGCCGTACCTATTCCAACAAGGCCACACTTCCTAACAGTGCCACTTCCAGGGCCAAGTATATTCAAACCACCACATGCACTTATATAGAGAACACCCCAAGGACTCTACCACAAAACTAATAGAGCTAATAAATTCAACAGCTTCAGGACACAAGAGCAGAATAAAAATCAGTAACACTGCTGCAGCTCAATACTGAATCAGAACAGTAATTCCATTCCTAGGTGCTATAAAAAGTAAGAAAAAAAATTACTTGTGAGTACATTTATCCAGAAATGAAAGATCAAAATTGAAAACCATAGGATTTTGATGGAGGAAATTAAAGAGGACATAAAGAAATGGAGACACATCCCATGTTCATGGATAAGAAGAATTAAATAATTAAAGAAGATGTAAAGAAATAGAAATGCAGCCCATGTTCATGGATGAGAAGAGTCAATATTTTAAAAAATCCATGTTATTCAAAGTGATTCAATGTGTGAAAATATTAATAACATCATTTAAAGAAGTATAAGAAAACAACCCTAAAATGTATATGGAACAACACATGTAACTGGAACAGCAACAACAAAATAAAACCCTAAATAAACACCGTAGTCCCAAGCAAAACCTTCAAAGTAGGAGTCATTATGCTACCTGAAATAAAAATCTACTACAAAATTGTAGTCATTTAAGTTAGGATACATAAACACAATATAAGACCACAGCCCAGGAATCAGAGTGGTAAAGGACACAAGCAGATCTCCATAACTTTTTTTCTCTTGAAAGTGAGACCCTGTCTATTAGACAACTCGTCATCTCCCTCTCTCCCTAGCTCCACAGCCACGACACCCTGTTGCCAGGAATCTGACTGCCCTTGATAACTTAAGGCAGTGGTGCTCAACTTTCCTAATGCTGCAACCCTTTAACCCAGTTGCTCATGTTGTAAGTGACCCCCAACCATAAAACTATTTCAGTGCTACTTCATAACTGTAATTTTGCTAGTTATGACTTATAATGTAAATCTCTGTGTTTTCTGATGATCTTAGGAGACCCCTGTGAAAGGGTCGTCCAGACCCCAAGGGGTCATGACTCACAGGTTGAGAACCACTGCCTTAAGGTATGGTGGAAGATAGCTCAATGTGTGTGTGTTTCCCTTCGTGTATGATCCTTTAAAAAGTTCATCCATGCTGCAGGATGCACTGGGACTTTCTTCCTAAGATTGAATAATAGGGCATGGATTCATTTCTCTCTACTCACTCAGGGGAAGACATCAAGGTCGCTTGGCTATTGTGAACAATTCTACCATGAACGTGAATACCCAAATGGTTTTGGTTTTGTTTTCAGTATGTACCTAGATATGTGACTGCTTGCTTCAATCACATGGCAGTTCAATTTTTCACTTCAAGAAATTGCCTGCCACATTGCTAGGGCAAGGCCCCCACCAAACCACACTCTTGCTAATACCAGCCATTTTCTGTCTTTTTAAAAGTAGTTATTGTGTACTGGTTAGTTTGTTAACTTGACACAGCTGTAGTCACTGGGAAGAGGGAGGAGGCTCAGTTGAGGAATTGCCTTCATCAGATTGCCTGGTTGGCATGTCTGTGTGTGGAGACCTCTCTCCTTCTCTTCTTCCTCCTCCTTCCCCCTCCTTCTCGTCCCTCCTCTTCCCCCTCTTCTCCTCCCTCCTTTCTTTCTTTCTTTCTTTCTTTCTTTCTTTCTTTCTTTCTTTCTTTCTTTCTTTCTTTCTTTCTTTTTTTCTTTCTTTTTAAAGACACCATCTCTTTATTAAGTAGGCTTGGCTGTCCTAAAAATCAATATGTGGACCAGGCTGGCTTTAAACTTAGAGATCCTCTTATTGGGATAAAATGTGTGTGTCACCATATCCAGTGGTTGTTAATTTTATGACTTTAGTCTGTGACTGAATAGCCTTTCCCTTTTGTGTATTTGGAAAAAGACCTTTCTTGTAGTGTGGCGACTTCATGTGTTTATGTGTCCTCCTTTTCTATTTCCCCTCTTTAGTATTTCTTTTTTTTTTAAGATTTTATTTATTAATTTTATGTATATAAGTACACTGTAGATGTCTTCAGACACACCAGAAGAGGACATTGGATCCCATTACAGATGGTTGTGAGCCACCATGTGGTTGCTGGGAATTGAACTCAGGACCTCTAGAAGAGCAGTCAGTGCTCTTAACCACTGACCCATCTCACCAGCCCTAGTATTTCTTATAGTAGTGATTGCTGCAGATTTCTCTTAGTTGATTTTTATTTTTTTTTATTTTTATTTTTATTTATTTTTTTTTTTTGAGCTGGAATTTTACTCTGTAGTCCTGGCTGGCCTGGGACTTGCCAGGTGGCCTCTAACTGAGAGCTTCTCCCTCCCCAATGTGGGGACTGGAAGTGTATGCCTGCCACACTTTGCTTTTCTTCTTTTTAAATGTCCTTTGAGTACAGGAATCATGATCTGGCAGAGGCCTCCTTTAGGGCTTTCTCTAACCTGCTGTTACACACACACAGTTCTTCATTTCAATTTATTGCTTTCTTTTTCCCTTGGGTTTATAAACTTTTTTTAATCTTTTTTAAAATTTAATTTAAATTTATTTTTTACACTCCATTTCCCACCCTCCATCTGATCCACATCCCACACCTCCTCCCATCCTGTCTCCACATGGATGCTCCCACCCTGGGGCCTCCAGTTTGAGGGTTAGGTGCGTCAAATCTGAATGAACACAGACTGGGAAGTCCTCTACTATATGTGTGTTGAGGGCCTCATATCAGCTGGTGTATGCTGTCTGTTTGTAGGTCCAGTGTTTGAACGATCTCAGGGGTTCAGATTAATTAAGATTAATTCTTAATTAATTAGTTAATTAATTAAGAATCTCCCTTCTCCTCAGCTTCTTTCAGTATTCCCTAATTCAACAACAGGGACCAGCTGCTTCTGTTCATTGGTTGGGTGTAAATATCTGCATCTGACTCTTTCAGCTGCTTGTTGGATCTTTCAGGGAGCAGTCATGATAGACCCCTTTTTGTGAGCACTCCATAGCCTCAGTAATAGTGTCAGGCCCTGGGACCTCCTCTTGATCTGGATCCCACTTTGGGCCTGTTACTGGACCTTCTTTTCCTCAGGCTCCTCTCCATTTCCATCCTTGTAATTCTTTCAGACAGAAACAATTATGGGTCAGAGATGTGACTGTGGAATGTCAACCTCATCCCTCGCTTGATGTCCTGTCTTCCTGCTGGAGGTGGACTCTATAAGTTCTCTCTCCCTACTGTCAGGCATTTCATCTAAGGTCCCTCCCTTTGAATCCTGGGGGACTCTCACCTCTCAGGTCTCTGGTACATTCTGGGGGCTTCCCCCTCCCAACCTGAGATTGGCTGTTTACATTCTTTCTGCTGGCCACCAGGGCTTCAGTCTTGTTCCCTCACCCAATACCAGATCAGGTTTCCCTCTCCCCTCCATTTCCACCCCCACCCCCACCCCCATCTACTTTCCCTCCCAGATCCCTCCCTCCGTCCCCACTTGTGATTACTTCTCTTTCCCAAGTGGGACAGAGGTGTCTTTACTTGAGCACTTAAGAGTTTCTAATTCTTTACCAAAATTTTCCATTTTATCATTTAATAATATCAGTCTTTTTTATTTCCAGTGCTAGGGATCACAGAACCTTGTACATGCTAGGCAACTGCTCTGCCAACAATCCTCATCCCTGACCCCTAATAACTTCAAATGTTTAATAACTATTAAGATTTAAAACTATGATAATTGGGCCATATCTATTTCTCCTTTAGGTCTCTCAAAATCACTTCTGTGTTGCTAAACCTTCTGTGTTGTAAATTAGATTACATTCCTAAAGCTAGCCCTCAAGATCTATTCCTTTATTTGCCCACTTCCTTCTCCCGAGGCTGACTACCAATGTCCAGCTATCAAAGTATTGAAGTCCAGCAATCAAAAGCCACCTTCGGGCTCACCTAATTAACATACTCACTCTAAATCTAACACCCCATTCTAACACTGGCTTTCCCTTTAACCTTTATAAACTGCCATTGTCTTGTGTACCACATCTGTCTCCTATCTATCTAGAGGCAATACTTTGTCATCCCCTCCCACCCCCAACAAATATCCCTCTCCCTCCTTGTTCCTTTTCTCCTTTGCCCTCACCCACTGTCTCCTGTTTTTGTCTCTTATTCCCTGCCTTTTGTCCCTCTGGGGCAAATACATCTTCTTTGTGCTGAAAACTTGATCTTTGGGTGTTTTGTGCATCTCTCGAGGTTCTCTGGTAAATGAGAGACGAGAGAGGATCTGCCCTCGCCTAGATTTTATACTCTATTGGAATAATGATATCACAAAGAATTTGTTCTTTTTTTTTTTTTCTCCCCATTTTCCTAGGTATCTCTAAAGTTCTTCCAAACTTGGTCATTTCTTTGGACATGTGTGTTTTCAAGTTAGAAAACTTCCTCGATTATTCTCAAGTTCCCACTGAAGAGTGGCTTGAAATTGATGAAAAGATTAATGAAATGAAGTTTCAGCTGGAAGCGCTGTTGAACATTATTGATTCGGTTCCAGAGGGCATGGACATGGATCCTGGCGCGTAAGTTCCCAGGCTTTTCTCCTTGGGGTGGATGTCTCAGAAGCCCTAACATGATAAACCAGCAGTCTCAGTGTATTTTTGAATGCGGGCAGCTGTAGTCAACTTTAAAACATGTTTTCCTTCTTCGCAAGAAGAAGCTTTGTGTGTCATAGTGAAAAGCCTTCTGTTAACTCTCACGAATTACCAGTGGCTGGGCGGTTTACTCAGAAGAGGCTTAGTTTTTGTTTACAGTTTGGAAGCTGAGCATCTTCAACAGCATGGCACTGACTCTTTTGAGGGTTCATAACAAATGACATCATGGCAGGGATGCATGTGCAAGGGAGGGTATCACCTGGCAAGTCAGAGGGATCTAGCTCCTTCTTTTCCAGCAACTCTTTCTTATAGGAACTACCCACAATCTCCTGAGAGGACCCCAGTCACTTTCTAGTAAGCCTATCCCTTAAAAGTTTCATGGCCATGCAAAAAGCTAAGCCTCCAAAACCTCGAGGGGAAAAAACCAAACAAACAAACATAGACAAATCATACAACCTATTTAGGCTACATCCCTTCCCCCACCTATCAACCACTGATCAACCACTAATATGCTTTCCATCTCTCTGCATTTCTCCCTTATAAACAGTTCATGTGAAAGAAATACTGTCTGCAAAAATAATCACTATCAAATGTAGACCCACTATCAAAATACAGTAGTATTAAAAGAAATCATCTTGTAAGTGCCTCTCTGTGGTGGTTTGAATATGCTTGGCCCAGGGATTGCCACTATTTGGAGGTGTGACCTTGGAGTAGGTGTGGCCTTGTTGGAGTAGGTGTGGCTTTGTTGGAGTAGGTGTGTCACTGTGGGTGTGGGCTTTAAGACCCTCCACCGAGCTGCCTGGAAGCCAGTCTTCTAGAAGCTTTCAGATGAAGATGTAGAACACTCAGTTCCCCTGCACCATGCCTGCCTGGACGCTGCCATGCTTCCACCTTGTGATAATGGACTGAACCTCAGAACCTGTAAGCCAGCCTCAAGTAAATGTTGTACTTATAAGACTTGTCTTACATCATAGGAACAGAGACAGTCCCACAATACCCAGAGGAAGCTCCACTCCTGGGTGCTCTAACACACCCAGGATCATAGGATCAGAGGTGAGAACACAACATCTGTCCCCAAACTGGGAGTAACTGGGACCAGCGGGATCCAGGGACTCAGGAACCCCACCCAACCAGTGGCATGGGTTTCTTCCAGTCTGGGCCTGTACCCTGAGCAGACCTTAGGCACAAACTCCCCAGCCAGTTCCACAATACCCAGAGGAAGAGCTACTCCCAGGCACTCTAACTTGCCCGGGACCACAGAATCCTAGGATCCTGGGAGCTTGGTCACACTAGGATCTCTGGGCCACAGAGGCAGCTTGACTCCCAGGAGCTCTGACACACCCAGGATCTCAGGATCCCAGAATCACAGAATCACAGGATCACAGAAACAGCTTGACTCTGAGGAGTTCTGACACAACCAGGATCATAGAAAGGACAGGTTCCAGTCAGATATAGTGAGGGCAGATAGCACTAGAGATAATCAGATGGCAGGAGGCAATAACATAAGCAACAGAAACCAAGGTTACTTGGTGTCATCAGAACCCAATTCTCCCAGCATAGCAAGTCCCAGATATACCATCACACCAGAAAAGCACGATTTGGATCTAAAATCACTTCTCATGATGATAGAGGACCTTAAGAAGGTCATAAATAACCCCTTAAAGAAATACAAGAGAACACAGGTAAACAGCTAGAAGCCCTTAAAGAGGAAACACAATCAAATGGGCAAAGGAAATGAACAAAACCATGCAGGATCTAAAAATGGAAATAGAAACAATTAAAAAATCACAAAGGGAGACAACCCTGGAGTTAGAAAACCTAGGAAAGAGATCAGGAGTCATAGATACAGGCATCACCAAGAGAATACAAGAGATAGAATAGAGAATCTCAGGGGCAGAAGATACCATAGAAAACATTGACACAACAGTGAAAGAAAATGCAAAGAGAAAACAGCTCCTAAACCCCCCCCCCCCACACACACACAAAATCCAGGAAATCCAGGACACAATGAGAAGACCAAACCTAAGGATAGTAGGTATAGAAGAGAGTGAAGATTCCCAACTTAAAGGGCCAGTAAATATCTTCAACAAAATTATAGAAGAAAACTTCCCTAACCTAAAGAAAGAGATGCCCATGAAAATACAAAAAGCCTACAGAACTCCAAATAGTTGGGACCAGAAGAGAAATTCCTCCCATCACAGAATAATCAAAACACCAAATGCACAAAACAAAGAAAGAATATTAAAAGCAGTAAGGGAAAAAGGTCAAGTAACACATAAAGGCAGACCTATTAGAATTACACCAGACTTCTCACCAGAGACTCTGAAAGCTAGAAAATCCTGGGCAGATGTCATACAGACCTTAAGAGAACACAAATGCCAGCCCAGGCTCCTATACCCATCAAAACTCTCAATTACCATAGACCAAGAAACCAAGATATTCTATGACAAAAACCAAATTTACATAATATCTTCCCACAAATCCAGCCCTACAAAGGATAATAGATGAAAACCACCAACACAAGGAGAGAAATTACACCCTAGAAAAAGCAAGAAAGTAATCTTTCAACAAACTCAAAAGAAGATAGCCACACAAACATAATTCCACCTCTAACAACAAAAATAGCAGGAAGTAACACAATCACTTTTCCTTAATATCTCTTAATATGAAAATTAATATTACCATCATATCCTAATTGATTGAAATTCAAAGATATGAGGAATTAGAAATTTGTTGGCTGTCATCCAGTGGTATCTCTAATTTGGTAATTGAAGAAATAGGACCAATATTGTACAACCCATTTACTCTTTCTGCTTGTTTGTTTGACAGTGTTTTGCTGTGTACCACATAATGGTCTTGAAATCTCAGTCTCTCTATTAGTAGGATTGTTTTGTTTTGTTTTGTTTGTTTTTCTAGACAGGGTTTCTCTGTATAGCTCTGGCTGTCCTGGAACTCACTTTGTAGACCAGGCTGGCCTCGAACTCAGAAATCCACCTGCCTCTGCCTCCCAAGTGCTGGGATTAAAGGCATATGCCACCACTGCCCGGCCAGTAGAATTGTTTATTTGATGTTTTTATACTATATTATGGTTTTCAGAACAGCTTAAATATTTCAAAATTATTTATACAGCCAAAAGAAATGTAGACAATTAATTTGATAGGTGGCTTGTAAGAGAACAACAAAGAGTGAGACTGAATGTTTTGCTTGATATTTATAATTATTGTATAAGTTTTGAAGAAGATGACTTTATAAGTTACTCTTTTTCTGAGATGAATACTTTTCAAAATCATCACAGCCAATGAACCAGAATCTTACCCTTACCTGATGTCTGTGCCACCCTCCAAGCAGAACCATTGTTCATCAAAATAGTTGATGAATGACTTCATGGATAGACCATCTTAATATACACATCATTTGCTAAATGAGTGTAACCTGTTCCCTGTGGGCTGAGAATGATGATAATCACTCAAGTCAAATAGCTTTGATCATAGCAGGAAATCTGTATTGAAATAATCATGCCTACAATTAATTCCTTGATGCAGCAGAACTGTCATCTCTTATCTTAGCTACTATGGAGGTAAAAATCCTTTGGTGATGTGAGGGACATTGAAGTACAACCTTATTACAGTGAACTCCAATGGCTAAAAATTGTTCTTATTTTGGGTTTGTACCACAGTAAGAACCAAGATTTTAAGCTCTACGAAAAACAAAACAAACAAACAAACAGACTTTATCTTTTTATGCTCATTTAATAACATGTCCATCATTTTTATGATGATTGGTATAAAAATATATATTGTGTTGACTATAATAATAAAAAAATAAAAATAAAAATAAATAACAAGACTTGTCTTGGTCATGGTGTCTCTTCACAGCAATGCAAACCCTAACTAAGACACTCACTTTAGGAGGAGGTACTGATAGTATTGTGTGCATTGACTAATATTAGTTACTCTATTTGGGAGTTGGAAGGAAAAAGGAAAGGAAAAAACCCCTCAGGATAACACTAGTAGTTAGTATTGGAGAGACAGAGAAAAGATAGAGAAGGAGATATAGAGAACACTAAGGGCAAAGGAGGGGCATGAGGCAATTTTGGCTGAGGATTGGTTGACAAGAGAGATGTACGGAAGTAACTGGGTAAGGATATTCCCAGCACTCAGACAGATGGGACACAGGTGCTGCAGACTGGACAACCTCTGTTCTCTGGGAGAGGAAGATGAAAAAGGATGGTAAGGGTCTTAATCACTGTTCTACTGCTGTGAAGAGATACCATGACCAAGGCAACTCTTAGAAAGGAATCATTTAGTTGGGGCTGGATTAAAGTTTCAGAGGTTTAGACCATTGTCATCATGGTGGGAAGCATGTGCCAGCAGACACAGCACTGGTGTAGTTGAGAGCTGCATTCTGATCTCAGGCAGATAGGGAAACCCTGGGGTTGGCATGGGCTTTTGAAACCTCAAAGCCCAGCCCCAGTGACACACTTCCTCCAACAATGCCAAACCCCCTGATCCTTTCACTCCTTGGTGAGGAAGCCTTAAAATATAGGAGCCTGCAGGGGCCATTCTTTTTGTCAACATGACAGGGCGACAAGAAGTTGTCCTGCTCAATCGATGGTGAATATTAACCAAGAAGGGGATAACTGTGGAGGGGAGAAAGCTGGGTGAGTGTACATACAGGGAAAGTGTTGAGGTCTGGGAATTGCCACACAAACCACTCAGACACCGATTTCAGTTAAACAGGGCTGATTTACTGTATTCACACCCCAAGACTAATTGATCATGAATGTAGTCTAGACTCAGGAGCTAACTGTGACCCTGAATATTTCTCAGGTCCACTTTATATAGGCAAAAACTACAGTGAGCTCAGGTCCAGGTTCAGGAAGCACTACCTGTGACTCAAGCTATTTTGGCTAGCTAGACAGAACAGTTCTAACTGATCTTTATTCTGATTGGTCCTAAGAGAAGCATATGGTTGTGGAATTTCTTACCATTAACAAACTTCAGAACATAACAGGTATGTGGCAGCTTGACCCTGCTCTGAGCCAAGCTATTTTTCTGTGTCAGTAACAATATGAAATGACCGTCAGGCATCGACGAGGCTACAGATATGCTCAGGGAGCAGGCTTTAACAGAAAGCATTTTGGCCTGCTCGAGGTCTGCTGGGTCCAGTTTCCTGTCTGAGCCTCTTGATTATCCTTCTCAGGCCATCAGAAGCCTGTTGTGCCTCTAAATGATCCTCTTCTTACCTGGGTACTTTCTTTTGGGAGATAAGGTTACAGACATGTCTGGTCAGTGAGTGGCACTTTACTAATCTAGTCTCAGATGTCCCCCCAAACACCTCTGGAATGTCCTTCAGGAAACTTGTTGCAAGTGCCTTACCCTTGTGTCTTCAGCAATCCTGATTCTAATCTGTGTTGAAGTTCTGCAGGCTCTGGCTCTCTGGCTCTCTGGCTCTCTGGCTCTCTGGCTGTCCTCTGGCTGTCCTCTGGCTGTCCTCTGGCTCTCTCTCTGCCTCTCTCTCTGCCTCTCTCTCTGCCTCTCTCTCTGCCTCTCTCTCTACCTCTCTCTCTCTGCCCCTCTGCCCCTCTGCCCCTCTGCCTCTCTGCCTCTGGCTGAGTTTCCCCTTTGCCAATTACCAATTCAAAGAAAGATCCTTCTCCACCTTACAGTCTCTTACTGTCCTGGATCCATCACAGAGTCCCAAATTATTTGCTCTGAATTTCCAGAGAGGGCAGTTCACTGTGGGCCCCAGGCTGCAGGATGCCAGCTTAGCAGAAGGCTTTTTGAAATGGCATTCCATAGCTGTAGCAGCCCTACAGAATCCTGCATGTGCCTCTTTCTGCATGTGCCCCTTAGGCATCCCCTGTTGGATTCACTCTCAGCTTTTCTCTATGGTGTCTGTTGCTGGAAGCACTGTGCAGATTTCCTGAGGTTATATTGAGTTGTGTTTCTACATCCAGGTTAGCACGTCTCAGTATCTTTTGGTATTTGTCTCCTGATTTGTAAAGTTTTCAGTTTTACTTTGCTGTCAAATCTAGAAATGCCAGGCACCAGCCACCTCTTCTAATGACTATTAAACTTTTTTTTTTTGTCCAGTACATTCCTTGAAGAGTCTAACAGACCCTACCTGCATATCTAAATCTTAAAGGTTCTACTACTTTTAAAAATTATTCTCTATTAATTTTATGTGTATGGATGTTTTGCCCACATGTATGTTGGGGTGCCTAGTGCTTATGGAGGTAAAAAAAAATGCATCAGATGCCATGGAACTGTAGTTACAGATGGTTGTGAGCCATGATGTGGGTGCTGGGAATTGAACCTGGGTCCCTATGGGAGAGCAGGAAGTGACAATAGAGCCATCTCTTCAGCCCCAGGTTCTGTTGCTTTTTAATGTTACTGCACCGAGACCAAGTGTCTAACACAGTGACCACTGAGGGATACACTCAAACCACATCTGAGTTACAGCTGTATCCCCCAAAGTCAACACCTATATCCCCTTTCTCCTTTCAGAATATTGTCGTTGGACCTTGCCTCTGCCTTTCTTGGTAACTCTAGCTAAGTGTTTCGTGTGTGGGTTAGTTTGACATCAGAAGGTGGTTCTTTGAAAAGGATGTGTTAGTTAGGGTTTCTTTGGCTGTGATAAAATATCATGACCAACAGCAACTTGAGGCAGAGGGTGACTTCAGCTTAAAGTTACTGTAGTTCCACTCAACACAAACTAGAAGAAGGCCTCTCAACTGAGAAACTAGTGTAAGATTGAACTGCAGCAAGTCCATAGGGCATTTTCTCCATTAATGATTGATATGGGTGACCCAGGGTGCAAGACAGTGGGCAGCCTTCCTTCATGGCCGTTGCTGCAGTTCCTGTTTCCAGATTCCTGCCTTGAATTCCTGTCCTGACTTCCCTTAATGATGGACTACAACTGTAAGCTGAAAGAGTCTCTCACCCCCACGCCACCATTGGCCACGCTGTTCCATTACAGCAGGGGAAACCCTAACTGAGACATCCTTTTGAAAGAACCACCTTTTGGTTTAATTGATTTCTCAAGACTTTCTGTGCTCTATGGTATTGATTTCCATTACAATTATCATGGTTTCCTTCATTTTTACTGTATTAGTTTTTACTGCTGCACTTCCCTCCCCCATAGTCTTGTGCACATTGGGCATGTATCCTGTCTGCCACTAAGATATAATCTCATGGTGGATTGGTAAGTCATACATTTGAAACCCTTGCTGTTTCTTAATATTTGAAGTTATGAACTCCCTCTAAGGACTTTTGAGTTGCAGAATGGTGCCTCTTCATTGGCATTAACTCAAAGTATTTGATGATTAGTCTTGAACTAATATTTGTTGACCCTCTTGTCATTTAAATTTCACATTTGAGCTTCCTCATTCTTTCCAATAGTTGACTATAGTTTCATTCAGCTGTGTTGTACTATTTTTGTCTTTAAATGAACTGAGCCTTGCTTTGTGATGCAGCTTCTCTGTTTATTCTGCTTAGAGGTCGCTGAACCACCTGTGTTAACTATTTTTCCATAAAATCAGGTTGTTTACAGCCATTGTTTCTTTGACTTTTTCTTCATTTTTCATTCTACACCATTTCTGGAAGCCTTCAATAGTTTCGTTTTTCAAAATTAACTCTCATCATCTTCATTAAGGAGTGGACCATGCTGACTGCATGCTGGAAACCAATCATTGAAAGGGTTTTTAAATTAATTAGCATTACACAAAAAGGCCTTCCTAGTCTAGGAGTGAAGAGGCAGGGGCATGCCCATTTATAGTAGAAAGAAATATTGTAGGTAGAACATAACACTGTTTCTAGTGGATCACGCCAGTTGGCAACTGTCTCGGAGTTAGGAAGGCTGTCTTAACCTAACCAACCTATCAAACAGTTCACTTTCTCCCATGTTCTTAAAAAACTTCTCAGTATCCATGCTTACCATGTCCTGCAAAATAAACCAGTTTCACCTCACCAATGGCTTCTTGTATACTCTACTCAAGTTTCCTATGTTTATTTTGCCTGCTTTCTTCCTGCAGGGCACTCCTAGAACATATATGTGAAATGATTCCACAATGGCTCTTGAAGTTAGGCAACGAAATCACCAATGGTCAAATTGAACTTCTTCGCCACGTATGTACTTGTATGGCTTTGCAGGGCTCTGTTTTGCTTTGGGGATTTTCTTCCAGGAAGAATAAAGCCCAAATGAAGCAAGGCAGTGGGAAGAACAAAATGGAAACTTCTATCGTAATATTTCAAATGATTTTCGATGGAAAATGAAAAAAGTTTAGCAGCGTGGGTATCCCATCATAGGACTCAGTATTCATCTTATGATGAGGAAGGACATTCTAGCATTATTACTGTCTCAAGGCGTTGCTTCAGCCAGCCTCTCCACACAGTGCTCAGTTTGCCATTATTGAGATCCATGGACCCACACACTTGTTTTCTTTTGTGTTCTAGAATCCATTCTTTGCCATGGGAACATTTGGAAATGCCCTTATGCTCTTCTTTATTAATACAGTGTTACTGTTGTGTAATTAGTCCATGGAGGGAGTGTGAGACAGGAGACGAGGAGATGCTTCTGGGACCTATGTGCATGAGTATTTGAAAAGTGGAAAGCCTGTCTTTCTGTCCAACAACCACTTTCACTTCCTAACCCGTTTCCCACCAATGGTTTCTGCTGTTTTGTCCTTTGCCCTCATGCCATTTGCCCTGTGCTATTTGTCTGTCGGAAACATTGGTTGGTAAACTTATTTTTTGCCCGTGCATGTGGCATGTGTGTCTGTGTGTATGCATGTTAGCAAGTGTATGAGTGAGCACATGTGTGGAGGCCACAAGTTGATGTTATATATCTTCCTTACTCTGTTTATCTGCTGAAGAGGGTTCTTTCACAGAACCAGGGCTCGCAGATTCCGTCACTAGCTCAGCTAGTCTAGCTAGTTAGCCAATTTGCCCTAGGGATCCATTTCTACCTTTTGAGCACCAGGGTAGATGCAGGCCACATGCCTGCCCAGGTTTTACCTGGGGTTTCTAACCTCATCTTCAGGCTTGTGCAGTAAAAGCTTTAAGCATAAATAAATAAATAAATAAAGGAGGAAGAAATTATTTATTTCTAATTTGCACATCAGAATTATGACTGTTTTCTATGTTATAAAATACATGCAAAAGTCAACGGATTTTTTTTTTTAAACCCAGTATTTTAAAATAACTTTGAAATGGTTCAAAATATGGAAGTGACAGAACAGTTCCTCCAGCCCTGCTTCTTAAATGCAGAGCTCTTGTAGGTGATGTGAAACTATAGCTCACAGAGAGACACAGATCCCAAGTGAAGCTCATCACCAGCTGTATTTGTTACCCGATGGCACACAGTTGTGAGTCTGTAAATTATGCAGTGGGTTCCCTTTAACTGACCAGTAAAACGTTCCACCAGCTTCAGTGTGCATTAGTTAGTTGTTCTTGAAAACAGTAACGAGAGTAGTATTTCTGTATTTTAAGACAGCTTCTCAGTTCATTCTGGAGCAGATTGGAAATTCACTTTCAGGCTTTCATGTAAAGAAATAATCCAGTGGGGGTGTGGGGGCATGCACCTGGATACCCAGTACTTAAGATGCTCAGGCAGGAAGATGATCTTTGTCAGTTTGTCAGTAGCATAGCCAGCCTGTGCTACATAGGGAGTTTAGTTCCAGGAAAGCCTGGTCTACAAGTATCTTATCTCAACACCACACACACACACACACACACACACACACACACACACACACTGAGTATCACTGGCCTGTTGGTCTATGATCATTTTCAACAACCAATTCACACCAAGATGCAGTTGCAAACAGCTGTGGATTTATAAAATGGCCTCCCTTTGGAATATTTCATTTACTCGTTATTACACCTCCTCTCTCTCTCTCTCTCTCTCTCTCTCTCTCTCTCTCTCTCTCTTTTCTTTCCCCTCCCTCCTTCCCTTTCCCCACTCCCCCCTGTTTTGTTTTTCCATGCTGGGAACTAAACTTGGGCTTTGTATGTACCAGGGCATCCTCTAACAATGAGCTATAGGCCAAACTGTCACTTATATTCTGAAAAGGAAAGTTAAGTATCCTTTTTAAAGCGAGTTAATTAACAATTATTATTTTGAGACAGGGTCTTGTTACATAGCCCAGGCTGGCCTTGGATTCATTGTGTAGCTCAGGTTGACCTCTAACTCCCGTGGTTTCAGGCCTTCCCACTCCATCCTGCCTTGTTAGTTTATATGGGTTAGGGAGTCACTAGTAAAGCTGGAGCAATTGGTTGGTAAGACAAAAAATCTCCACAGTAACTTCTGTCTTGAGAGCCTGAATTAGAACCATAGCCTGTGTGTTTTATATGAGAGTCATTTCCTATGTGTTAAAAACTCTGGGAATAAGTGATAAGTTTTTGCTTTTTTGTTTTAACTTTAATTCTCCCTATGATAATTGTATGCCCTTGACTCTGCCACTTCCCCTCGGTCATATCACTGAACTGAAGAGAATAGCAACTGTTCACGTTGCCTTCACAGGGAGGCCGAGAGATGGACTGACGCTTTAGCTCAGCAAAAATATGTTCTTTCAGAAACAGTATAGTCCAGGCCATTGGATGTGACAGAGCTCTACTGGCTCATTTACCTCTGAGAAGTTGGGAGAGCAGGTGGAATGGGATTGGTGGACTGTCCTTGACAACACAGTTGTGGGCTGCCCAGCTCACATTGCACATAACAGATGTCCAATCAATATTTCCTTCAAGTAAAGATCGGGACAGGGAGGGGGCCGGTCCTTTTGAGTTATTTATAGAGCACTAGAATGCTTTAGGGCATTCAATTTGGCAACTTGAACTCTAATGACTCAATGACCCTTGGTCAAGGTAAAGAAGCAGAAACCAGTTCAGCACAGATAGTTGAGAAAAGGAAAACAGGGCTACAGTAGCTAAGAAATTTGATTTCTTTAAGAATTAGGGGTTGCTGAAAGTTGGACATGGGCATGTGAGTGTTGTGTGTGTTTCACATGTATATATACGCAGGTGCATGTGAGCATGCTGCAAAGGCCTGAGACTGATGTCAGATAGCTTCCCCAATGGCTCTTCTACCTTATTTATTGAGACGAGGTCTCCCAACCTAACTCAGAGCTGACCTGTATGGCTAGTCTTGCTTTGGGGATCCCCTGCCTCTGCCTTCCAGGACTGGAATGACAGGCGTGCAGGCATACCCATCCAACATGTGTTCGAGGTCTCTAGCTTACAAGTGCTGTAAACGCTGAGTCATCTTTCCCAGCCCCCTTCCTGCTTTTATGATTTATATGCGATATAATGTTCTAAAATGGTTGCTTGGATTGTAATCATTTTCACAGATGGATGAAATGCATATAGCTATGATCCAGTGGATGGTAAATTTGCTGACCATAATGCTTCCTGATTTTACTGACCAAGACATTCTCCCAAAGAGGGAGGAGAGCACCTTAGAGACCCCTGAGGAGCATGAAATAGGCATCGCAGAGTTAGAGATAAACGCAATTGCACTGGTCAAGCGGTTGGCACGATACTCCAGCTACTTGCACAGGTAACATCTCCTGGTTCCTGCATTGCTGTTCATTTGAAGGTTAATACATGTAAGGTGGGACAGATATCAAAATAACAACAATAGGGGTTACTTTAAGACCTTGAAAAGAAATACCAAGCTGAAGCAGGAGGGTTGTGAGTTCAAGGCTGGGCTGGCTATGTAACAAAATTCCTGTCTCAGAAAGAATGAAATCCTAGTTTAGGTTTTCAGCTTGTTTCAGCACGGTGCCCAGAGGTGATACAGGATCCTTTGGGAAACAGTTTTGGCAGAGGAAGGATAGGAAATGTGCTATGCAAACCTGAGTGTTGGCTTTTTAAAAAAGGACTGGCTTGCTTGCATAAATAAGATATGTCTTGCATGTTTATATGTACCGGGAAGCATTTAAGATGCTTGTAGTCTTGGGGCTTTGAAGATGGCTCAGTGGGTACCACCATGGAAGTGTGAACACCTGAGTTCTATCTCCAGCACCTACATAAAAGGCAAACATTATGTCTGTCCCTAGAGCTGGAGGTTGGGAGAAGCAGAGATAAGCAGATCCCTGGAGCTTGCTGGCCAGTCAGTCTAGTCAAAACAGTAAGCTCCACACTTAGCAAGAGGCTGTCCCAAAGGACGAAGCAGAGCACAATAGTGGAAGGCTCCTGATGACAACCCCTGGCTTACCCCCAAAGACAGAGAGAGAGAGAGAGAGAGAGAGAGAGAGAGCGAGAGAGAGAGCAGAATAAAATAAGATGCTTCTAATTCCATGTAAAATTGAATTTATAACTTTTGTGTGTTTTACTAAATACTAATCAATTGTCTTTTATAAAACTGAAAAAACAAGCCGGGTGTGGTGGCACACGCCTTTAATCCCAGCACTTGGGAGGCAGAGGCAGGCAGATTTCTGAGTTCGAGGCCAGCCTAGTCTACAGAGTGAGTTCCAGGACAGCCAGGGCTACACAGAGAAACCCTGTCTAAAAAAAAAAATAACCTGAAAAAACAAAAGAGCACAAACCCGAGCTGGGTGTGATGCTCACACCTTTAATTCCTGTACCCAGGAGGCAGGGTGAGACAGATCTCTGGTCTAATAGTGACTCCTAGGACAGCTAGATCTCTATGGAGAGAACTTGTCAAACAAACAAACAACAACAAAACCCACCAGCAGCAGCAGCAACAACAACAAAACCCACCCCAAAACCAAAGCACAAAGACAACAGTAACAATCCGGGTATGGTGCCGCATTGCCTCGCCTTTGGGAGCCAGAAGCGGGAGGGAGGGTCAGGAGCTCAAGGCTGAGGTTAGTTTGGGTTACAAGAAATACTGTTTCAAAAACAAAACAAACCCCAAGAATCTGAAAAGTTGGAAGATTTGCAAAATTAGAAGGTTCCCATCAAGAAAAGGTTAGACGTGAAAACTGTAACCTGTGTTTTAAATTGAGAGTTGCATGTGGTTACTTTTAGTTTGGGAAGTCCCACATAAGAGCAAGCTGCCCTTTAGTTCAACTCAAGTTTACAATGTTCAGAGGTGAAAGGAATGTGGCAGGAAGGCCACAGGAAGAGAAATGTAGCAAGCAGAACTTACTGCCCCGGGAAGCAGTACTTCGATTGCGATGGTAAATTATCACGGTTAATGGCGTCTGGATTTTAAGTACTTAAAGGATCAGTAATGAGTAGAGCATGCTAGGATTATTAGTCAGCTTCTCATCGCTATAATGAAATACCTGAGATAATTCATTTATAAAAGGAAATGTTTTGCACTAGTTTCCAGTTTGCAGTGTCCCAGTCAGTGGGTCTGAAACCAGGAGGCACAGCATCTCTTCAGGAGTCTGTGAGTGAAAAACTGCACAGCAAGGGAGCAAAAGGGAAGAGAAAGGGATAATACAGTCCCTTGCATGGGCTCACCTCCATGGGCAGAGACCTAAGGACCCCACTAGCCCCTCCTCCTGCAGCTTTCAATATCTCCCAATAGTGCCATCTTGGGAGGAGAGGGCCAAGTCTGTAGCATGTGACCCTTTGGGAATTACAATCTTCCAAATCACAGTACAGAGCTTATGTGAGCTCACTGCCACTATCTCATCTGTCTCTGTCTGTCTGACTCTTTCTGTCTGTCTGTCTGTATCCAGTTGCTGTATAGGCATGGTAAGAGCAATGGCCCTGAGTAGAGCTGCTCACTTACAGAAGAATCCTGCTAAGGACCGTCAGGACCTGGAAAAGATGAATGTAAGAATTTCTTGTCTTAGCTTTGTTTGGTTTTGTTGTTAGCAGATTTTTCAGGTCTAATTAAATCAAAACACACTGTACATACTTGGTTTAAATAATTTTATAGTTTAAAAATATTCATGCAGTCATTAAAGCATTCATTATAATAAAAGTGGTGTGTAGGCATAACTTTTTTGCAACCTACTTCTAATAAGGGTCCAACCTCTCTCCTAGCCCACCACCCAGCAGAGTTAGTAGAAGAGAACAGCTTTTAGGATATGGGGGATGTGGACCTGTTCAGCAATAGTTCTTTGGAAGTGAGCTTAATCTTCTTTGGCAGCAGTTCACTCTCTTAGCAAACACCAAATACAACTCAGCAGCTATAGTCCAGTCTTTTCTGCAGGCAGACACCAGGCAAAAATCAACAGCTCCAGTCCAGTCCTCTCAACAGGCAGCTGTCGCACTCATTTGTCATCAGTGTGCTTTGAGAGGAGGAAACATTTTGGCTCATAATTTCACTCAGTGTTCAGCTGGCTCCATTGAACTGTACTGAGGCAGGGCATCATGGCAGAGGGCATGTGGTAGACAAGAGATGTTCACCTCATGGCAACTGGGAAGCAGAAAGAGGCAGACAAGAAGGGGCTTGCTATGGTTTGTCTATGCTCAGCCCAGGGAGTGGCACTATTAGAAGGTGTGGCCCTGTTGGAGTAGGTGTGTCACTGTGGGTGTGGGCTTTAAGACTCTCATCCTAGCTGTCTGGAAGTCAGTATTCTGCTAGCAGCCTTCAGATGAAGATGTAGATCTCCCAGCTCCTCCTGCACCATGTCTGCCATACTCCCACCTTGATGATAATGGACGGAACCTCTGAACCTGTAAGCCAGCTCCCCAAGATGTTGTCCTTTTATAAGACTTGCCATGGTCATGGTGTCTGTTCACAGAAGTAAAACCCTGACTAAGACAGGCTAGGGACTGGAATTGTTCTTCGAAGACAGAACCCCCACATTCTCCAACCACATCCTACCTTCTATTAATCTATTCCTCACAGACTTCTCAGTGGATTAACCCATCCATGAAGTTGGTACCCTCATTATAGACCTTTCAATGGCACCACCAGGCAAAGAGCAACACAAATATATATATATATATATATATATATATATATATATATATATATATATTCCATTTTTCTCTTGGTGGACACCTAAGTTGTTTCCAACCTTGATAATTATAGGCAAAGCTTCAGTGTACTTTAATGCCCTAATCTTTGGACAGGCATCTCTTGGAATGGGATATATATATATATATATATATATATATTTCCAAGATGACTGAACCATGTTTATACTCCTGTTGTTAGGGTCTGTGATTCACTGAAGAAAGACCCCAGACTTCATTAGTATGCAAAAGCAAAGAGTGTTTATTCAGTTGAATTTTCTGCATGCAGGGGTTTCCCCACTCAGGAATGGAGACCCATGGTGGACTCACAGGCCCAACTTGTCAGATGTTGTCAGCTAGGGGAATTCCAGGGAGGGGCATGTACCCCTTTACCTTGATTGGTTAGCTCTATCTCTAGGGTCTGACTGATTCTATAATTGGTTAGGCTCTGGAGACTTCCCAGGGGGTCGCTTACTCACTCTAGCTATCTATTCCTACTTCAGGCCAGATGACAAGGTGTCCTCGGATTGACTGCCTGCAGCTGCTGCTGGCTGACCACAGGTTCCTGGATCCAGGTTCTCATTTCTAGGAAACAGAAACTTAGGCCTAAGTCTCCCAAACTGTCAGTGTGCAGCCCTGTCATGGAGTCAGCCTGGCTCTGGCTGACTCAGTCCTCTATCAGCAGTAAACAATGATCCTTTGTCTCACATCCTCACTGATAGTTGATATAGCCCATATTTCAAATGTGGACATTCCCATAGCTGGGTAGTAGTGGATATCAGGGTTGTGATTTGCATTTCCTTAATGACTGATGGTGTTGACTTTCTCCTCTTGTGCTTAGTCTTTATACGTATGTCGTCTTTGGTGAAAGTCTGTCAGTCTGTCTAAATCATTGGCACATTAGTGTTGGCTTGTTTCCTTATAAAGTACTGGGAACTCTATTTGGGTTGGATAATGAGTCTTATATCCTATGTATTATTTAAAAGTGTTTCCTCCAGCTTGTGATGTTTCCTGTCTTACTAGGACTTTGACGGCTGGGGGTGGGGATGGGGGTGGCTCAGCAGGCTAAGCACTTGCTTGCCCATGCCTGAGAACTGGTAATCAGATCTCCAGAAGCCATGTAAATATCAGGTATGCATGGCAGCCTGTCAGTAATCCCAGAGCTGAGAAGGCAGAGACAGCAGGTCCACAGGTGAAGCTGGTTAATTAGACCAGGGCAATCAGTCAGGTCGAGACTCTTCCTCGGTGGGTAAAAGTGGGAGAGTGAGCAGGGACACCACCAGATGTCAACCTCTGGATGCCACACATTCACATTCACACATAACCCACACAAACACGTGTCCACACACGTGAGAAAGCATGGTCAGACATGCGTGTCACACATACATGTCGTGTCACACATACATATACATACAAAAATGCCCCCCCCAAAGGATACCTTGAGAGATAGGAGACTCTTACTTTGATGGTGATCTAGCCTTTGTTTTATGAATCTTGCTTTTTGTGTTACTTTAAAGGAAAAGTTCTGCCTAACAGCATCAAAAAGATTTTTCTCTCATGTTGTCTTCTAGATGTTAAATAGTTTTAGGCTCTACTCTCAGGTTTATTATCCTTTGAGTTAAAAAAAAATTTTTAAAGAAATCTGTGTTTCCAGGCATGGTTCCTATTTGGCATCTATGTTATCTGAGTATTGTGGTGCCCTCTGTTAAAAAGACTGTTATTTATCAAGATGCTTTGTCATCTTTGCTGAAACATCTATTGAACATGTATGTGTTGGTCTGAGCCTTTTCCAGGTAGATCTATTGGTCAACATGATCACCAATCTTCATGATTTTTATCATAAATTTTATAATCTCATAGTGGAAATCCTCAAAATTTGTTTTTAAAGGTTATACCAGAAATTTTGTTATACCATATGAAACTTTAGCTTACCAATCTCTTCAACAGATGTTGAGTTTTTTATTTGGATTGCATTTTAACTATTGATCAGTGGCTGGAAAGTTGACCCCCTAACCATTTTGTGTCTTTTTTTTTTTAAAGATTTATTTATTATATGTAAGTATACTGTAGCTGTCTTCAGACACACCAGAAGAGGGTGTCACATCTCATTACGGGTGGTTGTGAGCCACCATGTGGTTGCTGGGATTTGAACTCAGGACCTTCGGAAGAACAATCAGTGCTCTTACCCGCTGAGCCATCTCGCCAGCCCACTTTGTGTCTTTAGATCTATTAATACAGTGTGTATCATTTGTTTATTTAATTGAAACTGTGGCTTTCAACAAATATTTCTTACTCTCATCAAACTTATCTCTATTTTATTTTGGTGTTACTATAAATATTCAGTATTTCATACTGAGAATCAAATGAATATTTGATTGATACAGATATATACACAGTGCTTAGGAAAGAGTTTAATATAGAACTAAAAACCATAAATGAGTTTGCTACTTCTATTTGTTTCCTGAGGAGACATAACACAACCATGTCTATTTACTCCAGATAGGGAGCCCGTGACAGACCAAAGAAATAATTATACCAATGTCCAAGTTGGTGCATCAATGAGTTTTATTGGGGCTACTTCTAGGGATACGAATGAAAGGTTTCTTACAGAAACAGAAATGACTCAAAGACAGCCGCATCACCAAAGCCCACTCCAGCATGGATGGCAGCTCCCAAAGCTGGGGACCCAGGTCACACTGTCTGACCTACAGACCGGTCACAGGTGGAGTTGTCCTTTCCAGGTGGTTTGATTGGTCTGAGCCTTTTCCAGGCAGATCAGTTGGTCTCTGCTGCTGGGCTTATCTGAAAATAACTCTCAGTAGGTTTGAGAGAATGTGGTCAGTTTCAAGGACTCCCTGAAGCTATTTTGAGTTATTTCCTGTTCAATCTTAGAGGAAACTCTCACACAACACTATTGTTACTAGCAAACAATCATGTTGGCATGGTCAGTCACATAAAATTTATTGGGACAGATCATTTAAGGGATAGTAAACCCAAGAATTCTGTATCTGGTTTTATGGTACCTCACCACCCTTCCCCTCAACAGCCCTAATCATAAGCCCTGTAAGTGAGGCGGGGTGTGATTAGGCCTACACTGTAGTGAGACACCTCTGTGCAGTGGGAGTCAGTGAGTCGGCATAGTCTAATCCCCCTCCCCACGTAGAGTAATTATGCTCTATCTCTTCCCAGAGAGAATGTTATGATTGGATCAGCACGTGTTCATACCTCATTTCTGATATCAAAGGCAGGAAAATCCGATTACTGTCATATGAGGAAGCAGAGAAGCTGCTCGGGGAAGAGGTATTTACTGCATGCTGGTATCATTTGGTTTGTAAGGAAATGAATGGGACAGTCCTTAGTAAGGTCACACTCAGGTTCTTCCTGCATCTCAGGGTACCTAAGTTGCAGCATCTTTCTGAAATTGCTGTTCTACATGCTCACCATAGACTGCTGGAAGAAAATTCATATCTGACCTAGAGTGCCAAGCGATTCTTCTTCCTCCCCCCCCCCCCCCAGGAAGAGACTCCTCTACTCAGTGTTTTAAAATAAATGGAAGACAGACTCTCTCTCTCTCTCCTCTCTCCTCTCTCTCTCTCTCTCTCTCTCTCTCTCTCTCTCTCTCTCTCTCTCTCTCTCTCTCTCTCTCTCTCTCTCTCTCTCTCTCTCTCTCTCTTATGAAACATGGTCTCTCTCTGTAGTTCTGGCTAGCCTGGAACTCACAGAAACCCACCAGCCTCTGCGTCCTGAATGCTGGGATCAAAAGTGTGCGCCATCACTCCTGGTTTGAATCTACTTCTTAAGGGAAAATGGCTTTCAGATGGGAATTCCTTGAGGCTTCCAGGGTTATGTCCCCTTCTGAGTATATCATCTGTGAATATCCTATTTTTTTATATCTCTCACATCTTCCCAATAATTCTATCTAAATACTTCATAAACATGGTAATTTCTCCCACTCTAAAAAATAATGTCCTTTGATTTTATTTTTTACTTCATTTTTCTCTCTTCTTTAATCATAATCTTTTTTCTTTTTAAATGGCACTGATCTTACCCAGGTCCTAATGAAAGCTGAGCAATCTCTGAGTCATAGCCCCTGGCTCACGTGGGTTCTGTTAAAATTCTAAAGCTACTGTGAGTCACTAGTAACTTTATTGCCTGCTCTAGAATGTTCAGTCCCCCATTTAACCTGGCTTCCCTTTAGCATTTGGCTCTGTTAACTCTTCTTTCCTTTGGTAAACTCTCCTTACAAGTCAAAGTTCCCGGATTTCATCCTCTTTGGTCTATTTACCCTTGTTTTCATCATCTACCTCAGTCTGTGTGTGACATGTTGAGAGTCTGTCCTTAGGGTGCACTTGCTACCTTTTTTACATCCCTAAATGGTACTGTACTCATCCAGTTTCTTGTATGTTGAGCTGGGATCTCTTGCAGCCCAGACTGGCTCAAACTGTTCAGGATAAGCTCCTCTTGGCTTTGAACTTGTGACAATCTTTCTTTTTAAGTGCTGAGATTACAGGTGTGAACCTTCATTCCTGTCTAATCCTGTGTTTTTTAACTACCACCTGCTTGCCAGTGATCCCAGATCAGTGCTCACTGTTTAATGACTGTCACATAGTCTGACTGACTGGCATTTACCTCTGGTAAAATTTGAAGAAGCTCCTGTTATGACAGCCATGCCACACAGCATGATCGGATGGCATGTATGTTAATGCCCTTGGGTCTGAGAGGAAGGAGCTGTCTCTATACAAGCATTTGTATGACTTTGTACATTGCCTTTTAAAAAATTACGCATCTTCAACAAAACCTTTTCTAGGCTGACCAGAACTTGGCCAGATTATTTCTGAATTAACCACCGAAAGATTTCATTAACATCATAAATCTTAAACTGCAATATAATACTAGAAACTTGCTAAAGTAGCATAACCATGATTGTGGTTACAAACTAATCAAGGGGAAACATTGAAGTATACAGAATCAGCAGGCTATGGTTGACACACATCTGTAATCCCACCCCTTGGGAGGAAGAGGCAGGATGATAGGAGTTCAAGGTCATCTTTGGTTACACTGCAAGTTCTAAGCCAGCCTGTGCTACAAAACACCTTATATCAAATAAACAACCAACACACAAAGTTTTTTAGAAAGTATACATAACTCTATAGACATGAGCACAGAGAGAACCTTACAGGTGATTTAACTCATCCTGACAGGAATTTGAGTCATGACTCTTAAGGGAGCATGCAGCATACTTGATCACTGTGCCCTGGTTTGAATATCTAATGACAGTGATGCTTTCAAAAACAATCTATGTGGTTTTGATAAGCAGTTGAGCATTGAACATTAGTCTCTCTACTGAGATGAATGTGCTGTGTCTCCCTGTATTCTTTCCTACCAACTGCTGATAATTCCCCTTCTTCTTCCTCCTCATCTCCCTCTTCCTTTCCTTCTTTTTCTTTTTTCTAATTGAGGATTTATCTACTGGTGACAAACCAAGTTTTTGCTTGTCTGAAATATCTTTGCTTCAAAGTTTTTCTGTGCATGCAATTAACTCTACAATTCCCTCAATAGGTTGACAATATTATTCCTATTGATTTCTGGATATTACTGTTACAAAATTAATGGTGGAGAATTCAGCTCTCAGTTCCTTTGGATATAACCCATCCTTTTTCTCTGGTGACTTCTAAGATCCCCTTTTGCCTTGAGTATCCTGCATACCTGTGATGTATATGGACATTTTTTGGTCAGAATTTGAATAGGTGCCTTTCAGGCATTGGATACTGTTAACTCCATTTCTCTCTGGGCTCTTCTTGTAACCCTTGGACTTCCAGGGCTACTTGGGGGATTCTTTGTCTTCTTTACTGTTTTATGCAACTAATTTCTGTCTTAAGTCACTGCATAACAACAACCCAACCAGCTATCTCTTACCTCCCCTCCCTGTTTGTGTTCTTATTCATAGTAGAATACTCATTTATAGGATTAGTGCTCATTTAGTATGAAACTGCTAATATTTGCATACATGAATTACGTTATGTAAATACATTTTCTAATACTGTTGTTACATTGCACAGGAAGCTTCAAAACTTTATTTTGACCCAGAAAAACCTCCTATTGATGATGATACTGATGATGAAATTGACTTTAAGAAGCCTGTGGTTCAAGAAAAGGAAGCACCATTGCCAGCAGCAGCAGAAGCAATGGAAGCAACAGAGGCAGCAGGGGCAGCAACAGCTGAAGCAACAGGAGCAGCAGAAGCAGCAACAGCAGAAGCAACAGGAGCAGCAGGAACAGCAACAGCAGAAGCAACAGGAGCAGCAGGAGCAGAAGCAACAGGAGCAGCAGGAGCAAAAGTCACAACAGAACAGGTAAGATTATTTGCTGGGCATAGTGATGAGTGCCTATAATCTCAGCTATCTGGGAGGCTGACACAGGACTCTTTTGAGCCTAGAAGTTCAAGACTTGGCCATACAGTGAGAACAAAACAAAATAAAACAATCAAAAGACAAAGAAGACAAATAAAAATGATGTGATTATTATTTAATTAGTTTCCCCCTTCCCTCTATCTTTCCAAAGACTAAATGATAACAGAAATAGAAGATGGAAGTAGGTCTGTTGGACTGAAAGCTTCAACCTCCTTTCCCCATCCAGGTGTAGCCACACCTGCAGGTGTACTCATCCTAGTGACATTTTTTCTAAACCCAAATATATCCCATTAGCTTCACTAATTCACTTCTAACAGCCACACAGTCCACCCCACACCCTGCTGCTGCTTTTTTCTCCCTTTATTACTAGATTTTCCAAAAGGAAGTCTAGCCTTCCCATTGCTTCTGTTTCAGCTTCCCTGATGTGCCACCCTTTCCTTCTCCTAATCTCTAACTTTTCTCATCTTACTCTTGACTCTCTCTAGAGCTGCTGAGGAATTTGTAGCAGTAAAAACCCATCCTGGACATTTAGAGTGGTCATAATAATACAAGACAGCCTCCAGTAACTGAGTGTAGATTATGAGTTCTGTGCTGTACATGTTGCCTAGTATAACAATTTAGGGTATATATTGGCTTATTTTATAGATAGGAGATTTACACTTCAAAGGTTGATAGACTTACTTAAAACCAGATAGTCTCAAGTGGCAGAATTAGCATTCAGATCCAGACGATTGTGGCAGAAGAGCCCTTACTGATTTCTAGACTGACTGCTACTGTCTCTGGCTTTGAGGCCTATGCTTGCCCAATGTCCTCTGCACGTCTTTTTTTTTTTTTAAGATTTATTTATTTTATTGTATGTGAATACACTGTAGCTGTCTCAGACACACCAGAAGAAGGCATCATATTCCATTACAGATGGTTGTGAGCCACCATATGGTTGCTGGGAATTGAACTCAGGACCTCTGGAAGATCAGTCAGTGCTCTTAACCTCTGAGCCATCTCTCCAGCCCCTGTACACCTTGCTTTGTATCTCTGCCCATGGTTTAAGTATTGCCATAAAACTGGCAAGATGGCTGTCAATCTGAGTTCTAGCCTCAGAACTCACATAAAGGTGGAAGGGAAGAACTGATTTCATGAAGAAGTTGTCTCCTTCCTCCCTCCTGCCCCCTCCCTCCCTCCCTCCTTTCTTCTTTCCTTCCTTTCTTCACTCATGCATGCCTCCCACTAATAATAATACATTTTTTAAAAAGTTGGTTTGACCCCAGACTCTATTATAGGTCTTCTATTCAAAATAGAGGCAGGAGGACAGAGCAGAATCGTGTACAAAATCCAGCCCTCTGTTTTCAAGCATTTTCTGTTTTATTTTTGGTAAAGTGCTTGGTTTATGGAAGACCAAATACTTTTCCATTTATTTACAGAGCACATTAAAGTTACCACCATCTTTGAACTTACTTCGGGTCCTTTCCTCTCTACTTCACAAGTACCTATTCAATCTTCAAATATCATTTTTTTTAACTGTGAGCATAGCCGCCTTGTGTGTACACACCTTTATGCTGAGAGCCATTGTGTGCCATGATTGTGCCTCCTATTATCTGACTTTCTGGCTGTGCTGAGTTTCTGTATTAGTCAGGGTTCTCTAGAGGAAGAGTGTGTATGTGTATGTATATGTATATATGTGTATGTGTGTATATATGTGTGTATATATATATGTGTGTGTGTGTGTGTGTGTGTGTGTATGTATGTATGTGGAAAATCCAGTGGGAGGTCTATGAATCCAGTAGTTGTTCAGTCATGTCTCAGCTGACCTTCAGTATATGCTTGGATCGTGAAGGAATTGACTTGCCAGCAAGAATGAGAACAAGCAGGCAAAACAAACAAACAAACAAACAAACAAACAAACAAAAGAAGCTTCCTTTTTCTAGGTCTGTTATATAACTTACCTATATAACGGACATGCCAGCCTATAAAAGGGACTTCTAAAGGTATGGCCCAGATTAGAGGTGGATCTTTCTACCTCAAACAATCTAAATTAAAACTGGGTTTCCCCACTTCAAGTGATTTTTTTTTCAATTTTTATTGTTTTATTTGCATTTGTTCTTTTTAAAAAAGATTTGTTTGTTTATTTATTTATTTATCTATTTAATGTGAGCACACTGTTGCTCTCTTCAGACACACCAGAGAGTTCATCAGACCCTATTACAGATGGTTGTGAGCCACCATGTGGTTGCTAGAAATTGAACTCAGGACCTCTGGAAGAGCAGTCAGTGCTCTTAACCACTGAGCCATCTTTCCAATCCCACTTCAAATGAGAAAAATCCAAAAATTTAATTGAGAAAAAGCCATCACAGGTGTAGCCAGCAGCTTTGAGTATTAGTTAGACCTGATGTCCAGATGCAGTCAAGCTGACAACCAACGGTAGCTCTCCCAGTTTTAGAGCTCTGGGATGAACCTCCTCGGTTTACTCCTTATTGTCTCCTCCTGTCCTCAGTCCTCCATCCCCATCTTTGTCAGTGAGTGTCTTCCAACACTGCTGGGTGGGGACAAATGGGAAGCTATAGTTTCAGACAGGCTCTGGGTGACTGCTGTGCTGTGTGTCACACTGGCTGGCTAACAGGTCCTCTGCTTTCCTGTGCTCTAGGGACCTTCGACATCTACAAATGAGAAAACCATTCGATACATTAAGAAAGATGAAAATATTCATTGCAAACCTCTCTTCGAAGAAGACATATTTTTCTCCTGGGTATGTAACTTAAATCAGACTAGGAAATCTAAAACTACTTACTAGTCTTTGAAAACAATGTGGGTCTAAGGTAGCTTTTAAGCATTCCTCTCAGGTACTCTTTTTTTTTTTTTTTTTTTTAATTAGGTACTTTCTTCATTCACATCTCCAGTGCTTTCCCAAAAGTCCCCCCTCCCGCCCCACTCCCCTACCCACCCACTCCCACTTCCCAGCCCTGGAGTTCCCCCGCACTGAGGCATATAAAGTCTGCACGACCAATGGGCCTCTCTTTCCACTGATGGCCGACCAGGCCATCTTCTGATACATATGCAGCTAGAGACACGAGTTCCAGGGGGCACTGATTAGTTCATATTGTTGTTCCACCCATAGGGTTGCAGTTCCCCTCAGCTCCTTGGGTACTCTCTCTCTAGGTCCTCCATTGGGGGCCCTGTGATCCATCCAATAGCTGACTGTGAGCATCTACTTCTGTGTTTGCCAGGCCCCAGCATAGTCTCACAAGAGACAGCTATATCAGGGTCCTTTCAGCAAAATCTTGCTAGTGTATGCAATGGTGTCAGCGTTTGGAGGCTGATTACGGGATGGATCCCTGGATATGGCAGTCTCTAGACGGTCCACCCCTTTGTCTCAGCTCCAAACTTCGTCTCTGCAACTCCCTCCATGGGTGTTCCACTCCCAATTCTAAGAAGGGGCAAAGCGTCCACACCCTGGTCTTCGTTCCTCCTGAGTCTCATGTGCTTCGCAAATTTTATCCTATATCTTGAGTATTCTAAGTTTCTGGGCTATTATCCACTTATCAGTGAGTACATATCATGTGAGTTCTTTTGTGATTGGGTTACCTCACTCAGGATGATGCCCTCCAGGTCCATCCATTTGCCTAGGAATTTCATAAATTCATTCTTTTTAATAGCTTAGCTGAGTAGTACTCCATTGTGTAGATGTACCACATTTTTTGTATCCATTCCTCTGTTGAGGGGCATCTGGGTTATTTCCAGCTTTTTGCTATTATAAATACAGCTGCTATGAACATAGTGGAGCATGTGTCCCTCTTACCGGTTGGAACATCTTCTGGATATATGCCCAGGAGAGCTATTGCGGGATCCTCCGGTAGTACTATGTCCAATTTTCTGAGGAACTGCCAGACTGATTTCCAGAGTGGTTGTACAAGCTTGCAATCCCACCAATAATGGAGGAGTGTTCCTCTTTCTCCACATCCTCGCCAGCATCTGCTGTCATCTGAATTTTTTTTTTTTTTTTTTTTTTTTGGTTTTTTCGAGACAGGGTTTCTCTGTATAGCCCTGGCTGTCCTGGAACTCACTTTGTAGACCAGGCTGGCCTCGAACTCAGAAATCCGCCTGCCTCTGCCTCCCAAGTGCTGGGATTAAAGGCGTGCGCCACCACCGCCCCGCCTGAATTTTTGATCTTAGCCATTCTGACTGGTGTGAGGTGGAATCTCAGGGTTGTTTTGATTTGCATTTCCCTGATGATTAAGGATGCTGAACATTTTTTTCAGGTGCTTCTCAGTCATTCAGTATTCCTCAGGTGAGAATTCTTTGTTTAGCTCTGAGCCCCATTTTTTAATGGGGTTATTTGATTTTCTGGAGTCCACCTTCTTGAGTTCTTTATATATATTGGATATTAGTCCCCTATCTGATTTAGGATAAGCCATTGCTGTTCTATTCAGGAATTTTTCCCTTGTGCCCATATCTTCGAGGCTTTTCCCCACTTTCTCCTCTATAAGTTTCACCGTCTCTGGTTTTATGTGGAGTTCCTTGATCCACTTAGATTTGACCTTAGTACAAGGAGCTAGGAAATGGATCAATTCGTATTCTTCTACATGTTAACTGCCAGTTGTGCCAGCACCATTTGTTGAAAATGCTGTCTTTTTTCCACTGGATGGTTTTTGCTCCCTTGTCAAAGATCAAGTGACCATAGGTGTGTGGGTTCATTTCTGGGTCTTCAATTCTATTCCATTGGTCTACTTGTCTGTCGCTATACCAGTACCATGCAGTATTTATCACAATTGCTGTGTAGTACAGCTTTAGGTCAGGCATGGTGATTCCACCTGAGGTTCTTTTATCCTTGAGAAGAGTTTTTGCTATCCTAGGTTTTTTGTTATTCCAGATGAATTTGCAGATTGCCCTTTCTAATTCATTGAAGAATTGAGTTGGAATTTAAATGGGGATTGCATTGAATCTGTAGATTGCTTTTGGCAAGATAGCCATTTTTACTATATTGATCCTGCCAATCCATGAGCATGGGAGATCTTTCCATCTTCTGAGATATTCTTTAATTTCTTTCTTCAGAGACTTGAAGTTCTTATCATACAGATCTTTCACTTCCTTAGCTAGAGTCACGCCAAGGTATTTTATATTATTTGTGACTATTGAGAAGGGTGTTGTTTCCCTAATTTCTTTTTTCAGCCTGTTTATCCTTTGTGTAGAGAAAGGCCAAAATATACCCTTCAATGCAAGTCACAAGTGACCCAGCTCCCAAAATCTCCATTATGTCCCATACTGCCCCAAGCTGGGAACCAGGTGCTTAGCATATGGCCTTGGGAGACATTTCAGATCCAATAAGCAGTACTGACTTGTCTCTCCTCCCTGGGGAAGGCTTAATCTTATTAACTCTGAAAATGTTTAGCATAGCAGCATTTTGGGTCCCTGTCTGGGACACAGTTATTCCAACATCTCATTACAGAGCAAACAGCTCAGACTCAGATTTCAAACCAACTGGTGGAGATATGGAATGTTTAAATTCAGCAGGGACCAGCAGAGGTCTATGCTGTGTCTTAATGAGAGGGCTCATCTGTACGAACAGGGCTGCCTGTTGCTCAACTATTCTAGCCAGCAAGCAACACATTAGAAGCAGGCTACATAGGGGTCATCTTAAATTCTTGGGTCCTAATTGTCCACAAGGAACATAGATATATCAGAGGATTTACCTGGTCATATGCAAACCGGAGACAGACTTGGGTTCTGCGCTATTTTTAACCCAAGATTAGATATTCTTCCCTTACCTGTCATTTGAGCTGAAGGACTGATCTGAATTTTCATACCATAATACTATATACCTCAGGTATAGATATTACGAGCAGTGACTAATTTATCCATTTTATAGCAATAGAAAAGAGCCCTTGAAAGATGGCTAAAGAAAAAAATGTGTCAAAAGCAGATAGGGCACAAAATCTGGTGGAGTTTGGTGCTGAGAATGGTATCTATAGACAGTGAGCCTTTATCCAGACTCTTTCAGAAGCACTCTGGGCCAGAGAGGTTAGTTCAGTCCAAAGCCCCTAGGAAAACTGGGAAGAGTGATCCCCACATGACAAGGGAAGCAGGTCCCAGCAAGAGACTGGCCTAAAGCTGCAGCATCCGGGTGTAGGTAAGGCAAGGCCACATGTACTTTTACGAGCTGTGCCTGCACATTCATCTCTGTCAGACACTCAGGCAGAAAAGTGTAAATTCTTGAAGGAGGTTGTGAGTGCAAACAAGGTGTGCCAGGCAGTAGTTGTGAACTCTTTGCTGCATACAAATCAGTGTACAGACCTACCCCTAATATTATCTCTGCTTGGCAAGATTTACACCTTTAAGCAATTATGCATTCCTTAAGGAATGTAGAACTCTTACTGGAGTTTGCAGTGTTTTACAGGAAGTGAAATTATTAACAGTGAATTATTAATAACTAACTGAATTGTTTCCTTTCTTTAATTCACTAGAGAGGTGTTTACCCTTCTTAATTTTCAAGGATTTCCACATTTCTTTCTCTCTCTCTCTCTCTCTCTCTTTCTTTCTTTCTTTCTTTCTTCCTTCCTTCCTTCCTTCCTTCCTTCCTTCCTTCCTTTCTTTCTTTCTTTCTTTCTTTCTTTCTTTCTTTCTTTCTTCCTTCCTTCCTTCCTTCCTTCCTTCCTTCCTTCCTTCCTTCCTTCCTTCCTTCCTTCCTTCCTTCCTTTGTTTTTGTTTTTGTTTTTGTTTTTGTTTTTCGAGACAGGGTTTCTCTGTGTAGCCCTGGCTGTCCTGGAACTCACTCTGTAGACCAGGCTGGCCTTGAACTCAGAAATCTGCCTGCCTCTGCCTCCCAAGTGCTGGGGTGAAAGGCTTGTACCACCACTGCCCAGCTCACATTCTTTTTTGTTAGTTTCTCCTACCTTTTCTTCCCCCACACTAATGTCTTTCCCGCCTACCTGTATGTGATTAATTTGGGATCTGTGCTATCTGATCACAGGCAATGCCTGTAGAGTTTTTGGTGTTCAGATTGTGAGCAATCATCTACTAGATAAATATGAGCAATAGAAATGTTTTAGACAATTCCTGAAGACATAGACCATTAACTGTTCTGTCACCTCACACATTTTCTTTGTCAGAGAGAACCACCTAGTCAAGGTGTAATGGAACCAAAGTATCTTGAAATAATGAATGTAATTGAGCATATGCAGAGGAAGCTAACGTAAGTATAGATGCTATGATGGGAAAGAGGATAAAGACTGTTGGCCAGAGGCTTGGCTAAGAAATCCACACTTCTTAGCTTACCTCTGTCCTGCTTGCTTTGGTCTCACTAGTAGGATGAATATCTGAAAATCATTGGCTAGAGGCAGTGAACTGTACAGCTGTGGTAAGAAAGTCTTCCCTTAGCCCACAGAGATGGGCTAGCTAGTGTGGATATTTATAATGTGTACATATGTCAGGAAGGCATGCAGAGCCATCCAAGTCAGTGTATCTGTGGAAGGTGACTTAAGGAAAAAAAATGGAACTGGGAAAGAGTAATGTACTTGAGAAAGAATGTCCTATAACCCAGAGTTGGGAGTACAATACAGTCAAGATGGCTGACAAATATGAGAAGACTCTCTCATACAGATATGACACATACCCTACACTTAATGTTTGTTACATTTACTTTGTGTGAATGTATGTATGTGTATGTCAATGTATGTATATGTATCTGTGTGTATATGTATGTGTGTTTGTGTATGTATATGTCTGTGTATTAAATGGTATCTGTGTGTCTTTGTATGTGTGTGTTTGTGTGTATATATGCCTATGTGTGTGTATTGGTATTTGTGTGTCTATGTGTGTGTGTATCTGTGTGTCTATGTATGTGTGCATGTGTGTATATGTATTCATGTATATGTATTTGTGTGTGTAAGTGTATACATATGTAAGTTTGTGTCTAGGTGTGTGTATATGTGTGTATGTATGTGTCTGCATGTATCTGTGTGTATGTATGTGTGTATATGTGTGTGTATGTCTGTGTGTATCTGCGTGTATGTGTGTATCATGTTTGTGTGTATATGTGAGTATGTATATATGTATGTCTGTGCCTGTGTGTCTGTATATATGTGTATCTGTGCGTGTATGTGTGCTGCATGTGGAGATCAAAGGGTAGCTTCCAGAAATCAGTTCTCTCTTCTGCCATGTGGAATTAACTCAAGGTTGTCAGGCTTGGCAGCAAGTCCTTAGGTCACTGAACCCTCTCACCAGTGCTATCATGTACTTTCATAAGTAGAGAGTGTATCTCAAACTGGTTTTCTAGATTATCAATTCCAGTTTTAGAGGTGTTAGAAAAGAAGGTACATTCTTGAGTTTAGTTTGTTGAGTTCTATTAATTATGTGAAGCTAAAATCAACTACTGATGAGGGTTCTCTGACTATTGAATTCTCTGGGAATTTCAAATATATCAAAGTCCAATCTCACTTAGAAATGAGAACTATGGTATACTCTGATGTGTGTGGAGTAGCTCCTAGGCCTCAGGTCTCCATTTGTCACTGATGCCCCACTTCCCATGTCTGCATACTTCAGATAGGCACATCTTCTTTCACATGAGTCTCTGTGGGAAGGAAGGATCCCTTCTCACCACTCTCTGTTGTTGTTTCCTTGGACTTCATCCACACCAGAGAGATGGACACCAGAGCCAGGAAGGCAGAGGAGAGGTTTGATGAGGTGAACGAGCAGCTTCATCACAGCCTCATAAAAAACAGAAACCTGGAGAAGGAGCTAGAAGAATTTGTGAAGACAACCTTAATGGGCTCACAAGTGAAGACAGAAGATGCCAAAGAGAACCGGGAGGACCGTGGGGGAAAGGATGATGATGAACAACAACAAACACAAATGTCCCCAACATCTGCCAAGAAAGGTGAGGCTCGTTTTTGCATTTTTATGAAAAAAATTTGGCTGCACCACAAATATTTTAAAAGAGTATGAGTATTTTACATTTATTCATGCGTTGTACAGAAGCCACACACACACACACACACACAAGTTTTACAAGGAGATTGATAGAGGATGAGACTTAACATCAGCATCTGGCCTTTACATGTGCACAGTGATCATCCCCATAATGCATGCACCACACATGTACATATATTGCACATAAACATATACCACATACACACACATACACAATACAGCAAGCAAACACTGGTGACCGTGTAGAGATGACACCCAGCCCCCACAGCTGAATCAACCTCTGTAACTTTCCCCTCATGCTTAGTCACCTTTTAACATCTCTGAGAGCAGGCTTGATGGCCAGAGGTCTCCTGTCCTCATCCCAGGGGTACATCTCATAGAGCCTGTGTGTTCAGGAGGCTAGAGATAGAGGGTAAGAGACAGCAGAGAGGTGCAGGAATGAGCAGATGAGGATACTAAAGACTAACTCTGCTTGAATAGTCTCTTCTTTGTTCCTTGCTGCATAAGCCTTTATCTTAGAACCATGAAATCAAAGTAATTAACTGGCCACACATAATTCTAAATAACCAATTTAGTCATTAATTGGACTTACTCAGGCCAAATATCACTTTAAAACTTTTTTTTTGAAGTTAAAAGCCTTTAGTCCTTAGAGGATACCAGTCACTAACCTATTCTAATCATTTCTGTCTTTTTAGAAGCACAGCCCACAGACAGTTCTGAAGCACCTGAAGATCAGAATAAACTTAAGCCCAAACCCAAATAGCCTCCCTAGAGAGTGGGGCTCTCGGTGCCTGTGTCCCTGAAGACACCTGAGTATTGCTGAGCTGTAGCATTGGCAACACAGCTCACACGGATGGACTCGCATAGCAACAGACATTAGGAAAGCCATGCCATCCAGCCAAGAAAATTTCTCTCAAGAGGCATGGCAGAAGCCATAGGAAGTCAGTATATGAGTTTACTTGCTAGATTAAAAACCGCTTATGAGAAAGGATGCTGGCTGGCCTCTTCAGTTGCTTTCCCGAGATCTCTGTTAAAAGTGTTCATTTCTATGAAGAAAATAATGCTGTAGACTCAGCTCAGGAAGGAAGGAAGGAAGGAAGGAAGGAAGGAAGGAAGGAAGGAAGGGAGGGAGGGAGGGAGGGAGGGAGGGAGGGAGGGAGGGAGGGGAGGGGAGGGAGGGGAGGGAGGGAGGGAGGGAGGGAGGGAGGGAGGGAGGGAGGGAGGAGCTTGGCAGAGAGGACACTCTTCTGATCTCTCTGACCTTCCTGATAATCCTCTAACTAGGTAGGGGGAACACTGATAATCCCATCTCTTAGAAAATGAGACAGAGTCCCAGGAGGGGTATCAGTCCTCCTGAGCCCACAGGCCTGATGGGTGTCAGCATCCCTAGCTGGCTGAGTTTTGTATATACTGTGTTCCCAGCCATGACTCCCAAGGCTTCTGTGTTGCTGGAGACTCACCAGAGTCTCATCTGCCCTTTTCATGTCCCCAATGCTGTCCAGGCATGGAAGTAGGTCTGTCCTATAGAATATAAGCTGGGAATGACAAATGGATGTTATGGCTGTCACTCTGCAGGGCTCCTCCCTACTCAGTGCTTCTGACCTGATTGGGTTTGTGTATCTCTCTGGCTCCAGTGGTCACTGGAAAGATTGCTACATTCGTTTTGGTTCCACATGGCTAGTGTTCCTTTGACTGTCTCTCCTAGACTTTAAACCCTTGCCTGATCTTTCAGATCAGAAAACCACTAACTCCAGAGTTCCTAGCTTTATGTTGGATCCCTGGTCAGTCTTGAGGGATGGGTTCAACATTGCTTACGAGTTACCTATGCCAACTGGACAGAGTCAATCACACTTTGTGCTCATAGGAAAGGCAACATGAAATTCTTCAGGCAGTTGGATATGCTCATGACCCAACTGGTAGCCACAGCTAAAGCTCTTGCTTATAGCTTCCACCTGCCTGCTAGATCATAGCCCTGCTTCCTGCCTCCAAAAGACATTCCTCAATGACAATGGCTTTTTGATTTTGTACAATTATAGAATACTTTTTATTGATTTTCTACTCCATAGGAATGAGTGGCACTCTCATATAAATTAGCATATCCCATCGGTGAGCACAAGAGCCTTGTCCTGCAGAATGTGACAAATCATATCAACTACATCAGGTAGAAAGTACTGTCTCTAACTTCCATGTCTACTGCTACCCTACTTATAATGATGTTTGGTATCCAGAACTTTATTAGTTGGTTGTAAGTCACAGAAACCCACTTTTACAGGATAATTTATTGGAAGAATTTGGGGGAGCTCAGAGTATTGAAATCTTTAAAAGCCAAGCTGGGACTAAATAATGACCAAGCACCTTTGGAAGATCTCTAGTGCTTTACCATGTCACTTCAGTGTTACTATGAAACAAAATCTAAGCATTTCTTTCTTCTTTGTCTTAGTCTGCCAAGGTCCCAGGTTCCCAAGAGACAGAAAGTCTCTCATGGTCATAGATCACACCATGGATATACTAAGGGTACTGTTCTAGTTTCCTTTCTGTTGTGATAAAACACTGACCAAAAGCAACTTATGTGGAGGATGGTGGAGTAGGGCTAATTTCAACTTGCACTCCTGTTTCAGAGTCCATCCTTGAGAGAAGTTAGGGCAGGAAGCCAAGCAAGAACTGGAAGCAGAGACCATGAAGGAGTGCTGCTTGCTGGCTCACTCACAGGCTTATGCTCAGCTAGCTTTCTTTAATAGCAAAGGACCACCTGCCTAGGGAATAGTGCCATCCACAGCAGACAGTGCAATCAAGTCAACCCCCACAGATACACACACCCATCAATCTGATCTGAGCCATCCCTCAGCTCAGACCCCCTTCTTGGGTAACTGGGTAAAGTTGACAGCTAAAGCTAAGAAGGCAGATGTTTTGTGAGAAGTTTCACAGTCTTTCAGACCTTGCTGTACTTTCTTGAATCTCTTAAGCAATGTTGAGAGAACTCTTTGTTTTCCATCTCTGGCATCGGGCTATTGAGGCCACTTGTGTAAAGGAAGGCAGACAGATGGGCAGACACATCCACTTTCATCTCTAGGAGAGAAGAAACTGATTAGGCTGCCTTGTGGCTATGAGAAATAATTGAGAAAAACAATTTATCAGGAAGATTTTTTTTTTGGTCACATGGTTTCAATCCAAGGCCAGCTGATCTATCTGGGGTCGAGGTGAAACAGACTATCATGGTAGTAGGGTCATAGGGTAGAAACTGTTCATCTTGTGGTGAATAGGGAACAGAGAATAACTGGAAGAAGCCAGAGACAAAATGAACTCTTCAAAAGCATTACATCTATCCACTTCCTCCATCTAGGCTTAACCTTCCCTAATTCACCACTTCCCAGTAGAAATGGAAGTTGGTTTGTGTTACCTGTCACAGAAGTCAAATGCAGAAGCAAGATGAATCATAAAACTGTATTTTATTCAGTGAGCAAGCAACCAGAGATGCAGCAGATTAGCATCTCAGACCATCATCATCACAATCTCCAGCAGATGATATAGGGAGAGGTGGAGATGTTAGGGCCAGAGGCAGCCAGCCAGTTATGCCAGACTCAGTCTTGCCCCTCTGGTCAAGAGATCAGCCACATTTTTTGAGACATGCGATGATGTCTGTCTTCCTATCATTCTTTGTATTTTCCCCTCTTTGTGTAGATGTTTGGGCCCATATACTTATGGAAACTCTAGGTCAAGTTAGTTTCTGTTGGTATCAACAGTGTTCTCGTCCAGGAGCACCTAAGCTATGGAAGGTGATTAACTTGGAACAAACCATTAGCAGTGTATGCTAAGCTACCAGTGAAGAGTCCTTTCAACAATGTTGAGTACAGATGTGTCTTTGTATTACAGAGTATGACAGTGCCCATATCTGTCCTTTCTGTGCCCTATCATTCCCTACTGTCGGTAGTAACTCTTCTACCCAAGAGATCTGTATCCCATAAGGAATATGACCCAGACCCATATCCCTGGTTGATTATCAGCATAACTTCTTACCAGTAAGAGAGTTCTCTAGCACATACTTGTATAGATTGTAGTATAGTGTACATGACAGCAAGCAATTAAGACTTGGTATGAAAAATTCTGCAAAACGACAGTTATGAAGTAGCAATGAAAATAACCTTATGGTTGGGGTCATAACAACATGAGAATCTGTGTTAAAGGATCACAGCATCAGGAAGCTTGAGAAGTACTGGTCTAGGCTTTAATTACTTTTTGGAACACTGACACAAGTGACTCCATTTTTGTTGTTGGCTTTGAGACAGGGTATTGCTATGTAGATGTGAAGGTTAGTTTTGTTTGTCAACTTGACACAACCTAGAATAACCCCAGAAGAGACTAATGAGGGATTATCTACATTAGGTTATCCTGTGGGCATGTCTGCAGAGAGACTGTTTTCAATTTAATTAATGTGGGAAGATCCAGCCCATGATAGGTGGCAGCACTCCCTAGGCAGGGGAGCCCTGAACTGGATGAGTGGGTAAACTGAGCTGAACTCAGACAACTAAGATCCACGTAGTCATTGCTTTCTGCATTTGACTACGACGTGACCAGCTGCTTCAGGTTCTTGCCTGCATGAAGTGACTTAAGAGTTACTTCGAGTTCCTGCCTTAACTTCTCTGCAGTGATGGACTGTCACCTGGAATTGTGCCCTAAAATAAACTCTTTCTCCTTTAAGTTTCTTGTAGCTGGAATATTTTAATCATAAAGACAAAAATGAAACCAGAGCAGAATTGGTACTGAGGAAGTGGGGTTGTTGCCCCAACGTGCTTGACCACAGGGCTTTTATGCCTTGGGACTACTTTCTGAGAGTTTGGAATTTTAGGCTGGAAAAGTTGTTAACAGCCAGCAACATAGCTAAGTGGGCTGTTTCAGTGGGAGTTTGGACGAATACAGACAGGGGAGATGCCTGTGTCCTAAGCCCTGATAGGCACTCACAGAAAAGGCTGGAGGATCCACAAAGGCCTTGCTGAAGGAGCCAGGAAACATGCAGTAGAAGGTATTTGAACTAAGTCTTCAGAAATCATAATTGGACCACATGTCAATTTAAAATTCTAAATCTCTTTCCTGTAATTAATATGATGAGACAACCTACTTGTGTGGTTGACTATCTTCTCTGCCACTGTCATTTCACTGTGTTTTCATGCGTGTAACCATCTTGTGACATTATACATTCTAAAGGCATTCTATTTGGCAACCAAACAAGTGCAGGGTGGGGGTGGGGGACACCAAATGCCTCTCTCAGGGATGTGGCTTTATATGGCAGATTCACACTACCTTTGCCCATTTGCCTATAACATAGGAGAGTCCTTCTTTTTGGGATTTAGTGGTTCAACTGGTTTGGAGGAACTTGGGTAGTTGATGCTCCCTTGTGCTCTGTTGCCGGGAGAGGGCAAAAGGCTTAGCATGTCAAATGGCAAAGGCAAAACCACAGTGGCTGGCTTCTCTGTGGACAGTGACTGAAGAGTGTGTAAGTATCGAAGCTGGACAGCAGCTGGGGTGCCCGACAGAATCTCAGCCGCCATCCTCAGGGACTCTGAAGCAGCCTTTTCCCCTTCTGCAGCAATCACCTACAGAACACACATGAAGAAACTCAACCTGATCGTGCTGCATCATTGCACGGGGGCCTTAAGTGCCTGCCTTCTGGAGTGACCGACCCAGCAAGCAGGTACCACACATCTACTCAGGCTTTGTTAAATTCAGGCAATAGACTCAGCCTCTCCCCGATGCATTGTAAGGCAGCAGGGAGCAGTTTACACTAGCAATCAAAATGTAAGGTGGGTTTAAATGCAGGTCCTAAAGAGCATAGATGGAGTTTAGGGGTACTGCTAATGTGTGGTGGGCTTGAAAACTTAGAGGATCCTGTTTGTTGAGTGAAGGATAAGTCTCAGAGTCCCAGGGACAGACATGGGATTATAACTTGGTCAAAAAGAATGGGTAAAGCACTTCAGATCAGATCTCAGCACCATCACAGATGCCCACTGTGCTCAACACTGGGCACAGATAGCTGGTTCAGAGATCTAGATCTAAGTGTGCCTTGAAGGCTACCTTTCTCCCTGGCTCTTAAAGGTTTTTGTTATTAATTCTTCTATGAGGTTACAGACTTTTTCTTCATTGACTCAGTTATTTGAGAGGAATCTGCCTCTCTTCATCCCTTTATTAGGGATGACGGGGCCTTGGTTATCCAGGGCCAATCCCAGGACCAGAGAGGAAGGATAGCAGGGAGAGAGGGTAAAAGCAGAAGAGGAGAGGGCATGTTAGCAGAAAATTTGGGAAGAGGTTGAGGTACTACACAGTCAGTCATGTGAACACACTATCAACAGCGGTGGAAACACAGCCGGATTCCACTCAGTCTTAGACCAGTGTGGACGACTGGGTTCTTGAATGTTCTTCAAAGGCATAGGCATAGGATGGAGTGCTCAAGAATGGCTCACCCGCACTTTGGCCTGTCTTTGTGCCTCAGCTTCCACCGCCAGAGAGTGCTGAAGCCCAGCTGGCAGCCTCACATCCTTACTAGAAAAGAAGACAGTTAATCTTAGGTGTGCACCCTGACCTTAGCAGCCAGGGCGTTCTCACAGACTTGCCCCTGTCTACAGTTGTTTCACAAATAGCAATTTTTAATATAAAGATTTATTGTCTATGTGCATGGGTATTTTGCCTATGCATATATATGCACATCACATATATGCCTATCACCCTTGGAGGCCAGAAGAAGGCAATTGGAGTGAGAGATGGTTGTGAAATGACTGACTGGTGCTAAGAGTTGAACTCAGGTTCCTCTGGAAGAGTAGACTTTTTTTTTTTTTTTCCTAAATCCTTGAGCCATCTCTGCAGCCCTGAATAGCAAATTCTGAATGAATGGATAAAGCTGTCCCTAGAGTTCTGACATGGGAGGTAGTCATGGAAGAGCACATCTGGGGTCAGTGCCCCAAGTGCAGGTGGGGCCACTATGGAGACTGCTTGGGGCCGGGCTATTCTAATTACATAGGCCATAGTTTATGTTCAAGATTTGTGGTCATCTTTCTCACTTAAAACCTCACATAAATCCAAACTATTAAATCTGGATAATGAAAAACAACTTTGAAGAGCCATATGATTAAAAACAAAGATCTGAAGAATTCATCTAAGTTTATAAAAGGATATTGATTTCGAGAGAAGGATTGAGCAAATGAGAACTATTCTCGTGTCTGCATAAAAAAAAACAAAGAAGTAAAATCTCATCACAGCACTTTCCATTACAACCCTGAAGTCGTTTTTACACTGAGGAATGTAGAGACACAGTTTTGTTATGGCCATACAATGGGAAAATATTTGACTATAAAATGGAATGAAATACTGGTGCGTGCCACACCACAGGTCAACCTTGACAATTTATGCTAAGTGAAAGGAAACCAGACCAAAGTCTTTAGGCTATGACTCCATTTCTGTGAAGTGTCCAGAATAAGAGGCAAATCCGCTGAAGGGAAACTCAGGGTGAGGTGAGGGGTTGGAGAGTTCTTGCTGATGGGTTTTGGGGGTGTGTGTGATATACATGTGAAGTTAGACACTCTGGATAAAACCACTGAGCTATACAAAAACCATGGTTAAAATGCTAAGTTTGACAGGAAAAAGACTCCTTACTACATAATTAGAAACCATGGGATAGTTTGCTTAAATGTCGTAGCGGTTGTATCTTGGCTATGAGATGACAAGTCAATTTTCTCTAATATCAATGTGGATGCAGTATTTGAAATGATTTTTAAAATATTGTTCTTACTGATTATTTTCCTACCTACATTTCAGTTCTCTCCACTTTGATGCCCCAAATACAGGTCACTGCATCTAAGGCAACCTGTGGAGAAAAGGGTGGAAATGCCAATGAGACCTGCGTCCCCCAGGGGGCAATAAGATCCCCATCTATTCTCCCCACACACACACACACCCCTACCTCTGTGCACCACAGGCCATTGTTCTGTCCTCAGGACATGCCCTTTCATAGGACACTGCTTTTCAATGTCACAGTGCCTGGCCAGAGACGCTGAACTTGCACAGTGCTGTTAAATAACCACTGTGGAGCTAAAGGACACGTAGGAACCTGAGTAACAGCTCCCAAAGATGCTTATGTCCCTAGGACCCGTGGCTGTTTCTGGGAGAACTTTTAGGATGTGATTTAGGATGCAATTAAAATCCAAGGGTCTTGAGGGACATAGTCAAAAGACTCTGGAAGACAAGGTGATGTGATGGAGGAAGCACGGGGTTGGTGCTCTGTGAAGGCTGGGACCGGAAGGCAGAGGAGGGATGCAGGTGACATAGAGGCTCAGAAGGTTGTGGGTTCTAGCTCAGCCTCCACAAGGACTCTGCCAAGCTCATGCCTGGTCTTGAGCCCAGCAAAGATGATTCTGCACTCTGGTCTTCCGGACGGCAAGAGTAGAGTAAGCTCATGCTGTTTTGAGCCACCAGGCTTGGGGGAAATTTACTACATGAGTGATAGGGAATTAGTACAGATGGTACTTTTTTTTTCAGTTTGTTTTAAAATGCACACCTTAAATAACCTATACCCCTAGGTTCAGATCCTGCCACATGGCTATCATTTTTAGGATACTTCCACTTCCTTAATACTGATGGTATCAGATTCCTCCTGCTTCTTAGTCTTCTGTGCCCTACATGACTGAAGTTGGAAATGGAACTAGAGGGAAAAACCTATGGGGTTCTGGAAATGGGTGAAGGGCAGGGCAGGGCTTAGAGCCCTCCATGGTGGCCCGGACTCCTTTCAAACTAAGCTTCTAATAATTTCTGACTGGCTAAATACTAATTTCAGTGCATTGCAAGTCTTAAGGACCAACCAGTTTGAGAGAGCAGGTGTGAGTAAGAAATATTGAGAGACACATCATACATGAGGTGGCGTTGTAATGAACAACTAAGATTTGTCCTGTAGGGAGAAGGAAAAGAGCTCCAGACAGAGGAAACAGCTTAAGAGGAAATTGGAGGGAGAGAAAGCACTGTTGCATGCTGGGTTAATGCTAAGCCAGTAGGAGTTTGAAGTTCAATAAAGGGTGTAGGGTGCGAGGCTACAGCAGTTGAGCCATTTCTTGATCATTCAGCACCATGCCAAGTTCATGGAATACATAATATGGGGAGACAGATGGATAAATGCTTAAATCATAACTCATTGCAACAAAATTGAGCTTAGACATCAGTGGCCTGGCCTTTAGCCCTCAGAGGTGAGGGATGAACAAGAAAGAGGCTGAAAGGGACAGTGGGGAGCATGCCAAGTGGCTCTGTGTCAGGGTGGGGCTCCTGCCTGCCACTCATCTTTGTGTCTTTCTAGCTTCAATGTACTCTCCAGCTCCTGTACCTAACCGCAGAACACGGATACTAGTTATTGGTAACACTTAGACAAGCCACAAATATTGGACACTGCATTTTGTTTTCTCTGGTTAGTGACTGCTCAGGTTCTATAAACCAGTTACTGCCGGTGCCATTGGTCCTTGTGGCTCCTCCAGTTCACATCATTCTTCCTAGCCGCCTTCCAACCCAAGTTTAGTGTCCCCAATGCTTCAGTGCTGAGTTGGGTCCCTAGTGGTAACTGCCACCTGACTGGCCAGCTGCCTGCAGCCCTGCTTTGCTCTCTTAGTATCTCTTGCCACTTCCTTGCTAATCGAGGCATCTACTCAGGCTGTAGATGAGATTGCAAAGCCTAAGGACTCAGTAAGGCTGCTTAGAAGGGATTTTCCTCTCTCTCTCTCTCTCTCTCTCTCTCTCTCTCTCTCTCTCTCTCTCTCTCTCTCTCTGTGTGTGTGTGTGTGTGCATGAGTGCACAGGTGCCCATGTTTGTGAATGTGAAATCCCAAAGTCTATGCTGAGTGTCTTTCTCTATTCTCCACTTTATTTCCTGAGATAGGGTCTCCCATTAAACTGGAAACCCATCAACCAACTCGGCCAGAGAGCCCCAGGGTCTTCCTGACTCTGCCTTCCCATGCTAGGTTGCATTGCAGGATCCAGACTCAGGTCCTCACACTTCCACAATGAGCACTTTACTCACTGGACCATTTCTCCAGGGGAGGTTTTTACTTTTATTCCCTCCTTTAATTCTAAATCAATTAAGTATAGACAGTTGGGCAGCTAATGATGAAAGGGTAGGCAATGTCTGGCCTCGGAAAGTCTGACTTGAGTTCCCCACTCTTTACCTTTGGGCATACTATGATTATTTTTCCAGCTAGAGTCAGCATCTGGGAACCATCCTTGTGCATTGCCATGAGTCCTCCTGCCCTTCCCACTCATGACTGCTTCCAACACTCATACTAAGCTGGTATTTCACAGTGTGCTGAAGGTCATTGAGGAGTGACCTTAGGGAAGGGGTGGAAGTAATATCTGCACCCCAGGCCAATGATGTCACTGACTGACTGAGTCCCCAAGGAATGGCATCTCAAATGGCTAAATGCCTGCCTTGCACATAGCAAGTTTAACAAATGACCATTCCTCATTAAACTCATCTCAGTACCTTTACATCTTGGGCAATGCTCTTCCTTTCCAGGAGAATTTCAGTGAGGGATCGATGTGCCAAGAGGCGCTTCATGGTGGTTTGCACCAGGAACTGGATGGCTTTGGACACATGGGCTAGACTGCTTAGAAGAAGAGAGGCATTTTCCATGCGGTAGTAGCAGACAGCGTCTATCTCCATTATAAACATATCTTTGGTTACCACCTAAGTGAAAAAAAAAATTGAATGCAGGCTGGATTCCTATGTGCAAGAGCAGAACTAAATGCACTTAAGGTGTATTTTCTAGGAGTAAGATTATAGCATAAAAGACAAAGGAGTAATGGAAGATTGATTCTGTATTCAAAATAGACATTTTTTTAATGCATGGAGATTTTATCAAGCATAGTAATGACTCAGGCATGATGGTGCTTGCCTCTGGGAGAAGAGAAAGAGGGAGGAAAAGTGAGCATGCTTTAAGGGAATCTATTTATATTTACCAGAAGAAAGAATAGGAAAGACCTTTAAACAAGGTGATAAAGAAATATGGATGTTGCTCAACATCACTAATCATTAGGAATATGCCAATCATTTTACGCCTGTTAGGAAGGTTGCCATTAAGAAAATGTAACAGGGGCTGGAGAGATGGCCCAGCCTTTAAAGCTTAGGCTCACAACCAAACTCCAGGAAAATATACCAGCAATGGGGAAAGAAAGTGCCAGGTTCTGAAAAGAATGTGGCAAAGCTGAAACCCATCACTGCAGTGGGATGTTATGGGGCAGCACTGTAGGATGCAGCTACCCAACAGCGTGGCTCCCCCAAAACTTAAAACTACACAGTTTCATGTGTTGACCATCTGCATATCTTCCAGTTCGTCATGTACATTCTTCAGAGAGATGTCTAATCTAGCCTACAGTAGCCTGTGTTCTCCTGAACAACAGAACCAATAGTGTGCATGTGTGTAGAGCTAGATGCTTTTTAAAGGATTAGCTCATGTGATTATGGAAGCTGGTAAGGCCAAATTCTTGAGTCTGGAGACCCAGGAAAGCATTTATATTGCCTCCTGGAAGAAACCTTTCTCCTCCTCATGCCAAAGTCGGTTCTTTAAAACCTTCAACTGACTGAATAAAGCACACGCACAGTATTAAGGGTAAGCGAATCTATTAAAAGTTTGCTGATTTAAATATTAATCTAATCCCCCACATACCTGCACAACATCCAGATTTGTTTAACTAAGTATCGGCCAAATAACTAAGGCCTAGCTTAACCTAGTTGCTACACAAGATTGACTACTATTAATTCCTCTGTTCATTTTATTAAGTTAGATGGTGGCTTTTGCTGTTTGTGTTGATCTGAATGAACTCCCTCTATATCCTATATATTAAACTCTTTTTTTTTTTTTTTTTAGGTTTTTCGAGACAGGGTTTCTCTGTATAGCCCTGGCTGTCCTGGCACTCACTTTGTAGACCAGGCTGGCCTCGAACTCAGAAATCCGCCTGCCTCTGCCTCCCGAGTGCTGGGATTAAAGGCGTGCGCCACCACGCCCGGCTTTATATTAAACTCTTACAAATTATTTGAAAATATGTTTTCCCATTGAATAGGCCGCCTTTCACTCTGTTGGTTGTCTACTTTGGTAATTACGCTTTTAATTCTGATATAGTCCTCATCTCTGCTTTTGAGCATAGTCGCTTTGCCTTGGGATTGACTTGGATGGTAGATCATGGAAATGTCAAGAGAAATGCACTGTGTTAGCTTACCTCATGGAAAGGTATTTCCAAGGTCTGGAGACGGAGGTCAACCTTGTGATAGGTGTCCAGGCAGGGTAAAAAAAAGAACAGGCCTACAAAAGGGCGGGAGGGAAGGACCATGTGAACAACAAGTGTCAAGGCTGCTAGAGATGAGCTTTTCAGAGCCAGGCTGCATTGCTGGCTTAGCCTGTATTACCCAGAGACCACTGGGCACCTTCCTTGTAACTAAAGTATTGTCCTGTAATTCATATTGGACTGGGGATGGTTCTGAAGGTAAAGAGGAGGATACATTGTTAAAACTAAGTGCAGCATATCAGGTATAAACATAGATTATTTCAGAAAACTAGACCACCTGGTCACTTTAGGATCATATTGACCCTTCCAGATCTCTTACATGTCTCTCTCCACTAGACTCAATCTCTATAAATTCATATGCATGAATGTTAATCTTAATGTGTCTTAGAGCCTTTTAGGTACTGTCTAAAGTTGTTTTACTCTGTGAATGTACAGGTTCATCAATTTAGAGCTGAAGACCTCCATTTGTTATTTTTGAGAACACCCCAGGATCCCAGAGTAGCAATATCGAGGCAGCAGCTTTGGGTGGGCCAGTTAGTCCTCACTTACCCCAGATGGTATACATACACCATATGCAGCATCTGTAGATTGGTTCCCTGAAAGTTTCCTAAAGCCCACTGGATGATTTGGTGGTGGTTTGTATAAGAATGCCCCCTCCATAAGCTCATAGATTTAAATGCTTAGTCACTAGGGGGTCTTGCTATTTGAAAGGATTAGAAGAATTAAGAGGTGTGGCCTTTGGGAGGATATGTGTCTACTGCTTCAGTGTCTGTCTGTCTGCCATGCTCCCCACCATGATGATAGTGGTCTATGCCTCACAACTATAAGCAAGCCCCAACTAAACGTCCTCTTTTATGAGAGTTGTCTTGGTCATGGTGTCTCTTCTCAGCAGCAACAGAACAGTGACTAAGACAGGGACCCTTCAAGAGACACAGCTTTGTGGAAACTAGTGCCAGCTCATAGTACCAAGGGTGTATGAGGGAACAGCCAGTTAGAACCTTTTCTCAGCCCCAAGAGAAGGTTCCTGACAAGCAGGGGCATAGCAAGTCTGGTTTTATTTTGTGTGGACTTGTATATTGGGTCCCTGAAACTCTGACATATGAGTTTCCTAGACTGGTCTCCACTTTTAACTTGTTCTTACAGGCATGGCTGAGAACTCAGACCCTCTCCGTACATGTATAATGGGATTTCACTCTTTCTTATGCCTTCTTGGCTGTCTTGTATCTCAAAATGCAAGCGACTAGACTTCTCAAACTAACCATACTCCTATCTATATGCCCTGGAGTCTGGCTGGACCTACTGTGGGTTTTCAGATCCTAGAAATCAAGAATGCTTTATTCCTCTTGTCCCTGGTAATTAGTTTACTGTCTGGAACACTAGGATCCAGTCTGTGCCTCCTCTCCCAACTAAATAGATATTTGTTAGTAGATGATGAATTTTGCTTTGAGCTCCATGACTTAATTTGATCAACTAGCTTGGATTTTCTCTGAGAAATCATAGGATTCTGACTACACACACTATACTCAGACCAAGGGTCTGAGGCTGACTTGCCGTGTCAACTAGGGAACCCTGGGCCTTCTCCACACATCATTTCTCTTAGCCACCTGTGACCTATAAATAATGCTTTCTGATAATTTCACAACAACCTGCCCTATAATTAACAGGTTAAATTACAAATATATTGAATCAAATAACTTAATAAAATCTAATATATAGATTATAACTATGCATGGATTAAAGAAATCATAAACTCATGGAATAGGATAAGATTTTAAAAAGCATAGAGGATAATTCTTACCAGGACCTTTGGCTCTTCCAGGAAGCAGATGTCCCAGTCGGAATATGATTACTCTTTCATACTCTTGCACAACCTAAAGGGAAATGAAATGCCTTCAAATGATTTCAAAGTGGGTGGGGGTGGGGTGGGGGTGGGGTGAGGGTGGGGGGAAAGGCTTCAAAAAACCTTTGCATGAGCGTGATTCTAAGTTACAGAAATCTTTTGTTAGCCAGCTGTGGTGGTGCATGCCTTTAATGCCAGCACTTGGGAGACAGAGGCAGAGGCAGGCAGATCATTGTGAGTTTGAGGCCAGCCTGGTCTCCATAGTGAGTTCCAGGACAGCCAGGACTATCAGAAACTCTATCTCAAAACAAAGCAAAGCAAAGCAAAACAAAACAAAAGAAAAAAGAACAAAACATCCTTTGAGAACTAAGAACAAGGCTAGGCATGGTGGTTCATACCAAATAGCACTTGGGGGAGGCAGAGGCAGAGGCAGGAGGGACACCTGTGTGGTCCATTTCACCTATCACAGATTCCAGGACAGCCAGTGTTACACAAACGTTGTCTCAAAAAGTGGATAGGAGCTGGAGAGACTGCCCAATGCACAGTATAGTAAGAAGCCAAATTTGAACACATAGAAGCCATATAAAGCTGGACAAAGTAGTACATGTCTACCACACAAGTGCTCCTGCAGTGAGCGGGGAGACCCAGGAAGCCCAGGAAGCCTGTGGGCCAGCAAGCCTGATGTACACAGCCAAACAACAAGAGAGCCATCTCAAACAGGTGGAAGGGAAGAAGACCTGAGGTTCTCCTCTGACCTCCTCTCTACACCGAGGCAAGTGGTTTCCCCCATCTGATCCACTCATCCACACATAGACACAGACAATGGATTTCTATTAACATTTAACAGTCTAAAATCTGTGCACAGTTACGTGTAGATACCAGTGAGACAGAACATTGGCTGTGTTAATGAAACTGTGATATGAAACAATTGTATGCCAACAAATTAGTTTAGAGAGACATGAACTACCCAAACTGACTCAAGAAGATGGAGAACTGAAGGCATACAAATCCTACATTAATTTAAACTTCCTGCTGCCAGGGATATAAATTGGCCCCCTCTTATGGAAAACAGTATGAGTATTTTTAAAAAATAAAAAAAAAATCCTATCACTAGTAATCCATCAGAAAATATATATAAAGTAAATGAAGTTAGTATTTTTTTTGAGACAGGGTCTCACTATGTAGTCCTGGATAGTCTAGAACTTGCTATCTAGACCAGAGTGGCCTTGAACTCACAGAGATCCTCCCGCCTCTTCCAACAAGAGCTGGGCTGGAAGTCACTGTCTTGATGAAATACACAGCTGCATGTTCATTGCAGCATTATTAACGATAGCCAAGATAAGCCAAGTGAAGACGCAGATACCACAAGAAAACTACACAACCATCTTTCTTATGAGAATACATGCAAAACACTCCTAAACAAAACCAGTAGCCTAAATCCAGTAACATATCAAAAGATTTTACATTATGACCGTGTGTGTGTGGGGGGGGGGGGGGGGTGAGAGAGAGAGAGGAAGAGAGGGGGTGGGGGGAGAGAGAGAGAGAGAGAATAAGTGAATGTGGAAGCCATAGGACAAAGGACAATCTTGGCTGTTGTTATTCAGTCACCATCCATTTTGTTTTTAATCGTTTCTCATTGGCCCAGAGCTCACCAAGCTAGGCTAGATGAAGAAGTCACCCGGCTTCATGTCCGTGCTGGCTAGTTTTATATCTATTCCATATAAGCCAGGGTCATTTGGGAAAAGGAAACTTCCACTGAGAAAATGCCCTTAGTGTATTGGCCTGTATACAAGCTTGAGGGACATTTTCTTCATTGATGATGTGGGAGGGTCCAGCTCACGGTGGGCAGTGCTACTCCTGGACTGGTGCTATAAGTCAGGAGCTATAAGAAAGCAGACTGAGCAAGCTACAGGAGCAAGCCAGTAAGCAGCACTCCTCCAAGGCCTCTGCATCAGCTCCTGCCTCCAGGTTCCTGCTCTGTTGGAGGACTGTCCTGACTGCCTTCACAGATGCACTGTGATGTGGAAGCCTAGGCCAGACTAAACTCTCTCCTCCCAGCTTGCTTTTGTTCATGATGTCTCATCATAGCATTAGAAAACCCAACTAGTGCTAGGGAGAAGTGCAGGTGTACACTATGGTGCCTGTTTTTGTTTGTTTGTTTGTTTGTTTGTTTGTTAGTGTGGGCTCTGTGCAGCAATCTCAGGTCTGCCCACTTGGGTAGTAGGCACTTCAGCAACTGACCTCTCGCAGCAGCCCCCCCCCCCCAGTTGGATTTTAAACATCCTAAAATGAACAAACATAGTACATCCTATCAGTATAGAATGAAGACCAGAGCCGGGCGTGGTGGCGCACGCCTTTAATCCCAGCACTCGGGAGGCAGAGGCAGGCGGATTTCTGAGTTCGAGGCCAGCCTGGTCTACAGAGTGAGTTCCAGGACAGCCAGGGCTATACAGAGAAACCCTGTCTCAAAAAACCAAAACAAAAAACAAAAACAAAAACAAACAAACAAAAAGAATAAAGACCAGATACCATGTGAAAAATTCAATCGACAAAAAAAAAAAAAAAGTCATATGGCGCAAGTCAATGCAGTCTAGTGGGGAATGTAGGGGAAGGGGTTTGTCAACGCCACTGGCTGCTGTGAGGACTATGAGCAACAGCAGCCCTAACTGCATCTGTGTCTGACTGTAACCTCACTCTTCCCTGGCAGCGTTAGCCAATGTAGAAAGATGAAGGGTGGGCGTGCCGGGGCCCAACCATCTCTGCCCAGTATGGCAGTCCTATGAGGCAAACTTTGTTTTAGGGTTCCCTTTTAATTAGGGCATGGCTATTTTTTTAATTGACTCTCTGAAGGTTACTTTATATTTTGTGTCCTTTTTTATTAGATATTTTCTTTATTTACATTTCAAATGTTATCCCCTTTCCTAGTTTCCCCTCCAAAAATCTCCTATCCTCTCCTCCTGCTCCCCAACCCACACACTTCCACTTCCTGGCCCTGGCATTCCACTATACCGGGGCATAGAACCTTCACAGGACCAAGGGCCTCTCCTCCCATTGATGACCAACTAGGCCAACCTCTGCTACATATGCAGCTAGAGTCATGAGTCCCACCATGTGTTTTCTTTGATTGGTGGTTTAGTCCCAGGGAGCTCTGAGGGTACTGGTTAATTCATATTGTTGTTCTTCCTATGGGGCTGCAAACCCCTTCAGCTCCTTGGGTCCTTTCTCTAGCTCCTTCATTGGGGACCCTGTGCTCAGTCCAATGGATGGCTGTGAGCATCCACTTCAGGCATGGCTATTTAAGAGCTGCACCACACACCATCTGGGGCTCTTTCCAATGCTTCCACTTCTTCTATCCCAAGTATCATTAAAGAAATCCCCTGACGATTCTTGCTCTCTAGTCTCTAAATCCCTTGGGCTTCTAGTTTCAGCATGTGCTCTCTGAGCAGATCCAGATCTTCATTCACTACTGGGATTAGTATACAAAACACCTGTGGACCAAAGATATTCGTCCTCCTGGTCTGTAGAAGCTGCCTGAGCCGGTTACCTGTAGTGTGAAAGTAGATGATCTGATCCAAGATGCTCTTGTGTCGTCGAGCATGGATACACTAAGAAGCTCCTGAAGGCCCTCTTAGTCTAACAGGGATGGTGTGTGTGTCTGTGTATGTGTGTTCCCTTATACACCAAGAGACAAACACAAACACACATACACACACACACACACACACACACACACGATTTGCATATCGTCCTAGCCATGACAGAAGACATACACCAACCTTCTGCCTGTGGGAAGTGTAAAAGTGATAGCAGAGAGTACCTAGGAGCAGGGCAGGGAATGGCAGGTTGGCAGAATGAAAAAGGCTTCATGGTTACATTGAGCCCGGTCTTGAAGGAAGAAGTGCTCTCTTGGAAGTTAGGTAAGTGTCAAACACAGACCGAGAATGGCCCAGTTTGTTCTGTAAGAGACAACAGAAAACCATCTCATGGGTTCATGTAGAAACTCACCTTTATGCAAAACCAGATGGAAAAAGGGAACGTCATGATGATGAAGATCAGGGAGGCGAGGACAAGAAGCCACTCACAGGCCCCTAATCCAGAGGGCTTGGTGCCTAGGGAAACAATGTCGTTGAGACATCACACGAACTGGGCAGCATTCGTCAGTTTAGTGCTTAGTATTAGAGTCAGAGCTGTCTAGAGACATGTCTGGAAAAATTGGAATGAGCCAGCATCCAAATGATCAGAGTTCCAAGGTCTGGAGTGTTGTGAAGGACTGTGTGGGCCAATGGGAGGTGTAATAAACTGGACAGGTAAGGAAATTTGGGGGACTGGAAGGCCAGGGAAACCAGTTGGTTCCAGTTCCAGTTCTAGTTCCACTCACTTCAAAAGTCCATGGATGACTTTTAGGCATGGCTCAGGACCTTTTGAAAACCCAGTTTCCTCACCTATCTAATGGGCTGCTGGCTGATTGCAATTTCATGATAGCTAGCTCATGAGCGTATCTGATACATCAGTTCAAGGGTGAAATGGCATATTCATATAAAGATGCCAGCTCGGGCTTGACATGTCTGAGTTTTTACTGTGGGAAGTGTCTACAAGTTCCTGGTACTGCCTGCCATGTCTGACTTTGTTCCTTTAGAGTCTCTTTATTTAATGGATTAAGGTGTTCTGCAGTCTTTGGAAGTCACCTATTTTGCATAATATTAGGCTGTATCTGTAAAAAGATGACATGGACCTTGGGGTGCTTCACATCCATGCTGCTTGGGTTCAATGCCAGACTCTTCCGAGAACATCTAGGATCTCAGGGCTGGGTTGGGACAGTTAAGGTGACCCACTGTTTGGACAGGGAACCTGCTTTTCTATCTTTTTAGCATTAACAAGACCACTGTGTAGGCTGCCTCCCCACGCCCTACTATTAATCCCATTCCTCTATTAAGTTCTGCCAATGCAAGCAAGCTATTTAATTTCTCAGAGCATCGTCTCTCATCTGTGATATGTAACTAAATAACTCAAAAACAGAACACTCAGTGTGTGCCTGCCACATAGAAAGGGCTACCCAAGTGGGGCTCCCTCACTTGCCTACTTCCCTGCTGTGATCTGATACATCTCAACTTGCATTTCTATAGCATTGAACCCAATGGCCTCTCCTAAGGACCAGAGGGGTATCCAGCAAAAAGTGAGAGCTGCAGGATGCATTTAAACTGCAGGTGTCCACAAATAATAGCTATGATCCAACGTATATTGCATTGCTGGTAATTAGGAAATGTTAACTCTCCATGTAGCCACCAGACAGCAGCAGAATATGCTGTCCCTTACGCTCCTCAAACAGCTGCTAGCCTTTAATTTGGGCATAGTGACTTTCTTCTTACATCTTTATGAAAAGGACTGGAGGTAGAGACCCTTTTCCCCATAAGCATTATGGCACCCACAGAGGTAAAGGGGACACCTTTCTTCATATCCTCTACTGTGATACAAGAGTGTTCTTTTTTAGCTTGCAAGGATTTAGCTGAGATTGTGCAAAAGTGCGTTGGAAGGTTTATTTTATTCCCACATCTACCCTATGAAGGCTAGGCTCAAATTTAAACTCAGGTCTGGCTCCTTGACTTGGCTCTGCTGCCTTTGAGGTTTTGTTGGGCTGGTTCGGGGAAGTCATTCCAAAGAAAGGTTAAAATAGTCTTAGACTTAAGACTGATGGGCGAGGACGAGGGAAGAGGAGGCACAAGGTGGTTGCTCAGAGCCATCATATAAAGTGCTGTGTCCACAGGTCCATGATCATAATTGCATGTTGACTGGACTCGGTCGTAGACAACTCTCTCTTCCAACTTCATTGGTGGCTTGGGACAAAGTATTAGCTGATGTTGCTATTTGTATTTCAGCTGATGCACTTTGATCTTCATCACTAAGTAACTGCATAGCTCATGCCTTCTCTTCCCCACCATGGTCCCACCGCAAGCCTGGCTACTCACTGCACTTGTCTGACATCTCTCGCCTACCCTCCATACCTTCTCATCGGATCTACCTTCCATACCTTCCTCTGGTCGCTCGCTCTCCAGCAGCGCCACCACTTCCGTGCCCTCCTCACCAGGGTCCCGAACCTCGTCCACGTCCACTACGGTGGCAGTGGCGGTGGCGGCTGGAGCTTGGGGCTCCCCTCGGGTGGCAGCAGGAGCTCGGGGCTCCCCTCGGGTCGCCGTCCGTCCGGTGCTCTGCCGCTCTGCTCCAGCATCCGGGCGTGCGCGGCCTCTGCTGCCCCTCCCGGCCTTTGCCTTCTTGTCATCCCTAGATGAGGACCTGCCACTTCTCCCGTGGGCCTCTCGGGAAGAGCTCCGCGCCCTGCTGTCCATTCTCAATGCCACGGTGCAACCCCGGAGCCAGCTGCTGGCAGAGTCGCAGCCCCAGCTTTCTGAGCGGCTGGGGAGGGACCCCAAGGCCCTAAGGACCTTGGTGCCTGGAGGGAGGTGCGGAGGGCGGGGCCTGAGGTGGCCATACCCACACCTAACCAAACTGCTGTTCCTTCTTGGGTCTGGATGGTCTCAGAGGACCTGAATGGGAGATTCTTGGTGCCAGTGCACCCACACCCGGTTGCTTTGAGAAAGACCACAGCAGGTTCTGCTTAGGTGGCTAACAGTGTGTGAAACAGAACACGCGGCACTAGGGGGTCTGTTTTCTGTGTTTAGAAAGGTTCACTTTCTTTTTCAGGTTCTGTTTCCATGCTTTCTTAAAAGCTGGAGTTCAGGGTTTTCAAAATTCATCTGCCACACTGCTTCCAAGTTGCAAACCCAGGGGCTGCCTCACCCTTCTCTGGGGGAACTTGACGTGTCCTTGGGGTTCTCTGTCACTGTTTCTGCTTGAAACAGAAGTGTGTCTAGATAACTTTTAAAGCAAAGTTCACAATTTTACTCCAATAGTTGGAGTCCAAGGTGATAGGTTCATTTACTCTTTGGTTTCGATATTGATTTCACACATGCCATCTTTCCTCTCAAAAACCGTATTTAGAAAACTTCAGTGATGAGAGCCTGAAATAAATCGATCTTGAGAACTACTGTTTTCTCTCATGTGTTCTAGATAGCCAAGGGAATGCAATAAAAATTTAGTAGCCGAGTAACTTGAAAATACAATTCTGACCCTGAGTTTTAATCTTCTAAAAGAAAAATATTTTATGTATGGGTGTTTTGACTGCATATATGTTTGTGTACCTTGTGCATACCTGGTGCCTATAGAGGCCACGGGACATCAGATCCCCTGGAACCAAAGTTACAGACCACTGTGTGGATGCTGGAAATCAAACCTGGGTCCCCTGGAACAGCAACTGTGCTCTTAACTGCTGATACATCTATCCAGCTCTTGACACTGAGTCTGTCATAAGTTGCATGAGGGGGCAAACATTTAAGAAGTCTGGTTCAGTTAATACTTCCCATCTAGGAGAGCACACTGAGAAAAGTTCTGGAGCTGCCTTTTGGCTCACAGAGAGACAAGAACTTTGATTTTTCTTCTCCATATCTAAAGCAACATAAGCACCTGCTTACAAGTTGGTAGGGGTTACAGATGATGAAAGGCATCTGAAAGAAAAGCATGAGGATCCACGATAAAATGTCCAGTTCAGCGTTCCAAGAGGTGGAGGAGCTGTACAGTCAGCAGGGAGCTGGCAGCCTCCTCTGTGACTACAGTGATGATGTTTTCCTTCAGATGCCTTTTTAATTGAAAAAGCTGCTCATACCTTTGTTGAGACGATCCTATACACTCACAAGCCTTTAATACCTCCTTGTTTGGATTTGTTGAGACTGATGTGTGTAAGAATAGGGCAATTCGGAGGAGGAACTCACTGTCGACTTGTGTGCAAGATGGAAGCGCCAGGGAGATTTTAAGGTGTTGTACACCTTCCCGTTTAGTGCCTGCAAATATGATATCCGTATAAAAGGAGGAGTCGACATATAACTATACGGATTATTCCATTCATGGAATATCGTTTATTGGCATTAGATCAAAGTTCAAATGTTACCATTTGGGACCTGGCAGCTACAAAGTTGTGCTAAGTCCGACTTTCCCAATTTTCAGATGTCAGATTGACCAACTAAGGGAGAGAAGCAGAGTCCAGGGAAGTGAGGCTGGTGAAAGTCGATCCAAGGCTTTGGAATGGGATGGTGTGGATTTAGAAAATATTTCAGAGGAAAGAAAGGTGATTTTCTGGATCTACCTTAAGCACCTACTTACAACAACTTGGTTCTGTTGTGAATGACAGCAGCAGCCTGGCAATCTCTTGATATTATGGAACTTGATAAAGGTTTGAGAGACTTAGTGAGCTGAGCTGTTGGCCTCGATTGCAGCTTCTCTGCAAGACCCACCTTCCAGAAGAGGGTTTGTTAAATCACTATTGGAGCCGACTTCCTCTTTTTTGATTCAGTGCAGTTGGGTAGAGTCTGAGAGTCTGTTTTATTTTTTTGAGTCAGAATTTCTCTGTGTAGCCTTGTCCTGTCCTGGAACTCACTCTGTAGACCAGGCTGGACTTGAACTCAGAGATCTGCCTGCCTTTGCCTCCCAACTGCTGGGATGAAAGTTGTGTACTACCACTGCCTGGCTGATACTCTGTGTTTTTAATTTGTTCCTGGGTGAGCAAGAAGCAGAATGCCTTCTATTTAGTGGTGAATGGTGGAGGAAATGGTAGAAAACCAAGTCTGGAGTGTGCTGTTTCTTCCGAGACTGGGCAGTAAAGGAGAATCAAGAAAGGGATACAGGCCGAGGGCAGAGGGTTTGTTTTGTTTTCTTTGTTTTCTCTCCTGCTTGGCTTGCTATCCCTTTCTATGCAAGATAAAATGAATCAGAACATACTCTTTATTTTATTAGATATTTTATTTACATTTCAAATGCTATCCTGAAAGTTCCCTATACCCTCCCCCAACCCTGCTCCCCTACCCACCCACTCCCACTTCTTGGCCCTGGCATTCCCCTGTACTGGGGCATATAAAGTTTACAAGACCTAGGGGCCTCTCTTCCCAATGATGGCCAACTAGGCCATCTTCTGATACATATGCAGCTAGAGAAATGAGCTCAGGGGGTACTGGTTAGTTCATATTGTTGTTCCACCTATAGGGTTGCAGACCCCTTCAGCTCCTTGGATACTTTCTCTAGCTCCTCCATTGGGGGCCCTGTGTTCCATCTGATAGATGACTGTGAGCATCCACTTCTGTATTTGCCAGCTATTAGCATAGCCTCACACGAGACAGCTATATCAGGGTCCCTTCAGCAAAATCTTGCTGGCATACACCAGGCTGGTCTCGAACTCGTGATCCTCCTGCCTCTGCCTCCTTCAGCAAATCCTACCGGCATGCGCCACCACTACCAGCCAGAACATACTCTTATGTTATAGAATCTATAAAGAGATAGAAACACAGAAGTAATAACTGAAGAGTAATCTGCTCATGGTCTTACAGGTGTAATGGGCCTGGGAAACAGACCCCTTATTCCAACACACATACACACAGAGACCTGAAGGAAAGTGTGGAGAAGCTAGTCCAGAGACCTGGGCTGGAGCTGAGGTTTATATATAAAAAATTACATTTTTAATGGGGGCTGAAGCAAAGTTGTCTTCCAGTGGTAATAATGGGTAATAATGGTAATAGTGGGTTAACATATTGTCTTAGTTAGGGTTTTACTGCTGTGAAAAGACACCATGACCAAGGCAAGTCTTATAAAAATCAACATTTAATTGGGGCTGGCTTACAGGTTCAGAGGTTCAGTCCATTATCATCAAGGTGGGAGCATGGCAGTATCCAGGCAGGCATGGCACAGGAGGAGCTGAGAGTTCTATGTCTTCATCCAAAAGCTGCTAGTGGAAGACTGACTTCTAGGCAACTAGGGTGAGGATCTTATACCCACACCCACAGTGACACACCCATTCCAACCAGGTCACACCTATTCCAACAAGGCCACACCTTCAGATGGTGCCACTCCCTGGTCCAAGGATATACAAACCATCACATTCCACTCCCTGGTCCCCATAGACTTCTTCAAAAACATGAGTCTATGGGGGCCATACTTAAACATTGCATAATGCAAAATGCATTTAGTGCAACTTTCAAAGTCCTCATAGTCTATAGCAGTTGCAACAATGTTAAAAGTCCAAAGTTCAAGGTCTCTTCTGAGATTCATTAAACTTAATTAACTGTAATCCCCAAAGCAAGGCAGGAAACCAGCTGGGCAAACTCCAAACTCTGCATCTCCATGGCTGATGTATGTCAAAGTGGTCTTCAGATCTCCACTCCTTTTTCATCTTTGTTGACTGCAACAAACTGCTTCCTCCTGGGCTGGTTCCATTCCCTGTTAGCAGCTTTCCTCTGCATGTATCCCATGGCTCTGGCATCTTTAACATCTTTGAGTCTCCAAGGCAATTTCAATGTTACAGCTTCTTCTTTCAGTGTCTGGGATTCCACTTGATCTTTTGGACTCTTCCTAAGGACTGGCATCACTTCTCCATCTCTGTCCTCTGTAGCACTCTATGCTCGGGTTGATCCACTCCATTACGGCTGCTGTTCTTGGTGATCATCCCATGGTACTGACATCTCCAATACACTGGGGTGTTCCACTCCAACTAGGCTTCACCAATAGCCTCTCATAGGCTCTCTTCAGGGTGCCAAGCCTCAAATCCTTTGCATGACCCCTTCAATCCTGGGCCATCAACTACAGCTGAGGCTTCACCTTCTCCAATGTGCTTCCCTGGCCTCTCACAGTGCTAAGCCTCAGCTTCTCTCCATGATCCCTTCATTCCTTCACAAGCAGTACCACCTGAGTGACTCTTACACATTACCAAGTACAGCTGCAGCATGAGGTACAACCTTGGGTATCTCTGGAACACAGCTTCTTTGTGCTCCCAGAAAACAATTTCCAGAAGATTTCACCTCAACGATGCTGGTCTCTTCTTAATCACCGCTAATTCCTTAGCTCCAGCTAACCAGCATCAATTTTCCCAGTAGTTCCTTCCATTCTTAACTCTAGAGCCAGGGGCACATGGCTGAAGCTGCGGAGTTCTGCTGCTTACAGGAACTAGAACATGATCCCCTTGTATTATTACATTATCACCAGCTTTATGTTTACTAAATCCTTCACTGCCTAAGCTTGGCTATCCTGGTTCTTGCTCTGTAGATTGACCTTGAATGTAGAGATCAGCATGCTTGTCTCATGGGATTAAAGGTGTGTACCACCATGCCTGGATCTAATTTAGCTGGGTAGGATCTTGCCCCAAGGTCCCACTCCCTTAATCTTTATCTCCTAGAACACAAGATTTTGCTCCATTTCACTTCCTGGTACTCCTTTAATACTCAAACCATATATTTTATATTTTTCCTTTCTAAGCTTGCTATGCTTGTTCAAACTTTTCTTCATAAGACTTAACCAGAGAACAAAGTCTCTGCTGGGCTTTTTTGAAACTTCTTTTGTCAATGCAATTAATCCAAGTCTCTTTACCTTAGCCTCAGGCAAACTTTTCAGACAAGGGTAAAAAGTAGCCACATTCTTCACCAAAATACCACAAAACCAGTCTTTATGCCACATTCTGAAATTCTTCTCCTTTGAAATCTCTTGGGCCAGGTCAACACAGTTCAAATTACTCCCAGCAACAAAGTCTTCCATATTCCTACTAGGATGACCCATTAAGCCCCATTTAAAGCATTCCACTGCTTTCCAAATCCAAAGTCCCAAAATCCACATTCTTTCAAATAAAAGCATGGTCAGGCCTATCACAGCAATACCCCACTCCCAGTACCAACTTCTGTCTTAGTTAGGGTTTTACTGCTGTGAAAAGACACCATGACCAAGGCAAGTCTTATAAAAATCAACATTTAATTGGGGCTGGCTTACAGGTTCAGAGGTTCAGTCCATTATCATCAAGGTGGGAGCATGGCAGTATCCAGGCAGGCATGGCACAGGAGGAGCTGAGAGTTCTATGTCTTCATCCAAAAGCTGCTAGTGGAAGACTGACTTCTAGGCAACTAGGGTGAGGATCTTATACCCACACCCACAGTGACACACCCATTCCAACCAGGTCACACCTATTCCAACAAGGCCACACCTTCAGATGGTGCCACTCCCTGGTCCAAGGATATACAAACCATCACACATATCTAAGATGGATGTCAAAGTCTTGGGGTAACTGTCAACACTTGAACCTTGTTACCAAATGGCCAAAACTGGGAATTAATGTTCAAAGCCTTGGAAAGTAGGAATAATGTTTATTGAGTCTATCACGGGCTTCTAACCAACAATTCCTTTACTATGCTCTGCAACATGTTCTCTGAGGCTATTATAGCTCTGTTGGGAACAAACAAAAGAAACGTATTCTAAGCACTACCATTTTCTTTTTAGACTCCATGTAATCCTAAGGAGAAACTAAATCCAAAGTCCCAGGCCCAAGGGGAGTTGGGGACTCCCCGATGGCTAAACAGCTTTATTATAAGGAAAGGGTTCAGACACCCCAGGGATTACTTGTAAGGGAACAGTTGTCTGAATCCAGACGTATCAAAGACAACTTGTCCATCTTGCTGGCAGGGTCACACTAATTGCATGTTCCCAGGCCTAGGAACCAGGTCCCATTCTGATTGATGGAAACTCTCTTGCTCAACCCCTTATGTCAAAATATGATTGGACAGTGCTACAGCTCCCCCTGCTCCTCTTTGTTTCATGGCTTTAGCCTTTAAATATCCTATGCAGCGTTTCTTCAGGGTCCTGGTTCAACTCCGGAGTCTGTTCTTCGGCCCTGATCAATCCATATCAGCTTGATTACAATATATCTTTGTCATCTGCAGTGACCTGGTATTTGGGTTATGTTGGGTTTAAGTGGACCCCACAACAGCTCAGAGTCCTGGGCTTGCCTAGCATGCACAAAGGCTCTGGGCTCATCCCCAACACTGTCAGAAAGTTCTAGAAATGCTTACTGCCCTTCTTCCTAAGGCAAGAATGTGTGTAGGAGCAGCTACAGTTGGGATTCACTCCCAGATTGCAAGTAGGTTGGTGCTGTGAAGAGACCAGGTGGAGGCTGTTAATTACCAGACAACAAATAGACCATAGGCCATCATAACAGACAGGGAAAACAAGTGGTGTCCTGACTGACCTACAAGGTTCTCTGGTGAAATGTGGGGCCCGAGGAATGAACTCCACAAACAACCCACTTAGGCTTTTGAGTAGTAGCAACAAAAACAAACCAGCAAAGCCAGGCCTTGTGTTCTGAGAATAGAGACTTCGGTCCTGTCCTGTCCTAAATCCTACAAAGATTTATGTAAGTACTCAATCCAGATTCCAGATCCCTTACATGACTTCCAACCGACCAGATTCCCTAGGCCCCTCCCTCCCTGCCAGAGTAAGCAGGAAAGGCTGAAAGTCCGTCCCTCTTAACTAAGCCAAGCTACCGAGAGAGGAGAAGGGTCCACACCAGCTGCCTGGAGGAAGCAGAAATCAGCAGAGCTGCCTGGAAGAGGTTTAGCCCAACGCAGTCACTTTAAAAGAACCCGTTCCAACCCGCTGAGCTGCCTGTAGGCTGGGTGTTGTATTCCAGGTTCCCAGCTTTTGTGAGGTGTCACCCATGTTGGGGTGGGCTTGGGTGATGCAGCTAGCTGTCTTTGGAGTCTTTTCTGTTCCTTTAAATAGCCCCAATAAAACTCATTGGCTCTTGGGTGGTAACTATACTATGTCTGTGATGGGATTCCTATGGAAGAGTGTGCCAACGTGTGTGGCATCTCCCTAGAAAAAGTTTTGTCACACAACGGTGGTAAACCTTCATCTCCGACTTTCCTCAAAAGACTGTGAGACCTCTTATGGGTAGTTATTCTAGAGAAAATAAAAATACTCAAACTTTGCAGTGATCACTGTTTGTCAACTCCAAAATTAACAGTTGCATTCACAGTATGCCATCACTGTTTTAAGCTTATATGGCTTAGGAGATAAGTGACATTTTGGTCCAGGTTCACCTTTGCATAAGACTAGTGGGACTGAATTTATCATCTACTTATGAGTCTTAGTTACCAAGTGACTTGTTGGAATAAGTAACTTTAGCAGTGGATGGAATTCCTGTATTGCCATATTCAAACGTGGAGTAAGGAATCTTTTTGTGATAGGAAACTTCAAGTGGTGTGGAGAAAGAATCCCTGGAGATCTGCAGAGGTATCGAGGTATCACCAGGATGGAAAGGGACCAGGGAGATGGTTCCAGTGCTGGTCCCAGTTACAGCTCTTCCTGAATAGAGGATATTACTCCTTAATGAAGCGACACCATACTGTGCATGCTCTCTCTCCTCTATCCCCCATCTCCAATAACGGTCTTAAAATTCCAACTTTGTTTCTTACTATGTTGCGGTTTGTCAACTCCACACAACCTAGAATTGTGTAGGAAGAGAATCTCAAGGATTGGCTACATCAGGTTGACCTGTGGGATACTTTACTAATTTGGTGAGTTAAGCTGGGATGACCCATCCTGAATGTGAACGTCACCACCCCCTGGGTTTGAGCCCTGGGTCAAGCAAGAAAAAAGAAAATGAGTTGGTCACTAAGCATGCATGTATTTTCTCTCTTCTCCAGTCTGCAGATGTTACAGGCTGCATAAGGTTTCTTCCTTGACTTCCCCAGTGATTGATTGTAACATGGAATTGTGAGGTAAAATAAGCCCCCTTTACCCTGGTTCTTTTTTTGTCACGGTGTTTTATCTTTTATCACAACAACAGAAATAAAACTAGAATATTATTCATCAATTGTTCTATTATAGCTTGCATCAAAGCCAGGCATGTTGACCCACACCGTAATCTGTCCATAGTAGAGGCAGGAGAGTCTCAAGTTTGACGACAGCCTGAGCAACGTAATAAAACTTGCTCCAAAAAAGGAAAAAGTTAACTTTCTCAGTAGGAATATAGTTAACCTATACAGACGTCTTGGTGCTAGGTGTGTTACATTTGTTATCGCAGATCACTGGGTATGAGAATCTGAGGTGATATCCTTTTTAAGGGAGTCATCCAGTGTGCTATTTCCTGAAAACATTTTAACTCCACTCTCTTATTGTTGGCTTGCCAATGGAAAAAGATTCATCTGGGTAGGTTTTACTCGAATGGCAGTCTAATTTACCCTGTTTTAGAGATAGCTGTTCATACCTAAAATCTTCATTCCTTTTCTCCTAGGCTTTGTGTAAGAAGGGATTTTTTGTTTTAGTTAGTTCCGAGGACTCAATGGGCCCTTAAAAATATGAAGACGTGTTCCTTCTAAAACTTGTCATTGAAATGCTGCAGTATTTAAGTCCATTTTTCATTTTAGGGTGTTCTGTTAATCTACTTATCAGCTACAACTGCTCTACTATAAACCGAAGATATAACTCCTTTCTAGTTTCAGTTTTGTAGGGATTCTTTAATATTCCTCATTCATTGATGGAACATTTTGTTCTCTTGGAATATTCACTTATGGGTTTTAGGCAAGAATGGCTTAGGGATCCCGCCCCCTTTATGCAACCCGCCAGTCTCCAGCTGGGGCTTTCCTTTCTCCACCTCCAGAGCGCTAGGCTCAACAGGTGTGCATCATCCCACCTAGTTTCTGGCCTCTTACGTTGAATCCTTTGAGTATCTTTTAGGTTGTCCATTTAAGAGTGCATATAGTTAAGGGAAAGGTATTCATATCCTGCATTTCTACTTGCTAGTTTTTGAGGACCCCTGTCAATCTAGTTTACTCTACAAATCCAGCAAACATATCCAAATGAAATTATCCTCCATAGTCTCCCACTTCTCTTCTTTCCATTGCTCCTGGGATGTTCTTCATTCCAAAAGTCCGTCCATCCATCCATTCCTCTCTTCTAGGAGTCAAAGTCGCTTCTAGGTCAGCAGTAATTCTCAAGAATCAGACTCGCTCTTAACTTTTTCCCCCAAATAAGCGTAGACCTACGTGGGCGAGGCGAGCTTCCGGCCAGGCGGGGCGGGGTGGAGGGCACCAGTCCTGGCTCCGCAGGATCCGCAAGTGCCTCCGCCGCGGTCCCCGCCTCCCGCAGGTGCCCGGGGGCGGGGCGGGCCCGGGCGGCGCCGCAGGGCGCAGGTGGAGGGTGGTCCAGCGGCACCTGCGTCTTCCCGGGGCTTCGGGAGGGGGTAGGCGCGGCGGGTTGCAGCGCCGTCTGAGAGGGGGAGCGGGTCCTCCGCCTCACCCGCACCCACACGCCGGGTCTCCGCTAACCGTCACACCGGCCGCGCCCCCTCGCGTGGAACGTGGAGCACCGGACCGGACGGCCCGCAGTGCGCAGGCGCTCGAGACCCTCGCCAGCCCAGCTTCTCCGCGGCCCTCCGGGAGCGCCCCGGACCTGCGGCGCGCAACGGCAGCGCGGGTGCGAGGGAGCGAGGCGGGCGAGCCGCAGCCAGGTAGTGGCGGGCCGCAGAGGGATACGCTACGGCGGTCCTCAGCACGACTCAGGTCACGGGAAGAGCACGGGGCAGACGGGAGGACCCGCTGAGGGAGGGAGGGAAGGAGGGACCCCCACCCTTCCCAAGTCAATGGAGGCGACCAGGCGGCCTGCGATCCGCTCACGCTTCTCCCGGTCACTCCTGCACCGCGACCCTTGGTTCCCAAAGACCGGCTGGGAGATTCCATCTGATACTGAGCAGCAGCGGGGAATGGCACCCTCTAAGGAACTTGAGATCACCCTTTAAGCATCCTTATTTGCCGGGCCCAGTTGGGACTTAATACCAGCCAGCCGCGAGGATTGGGAGGGCTCATCCCTACAAGCTGAGCTTTGGAGTTTGTAGTGAGTGTGGCCAGAGGGCTTGTGCTGCACGAGCCTTGGAACACTTAGGGTATTGCTTCAAGCCTTATCGCCTGTAAAACTCACATCTGAGTTTTTATATAACATGGCTGGTCGTTAAAGGTTTTTGCGTGGCGGCGCACGCCTTTAATCCCAGCACTCAGGCAGGCGGATTTCTGAGTTCGAGGCCAGCCTAGTCTACAGAGTGAGTTCCAGGAACAGCCAGGGCTGTTTTGTTTGTTTGCTTGGTTGCTTTTGGGTTTTGTTCTGTCATGGTTTAACCACTTTCAAGAGCATTTTCCCCCCTTAAATCCTGTAGCACGATGTCTGAACAAGAGCGTATACAGGACTGTCTGAGGAAAGAGATAAGGTCCCTTCTTATTTCCACTAAAGATGGTTTGACTCCACAACAGTTGGAAAAGGAGTACCTTTTGATGGTTGGCAACCATCTCCCGCTCCGAATCCTTGGATATCGGTCCACTATGGAACTGGTGTTGGATATGCCCGATGTGGTTAGTGTCTGCCCCGGCGGGGATGGTACCGTAATACTGAAAGGTAGGTTTAAGACTTTGGAAGGTCTACACGAGCCTTTATAGTAAAAATGTACCACTCAGTACAATATCCCGTATCTCAGGGCGGAGGATTTTAACTGGGGTGATGGTCATGGGTGCCTTTGAGGTTGTTGGGGAAGTGAGAGCAAAGGAAAGCCAAAACAGCTTCCCAAATCCCCATTCTTAAGTTCCTCATTTTAAATTTCATTAGGCACAAATTAGTGACACTTCCAGACACTGATTAGCAGTAGTAGAACATCTTCCAGCTGATAGAGGAGTTGGGAAGCTTATTGATCAGAATGTCAGAAATGATGGACCCAACAGCTTTGTCTTACTCTACCTACATACACAGCTCTCTGGAGAGTTAAAAATTGCCCGTGTAATTGTAGATACAAAGGTTAAATGGAGTATGTGTTTTACTTGAAAGTGATTTCTCCACTGCCCCCATATCTTCTTAGCCATTCCAGACGAATCCACCAAAGGAATAGCAAGTTTGGTTGCAAAGCAGAGAAGGAGCCATAAGGTCCGAAACCCCATGCCAAAGGGGAGACCCAGCACCTGCTCTGGCCGGGTGCCTTACCGAGGAAGGGTGCCCCCAATTCTTCCAGCTGTAGTGAAGAGTGAGTTGAAAGACCTTTTGGCATTGTCTCCTGTTCTCCTTTCTGACTTTGAAAAGGCATTTGCCAGGCGTTTTGGACGATCATTTCAGTATATGCAGTATGGATTCCTCTCTATGTTTGAAGTGCTGAATGCAGCTTCGGATGTCATTTCTGTAGAGCAGACCAGAGCAGGTTCTCTGTTGACACTAAAAAAGAGTGTATCAGAGGACAAGCAGAGAGGATGGCCAGCAGGTAAGCTCGTCAGCATTCATAATTGTGTCGTGCCCACAAACTCTTGAAAATGTGGTTACCTAAACAAGACCCTGCACGTCAGCCTGGTGGGGACATCTCAGAAGGCTCCATCTACGCCAAGGTGAACAGCCTCGGGCAGTTAATGGCTTCAGAGAGAAAAATCAGTCTTCTCCAGGGATGAGCCCTGTGACGAGTCTTCTAGTCCCAGGTGGTCACGTTTCCCATCCACGGCTCGTTTCCCATAGCTTCCGATATCTCAGAAGTAATTGGTATATTTAGTAAACTGGACCTTTAAAACACTAGACCGTGTTGATTTTCAGGGTACTATGGAACATGCATTTTAGGACTGTGTCTCTTGGAGTATTTCTCCCTTGCGTCTCCTTACATCTACTATGTCCTTACATCTACTATGAGAAGTGTATCTCTATGCAAACTGCTTGGTTGGGCACTCTTTGGTCTTTAAAATGAAATGCAGTTTTTAAGGTCTTTGCCTATAAATTGCTACTTCTCAGTTATATTCAGGTGATCTTATATAGAGTTTTAGAGAGCAACAGTCTTTTCAGTAACATGGTTTCTTAATATTTTTTTAATGAATGGCTAATCACATAGTATATAAGTTTTATTGAATATATACATTTCCCCTTCTAAACTGAGGGCAGTTAGTATACAGTAGTCTTTTTCAATAAAACCTCTGAGAAATTGCTATTCACTGTTTTTTCTTCTTTCTTAACAAAAGGTAAAGTTTTTACTCAGCCATTTAGAATGAAACAACAGGGGTCATATTCTACAGGATTCCCAGTAATGAAGGCACACTTTTCACAACCCATTTCAAATATGGAGCCCCCCAAACAAGTACTGGGCATGGAGAAGACACCCATGTTTAATTCAGTGGAGGCTTCAAGGCTGAACCACACTGAAAAATTAAATCAGGTAAGGTACCCAAGTTTAGAAATAGAGAAATACCAAAAATATGCTTTATTTTTATTTTATTTTATTATTAAATATTTTCTTTATTTACATTTCAAATGTTATCCCCTTTCCTTGTTTCCCCTCCAAAACCCCCCATCCCTTCCCCCTCCCCCTCCCCTGCTCAACCCACCCACTCCCGCTTCCTGTCCATGGCATTCCTCTATACTGGGGTGTAGAACCTTCACAGAACCAAGGGCCTCTTCTCCCATTGATGACCAACTAGGCCAACCTCAGCTACATATGCAGCTAGAGCTATGTGTCTCTCCATGTGTTTTCTTTGGTTGGTGGTTTAGTCCCAGGGAGCTCTGGGGGGTACTGGTTAGTTCATATTATTGTTCCTCCTATGGGGCTGCAAACCCCCTTCAGCTCCTTGGGTCCTTTCTCTAGCTCCTTCATTGGGGACCCTGTGCTCCGTCCAATGGATGGCTGTGAGCATTCACTTCTGTATTTGTCAGGCTCTGGCAAGAGCCTCTCTGGAGATAGCTATATGGTGTCTGGTTTGGGGGGTTGTTTATGGATGGATCCCCAGGTGGGGCAGTCTCTGGATGGTCATTCCTTCAGTCTCTGCTTCACACTTTGTAACTCCTTCCATGGGTATTTTGACCCCTTTTCTAAGAAGGATCAAAGTATCCACACTTTGGTTTTCCTTCTTGAGTTTCATGTGTTTTGTGAATTGTATCTTGGGTATTCCAAGTTTCTGAACTAATATCCACTTATTGGTGAGTACATATCATGTGTATTCTTTTGTGATTGGGTTACCTCACTCAGGATGATATCCTCCAGATCCATCCATTTGTCTAAGAATTTCATAAATTGTTTTTAATAGCTGTGTAGTATTCCATTGTGTAAATATACCACATTTTCTGCATCCATTCCTCTGTTGAGGGACATCTGGGTTCTTTCCAACTTCTGGCTATTATAAATAAGGCTGCTATGAACATAGTGGAGTTTACTCAGGGGATAGGGAGTGGAGTTAAGAGGATAGTAGAAGCAGAGAAAGGCAGAGAAAGAGAGTAGAGGAGTAGAGGCCAGCCATGAGCCTGTGTGTGTTAGGGGAGGGAATTGGGGAAAAAGGGGAGGGGTGAGGGGACGGAGCAGGAACAAGAAGGCAAGAGAGGAACAGGAGTGAGGGAACAGGAGGCTAGGTATCTTTTTATGTACATAGCTGCTGTTTGAATATTGTCTTTGAAATACCAGAGTAATCTGGTTCTTACAAAATTGGGTTTTGTCATTTTATTGAAATGGAATAATTCAGTACATTCTGAGTATAAATCTTTTAACAGGAACATACAATGCAGACATCTTTTCCAGGTTTATGGTTTGATGCTAAATTTTTTAGATTTATTTATTATTTTTTTGTGTGCCTGAGTGTTTTACTCTATGTATAGATGTGTACCATGTGCATGCCTGGTGGCTTTGGAGGCTAGAAGAGGGCATTGGATCCCCTGCAACTGGAGTTTACGAACGGTTGTAGGCCAGCAGGTGGATGCTGGGAAATGGGCAAGAGCAGATACTCTGCATCTTTTCTCCGCCCCCCCCCTCTTTGTCTTGCTTTTGTACAGTTGAAGTCCTTGATCCTGGCAATCTACTTCTCTCAGTTTCTCATATGGTTCCTGGTTACCTAATAGGTCTTTGCTCAGTGCAAAATAATAAAACTTTCTTCTCTATTTTTTTCTAGAATTTTTGAGATTTAGGTTATATAGTTAAACCTGTTACCAGTTCCTATGACTTTTTGTATAATGTGCCAGGCATGAACTGAAGTTTTCTGAGTAAGGGCAGCAGCTACTGCGGCGCTGTCCACGGGACAGGCATCCCTTCCGAGTTGAGTGGACCGCCTCATCCCTATTGGGATTTTCATCACTGTCACTTTGTAGTAGCTTGGAATTATAAAGTTAAGTCCTGCAGTCTTATTTTGGCTATTCTACATTTTTGCATTTCCATATTTATTTTACTGTATGTAAATCTGCTGATTACTTTTTATCAAAACTAAGTCTCATGATTTCGATTAGAATTGCATTGGATATTATAGATGAGCCTGAGAAAAAAATCATTCTCTTCTAATATTAAGTCCCAGAACTCAAGGAAATAGCATGTCTCTTCATTATTTTCACCTTTCAATTCTCTCAGCAGTGCACAGTAGTTTCCAGTGTGTGTGGCTCGCACGTACATTTTATTAAACTTATTCCTTATTCCTTTCATATTTGTATTGTATTAGAGATGATATTTTTAAAATTAATCATTGTTAATATACGACCTGTGTCTTAGAACCCTGAGTCAAGGTTCTTAGTAAACTTGGTCCTTAGGGGTGATGGGTTTTCTTAAAGTTCATGAGGACGGTCTTGCTTCTTCTAATATACCTATGCCTTTTCTCCCCTTGCACCCGGGCTAGGCTCTCTGAACTGTCTTGTTCTTCCACTAGGGTGTGTTTGTGTTCAATCTTTCAACAGTTCTCTGATGTAAGCATTGACTTTTTGTTATTGTTTTGACATAGGGTTTCTCTGTGCAGCCTTGGCTGTCCTGGCTGGCTTCTGACCCAGAGATCTGCCTGCCTCTGCCTCCCAAGTGCTGGGATTAAAGGTGTGCAGTGCCACGCCAGCTTGCGGTGCCTGTCTTACACACGTGGATTTTCCATACTGAATTGGAGAGATTCATTCTTAACCCTGCTTTCTGAGAACTTTTCCACGGCTGAATGCTGTTTGGCATGTTTTCCCCTCCATTTGTTGAGACGATTACAAAACTTTAAAAGTCACATTTTTAAAAAATGTGACCACACCTTACTAGATGACTCCTACTTGGTTACATGTAGTATCCTTACATGTTACTGAGTTCCTCTTCTGACTTGTTAAAGACTCTTGTCTTTATTATGCTCGTGGTATATGGTTCTGTAGTTTTCTTATAATGCCTTTGATTCTGGAGTAGCATATAGGCCTCAAGAAATGAGAAAGCTTTACTATTTTTTTATTATAAAAGTTTGTATAGCGTTGTATTTTTGAAAAAATATTTCACAAATTTATTAGCGCAACAGATTGGATCTGGAATTGTCTTGGTGGAAATGTTTTTATAGTGGACATTTAATTTCTTGAACAGATGTAAAGGTATTCTGTTTTCCTTTAAAAAGGTAAATCAGGCTTTGTCCTTTTCCTCTAGCTCAGCATATATTGGTAAAAAGTTCAGAGTGTCTATTAGTCAGTTTTGAGGTCTGTATGGTGATATTCTGTCGTATACACAGGCACGCACGCACACACCCACAAACGAGAGAATATACACACAAACGCATCCCACCCGTCTTGTTAAGAAGATCCAGCTTTGGGACTTCGTTGATTTTTCTTCTTCCTGTTATTTCCTGTTTACTTTGGATTGGTTTCTTTGTCTCTTTTTTCATTTTTAATTTTTAGTTTGTATGTATGTTTTGCCTGCATGTGTATATGTGCACCACATACATGCTTGATGCGGGGAAGGAATCCAAAGAGGAAAAGGGGGTGCAGATCCCCCGGGACTGTGTGAGCCTCCATGTGGGTGCTGGGAGCTGAGCCCAGCACTCTGCAAGAGCAGCCTGTGCTCTCCATCAGTGTCTCCGCAGCCCTGGCTCCGTCTTAAGCTTGATAACTGAGTCTGCTCCTTCCCTAATTAAAACATTTATGGCCATGGCTTTTTTCTAATACTGCTTTAACAACATTTCATAAATGTTTATGTATTTTTGTCCCCCCTGCCCCGTGAAATGTTTTCTGATTCTGTTATGGTTTCTGTTATGTTTCATGTTTAGTGCTGTTTAATTTTTAAACAATCTCAGGGTTTTTTTTTTCCAGAAATTATTCCTGTTGTACTTTAATTCTATTACGATCAGAAAACTTAGGTTTCATTTCTTACAAAATTAATGAGACTTAGCTAAATAGCTCTATGCTTATTGTGGTAGATGCTTTATAACTCCAAAGAAGGCATCACTATATTTGAGTAGAGTGTTCTGTGCGGTCTAAGTCAATCTAACTCACATCATCCAGAGTCTAAGGTTTTCCCGGTTTTCTGACTTTTCCATGAATTACTGAGGGGGGAGGGGTATTGAAATCTTCGAATGTCACTGTGGACTTGTCTTCTTTACCTTTCAGTTTGATCACTTTTTTTCTTTTGGTCATCGTGAGCCTCTTCTGGCTGCACACACGTGTAGCGCTCCCATAGGACTCAAGCCAGTCCACCCACCCACCCATCACGTAGCTGACTTGTTTACCTAGGTTACACGAGTTTCAGGAAGTCTGGAAGTGTTTGTCCGAATTTTTCTTCCCTTCCCTTCTAGAATTACAAAGGGGTCTTGCTGAGTTTTTGTTTTATTTCACAGGTATTTTATTTCCATTGTTTTGTTAGTCTTTTAAACCCAACCTCCCACCCACCCCCAGCCCCACTCCCACCCCCATTGTGTTTCATTTTGAGTATTTTCTCTGGCTGTCTTCAGAGTCCCTGATCTTTTATATTATAGCTGTTTAGCAGTCAGCCTTGTAAACTTTCATTGCCAAGTTTAAGAAAGTTACTTGGATAGTTACAGTAGCTGCTGTGGATTGAATTGCTATATATCCCCCCCCCCCCCAATGCTTCGGTTAAAGCTCTCTTTTAGAGATAAGGCCTTCGGGAGATAGAGCTTGATGAAATCTTGAAAGTGCTGGTCCAGCCGGGAGTGGTGGTGCACGCCTTTAATCCCAGCACTCGGGAGGCAGAGGCAGAGGCAGGCAGATTTCTGAGTTCAAGCCAAGCCTGGTCTACAGAGTGAGTTCCAGGACAGCCAGGGCTACACAGAGAAACCCTGTCTCGAAAAAACAAAACAAAAAACAAAAAACAAAAAAAAAGAAAGTGCTGGTCCATCCTCCCTCCCTTTCTTCACAGTCACGCCTTCACCACACGAGCCTTCACCACACGAATTGCAGGGAATGATTTGTGGCAAGCAGAGCCACTTGCTAGCCCTGTTTTTATTTCTCTTGGCATTTCTTCTGCTAGACAATCCAGAGACTAGCCTGTGTATCTGTGTTTGTAGCTAAGCTGATCAACATGTTTATTAAATCTGTTTTTAAATTCAGAAAAGATTAGCATGAACTGTTGTTACCCAGAGTGTTACATGGTCTCTTGATTGTCTACCCTTCAAATCTAATTATCTGTCATCAGAAGATAGTTCTGATACTGTGAGTCTCACCACAGGTCTCTGCTATGTATGTAACCAAGGGAAACTCCTTTGCTTGGAGGTTAGGATATTTTATAATACAACTTCCATCTACCAATGCAGGTGTTTCTACTGATGCCACTTGGCAAACTGTGTGTGTGTGTATGTAGACCTGGGGTTGATGATGGATATCTACCTCATTGACTCTCCACTTCCCAAATTCAGGTTCTCAAATATCTGCCCACCCTCCTCCTCTCCTATGCTTTTAGGAGAGGACTTTGCTTCCAAATTCCCAGAGCACAGAACTGATAGTGACTCTGCCACTGGCCCTCCCCCACCCCACCCCCGCCCCCATGTCTTTCATCCTTTGATTATATTACATAAAGAAGGTTTCCCATACTGCTCTTTTAAAAGACCATTCATTTCACTTGCGCTCTGACTCACACCCCTTCCTCCCTTTCAGGCATTAGGCAGTCACTAAGTATTTAGTAATACTAAGTAACTTTAGAAAATGAATGGCAAGCATCCTTTCTGGACAAAGGTATCCAACTAACTGGAGGCTGTAGAACCTATTATAGATAATGCTGTGTATCTTGGAATATTCCTGTGTCTAGCTTCATACAAACTTGCATATTTGATACAATATAAAATGTCTCATGCTACTTAAATTATTTAATTACTCACCTATGTGTATACATATACTATGTGTATATACATATTCTTTGTTGTCCATGTGTGAGTATATTCCTGTGAATGCAGATGAACACAGAGGTCAAAGGCTGGGAACTGAACTAAGGTCCTCTGCAAGAGCAGTAAATACTCTTAACCACTGAGCAGAATTTGACACATTTGGCGGAAATATATTTCGTTTTATAGCTTGCTTACATTTCTCTTTGACTTTTAAGAGCTCTGACTTTTTGTTTTATTCACAGTTGGAGAGCACATTCAAATCAGTGATTGCACAGATTGGACCTGGAGGGACTGTTGATCCCGACCTAAAGCGCAAGATACAATTTGTAAGTATTTTCCCTTTCTTGGAAGCAAAAATAATTGATTTTCACATGTGGTTTAATTTAATTGCCTTCAGTGATTATTAGTTTTGTGTTTATATCTCATTGTTTCTAAGATGTTGGTATATGAACACTAATTTTTGTATAAAAAAGTAATAAATGTATACTAAAAATTTTGGTGTGAAATTGTTTAGAAAATGGTTCTTCCATTCTCTTCCCTCTTTTTCTTTCCTTGCCCAACAAATCATTGTTGACAAACAGTTAAAAATCTTTCCAGTTCAATTGTCTGTCCTGCTAATGTAATGCACATGGTTAGTGTAGCCCAAAATATTACTGTTCCATGTTTCAGTTAGGAGGATCTGTGAGGGATTAAAGTTGGAGTTGCTTTGGACCTTGGCTATTAAAAAAAGTCGTGCAGTGAAGTCTCGTGAACATTTATGTCATGGGGTCCATCAGAGGCACTGAACATTTGATTTGTTGAAGATACTTCATTACCTTTGACGGAATTGAACAAATGGACGCTTCTGCAGACAGCTTTACTCCCGGCCACAATTTAAATGATAACAATTTTACATAGCTGCTTTTTTTATACCCTTCGCACTGTTTTACACGTTTGTACCACTGACCTGTTTTATTGGTTTGTATTAGTAGCATATGGAAACCCTTCGGGTGTTGTGTAATGGACCAGTGTAGTCTGCCTTGAGGATTTTGGTCCTGATCTGAGTTAGGAAATGTCAGCATAGCTCCTCTGCCCTGAATTCTCCCTCCTCAGGTGCTCTGACTTGGGTGGGAGACAGGGGAAAACCCACACACTCAGGCAGCAAAAATCGATACGCTGGGGACAGCCTTCTCTTGCTGTTTCTGAAACTTGAACAAGTGTCTGACAGTTGTTTGCTCAAGGATCTTGTTCACAATACAGCACCAAAAATAGAGGAAATACATTCATTGATAAACAAAAAAATTGATAAAAATAAAAGTATCCATTTGTTAAACTAAGGATTATCATGTGGCTCTTAATCTTTCAGTTATATCTTTGTTTCATTTCTGTTGATTAGGTCGTATCTAAGTTTCCACAAGGTTTGTTTATTTCTAAACTGCTTGGAGAATTTGAGGTAGGTGTTTTCTTACTCTTTGCATTGCTTATTTTTCTTATGCTACACAAATTTTGCCATTACTACTGGATCTGATAGGTCTGTGCTATTAACACTTAAACCACCTTGTTTTATGGTTTAGTGGCTTTTTCTTTATTATGATAAGGCTAGTTAAGAATATGGCTAGTAACAAATATCTGGCTATGAATAGGGAGAATGTTTTTACTACTTAGCGTTATAACATCATTGAAATAATGATTAACATATTTTAAGTGTGATAGTACCAAGAAGAGATGTGGAAAAAATAGAACCCCTCATATACATTTTCTATTTTATATCCAGCAATGATATTAAGAGTGAAGGTACTATAAAGACACTTAAGATAATCAAAAAATAGAGAAGTATAAATAGACCTGCATGGTAAAAAATAAATAAACAAATAATATGTTTAAACTAACAGAAATGATGCCGGATTAGAACTTGAGTCTTCAAGAAGGGCTGAAGAACAGAGGATGAAGTAAATGTGCAGCTGTATCTGAAAGACTACTCGCTTTTACCAGTTAAAACGTGCTACTATTTAAAGCTAAAATTAGGGCCACTTGCTGGGTTTATAACATGAAGCTGATGTAATGCATACAAAAACTATAGCATAATAGATTATACAAACTGCATCTTGTTATGCTTTCTGTGATATGTAGAGTAACACTAAGACATTAAGGGTGTGTATTATACCCAGAACAATCATTAGAGATGCAGTGATAGCCATAAAGTCAACAGACAAAACCATTTGTATAAATACATGCAATAAACTCAGGAAGGTGGGCATAGAGAACAGAAGAACAAGATATGGAATGCAAGATACAGGTGGGAAGATATGGATGGGAAGATATAGATGAGGGTCACCTGAACTTATAAAAGGTGGGAAGGGGAACAGGATATATATGGGTTCAACCTATGGAGCATGGTAGCTCTAAATCTAGATATATTGCTTTCATTAACGTAAATGGACTAACTGCTATAATTAAGAGAGCCTGTGAGCCTGGTGGAGGTAGCAAGTACCGTACCTTTAATCCCAGCTCTCAGGAGCCAGAGGCAAAAAAGATCTCTGTGAGTTTGAGGCTAGCCTGGTCTATAGAGTAAGTTTCAGGACAGCCAGGGCCATGAAAGACAGCCTGTGATATAGGATGAGAAGACCCAACTGTATGCTGCTTGTATAAATACAATTCTCATGTGTTATCAAAAAGTTGTTAAAAAAAAAAAAAACTTGACATTAGAAAAATTGCAAACAGTGAAGGTAAGGAAGGAGTAAGAGTTTTTCCCAAATTATTTTTATGTACTTAACATAATAACCCCAAATAAATAAACACGAGGGCAGATCTGTTCACTGAAAAAAGATGGAAAAGATACATGTTCCTGCAAGTGCTGGGCATGAAGGAGCCACAGTGACTCAGGAGGAAGGCTGATGTCAGGGACAGGAGACATTCCACAGTGGCATAGGTCAGCTCCCTAAGAAGACAGACAGTTAACATTGCCAGAAGGGAACAGAGGGTTAGTGTCTGCTCTGATGAAGTATCACTCACAAAGGGGTAAAGGGAAGGGTGAATGTATCCAGAGATTTTGTTGTTGTTATATTGGCGATGATACTAGTGTTAATCTGAAATTATTGTTATATAATGTGGCATGACACTGGGGAGTAATTGTGAGATAATTATACATACAAGAATACTTACTCTAATTGTGTGAGTTGAACCTGGAACATGTCACAGATAAGTAAGGCAAGGCTGAGCACTAGGTTCACATTTAAAGGACTTACAAATGCACTGATGAGTTTCAGGCTTTAATTGTAAGGGCTGGAAGCCCGTCAGTGCACACAGTTTCAAAAGTTACTTAGACAACTTGGAAGACTGTAGAGATCCGTTCATCTTTGAAGAATGGCAACTAAAGGTTGGTATGAGGGCTGGAGATGAGCTGAGGGGCAGAACACTTAGACAGCATGTGCAAGTCCCAGTTCAGGCCCAGCCCACACAACTAGTCACCCATTGACCTGATGTGCCTAAATGACCCAATGTGCCTAAATGAGCCCTGTGGTCCAGGAGCCAACAGCGACAAACAACACTGTTAACACTTTAAAAGAAACAGCTACTGTGTGCCCATAGTAGAGCACACAGACTCATTGTGGCCTTGTCAGAGTAGACAGGCTTGATTCCCTTGCCAACTGGCAAGAAGTCTTGTCTGCAGGACCAGTTTATCATCAGGAAAATGTGGGAGGTTGACAAAAATAAACAATGATGCAGTAGGGATGCAGATTCTAAACTCTTCAGTCTGTATAAAAATGAGTGAGTAGGGCTCTGGGAAGGAAGGAAGGGAGGGAGGGCGGGCGGGCGGGCTGTGGGAATAGAACCATGGCAGCCTCCTGACTGCACATTGTTGGGGACCGGTAGAGCAGAAAGCACACCAGTTAATCATAGATAAACCTGAGCTGTGTTTCATATAGTAATGATGTGGGATTACTTTTATAGTAACTGAAAAAGCAAGATGTATAGCTTATATACTCCTATATAGAAGCCCACTTAAGTTTTGACAATTTCTGCAAAGTTACCAAAAATTGTTAATAATAGTTATTTCTAGGGAGGTGATCGCTAGGCGGCTCATACTAGGTGACGTTTGGGGTGAGCAGAAACTTGATTTTTTTTTTTAATGAATGAAGTTTTACTGTGTGAGAGGTTTCACTGTAGTTTGTTTTTTACAATTGCTTTTTTCTTTCACGATTTCATATATATATAACTTTGAGAACCCCAATCACCCTATTTATCATCCTCTTCCTTCCTGAGACTTGTTTTTGCTGAATATTTATTTGGATCTTCAGAATATACTATTGAAAGTGACTGGTTGGGAGTCTGGAGAGATGGCTCAGAGGACCAGATCTCAGTTTCCAGCACCCATGTCTGGTGGCTCCCGGTGGCCTGGACCTCCAGCTCTAGAGGATCCAACACCTCTAACTTCTCAGGGGACCCACACTTGTGCACATACCTGCATGTAGACACAATTTTAAAAAACCTAAAAAACAAAAAAGTAACTCCTTTGTATTTTAATCCTGCTTATCCTAGCTTTATGTTCAGTTAAACTGTTTTCACAGTTAATACAACACAATTATCTGAGAAACTATTAGAGACTAATAAACATACAAAGAGAAGAGGCTTTAATATGCACCATCTGAGGGAGTAGAACTACTAATTCTAATTTCCTCCCACCCTGCCCTGCCCTCTGCCAACTGTTTCCTTTGGTGTGCTGATAGGTGACTGTAAATACGACCTTCTGAATGATGGTCTGCCTGGCCCTGGACCCCCACTTGTACAAGTGTTCTGTGGGAGAAGTCATAAAGAATTGAGTGTGGTATCAGAGCATCATGTGACCCGATCTGTATGACAGCTGTAGAACTCTGTGAGGGGCCAGTCCTTTATAGCGCTGAAGGCATTTAGTTCAGAAGCAAGTCTTCACGTCCTCAAAGCCTAGGCAGGCGAGAAGAACTGTTGGCATGTGTTTGCGCGTGTACACGTGTATGTGGCACCTAGAGGTTGGCTTTCAGTGTTGTTCCTTGGCAGCTGTCCACCTTGTTTCTTGAGAAAGGGTTTCTCTGGGACTGCCGGTTCAGTGGTTAGGCTAGATTGGTTGCTGGTGAAACAGGCTTTTTACACTTGAGTTCAGAGCCTGAAATATGTAGGTTGTCAAAATCCAAATTAAAGCCTTGCCTCACATACATCCAGAGTTTTCATGCCTTTCCTTTTTCTTATCTTTTCTTTCTTTCTTTTTTAATGACAGCTAACTTTTAAAGAGCAACTTTCACCAAAACAATTAGGGTTCTTAAACGTGACAGAACTTGTTGGCGCTCTTAGTGACATTCTCCGAGTTGAGTTCAGTGAAGAAAGGCAAGACTTGCTCGTGTTTGATGCTGACCTGAAGCCTCTGCCGTCTGGTAAGTTAATGGCATAATACAGTCTTCATTTTCTATTGAAGAAAGCATTAAAGAGTCACCAGTAGAATCACATGACCAAACACCTCCCATATTAGCCACAAAATATTTGAATAATGACCTTTTTAGTGATAATTGTAGTAAAGTTAACCTATATTATCAGTTTAAATTTTAAATTTTCACAATTTAACTTATTTATTTATTTGTTTATTTATTGAGACAGGTTTTTATTATGTAGCCCAGGCTGGCCTAGAATTCACTGTATAAACCAGCAGATCTTAAACTCACGGAACTCCCTTGTCTCTGCCTTCTGAGTACGGAGATTATAGTTGTGAGCTACTTTTGACTTTTTTTTTTTATTTTATGTTCATGGGTGTTTTGTCTGCATGTGTGTCTGTGTGCACCATGCATGAGCAGTGCCTGCAGAGGCCAGAAGAGGGCCATAGCTCCAGGGACTGGAGTCACAGACAGTTGTGAGCTGACACGTGGGTGCTGGGAGTCAAGCCCCAGTCTTCTGGAAGGGCAGCCAATGCTCTAGCCACTGAGCATCTCTCCAGCCTGTTACTTTCTTTATTGTCCAGTTATTAGCAGTTCTGAGGAATAATTCTGAATTGGTTGTTTGATAGGTAATGCTTATCAGGCTATGCGGCAAAAGCTTCTTACAGATATGTGGAAGTCAGAATATATGAATACATAGGAGGAATGTACATTTATGTTTTTATAATAAACAAACTCCAAGTGTTATCCTCCCCCCCCCCCTTTGGTTTTTCAAGACAGGGTTTCTCTCTCTAGCTCTGGCTGTCCTGGAACTTGCTCTATAGACCAAGCTGGCCTCGAACTTGTAGACTGACCTTCCTCTGCCTCCCAACTGCTGGAATTAAAGGTGTGCGCCACCACTGCCTGTTTCTGTATTTACTTTAGGAAACCACACTGGATCTAGGGCATTATGCTTTTAGCCCAGTTTGGTTTTCTCTTAGAGTCGTTTTCTTTTTGAGATAACTTTTTATGATCATGCAGACAGATTCCCATGCGCCCTTTGCTCAGTCCCCTCATTGGTAACATTTGCAAAGGCGTGAACAATATGGTGCTTTTAGTTTATAAAATGTGTATAAGGGGAGGTTCGCGTGTGTGTGTGTGTGTGTGTGTGTGTGTGTGTGTGTGCGCGCGCTTGCGGTGTCCTCAGGCGCGGCCCATCTTCTTTACTTACTTGTTTTTGAAACAGGATTATTAGTTGCCCAGGGAGACCCAGGAACCCTGCTGTCCTGCTGGTCCTGTATCTCCAGCACTGGGTTTACAAGCACACAAACCCCAGGCCTGGCTTTGGTTTTTGTTTTTTGTTTTTTTTATAAATGTGGATTCTGAAGGGTCAAGCCAAGATCCTTCTGTTTTCGAGGCAGGACTCGGTTCACCAGTGAGCTGTTTCCCTTCCCAGTCCGTTCTATACGTTTTCAAGAGTGGTTATGACGGACACCTACCTTCCCGCATTCCATCATTGATTTATGGCCAAGATATGAGCGCCACTATTGCACCTTTAAGGGTGCCACGTGCTGGTCATTGTTGTGGCTCGGGTGTCACAGCTTGGTAGGACTGTTGATTGTTTCTGTGCCTTGACAGCTTAAAACCCCAGTACTAGTCCTGAGAATCCTCCTTCACGTTGTTGGTTAGGGTAGGCAAAGAGATGACCCAAAGCAATACAGTTTGGCTGCCTCACAGAGCTCCACGACAAGTCCCTGATGCTCAAGATCCCACATACTTTGAATACAGGACTTGAAAGATCTGAGCAAGATCCTATCTGAAGTCATAGAACTTCTTTTAACCACAAAAGCTCTTTAAACCATTCAAACAGCACAGCGGTAGTTAATACTTGTAGCTTTAATGAGTACATTTCATAATCTCTTACAAATTATACACTTAATTATAACATAATTTTTTATGCAAAGCATTATTATATAAATATGTCTTTGCTTCTTATGTTTAATATATTGTTTTCCATATTAGTATTTTTTCATGTTTACCTTTGTGCAATTCTTATATATTTATTTCATTTAACCAGTGTTCTGTTGGTAGACATTTAGATTGTTTCCATTTTTACCATAATAAGCAATGTGATTAGTATTTTTAACTTTTTTATTTATTTTGCTGTTTAAGGGATGAAACTTCAGCCTTCATTCATTCTAGGCAAATAGGATTAATATTTTTGTGCCTACATCTTAATGTGCTTGTGAGCTTGTTTCTTTAGGAGCCACTGTGGTTAGTTGTAGATCTGAGGAGTCCATAATGTGCCAGGCTCAGATACTCATAGATGGATAAATTTCAATAAAATATGAAGTTGATTGAGGAATTCTCTAAGAGTTAAGGCATCATATTACTGAATATTAAAGAGTATGTGTGTTAAGTAACTGTCTGTTGGTTAGTTAGAAGAAGAAATTGGAGGTCAGGTGTTGAGACAGTCGCTCACCAGAGTTTGAGAAATTATTTCGGCTCCTGTTTCCCCAGTGTGAGAATTTTACAGTTTGTTCCTCCTTTAGTGCGTAGTCCCTCGTGTGTCTCCATCTGCAAGGTTTCCAGGGGCAAGTTCCCCTTGCCAGTGTCCCTCCCTGGTGCCTGGCCCACTCAGGGGCGGTGGTCCCACACTGTAACCACTCTCTGACTGTTTCAGGTGGACCACTTTCATCAGTCAGAAATTCGTGTTTAGTTCAACCAGACCAGAACACAGAAGCTAACACTTGGGCTTCCAGTCTCTCCAGAAATTCACTATCCACTGTAGCAGTTAAGAAGACCACGTGGGATTGCCCTTTGAAGAACCACAAGGAGCCAGAACAGAAGATGTACAAGAAGCCTAATGTGGTGGTCAAGCCTCTGCAGCTGGTGAGTGGATTGCGTTACATTGTGTAGGAGGCTCGGTAACAGAGTGAATGCCTCTTTAAACCAGGTGCTCGCTAGAAAAAAAAATAAATCTAGGGACACCTGTCCTTGGAAAAGACCAGTTATTTTTTGTGGCATTTTTCTGTTTTTTTTTTTTTTCATTTCCCACACTCCTGGTGTTCAAGTTTTTTGGGTGGCTGAAATGTAAGTTCCCTGACAGCACTGTAAATTTCTCTATTAGTGAGCCTTAAGGTTGAGGCTGGAAATCCTGGGGCTTTAGAGGGTGCAGAGCCTGCTCTGGCCCAGCCTTGGCCCTGGCCCTATTCACTCTGTTGTTTATTTAACTCTTCTCCTTCATTACAGCCTCCCATGGTTCTTTTGTGTTGGCATCTCTGCTTCTGACTTTTTTGTTGCTAAGGATAAGTTGTTCCTCACTCTAACAGGCTCTTCACTGGGATGAGCAGTTTGAGAGCCTGCTGTGTGTTCTTCAGGACGATAGGAAGAAGACCTAGAGGAAAGAGCAGGTGTTAGGGTGAAAGTGCTTGCACAACCTTTTGATGGAAAAGTCCCTAAGATCCATCTATTCAAGTTACCCTTGACTGAGGGTAGGGTTAGCTAGGAGGACCTGCCATACTCCACCTGAATGTCTCCCCTTTTTGTTGGGGACACTTGCCTAACACTCTTAACTTTTTGGACAATATTTACAAAATGGAGTACTTGAAGGATGTTTTTAAGTGGTGGCTGTAAATGGTAGTAGCATTCTAAAGCATTCTCAATCATGATTCTGGCTTGAGCCTAGTGACTGCAATAAGGCTGATTCGTGAAATACTTTGAGGGATTTGAAATGTCCCTTTAATGTCTTTCTATGGTTTCTTTCTCTTCCTGCCTTCCCTGTAGCAGGTAGAAACAAACAAACCACAGCTCGGCCTGTCAGTGATAAACCACGATATCCCACCAGATGCTGTGCGTGCCAAGAAATTGTGCAGACTTCCTCCATTAGATACCAGCACCCTTGTGGGGGTCTTCGTGGAGTATATAATCTCCCCTAGTCAGTTCTACATCCGGATCTACAGCAGAGATTCATCAGAGCTACTTGAAGACATGATGATTGAAATGCGGTAGGCGCCTCCTGCCCTCACTGTTCCGGCTTAGCTTTAATCAGGAGTTGTCAGATGTGTTGGTCTCGGACTCCTAAACTAACAAAAAGCTCTTGCTTACTGATGCTTATCAGACAGAAACTTAAACTGCAAAAATTAAAATGCCTGTTTTAAAAATCCATGTGAGGTATGATAAATAACATTTTCATGAAAAATAGCTATGTTTTTCTAATCCAAGCATGTGCAATAGTCCTTCATATCTATATACCAAGTATATTCCAAATCCCTTTGCAGATACTCAAACTATGACTTGTACCAAAACTCTCTATGTACCTGTATGTATATGTGACTTCCTGCCTTTGTGTAATCAAGGGCAAGAGCACCTAGTGATGTACCTACCTCCTGCCTACCTGAAATAGGCACACATTCAGCCTATGTGCAGTCAGACACAGACCCTTCCTATGTGCAGCCAGGGACAAGCAAGCTTATTTAGAGAAGCGAAAACACTTTAAAATACAAGAGCAGGCAATTACAAGAATAACCCCTGGCAGTCTGGAAGTTGTCTGTCCTTGGGCAAGTAGAATTTACAGGTTAGAGGCATGTTGTTTGTTTTGTAGTTTTTTTTTTTGTTTTTCGAGACAGGGTTTCTCTGTATAGCCCTGGCTGTCCTGGAGCTCACTTTGTAGACCAGGCTGGCCTTGAACTCAGAAATCCGCCTGCCTCTGCCTCCCGAGTGCTGGGATTAAAGGCATGCGCCACCACACCCGGCTGTTTTGTAGTTTTTTTAAGCATAGGAATTTTAAACTTTAAAGCATAATCTTTACCATCACATTAGTAGTTTTAATGCAAATGGTGTTACACTGAAAATCAACTACTGCCGGGTGGTGGCGCACGCCTTTAATCCCAGCACTTGCAAGGCGGAGACAGGTGGATTTCTGAGTTCGAGGTCAGCCTGGTCTACAAAATGAGTTCCAGGACAACCAGAGCTACACAGAGAAACCCTGCCTCGAAAAACCAAAAAAAAAAAAAAAAAAAAAAAAAAAAGAAAGAAAGAAAGGAAGGAAGAAAATCAACTACTTTTTTTTTAATTGTTGTTGTTTTGTTTTTTTGAGACAGGGTCTCACCATGTAGACCAGGCTGGCCTCAAGCTCACAGATACCCTCTTACCTCTACCTCCCAAAGTACTGGCATTTAAGGTGTGTGCTGCCCTGCTTGGCTTGGTTGTTATTTTTAAAAGATGATTCTGTCATGTGTCTGTGTGGGAGTGTGTGCGTGTGACTACACATGCCCATGGAAGTCAGAAGATACCAGATCCGCCGGAGCTGTAGCTACAGTGGTTGGGGGCTGCCTGATGTGGGTGCTGGGAACAGAGCTTGGGTCCTCTGCAAAAGAAGTAGTACATGCCCTTTAACCACTGAGCAATCATTCCAGTGCCTGCAAGTGACATTTGGGTCCCCACCAAAGGCTAGTTTAGGTCATAATTCAAATACAAAGTGCTTTTCCTTGGGATTCTTGGGAAATACTGTGTATGTACTTCAGTTTTTTTTTTTGTCAATAGATAATAATTGACTTGTACTGCCTTATCAAGGTTGTTTTTTTTTTTTTTTTTTTTGGTTGTTTTTTTTTTGTTGTTGTTGTTGGTGGTGGGTTTTTTTTGTTTTTGTTTTTTTGTTGTTTTTTGTTTTTTGTTTTTTTTTTGAGACAGGGTTTCTCTGTATAGCCCTAGCTATCTTGGAACTCAAGGTGTGGGTCACCAATCTTGGCTTTGGCTTCAAGGCTGTGTTTGTATACATATGTGTATTTATGTATGTACATACACACGTGTGTGCATATGGAGACCAGAGGCCAACCTTGGGTTCCATTTCTTAGGAACTGTTCATGTATGCATATGAAATTGGAAAATGTAAGAAGAGTCCTTTGACCCAGGCTCTCACGAGGCTGTGGTTTGTTAACGAGGTTAGGCTGGCTGGCTGGTGAGCCCCACAGACTCGGGTCTCCACAGCCTTAGTAGAGCCACTTGCTGCTGTGCTGTACTTGCTGCTGTGGGTTCTGAAGATCAGACTTGGGCCTTCCTGCTTGTACAAGCAAGCACCTTACCAACCCAGCCGCCTCCCCAGCCTGGTGCTGCCGATATACTGTAGCTGTTCACAAACTGCTGAGGTCCCGGGACAAGAACACATATGTAAGATATGGTCTTTGCCTGGGTGAACACACTAAAGCAGGGGAGATAGCCAGGGTGATAAACAAGCTGTGGAGGGGGCAATAGAAACAGTTGTCTGTGAAAGCTGCTTCATAGTTGACATTTGAGCAAGGTTTTGCCTGTTGAGATGAATAGATTTATACTGGCACTGATGTCAAACGTTAGCGAAGGACTGGGCAGTTGCCTTGGGAGCAACTAGGGACATACTGGGGTTAGCACTAGTGACGTTGGCAGGAGTTGCGTTTGGAAGAAGAAAAAGCTGAATCGTGAGCACTGCGGGAGGGCGTCCTTTCAGACAGAAGCCACTGAAACCTGTTTCTTAAAGGTTTGGGGAGGACCTTCTTAAACCTTAGATAGAAAGTGTCCCCAAAGGCTCGTGTGTTAAAGGCTTGGTTCTCAGCGCACTCTTGAGTGTTCAGCTGAGTGACTGGATCGTAAGGCACCTGGCTCATGATCAGTGGATCAGTCCGTTGATGGCACCATAATTTAGAGGCATTATTGGGAAGTGGTTTAAAATAGGAAATGAGATTTAGCTAGAGGAAGTATGTCCCTGGGAACGTGTCCTTGGAAGCCATAGCATGTCCCTGTCCCGTCTGCTCTCTGCCTACTGACTGCCAGGAGATAATAACAGCTCTGGTTCACCACACGTTCCCTCCCATGTTCTGTTCACCACAGTGGAGACATAATCATGGGCTGAGGTCCCTGAAACTGTCCTCAGTTGTTCATGCTGGGTATTTGGTCACAGTGGTGAAAAACTGATATTAGACAGGAGATCTAGAAGGAGAACTTGATTCATGGTGTGGAAAATGAATGAGGCGAAGAAAAGAAAGAAAGAAATGAAAGCAGGGGAGATGTCAGAGAGAGTGACAGGAATGGAGGACTTCTGAAGCCACCGACCTTATAAGCAAGGGAGTCAGGATTTGAACCTAGGTTTCTGGTTTAAACACTCCAAAGAACCCAGATTTTTAAGGCAACACAGAGCTATTAAAAGCATATTGATAAGGAGGGACTAGGAGGGAATTGTGGAGATGGAGTATCCAAGAGCACAAGATGGAGAGACTTACATTTGGGGGTTAGTGAGCCACTGATGCCCTTTGAAAAGAATGTTTTTAATTGAACTAGAATTGCATCACTCCTCTGCCCGCCCCATCCTCCCTGGAGCCCCTCCCACCAACCCGCTTCTCCCCCTTCAAGTTGATGACCTCTTTTTCTTTGATTATTGTTCCATGCACATGTATGTATGTGTATCACAAATATATATAAACACAACTTGGTTCTGTGTATGCTGTTTTAGGGCTGACCACTCTGCATTGGATAACCAGTACTGGGGCTTATTCCTGGGAGAGGCCGGTTCTCCTTCTAGAAGTTATTGGTGGCCTGTAGTTCTTTGTGTAGGCATGAGACCCCACTGAAATCCCCTTCCACATTGCTGTGTCCCTTGGCACTGCCATTATCCTGGTCTTGTTTGTGCTGTGTGTCTCACAGCAGAGTTCCTGGTATTCTGCCTCTTACCGTCTTTCTGTCCCCTCTTCCCAGATCTTCTGTGAGCCACAAATGCAGGGAAGTATCCATTTTAGGAACTTCTGTGGAATGAAGTTAGATTATATTCAGAGAGTGTAAGATAACAAGTGTGTACTTTTCATATTTGGAAGGAATTTGATGATGAAAAGAATTTGGATAACAAAATTGACGTTAATAGGCATTAACAAATCAGAAAATTACAGTTTTTCTTTACTTTTGGCCAAGACTTTCTTGCTCTTGATACAGCAGTAAAATTATTTTTTTTTTCTCTTACCCCATGGTTTTCTGTATTGCGGAATCTACAGACGCTGCTACTCCAACCAGCTGGTCTCTGACCGGTACATTATGCCAGAATATTTTATCCAACCAGGACATCTCTGTTGTGTAAAGATCTCTGAGGACAAGTGGTGGTACCGGGTTATTATCCATCGGATCCTTGGGAAAAAGGAAGTTGAAGTGTTCTACCCAGATTTCGGAAATATCGGAACTGTGCAGAAGTCCTCGCTGAGGTTCCTCAAGTGAGTTGAATTTAACAGGGATGCCAGACAAGGGAGATTCTGCGTCATGGAACTTTGGGGCTGGGATCTTTGGTCTCTTGCCATCTCCCATTTATTCCTCTTTACATCCCTTATCGTCAGGCAAATGATCATTTCCTATCTTTTTAGAATATTTACTTTTATAAACTATGTGTGTACATATGTAATCGGGTGCACACAGGGGCCAAAGCTGCAGGATTCCCTGGGAGCTGCCTGCTGGGGGAGCTGGGAAAAGAACTGCAACAGCAGCAGACTGGTAATCACCGAGTCTCCCCCTCCCCCACCCCCCCTCTTCACTAGCTCACAAGGATGGGCTGTTGCCTCTCTTGTCTTCTTTCACTTGATTATTATTTTGAGTGGGCCAGGAGAATAAAATTCATACTGAGAGGGACAGTTACAAGCTGGGGGCTTGAATGGTTCCTTCTGGGGCTTTTGTCTACATGGTTCTCTTGAAAAATGTACTATGGTTTGTAATTTATTTTAAATTATTTTTAAAGTACCAAGCATTAATTTAAAGTGTCACAAATTAATTGAAATGGCCCGAATAGCAAAACAAGAAATAGATCAGAGAATCAATAAAAAGCAGTATGCATCCATGATTAAACAGTCGTATATTTGGCTTCCTGCAGATGCTGCTACACAAAGCTTCCAGCTCAGGCTATCCCTTGCTCTTTGGCGTGGGTGAGGCCCGCAGAGGTAGGTTTGCTTGTTTCTCATTAGTCAGCAAAGATGCAGGCCCGTCCTTAGTATCAATAATGGTTCTGAGTTCTCAGGACACACAGGTGACACGTGAAACGATTGTGTGTTGTATGAGAGGCAGACAAGTAGACAGCAGGGGCATCGTGTCCTAATGAGAGCTATGTCTTTGTCCGTTTTGGTTACTCCGGGCACTGAATTTGCAGAGATCTTATTTAAAATTAAAGCAGGTGGGAATGTGTCTCCCCACTTCTAGAAACATGATGCTGAAATGCTTTTAATGCCGATTAAAAGAATTGAGGTGGAGCAATGGCCTTTAGTTGCTCTCACTTGCTCTGGTGTATGAAAGAAGCAAAAGGAAGTGGGCCTAGTTTTGTTCAGACTAATCAAGAAGGCCTCCTCACAAAAGCGCAAAAAGAAGATGTGGCAGGCAGGAGAGTGGCACAGACATTGAGACAGTGTAAGCTGCTCTTGTTGACATGGACTATAGGATAGGCAACTAATCCGTAACCAGAAGCAGTCACTTACTACCACACACTGAGCACACTGCCCTTGGTGTGCTTTCAAAGGACTCACAGCCCCGTTTATTATACCAATACCACCACAAATGTGAGCAGAGTGTTGTGCTATGGCGACACACAGTGTTGCTAAGCAATAAGAATTTTTGAGGCCCATTATAGTCGTATGGGAGTGCTGTAGTGTAAGGTTGTTACTGTCTAAAATAGGGCAATGCTGTTGACCACTTGGAGTAGTTATATACACTCACTTCTGGGTTCTTTAATGGCCCTACATGCCTGCTTTTGTGCCAGTGTCATGGTTATATTGCTACAGCTCTGTGGTTCGGTTGAAGTCTGGTACAGTAATACAGCACTGTTCTCTGTACTCAGGGCTGCCTGGGCTAATGCCCTGTGTGCTTCTGTGTGGATTTTAGGATATTTTTCTTTCTGTTTCTATGAAGAATGATAAGGGATTTTTATTGGGATGGAACTGAATCTACACATTGCATTTGTTAGGATGGCCATATTCACAATATTAATTCCACTACCTGTGAGCTCAGAAGACCTCTCCATTTTTAGTGTCTTCTTTCTGTCACTTTCTTTCTTTTCTTTCTTTCTTTTTTTTTTTTTTTTTTTTTTTTTTGTTTTTTTGAGACAGGGTTTCTCTGTGTAGCCCTGGTTGTCCTGGAACTCACTCTGTAGACCAGGCTAGCCTCAAACTCAGAAATCCGCCTGCCTCTGCCTCCCGAGTGCTTGTGCTCCTGGCCTTCTGTCACTTTCTTAAGAGATTAAAAAATTTTGTTTTATAGCCCATTCACATTCCTGGTTCTGTTTTTCCCCCCCACATTTTCGATGCTACACTGAGTGGATGTGTTTCCATGAACTCTTTCTTAGCATGCCTGTTATTATTACATAGTGACCACTGAACTATGTAAGTTGATTTTGTATCATCCCACTTTGTTAATGGTGATCAGCTCTTCTAGTGAAATTTTGGGGCCTTCTGTGTATAAATTCATATTATCTTCAAATCCGACTTTGACTATTTGTGTTCCTTGAATTTTCTTCCCGTGTTTATTTCTCTACTGGGATGGATGTTAAGAACTGTGCTGAAAAGGACAGGAGGTGCCCAGCCCTGTCTCCTTCCTGATATCAATGGTATTGCTTTGAGTGCTGTTCCAGCTAGGGTGATGTTGGCTGTAGCTGGCTTGATCCCTTTCCTTCTCTCTTCCCTCTGTCTCTTCTTTCCTTGTGTGAATCCATGGCAAAAAGGAAGGCTGTCTCACTAGGAAATGAAACGTTGCAAACCTTGAGTTAGAATTCTAAGACTGTAGAGTCATGAAAAGCTAATGTTCATATGTTTAAGCTATATCATTTTCTGGCATTTTGTTAGATCTACCCAAATTGATTAAGCTGTACATATGCAAGTGTTAACATTTGGGAGCTGCCGGGGTTCTCATTCCTCTTGTGTTACCTTAAGTGATCTTTACATTTAATGGAACGGAGCATAAGGACCGTGACACGCCCTGCCCCCTTAGTGTCTGCAACCCCTCTGTTCCTGACACGCCCTCATATGTCAAGCTTTATCAACAACTTTATAACAGTTATTTTACTGTGTCTCACATTCAGTAGTATGTTATATTTTTATCAAAATATTTGTGTAAATGCCTTACATAATACCTTAAAAATATAAAAGCTGCAATTTTCAAGCAATTTAATGCATATAGCATGATAAAATCATATATATTGCCCTTACACAAAGTACAGTTTATCCTATACAGTATAATGAAAATTAACATAATGGTAAAAGGGAATATTCAAAGAATATCTAGTCTCTATATGATCTAATATATAATACACAGTCACAGTAAACAGTGTTCTTGAGGGAATGCAAGAAAATGAAACATTAATTTGAGGATATTTGTTTTGTTTTTTATAATTTTTATTCTTTTTCAGAAAAATTGTTTTTAACCAAAAAATAAGAAATGGGTTACAAGAACTATCATAGTGTCTATTTGGATCTAATTACATATTTCTCAGTGTGTCACCTATCCCACTGCTGGGGACACTTCCTCTCCTTGAGCTGCGTTATTTAGGATTCTGTCTTGTGGGTCATGTGGTGGCTCATTTAGTAGTGTTATGTGGACCCACCATTCCTCTGCACTACTCTATACCTTGGCTGGGTGGAGTGTAGGGCCTCAGGCTTGCAGAGCACAGGCTGCCTGCCCACTTACAGCCCCTCCCCGCTGTGCTTTGCCTGGTGTAGGCTGGGGTTGGCTCAGGCTCAGTGCACTGAGGCTGTCACTAGGCTAGCTCTGGTCCCCTTCCCCTCAGGGAACACTGGCTTGTCCCTTGAAAACCTTGACCATTGCTTTGTCCTCTTGGTCATTAGCTGTTTTAGAGACTCTGTTTGTCCCTTACATCCAGTTCAGGATATATTTATGTACAGTGTGATGTGTTTACTTGCATGTGTGAATTTAGTATTTAACCTGCTTTGTTCATTGGACATTTTAAAATCTATAGGTTATTAGTTTTCATTAAACCTTGTGAATTTGAAGTTGTTATTCTTTGATTATTGCCTGTGCCCCATATTCATATTTTTATTCTCTCTGCTCCTGCCTCTCTCTCTCTCTCTCTCTGGAACAAAAATTAAAAGTATTAAAGGTAAGTTTTTCTTCCAGATCTTTTAGCTGTCTTCTGTGTTTTTATGTCTGTGTCTTTACATGGTGAGCAACTGTTTTCTAAATTCACTCTTAATCCTGTCTAATCTGCTACTGAATTCACCTGTGAAGGTTTTAGCTTTTTTTAATTGTATTTTTACTTTCTGAAATTTAGTCTAGTTGTTTCCATTTTTAAATGAGAGAGAAAGTGTGTGTGTGCACGCGTGTGCGTGCATGAATGTGTGCACACATGCATACATGGATGCTAGAGGACATCTTAGGAGAGTTGGATCTCTCCTTCATTCTCTGGTCCTCAGCATCGGACTCAGTTTGTCAGCCTTTCAGGCAGCTGTTCTGACCTGTGGTCGGTCTCAGTCGCCCTCCCTGTGTCTCTACCTTTGCCTTTGTACTGCCGCTGCCATGAGACTGTGTGTCAGGATGGTTGGATGATGCCGGACGCCACAGAGACATCCACTTTACTTTCACCAGATGCCTCGAACTCCTGCCACTGTGTGTTGTGCTGATGTAAATTAACAACTTGAAGATTGGTAGCTGACTCTAGAGATGTGAAAATGGAGCTACAAATCCATGGGAAGCTTTGTATATTTGCCTCCCTTTTTTCTGCCCAACCATTGTAGGCCCTGGCTTTGATATCTGTCCCTTTGACCTGCTAGGACAATCAAAACTGTGGCTGAAACTTGAGCAGATGAACAGGCTCTCTGGAGATAGAAGTAGACCCCACTCTCCTTCATTTTGGCATTACAATTTGTCATTAGCTTAAAGTTCTTTGGTCTTTAGTGATATATTAAAATAATTTACCTAGAATTAAAAATGTTTTCCCTCTGAGGTTAGCCTAATAATCTTAACTGACTTTTTTTTTTTTTTTTCAAGACAAGGTTTCCCTGTGTGGCCCTGGCTGTCCTAGCACTCACTTTGTAGGCAAGGCTGGCCTCAAACTCAGAGATTCTGAGTCTGCTTCCCGAGTGCTGGGATCCAAGGCATGTGCCACCACTGCCTGGCTTTAACTTACTTACTTTCTTCCTTTCTCTTTCTTTGTCTTTTTTTCTTCCTTTCTTTCTTTCTTTCTAAATGAGAGTTGCTTAGTGGTTAATTATTTTTTTCTAAACCTTTTTATTACTTTCCTTTTAAAATTAACATGTAGTATATAAAGTTTCATTTATTACATTCTCATGCATACATGTAATATATATTGATCATATCTGCCCCATTACTTTTTTCTATGAGATTTTCCTTTTACCTTCTATATCACCTCTGCTACCACTTTTACTCTTAGAGGGAAAATGGCCCACTTGCGCTTGTGCGATTGTTCTGATTCACTTAATGTGACAATTTCTACGTCCATTCATTTTCCTGCAAAGGACATAATTTAATTGTGGTTAATGCTGAGTAAAACTCTATTGTGCATGCATACACGTCTGCTTTATCCCTTCACCTTTCATCTACTCTAGGCACCACCACTTGAGACTATAATCTCTGTGCTGTAACCGTGCCACAGTGACCATGTGAGCAGCTGTCCCTGTGGTAAACGGACCTCGGTTCTGAATGTATACCTAGAAGCAGTGCAGTTAGCTCGTGTGCAGTTATTATGAGGAATCGACACACTGGTTTCCATGGTAACTGGACTAATAGAACCCCAGCGGTTCCCCAGGCTCCTTTTCCTGTGCCTTCTCCAGCATTTGTTGTGGATTTCCTGGTGATAGCTGTGTTTACAGAGCTGAGGGGAATCTCTGAGTGCTTTTGATTTTTCCTTGATGATTGGTCTTTTTACTTATTAAAAATAAATAATATATTTCTAAAAATGAGCTTTTTATCAGATGATTATTTTTCTTTTGATGTCTCTCGCCCTCAAATGATACATGATTTATCTGTTACTCTGGATTTTGGGAATTTTGGTTTTTTCACTTAAAACTCTAGTTCACTAACAGTTCATTTTGTATATGACTACAATAACTCGTGTCTAAGTCTCATCATATAAACATCTCTGTTGTATCTTAGGAACACTGGACAGCCAGAGCTATTTTGCACTTCCAGAAGCTGTGTGGTTTGAAGCCCTTGGTCGGGGTGGTGGATGAGTATATAGACGGAATCCTTAATATTTTTCTTTGTGATACGTCCTCAAATGAAGATGTGTATTTTCATCATGTCTTGAGGACAGAAGGCCATGCTATTGTATGCCGAGAAAATGCCCCATCCAAGGTAGAGTGCATATTTTGTTCAACATACTTTGATTAAATGCTACACTTTAGGATATAAAACAATTTAGTATGAGCAGTTACTGATTTATTCAGTCTTAGGAAAGTTTGTTAGGTTCCTGGATTCTTAATGCAGAGGCCCTCTTCATTTCCATATGACCACTGAAACCAGGCCATTGCCACCACCAATTACAAACAACTTCATATTTTTCTAATGGTTCTTCATCCTCTGGCAAAAACTTCTGTTTAAGACAAATGACCTTGTTCCTCTAGCCCCGAAGTATTTAGTTATCTAATGTTTTCCTAGAGAAGAAAAACATTCTCTTATTTTGAAATTAGTGACAGGACATCAATTTCTCGTCTTGCTGCTATTTTTGTAACTAAAGAAGCATCAGTATGGAAATGTTCACCTTACCAATGTTAGAATGTGCCCTCAGTGCCAGGCGAAGCTGCCAGCTTGTTCTTTTCTAGCTTGTTATATAACAAGATGCTTCATCCTAGGGCTTCAGGGATTTCAACCCACCAGCTCTGTACACTAACGCCAGCTCAGCAGGTGACATGGTCCTGACAGAGCTGGGGCATCCTGCTCAGCAGCACTATTTGAATGAAGACCAAGAGATACTGCAGCAAGCCCAGGTGAGTGCCCTGCACAGCCCAGGAAAAGCTCCTGCGAATAGTCACTCTTATTCGCTATGGTTATGTCCTCATTTTGTAGGTCAGTGAGATGTGGCTTTCCAGACAGAGAAGCTGGGAATCTTGCACAATGCTTGTAACAGTGGCTTTGTCTCTGTGCCATTTACTCCTGTGCGTTGGTTCTGTTTCCTCCCGAACACCCCTCTTATGCACCAGATTCTCTTGCTCTCTTTGTATGGCTGTGATTCCCCTACGCTGGTGATGCCGACACTAGTCTTTTAATATTTTGATTGCATTTATGAGTTGTGTGTATGTGTGTAGGCATGTGCATGCCTCAGTGCACATTTGGAGGCCATAGGAAAACTTGTGGGAGTTGGTTCTTTCTACCATGGGTTGTTCAGGGTGTCAAGCTCGGGCTGACAGACTTGGTGACAAATACTTTTGCCCACTAAACACTTACTGCTCATTGTACCACTCAGGTTATTGAGTGTTCTTAGCTTTTCCCAACAGCAATTATAAAATTATTATAATAATTTTCCATTAACATGTTATTATTCCACCCCCCCTCAAAGAGAAACAGTTCTTGAACTAGTTTTATATCACAGGCACGTCATGAGTACTCCCATAGGTTACTTAGTCCTCAGAGCACAAAGGGAAAGTGAACCCCATAGCAGTGCTTCTTGAACAAAGTAAGACCCATCCTGAGTCTGATATTCCACGCGCGGCAATGGATACTGGGCTAAGAGTGTTTGGTGTTTTAAATTTAAGACTCAAAAGTGTTTTGTTTGCTGATATAAGGTGTTTTATTTCCGTTGCATGTTTCATTAGTAGGTATATCTTTGTATTTTGGAGATGGTAAAAAAGTCTTTTTTAAAAGTTTTTACTGATTATTAAAAAATATTAAAAGGCTAGGCCATTTTGACTATGCTTTTAATTTGTCATAAAAAATGGGTGACAGCACATACCTCTAAGGCCTGCATGCAGGAGCCCTAAGCAAGAAGATCACAAGTGTGAGACCTGCCTAGCTACATAGCAAGACACACAAAATATGAATGGCTCCTGCTGCATTGCAAAAAGTAGTTTGGCTTGGGACCAGATAAATGGCTCAGTGATTAAGGCCACTTGCTGCTTTTGGGAAGGACCTGTGTTGGTTACCAGCACCCACCTGGTGGCCCAGAACTGCCTGTAACTTTAGTTTCAGGGGATCCAATTCTCTTTTCTGGCTCCATGGGGAAAATGCACACATGTGGTACACATACAATTAAATCATTCATACACATAAAATAAAAATCATTAAAAATTTTAAATGACACATTTATTTATTTATGAATGCTTTGCCTACATGTAAGTACTGTACCACAGTGTGTCTGGTGCCCAGTGAAGGCGAGAGAGCAGTGGATCTCTGGGAAGTAGAGCTGCAAATGGTTGTGAGCCACCTTATAGATGTTGGGGATCAAACTTGAGTCCTCTGTAAGAGCAGCAAGTGCCTTTAACCACTGATCATCTCTCCAGCCCCCTAAAATTGTTTTTAATTGAGTTTGCTTGGTCTATAATAAACCTCAATCTTTCTTAATCATTATTACTGCATTGGAAGAATTGTATTTCATCATTCTTGAGTAATGAATTTAATTCATTGTTTAACCTTTTTAGAATATCTTATTATCTCTTGCTATCTACAAATAATCATAGTTTGGTTCTAGAAATGAAATACCATCTTTTATGCAAAAGAAAAAAGCATGTGAACTCTCCTGATTTGGTTTGTATTTTGGTCCAGCCAAGCTCTCTGAGCTACGCACATGCACACCCATTGTGAACCTGGCTACTTGCCCAATGCTGCTGTGTTTGAGTGTCCTGACTAACTAACTGTGCATGCAGCATCCTTACTGTGTCCTCTCACACGGCCTCCTTCCTGTCATCTGCACGCCACATCTCTGTGATGGCCACGCTGGGAAGACTGCACTGCCTTTACCTGACCGTGTGTCTCCTGGAGTTCTAGTTCTTTGGGTCTGGAACCTTTGGGTTCTTTTGTAGCTACAGGGTACCTTGTGGACACTTGATAATGTGTGCCCAACAATGGTGGCTTTCTGAGACAGTTGAAAAGAATGGGAAGACTTAGGAAGGTGGGTAAAATTAGGGTAGGGAGAATGAACACCTATGTGCATGTATGAACTAGAGAGTAAAATTTCCACCAAAGTTTATAGGAATGCAGATTTTGGAAACATCATTAATATAGAAAATGACTGATTTTTCTTTTATATCTACTAGCAAGATATTAATGATGAAAAGTGTATAAGTTACCTTAAATCTGCGCCCAAGGAATTATTAAAGGATTCTAAATTGAGTTCATTGAAAACACATAAGAGCTGTGAAGAGGACCCACGGTGGTCCATCCTGCAGCCCAAGGATCTGAAGGAAGAAAATGAGGTAAGAGGCAGAGATGGGCTTTCAGTTCAGTAAATGCATAAATGACAACGCCTGGAAATCAATAGTCTGCAGGCTCCGCTGCTTTCGTCGGTGAGCACTACTCTATGACATTGAATTACAGATGATCTCTTAACAGTCGCCAAGACCACAGCAATGGGACAGAGCCGATCACAGGGAAGAAAAGCTCTGCTGGGACCAGATGTGTAGGTCACTACCCCGAGATTGAGTCAGTGTGGCAGCACAGGGTTAACCCAAAGGTTCTTAAGGAGCAATACTAGGAAACTCAGCAGGAAATATATTTCTATTTTTGGAAGAACATCTTTTAATCAAGTGTTTATATGCACATAACTTAGAGTCCCTTGTGACTCTAAGTGTCTTCTAACACAACCATTTTCTAAATCATCTCCTTTAGCTGTTGTTTGAAATTTCCCTCTTAATTATTACATTAAATAATATATTTATTTTTCCTGATTTTCAAGTTTAAGTATCTTTGGATTTCTTGGCATAGGAAAAAAATTTTCATCCCTTCACCACACATAAAGTTCCTTCCCCTCCCCCACCGTCTGTTTTAGTGCACTATATTGAGCTTCATCGGACCATTCAGTATCAGTGCTATTTTCTGCTGAGCCAGATAGTTGGCACTTTTTATGTATACTTTTAAGTAATCTTTGTGTTTATTCTTTGAAACTTTGATAACATACATTTTTATTGTAATCTTTCTCCTCCCCTAACTTCTCCCCGATCCTCCCCACCTCCCTATCTAAGCAACTCCGTGCTCCTTGTCTCCCTTAAAGAAAATGGAGTTCAATTGAGTTGGCCAGCTGCTCCTGAGCCTGGGGCCTGCCTCACTGCTCTCAGTTGAGATAGCTTCTTGGTAGAGGTGGAATTTGTGCCCATGTTCCCTCTTCCGTGCTAGGAGTATCGTCTGGTTTGAATTTGTTTGGGTCTTATGCATGTTGGCATGAATTTTATGTTGATGTTTTTTTAATTAACTATAATAACATTGACTCTATTTTGGAGTTCTTTTCTTTCAGTTTTAATACACGTATATCTTTCTGTATTCAACACAACAGTCAGGATGCAGAATAGCTCCAGCACCTGGAATAACCCTGTGCCTCCCTGGTTTTATTCACAGTTTCTCACCTGACAGTTTTGTTACTCTGATTGTCCCTTTCAGGACTAGCACATAAGAGAGCTTTAAGAGTGGCCTTTTAATGCAGCCTCATATCTCTGAGTGCTTCACATGTATCCAAGTTGTAGATAGTTGAAAGCTTTTGTGTTCTGAGTGGTATTTGATTGTACTAGCTTTGCTACAGTTTGCCATCCCCAACCAAGGTTTATTTGAATTGTTTCCAGTTTCAAGTAATTATGAATAGAGTTACTATAAGTGTTCATACACAAGTTTTTGTTGGTTTGTTGGGGTTTTTTGTTTGTTTGTTTTGGTGTGTGTGCACATGAGTGTGTACCTAAGTTTCATTTATACAGAGAAAATGTCCAGAAGTAGGACTGGTGGGTTAGGTGGCTGTGTTAGGCAGACTGCTCTCCAGAGGAGCTTACGATTTCGCGTCCCACCAGTAGAGTATGTGTTCCAAGTGTGAATGTCCTTTCCAGTACTTGCTAGTAATAGCTGGGGATTTTTGTTTTGAGCTCCTCTGAGAAGCATATAGTAACATCACAGAATGCTTTGAACATGTTTCCCTAATGACTAATGTGGGACAGGGTCAGCAGAGCCCTTTCTCACCACCGTGTTCCCTGCATACAGATTTTGCTGCTGGGCCAGTTGGTTTTGCTACTGTTTTGATCCAGTCCTTTCTTGGTATTCTCCTATTTCTTGTTTGGAATAGAGGGTTTACCCCAGTGCTATTATAAAGTGTATATCTTTTTGTTTGGTTGGTTTTTGTTTTTTGAGACAGGATCTTACTGTATACCTCCAGCTGCCCTGGAATTCACAGAGATGCACCTGTCTCTGGATCCCTAACTTCTTTTTTTTTTTTTTTTTCAGGCTAAGAGTTTTTGAGATATGGGGCTGTAGCCCCTGGGTGGCTTCCATAATAAGTCCCCATGTCTACTGGCATACCGTGTGACACAAAATAGAGGATCCTAGCAAACTAGTGGAACCTTAGAATGAGCCCGGAACAGGGCAGTGGCAGCCTCCCCCGCCCCCCATCTTTACGGAAGTCCCCTCAAGTGCTGGCAGCCTGGCACCTCCCCATAGTGACAGTGGGGGAGTTGACTACTCCAGAGCTTCTGTCAATTCCCATTGGTTCAAAGGCTGTATGCTACACGCTTGCTGCTGTACAGTAAGGTAGATCAGCACCTCACTGCTGCTCTCCGGAGTCTGCTCTAGGGTTGGAGACTCTGCCTCTTACCCCCTCCTGGATTCTGGTTCCCACAGGAGGTTTTTGGCTTGTATTTTTGAGCAGCGCGAGAACAGTTAAGGCTTTGTGGACTCTTGAAGGCAGACTGGATGTGGTTTTGCATGATATAGACAGGAGATTTGGATCTAAAATGCCCCTCAACGGCCACATGCCAAAAACAGTTTGGTTGCTCACACGTGGTATTATTGTGAGTTAGTAGAAGCCTCGTGAGGTAGGTGGTCTTTGTTTGTTTGTTTGTTTATTATATGTGAGGACACTGTTGCTGTCTTCAGACGCACCAGAAGAGGGCATCAGATCTCATTACAGATGGTTGTGAGCCACCATGTGGTTGCTGGGAATTGAACTCAGGACCTCTGGAAGAGCAGTCAGTGCTCTTAACTGCTGAGCCATCTCTCCAGGCCTTCCCACAAAACTTCCTTCCACTGGGAGTGAACAGTCCCCTCCCTTACATGCTTCACTGGGGTGATGACCTGTCCCCTCAGGGCCGCATCTGTAGCCGCATGAGTCAAGAGGAAGTTGTCTTCCTTTTGAATTCTCTTAGAACTTTGGTCTGAGTGGTGGGGAGCTGACTAACACGAACCCTTCTTCCCTCCTCTCTATCCCACATGGTGAACTTTCCAAAAGTCGCTCTAGCCGATGGAGAGAGCGGTCATCGGAGTCCTGGGCGCAGGGCAGGCAGGCTGGAGATGCAGTTGCTTCTACACATGAGACTTTGATCTCATGCTCCTGTTCCCATCCGCCCCTGCTCTTAGGCTTGCTTGTTTCTGTTTTGCTCTTTGAAAGCTCCTGCGCTTAGTGTTATGTATATGAGGTGGCCTCTCAGCTCTCCCCACTGTACACTCGGGCCTGGGATCGGTGAGGACCCCTTAGTCAGTTATGGAGGCTTTTCTACACCCAGAGAGTAGATGGCCTTGCCTCCCCACCCAGTCTCTCTCACAGGCGTTGCCCTTAAATGTCTTTGTCTTTATTTCTTTGGCAAATCAGGGAGCAAAAAGTAATAAATTGTGTATTAAACTTGTATCCACTCAGAGCCAGGAAAAAATTGTGCATTTTGGTTTTTAAAATGTGTTTATGTTTGGAAATAAAAATAACAGTACTTGTTTGTCCTGTGGTCTATTTCAGGATGAGGTCCCTACTGGAATGCCATGCCTGGAGTCAGTGACCATAGGTGACGATGTTTGGGATGAGAACTGGCTCCCTCTACAGGCCAAAATGGGGAAGGCAGGGAGTCCTGCCTCCCAGCTGTTTACTTCAAACCTTGTTGGGAAGAAACAATATCAGACACGTGGAGAAATGGCACAAAAGGTTAGAGTCTTATGATAACAAACAGCAGATCAACTGCTGACAAAGGAAATTTAAACCCGGTAGACCAGGCTTCTAGAAAGTCATAAATGCTGGAATTGAGAAGGAATTGTCAGGCCATAGTTGAAAAGGATCTGTGGTTGGTTTTTAAGTGGGTAAGCACCAAGGTGCTCAGGAACCGTCTAGCTAGGCGATGGTGCGTGTCCATTCACGAGGCCCAAGGGTTGAAGGTGTTTACTGCAGACTTTAGGAAAGATGTCACTCTGATGGAAATCAGCATCCCTCTTGCTGCTTAGAACACACTGCGTCCTTGTCCTGTTGGAAATCCATACCCCCTCTTGTTGTTTACAGCACACTGCTCCCTCGCTGTCACCTTACCTTGCTTTGTGATCTTGTGGCACTGCGTTGTGATTTACTGTTGCATGCTTTTCTTTATAGGACTGGTGTTTTTCTACATCTAAAGATATATGGGATGATTCCTGGCAGCCCTTAGGCCTTGCGAATGATGTGAAAGGAGGAATTCACACACCAGAAGGGCCCATTGCTCAAGAAAAAAATACCAGCACAACCCGAATTCAACAGGTAGAGCCCAGTTGGAAGTACTATAACCAGTTCATGATTTATCACTTTGATTCTTAGAAATTTTGGTTAATGTATGCCCTTCTGCATCTGTTAACCAAGGCAGCCACCCACAGACATACCCATAGGCCCACCTGATCTCAGCAGTCCTTCAGTCAAGGCTGTATGGTCTTAGCTCACATTCATTCTTGCTCCACAGTCCTCTCTGGCTTTCACTCCTAAGACCTTCGACTGAGTTGAGAGCCTGTTGCGTTTGCTTCCTACCTTGGTGAGCGAGGCTCAGACTCCACTGCCTGCCTGCCTTTCAGCCTGCCCACTGCTGTTCTCTGTAGGTTTTATAGATGCTCACTTGATGAATTGGGGGCCCGCAGTCCACAACACGAACGGTTCAACTGAAAATGGCAGTTCTCTGAAAAGAGAGGAATCTAGACGGGGCGGAAGAAAAGAATGGAGCCAGGACAACAAGTTCTGATCAAGGCTCAATTTTACTAATTCCAGACACTCAGTTATAAAGGAAGGGGGAGGGAACCCAACTTCCCGCCAAGTAACTCAGGGTCCAGTAGCAGGACGAACACATGTGTGCCTCCAGGCAGCAAAGGCAGGTTCCAGCAGTGGGCGTGGCAGGACGAATGAGCCGGTAGCTCCACCCTTGAGCAGGCAGGTTCCAGGCTGGGGGAAGGGAGGCCACAGCCTTGGATGTGCCAGATGTTGGACTGTTCTCTAGTCCCTTCCTCTGGGTGTGTCTGTCAGGGCCCGGATGATTGTCAGTGTCTGATCTCCCCTTTAGCCCATAAGTTTGCAGTTATGATCTGAACTCCATTCCTGACTGGAGACTGCAAAAATGCTGAGGTATGACTATGGAACCCACTTCATTTTATGAAAATTTTCCTGACTGCTTGTTCCCCTGAACCTTCAAATACTGTAAACTCTAATTTGTCCAATGCTTACCATGCAGCAAAGTTGAAGAGTACCATGGCTAGAACTGGAAGGCTTACTAACATTTTTATAGCTTGAGTCTTCACATCAAGGAACCAGGATTTGTAAGCCATCTATATCTGAGTCTCCTTGGGCTTTAGTAACCATATTCTGGGCCTTTTCAATCAATGACAGATGAGTTCCCTCTTGCTAATCTGTGAGGAGTTGTCAATTTCATGGTAGTTAGGCGCTCAGTCTCTACCTCGAGATAGCGAAGCCTCGATCTTGGGACTTATTTTCTCTGTGAGCTCTTTTACCAGTAAAAAAGATAACACTGCCCACAGTGCCTAAGCACTTACTGTTTACTGCCACTGCTGTAAGCCTTTATCTACATCCCTGTCCATCCGTTTAATCCTTCTTAAGAAGTACTGTTACCACCATTTCAAATGAAAAAACAGAGACATGGATTAGGTTCCCAAAGGTTTATACTAAGCATTTGTCTTAGTCACTGTTCCGTTGCTCTGAGTCAGTTCATGTAAGAGAAAGCATGTGACTGGGGCCTGGCTTACAGTTGCAGAGTGTTAGCACTTCTCTTCACGGCAGGGAGCATGGCGGCACACAGGTAGGCATGGTGCTGGAGAAGCAGCAGAGAGGGCTGCAGGCAGCCAGAGACACAAGAGACACACCTCTTTCCACAAGGCCACGCTTAGTTCTCCAGGACAGCTCATCACCTGGGGGTCAAGCCTGCCCAGTAGATGAGCCCCTGGGGCCTTTCTTACTCCAGCCCCCACAGCAGTTAGAGTGTCCCATAAGGGTGTGTTTGGCAGATAGGAAGCACACACTGGGTTATAAAAGTCGCAGCAATGGTAGTAGTGATGGCAATATTATTAATAAACCCAGAGGCTAGGAACTATGATTACTGGGAAAAGTCTTCATTTTCATTTGCTTTTAAGAAATAGGCCTGAATATGCAGCAGCTCTGAAGTGTTTCTGAGTGGGTGGTAATTAGAATTCTATAAAGTCAGACCTGTAATTCAGAGTTCCCGTAGAGGTCGTTTACAGACGCGCTACAAGGAAGAGCATGACTGTACTTTCTAACATGGGAGGATAGTTATTAAAATCAATAATATGTTAGGAGTTAGGAGACTAGAGAGTCTCTTCAACAGATCTTTGAAAACATTGCCTACTGTTGTGGACAAGGTGGATGAGGGAAAATTAGATGCAGGACTTTGATCAGCATTAACTGTGTGCACAAGGAACAGTGCTCTGTTGCTGTGGATTGCATGTGGTTTCCTTTCAAAGCATCATGTGTCAGGTGTGGTCTCTGGCACAGCAGCACTAGAATGCTGGGGACTAGGATGTATGATGTAATTAGGTCATGAGGTCACTACTAGCAAATTGTATATATAACATATATATGCGATTTGTTCAACTTTACGCATCTTACTGCTTTAGTAGCCTGTCTTCGAGCTTGATTAACAGAGATCTTATACTTACAGCTACTGAAGGAAAAGCACCCTAATAGAGGGAGAGACCACAGCATATATGACGTTGACCCAGAGTGTTAGAAAACAGTAAGCTTAGTTAGGGTGGCGCCAAAACTTCAGTCCAGAGCTCCGCAGTCCTGTTCCACCTGTGCCTGCCAGGCTCCTTGCATCCCATTCTGGGACCTGTGCATCGCAGATTCCAGGAAGATTCAAACTATTGACAAGAAAGTACCCAGGCTTTCCTTCATCCGTGGTACTGAGAAAGAATGGCTCCTTCCTTTCCTGTGCTTAGCTGCTAATTTTGGTGCACACTATCTTACCCAGTTCCTTTTTGAATCCTGATCTCCCTTTGGAGTGTGTGATACCCCTTTGTCTTCCTAATATGTGACACAATCTCTAGGCCATCTGTCTGTAGAGATCTGTCCTGCCCTTTTACTCTTTGCTGAGGTTTTTGGGTCGCTTAGACAGATAATCTGATAAATATGTAATAACTCTGTGTTTAACATTTTGAGAAACTGCCAGGCTGTTTTCCACAGTGGCAGAATCTGTTTGCATTTTTGCCAGCAATTTGAGTGCTTCAGTTCATCTGTGTTCACATTAGCCATGTTGGTGTTACTTAACACTGGATGACAAGGGTCCTGCGTTGTCATGCCGTGTATACATTTAACACTGGTTAATGGCAGGAAGAAGGGTAGCCCTCAGTACCATACTTGTTCATAGAAATCTCAATAAAAACCTCTTAGGTTGAATTTTGATACTCATTAAAATATAGAAGAGTGCTTTTTCTAGAGTTTTACTTTTTAACTGAAATCTAAGGAAGCATAAAGGGTGTCACTGTCCATGCCTTCGCCCTGTTTCTCCCATTTTGCAGCAGCCAGACTTACAGTATCCTTTGGATTCTTCCACACTGCCCAAACTGGAAGAGTTCTACATCTCTCTGATGAAGTCTCAGCAGTCTGCAGAGAGGAGCCAGTCTGAACCTGCCAGCATTCAGACTCATGCCGGACTCAGTTCAACCCCTGCAGTGGGTGACTCTCCAGAAAACCACTCTGGCTCTGGTATGTTTGTGTGTCCTTATGCATGCTCAGTTGACAAGTTGGAAGTTTGTCATGTTGCTAAAACCTTCATCACTTTGAGAACACACCTTGAAAGATGGCTGGTCTGCCATGCTCTCCAAGATCATCTTGGCGTGAGCTCAGGTTTCTCCAATGTTGCCGCTTTCTTTCAGCTTTTGCATGGGCTTTACATTTATATAAAGTTCCAAGTGCATGGTTCTTTGAGTTTTGGCAAATGTCAGTGTTTCCATTAGCCAGACAAGTTTCCTGTGCCCCTTTGCAGTTAGTCCGGACATTAGCATGCTGGCCTCTGGCATGTCACCGTGCCTGTTACATAGTAGGTAGTTTTCATGTCTGGCACCTTCCTTTATCTTCATATTGTAGAGTTTTGTGTCTGTTGGCTATTTATTTGGAAGTGACTTTGCTAGGGCATATGTCCACTGCATGCGAAACTTTTTAAACTACCAAAATGTGTTCCAAAGCGGATGGATTGTTCACGTGCCCACTAGTGAGATGTGAGATTTGCAAATACTTCACCAGGTGCTATTTTAATTGTTTTGTTTTGTTTGCTAATCTAGAGGAATGTGAAAGGCCATCGTAACTTGAGCTTGGATCTTTCTGTTTCCCATATCAGCCATCTTCGCTGTGCTTGTTTGCCAATGTGTCCTCTTTAAATTTCTATACTAGTAAAATCTTATGCTGGTTTGTTTCCTTCATAGCCTGTTACAGATTTTACTTGTGTTATATACCCATAATCCATTCTTATTTTTCTCTTCTATTCAGTTCTTTAAAGATATTTAAAAATAAGAAGCATTTTAGTTGGCTTATCTGCTTATCTTTTCCAGTACCCTTTAGTTCCAGGTTTAAATGAGCCCCCCCCCCCGATTTTTTTCTGTAAAGAGACATTCATTAGACCTTTGAGTTTGGTCCCTGGCAAATACACATATTTCATTTTTGTGGTCATATGACCTGTGCTACAGTACAAAAAACAGTTGTAAACAAAAGTTAAATGAAACTATAGAGCCACAAAGCTGAGAACATTTAAATACTGAAACGAATTTCCTGTTGGTCCTCCTTTTTAAAGACTCTGATCACACACGCACTGGGCCGCTTTGTCCTGATAGTGACTTGATAGCTGTTTATTCTCAGTGCTGCTCGCTGTGGGTGGTGTCTGTCCTGTGTGTACTCTGATCTCAGATGCTCTGTTCTTTCTCTCTAGTTTTGTTTGGAGTCTTTTGTTTTTCAGTTGTTTCTCTTTTCCTCTTGACTATATAATGTCCCAGCACCTGACTTGATGTATTTATTTTGTGATTCTTTCTGAAAATTACCGTCTGTGTCCTGTCTTGATTTCTTTGTCATTGTCTCCTGATTCCAAGTCAGACTTTGTTGTGTGTAGTTTTATCTACCCTGCTTTATGCTCTGGGTGGACTGCACTACCAGCCATCTACCCAGGGTCTCTTAGGATCTGCAGATGAAAGACACACAGACACACACACTAGCTTATCTTTAACATGCCTTGCTGGCTCAGTGGCACTTCTAAACCTTCTGCCTAAACACCTTCCAAATCTACCTTTAACTTTGCTGCCCAGTCACCTTCTGTGATGCCCATTGTTTGTGCTGCCCAAGATGTTTCTGGCTTGCCCTTCTGTGGGCTGTTTTCCCTTTCCACCTATGTTCTGGATGATCTCTGAATCTCTGAGTCTGTTATGTCTCCCCCACCCCACCCCCCCACCCCCGCCCCGTGTATGGCAATCTCTCCCCTGCACCGCCCCACCCCCCACCCCGTTCCTCCCTGTGACCTGCCCACGCAACTGTAAGCAGCCCACCCTGGGCCCAACCATTGGCTGCTGGCATCTTTATTGATAATCAAAAAACAGCTGGGGACAAGGACCTTGAGTGTCTGGACACGCAGATTCCCGATTGAATCGAAGCATCAGAACCACACCCCTATAAGACTGAGCGTCCTTGGCTATCAGACACTGGATCTTATGTTGTCAGGATAACTCCCTTCTGTCTGTCTTTAGGGGCGGGAGGCAGTAGTTGCATTTCTCAGCATTGGTTTCGCACACCTTAGCGTTTCCTTAGGAGCTGCTCTCCCACGGCCCGGGTCCCAGCAGACGCTCTGTTCTGGATGCTTGTCCAGTTTTCTAACCATGTATCAGGGAATCATGTATCACAAGTATCAGGGAAAATAGATCACGTATTATGTGCTTAACATATACAAAGATAAAAGGGATTATACTTATTTTTCTCTGAAGTTATTGAATTTCTGTTTTGAAGATAGCAGTGCCCATCTATCAGTTGCTTGCAGTGGTTGACTGTCAGGATGTCAAACCGACTGTACTGCTGCACAGATTTAAATTCACCTGAAACTTTTAAAGCAGGTTTGTTGGTTTCCCCTTGCTCTGTGACCCATGCTGGACTGAACCTTGCTACGTGGTTGAGACTGGCCTGGAATGAAGCTAAGTTAGTTTACTTTGCCCCAGAACATGACAGTTCTTCTCTTACAGTAGGATGCTACCTACTGCAGCACTGGCCTAGGAGTCAGCTTCTTAAATCTGTGAGGGGCAAAAATATACAGTAGTAAAGTGCTTTGAACACACAACCACCAAAACTCAATTCAAACCTTTTAAAGATTTATTTATGTACTTGATGTATATGGGTATTTTGTCTGCACACATGAAGAGGACACTGGATCCCATGAGGCTACCATTGTAAACGCTGCCCCATGGGCACTAGTAATAGAACTCATGGCCTCTGGAAGAGCAGCCAGTGCTCTTAAGTACTGAGCCATCTCTCTAGCCCCTCAAATCAAACTCTTAATCAATCCAGGGTACTTGTGGTGGGCTCCCACATGCTGCCTCACAGTGCTAAGCTTCAGCCTTTGTCCTGAGCACTCTGTATTCTGACATGCCATTCAACATAACCTGGCCAACAAATGCTATCTGAAACACCTTGGCTCATACTTTAGATGAGGTTGTCATGAATCTCAATGCTTTTATTGTACAAAGGTTTCTGCTCCTATAGAAACATAATGGTTTCCCCAAACAGGTGGGGGCTAGGAGCTGGATGGCACTCAGTTAATAGAGCGCTTGCCTAGCGCACCAGGAAACCATGGTCTCAGCACTTAGACGTGGGAGGAGGACCAGAGGCTCTACAGAATGGGTTCCAGAGGGTAGAACTTACCCTGTGATACCCTGTATTCAAAAAACACCCCAATACAACATAATGGTTCAGTTATAGAAAACAAAGATTTAAATGACTTTAATTTCCTATTTTCTAGTTGTCCTTTATTACCATCTAGGTCTCTTTGGATTGAATTGCATTCAAATGTTTATTGATGAATTTCATTTTTTAAAAATTGAATGAATTTTGCCTTTAAGATTGGGGTAGAATTTTCAGCAATTTCTGAAATGATCTAAAACATAATTCTTGTCATTTTATAATACACTTTAGTGAAATAGTGTTCAGTGTGGATAATAAAATGAAAATACTGATAAAAGAAAAATGAAAATACTGATAAAAGAAAAACATTGAAGATATTCTTTGTCCTTGTAGTATCAAATACTCAGCTGAGATCCAGTCCTTTTGTGTAAAAAAAAATACATCCATCATATTAGTATGCAGATTTGATTGTATCTTTAATAACAGTAAAATTACCAGGAAACAATTTGTATGCCTGTTTTATATACCAGGGTCCTATAAAGTTTCTCAGGCAAAAAAAGGGTCTTCAGTGGGAAGGAGCTAGCACTGGTCTAGCCTGTCCACGTAAGAGTGTCTACCATCCATGCCATGGTGCTAGATCTGGAGTGTTAGAGCTCCAGATTTCTCTTTGTTCCCATGGTTACTTCTTACATAAGTCAGTGAGAACGTCTTGTTAACAGGTGGTCCTTTACAACTTTACAGGGTCTGTGACCCTGGCACAGACTCAGAATTAGAACCACTTGGCAATAGAGGATACCTGTGGCGTATCGCTTTCCTATGTGCTAGAAAGAAATAAGGCTGTTTATGGGCTCCCCTCTGGGGTTTGAACTTCATCCACTTCCTCCTCCTGACATCCCTTCCACATTCGTGTGTTCCTCTGTTGGCCCTCAGCCTCTAAGTGTTCATTTTCACACTAATGTGGGATCCCCAAGTTCGAGTCTTTGCTATCCCTGGCTGTTTTCTGAGTAGCATTCCCTCTGACTGGTGATTGCCTTGAGTCAGAAAAGGCCATACATAGCATATGTTGGTAAGAACTGGACTGGGAGAGGCAGGCAGTGAGTTGGAGAACTTCTTGAAAGGACTCTTGTTTTTTCTCTTTTTTAGTGGAAAGCTCTCCAGGGAGCCTAAAGAAAGAAGATGTTTCTAATAGCCGTGCTGAAGCCGCGGCCAAGGACAAGAGTCAGGGAGCCATAGACCAGCTCTCTTTCATTTTGTCCCCCCAGCACCAGATTTCTCAGAAGCTCTACATCCCTCGAAGTACAGCCACAGCTGTCTTGGGAGCTGCGGCACGGTTAGCCACGTCCAGGAGCCTCCTGCACTGGTACCCCAGTGTGAAAGGAGGGAAACTTGAGGCAGAGAGAGATGGAGTGAAGTAACGGTTGGGGAGGGGTCCCTTGGCCTTTCTGGGTGACCAGGTGCTAGCTTTGTTTTGCTAACTGACTACTTTGATGTGTAAGTATTGATAATCTATGTTAGTTCTTATTTTTGTTCATGATTTTACATCATTCTGAATGGTTTGGTTCACCTTTGTTTTAATGAAGTACTTTAAAGCAGTTTGTGTATATGTTTCTGTGAGTGTTTGTCTTGTACATATCATGACTGATAAATGAAGATTGAAAAACTAATGGTTTGTGATCTATATTTAATAAGACAAAAAGTACTTTCACACACAATGACCTCTCCAGGCCTCCAGGCAAGAATTCTCCTGCTAAAAACCTGGCCACAGCATCCAGACTCTAAATGCAGAACCACATGGCCAAAGCTGCCAGGTTCTCCCACTTGCTAGCCCCTCCTCGATCTACCTTGGCATAGACTTTCCTTTGTTCTTTTAAGCCTAGGAGATCCTAGGGCCTTCTCAGTTCCTAGGTGGCTGGGTTGGCTGAATGGGGCTTGCCTAAGAGAGCACAACTCCCTTTGTTGCATTTAGCTTGAGGCTTTTCTTAAACTTCTCTCCTTGAACACCTTGACTTCTGTCTTCTACATCACATTTCCGGTGCTTTCTCCTCAAACATTTTGTGTTTCTCTTTGACCCACTTGTCCCTTTTCACTGTAGCTCTGCATAAGAATGATTGCTAATAAAACCACACCATGCAGTCTGTACCATGCTGTCTTAAAAGCTCTTTCATTTGGCCTCAGGCAAATTCTTAAAACAGAGCAGAAGCAGCCACTTCTTTACCCAACTATAACAAGAATGGTTTCTAAACCAGCCGGTAATATTGTTCCCTCTGAACCGCCTGAGCTGGGCCTGCATAGTCCACACCACCCTCAGCACCACTGTCTTCCATGTTCCTACTAGGATGGCCCATTAAACCCCACTTAGAGTGTTAACCGCTTTTCTAAATCAAAGTCTTCCATACTACTTCAACAAATAGCTTGGTCAGGCCTATCATAGCAATACACAAGTCACTGCACCAACTTCTGTCTTTGTTACTATTCTGTGGCTGTGAAGAGACTCCATGAGAAGGCAGCTCTTACTTGAGGGCTGGCTTACAGTTTCAGAGGCTTAGTCCATTATCATGATGCCAGGAAGCAGAACAGAGTGACAGACAGACTGGGCCCGGTTTGAGCTTTTGAAACCTCAAAGCCCACACCAAGCAACACACTTCTTCCAACAAGGCCACACCTCCTAATCCTTCTCAAACAGTTCTACGCCCTGGTGACTAAGTATTCAAATACATGAGCCTATGGGGGCCTTTCTCACTCAAACCACCACACTGAGTTTATTCCTTTAAAACTGCAAGTCTGAGCCGTATTCTTCAGATCCACAGCAAGCTGTTCTGAATTTGGGACAGGCTAAATCTGATGACACAAACATTCTGTCAGAGAGGAAGTCTGAATGAAAGTCAACATTTAGTCAGTGAAACTGCCCCCCTCTGTTTTAGCAACAGGCTTCCAGGAAGAGCTATACTGTTTAAGTTTGATAGGTTTATAAGCTGAAATCAACTACTGCTATACCTTGCAAGCTAGAATTAACTGTGCTAAAACTTTGTAGTTACTCGTCCTTTTGAAAATGGACAGCTAGATCCTTAGTACCAGGTCAGACTGGTGAGTACCAGCACACCTGGAAAGAAGCCCATGGAGAAATTAGTAGTTAACACGAGTTGGGGTGAAGAATTGACCTTGAAAAGGTATGTGCCTTCTGACTACTGGGCCTGGCTAGAATAGCCTGTCAGTCTCTTGACCTACCTTGTCCCCAAACATGGGTTTTATTAGGTAGTTAAATAGCCAGAGAAGCAAACTTGATAGATCATTTGAAAAAGAACAAATAGGTTTCTGTATATGACCAGGGACAACAATAAGGACATATATAAAAGAAAGCTTGGCATGGTGGTGCGTCTCTAGTCCTAACACTTGGGAAGCTGGCCAACCCCAGCAAGACCCTGTCTCTGTAACCAAGTAGGTAGAGGAGAGAAAGGTAAGAGAGCAAAGAAGTATACAAGAGGAGAGTGCTCTGTGGTTTACATTATTGTCAAATGGTTTGGCATCTATATGGAAAACATTTGTGATATTAGAGAGCTTTTATTAGCAGAATTGGAGGTCCTTGTGAGAAGATGACTAGGAAGTAGCAGCTTAGGTGCATGAGAAGGGATTCAGTGAGAACAGAGGAGATTCCAAGTTCTTGTCTCCTCAGAGATGCAGAGTGGCTTTTAGTAACAGTCAAGGCTACCCCTCTCCCATCTAAAGATGCTCCATGTGGTTTTAAGAGATGAGCTATGTCAGCATCAGTCATTTTTTCTCTCAGCATCACACATCTGAGATGTCTGTGTTCTCCTTAAGGTGTGGTGATGACTAGAAATGTCTGCCTATGTTTACTTTGTCTAACCTAGAGATGTAGTTTTGTCTGGGAAGACCCCTGGGTGAGGGAACGTGAAGCCTGCCAAGACTGGCTTCTCTAGAGCTGTGTAGCTTAAATGCCTGTGTCTTGTAACTTCCAGCTTGGTGCCTTTCCAGAGCTAAAGCTTGCAAGTCCCTTTCGTGAACAATCTGTGCCAGAAGACACAGGTACAGTAGATGAGAAGTCACAAAGAGAGTGACTTTGATAGAGAAAACCTTCGAGGTTGATAAGTGACCAGAGCCAGTTTACAAAGACCTGTATTCTTGAGCATAGATAATTTAAGTAACAATGAGCCAATTGCACAAAGTATCTCAGGGGCCGGGGCATCGTAAGAAATGGGAAACCAACACCTCACAGAGAAATCTTTCTCGAGCTGTCTGTCAGCATTTGTATTTTTTAACATTTTATGTCTTTTCGGAATTAAACTCCAGTGTAGCGGCATGAGAGGCATGGACTCTTATTCATAATCAGTTATCATCCCCAATGCACTGAAAACAGTTCCTTTCCCATACCTCAGATCCTGACGTTTGTCATTTATCAGCCAAAACCTGTAGCTGTGTCACTAGATCTGGCCATATACTCCAGCACCATTCCTGACTCACCAATCAGCTTGACAAGGTTTTGATACTATTGGGTTACCTGAACAATGTACACAGAAAATGTGAACTGCTAACATAAGGACTTCCGTAATATTTAGTAATATAAGTAACACATGCCTCTTACCATGTGCACCTAAATTCTTGGTCTTTCTTCAAATTCCTCTGAGCAGCTTTCTAAGCCTTGGCTAGTAGGCCATGCCTGTAATCCCAGCCCTTGGGAGGCCAAAGCAGGAACTTCACAGAGTTCAAAACCAGCCTGGGTTCCATGGTGAGCTCAAGCCAAGTCTGAGCTACTTGGTGAGACCTTCTCTTACAACGACAATGACATCTTCCTATTGGATGTAAATCTTGCTTTCTGTTAAATACTTTTAATCTATGGAAACTGGATATAAGTAGAACTGTTTGATTATTCCTTAATTATTCTGTTTCAACTTTGGTTACATAGTAGACAATATGATAAAAGAAGGAAGATTAACTTAATCTTTGGAGCTTATAATAGCATTTTCTTTAAATATTTGTTGTATGCCGGCCTGCAGCTTACAAGGGCCGGGTACACCAGGGAGGCAGGCTGGGGCTGAAAGAGACTTAGACGGCGAGAGGTTAATGGAGCTGTTAGACCTAGTGGGGAAACCCCCACCCCATTCCCAATTCGGCATGCACCCAAAAAAATCACGAAGGACCATCTCTTGCTGTAATTACATGAGGACGTTTAATTACGGGAGCTCCGGACCGGCATGTATCCCACACAGGAGAAAACGGCTGTCAGCCCCGAGGCTTGAAAACTAGGGGTTTTTATGGGGTAAGGGGCTTAGGGGTGTGGAATTTAGCATAGCGACACACTATTGGCTTATTCAAACATTAACAGAAAGATTATAGGGCACCAGGACTTTGTTCCTGTGGGCTGGGGGCTTATCTTTGTTCACATACAACCAGTTGATGTATGACTTTACCCGGCGCCAAGGGGCAATAGACAGAGGGGAGGATCCGGCCAGATGGACTCAGACCAGATAGCCTTGCCTGCGTCCTTGCATTCTTTTCATCTTTACAGTCAAGATGTTCTTAGGAATACCTTAACAACAGCCCTGCCCTGGCATGCCAGGGGGCTGTTCTGCTTTGTTCTCAGTCCCAGGCCGGGGCAGTGGGCTCTTAAACAACTCACAAGTTACAATATTTTATCTTCTTTCAGAGCCAAGACATGATTCTTCAAGGCCCTCCAGTTTACTATGAGAGTAAGGCCCATTTCCCCCCCCCCTCCCCCGTCAGTCCATTCTTGGTGTCTGGAGCCAGCCTGTAGGTGATGTGCAGAATAGGATGTTCCTCCGGAATGTCTCAGGGGCCTCTCAGCAGGTAGCAGTGTCTTGGAGAGAGCAGTGGCAGGTGGCAGAACAAAAGAGCCATCTAGGTCGGAAGGCTCCACCTTAGGGTAATGAAATTCCTTCTCAGTGGCAGCAAGGTCAAAGTCTGGATCAGCCTGCTTCAGGGCTGAGGGAGGCTACAAATATTTATGGAATTCATGTTTGTTTCATCAAAAATGTCTGGATGCGTATGTCTTTGTATTGATTCTGTAGGGATGAAATACTGCCTTGAATGTGTGACCCAGATAGCTTAGTTGAGTAAATACAGAACTCAGTGTAGTTAGAAAGCAGGCTTGACCTTCTTTTCACCTAAACTGCTTGTCCTCCTTTTTGGCATGACCTTGTCAACCTTTGCTGTATTATAATCTTATCCCATGAAACTGGAAATTCATTTGCTGTTAGCACACTTAAGTTCCTGGTAGCTGTTCACAGACTAGTCTTTTATTTATGGCAGTGAGTTAAGACCCTATAAGTAATCATCAAGGCTTTAAAATTCCCCTCAGATGCCATCCTACCAACAAGCTAAGCTCTGAGCTGCCATCCAGGGTTCTTCCTTTGTTCCACATAGATCCCACAATCCAGTTCTACCTAGAACAGATTGTTTCCAGATAGTCTCAAATTCCAAAATGTTTCCTTCATCTGTCATCCCAGTGAACCATAAAGTAGAAGCCAAAGACGGGGTTCCTCTCATTTCTTACTAGAACAAATGACTCTTCGACAAGGCTTTTACAGAGGAAGCATCAGAGGTTGTTTAGAACTAGGTGGGTCGGAATTGGGAATGGGCAGTGAGATATGCGGGTGAGAGTGAAACCCTGTTGTAGGCCACCGTGGCCCAGGGTAGACTGACCTGGGAGGCCTATGCCCAGCTGTGAAAGCCAGACAGACAAAACTTTAAACAAATGCTGGGACAGTGCAAGCTTTCCTGACAGGACTAGATCAGACAACTGAAAGACCAAGACAGGAGACAAGATTGAAGAAATACTATATCAGATAGCAGTAAAGGAAGAAAGAAGCATAGCAAAAAATCTGAAAAATTGTACAAAATGTCAGCTGATAAAAGGACTGTAGCACGTGCACCCTGACTGACATAATGTGTGGTCGCACCTACTGATGTATTATTAATGTATTAATGCAATCTAATGATGCATTAACACTACATGTCAGTCTCAAAAACTATGCCATGAAAAAGAAGCCAGGCACACAAGGCAGCACCTCGGATGATCCCAGTTACTCCAGAACAGGAGAATCCACAGAAATAAGTAGATGAGAGGCAAGAGGGTAAAGGGACCAGCGGAGAGTTAATTAATGTGTTTCTTTGAGGGATTATGGAAGCTGGGTTGCTCTCATAGCTGCAAACTCCATAAACATTCTATCTTTAAGAATCCAGCCAACCATATACTTCAAGAGGATGATTTCAAACTGTGATTTTTAGTAAAGCTATCATTATAAATACAGGAGAACTTTGTGAATTGAAACCCCTGATGGAATGTGGACTGGAAGCGAAGGGTAGAGAAACAGCATACTAAACAAGTGGAGCCAAAGAAGTGTCTTAAGATTCAAAACCAGGGGTCTGAAGAGATGGCACAGTGGTTAAGAGCACTGACTGCTCTTCCAGAGGTCCTGAGTTCAACTCCCAGCAACTACGTGGTGGCTCACAACCATCTGCAATGGGATTTGGCACCCTCTTCTGGTGTGTCTGAAGACAGCAACAGTGTCCTCACATATATAAAATCAAATCTTTTAAAACATTAGAAGAAATGAAGGTCTCTACATATTAATAGAGGAAATAATTCTTTACAGAGATATAATGGTTATAAGTGTATCTCATCAAACAAATACTCTTGGACATAAAGGTACAGTGAGGTCAAGATAGAATGTCTGCAGTACCCCATTCTCATCAGTAGGTGGATCATCCTTTCCTTAGTAGTAGGCTCTAGTCTGTTTGATCTAGTCCTATAGTTTGCTTGGTTTGGTATTATTATTACTACAACAGTTTTCTGAATTGTTTTTTGTATATGGGTGTTTGCCTGCGAGTCTGTGTGCCATGTGATGCCTGCCTGTCTGTGTGCCATGTGATGCCTGGTAGCCACAGGCCAGAAGGAGGTGTTGGGTCCTCTGAAACTGTGGTCTTTTGTGAGGCTGTGGTCTTTTGTGAGGGAGCTGGGAATTGAACCTGAATCCTCTGAAAAAGCAGACAGTGCTTTTAACCAGAGCCATCTCTTCAGCCTCAACAGCAGTTTGTTTTATCTTCCCTGGTTGGTACTGAAGTACGCCATGAACATCAAGTTTCTCAATAAGAGCCCTACATAAAACTGGGAAAGGTGTCAAAACCAACAGGCTGATGATGCACAGAAGTACCAGAAGCAACGTGATAGGAGTCACAGAAGATCGTAATTCTACTATTGAACTCAAAGACAGTGAAACAACCAGACGGCTGATGACCAATCGTTAATGTTTCTTGTAAAGATGATCAGAGACCCTTCTGAGGTGTAAGGCATGCAGAGGGACTTAGTCCAGGGTCTGGAAAAGTCAGCAAAACAGCTGAGAAAATATGAATATGGATAAAACAGTCAGCGGCATGGGAGAAAGTTCAGCAAAGACGTTCAGACTGGCAGTGGGCAGGGGGAGGGGACAGGAGACGGGGGATGGGGGACAGGAGGCAGGGGTGTGTGTTGACAAACAGAAATATTGGAGAAAGTCTCAGTGAACCAATTTAAAGATACAATGTAAACATTGCCAATGATCTCAACCAACAGAAGACAGAAGAGCAGAATTAAAAAAAAAAAAAAAAGAATAACTGGGACAGACAAGGCCAAGGAAATACATTGTGAGAATGACAGGCCCTGGGTGTGATGAAGAAATCACACCTAAAATAACATGGGGCAGAAGATGGGTCTGGGACGAGAATTAAAATCATACCAATCAATCCATTCAGGAAAACTAAAGCAGAAAACTACCAAATATAGAAAAAATATGTCATCCAAATTTCAGAGGCATTTAGCACTGCAAACAGACGTGAGCAGAGCCACCTCTCTGTGGTCAAGCAGGGAAAACTGGTAAAAGCTATAAGGAAACACGCCTACAAATGCAGACACACCAGGATTGCATCAGATCTCATCACAAGTTTAAAACCTTGAAAACAGTGGAATGATGTATTTCAAGCCCTCAAAGAAAATGGTTATAATAACCATCAACCGAGCTAGTGAGATCCAGCAAAGCTATCGACAGAGTGACTAGAAATAGGGATCAGTGTAAAAAAACACTTTCTGCTCTCGGCCCACATGGCAGCTCTCAACTGCCTATAAATCAGTACCAGGCCTCCTCAGGCATCCTGGACAAAGGTGGTGTATTTCCACAAACGTATAAATAAATCTTTTTTAAAATGTATTTTTAATGTGTGTGTCTGTGCATGGGTCTGTGCATGCGAGCTAAGGTCCCCAGGAAGCAGGTGTCCTGGATCTGGCATTATAGGTGGTTGTGAGCCACCTATACGGATATAGGTGGTTGTGAGCCACCTATACGGATATAGGTGGTTGTGAGCCACCTATACGGATATAGGTGGTTGTGAGCCACCTATACGGATATAGGTGGTTGTGAGCCACCTATACGGATGCTGGGAGATGAACCTGGGTCCTCTGGAAGAACACTGTGAGCAGTGACCGCTGAGCAGTCCCTCTAGCCAATACATTTTAAAAATGATGGAGAAATAAGTACACTTCCAAACAAGGAAAACCAGAGGCAGTTCATGACCACCACATCTGGACGGCAGAAGATGCTTACAGGAATTAAAGGAGTACTGTACACAAAGGGGTGACAAGCCCAGCCACCAGAGCATAGCAAAGAACAATGTTTATGAGGGGACTACGCGTACAAAGGACAGTTAGAAAGAAAGCCGTCATGCCTGACGCAGTAAACCAGAAGATCAAGGAAAAGAGAAGATCAGACAATAATCCAAACAGAAAAATAGCAAAATTATGGGAGTTAAATATCCCAACAGTAAATGTAAATGGACTCAACTTACCAGTAAAAAAGATGCAGACTAGCTGTCTTGATTACAAAACACTATTCACTTAGCTTTGTTGCAAGAAATCCACTGCACTTAGACTGTGAGCAAGGACACGCACATTCTAACACTGTAACCTACCAAGCAACTGGAAGGCCAAAACAAGCTGGCCTACCTACTCTGATACTTATGGGCAAAATTAAAGTTAGAAAAGATTTTAAAAGGCCACCATATAAAATAATCAAAAAGAATCATCAATTCAAGGCCAAGAAACTGTGGTGATAGGCCAGAGGGCCTATGGGAGAACCTAGTGTTATTTTCTGTTAAATGGAAAAGCATTAAAACGATTGCTAATGACTTAGATCCATACCCACAGAACAGTGCAGTTCTCAGCAGAGAACCTCAACTGGTCAGTGTGCAGAGGGTAAGACCGTGGAGTGCTCAGCTCCACACTGGATACATATCACACCCCTCCCATGACGCTCAGGAATCTTCCAGAAAGGTGAGAGTCTCTTAGAACCAGAGCTGGGGGAAAGCTTCGAGGGAACAGTTCAGTACAGCAGAGCAATTGCTCATATGAACCCACAGCAGTGACAACCAGCACAGACCTGCACAGTATGAAGCCAGACAAAGTGGTGGCAGAGCCACTGGGGTTGGGGAGGGGACACTGGACATGAAATCCCATCACGAGTTTAGGAGTTTGTCTTAGGGTTTTACTGATGTGAATATGTGCACCCTGTCGGAGGCAACTCTTATAAGGACAACATTTAATTAGGGCTGGCTTACAGGTTCAGAGGTTCAGTCCATTATCATCATGGTGGGAACATGGCAGCATCCAGGCAGGCATAGTACAGGCAGAGCTGAGAGTTCTACATCTTCATCTGAAGGCTGCTAGCAGAATATTGACTTCCGGGCAGCTTGGGTGAGGGTCTTAAGCCTACGCCTACAGTGACACACCTACTCCAACAAGGCCACACCTCCTAATAGTGCCACTCCCTGAGGCAAGCATTTACAAACCATCACAGCTTTTGGGCCTCTAATAGCTGCTAGGAGGTGGGGAATTTAGAATGGCGTTACTATGGTAGGTTGATTACATTCCACAGCAGTTCCTGCTCCAATAGTAGCTGGGCAACACATGCTATATTCACTGGGAGGAGGCGAGGGTATGATGTGGATATGGGAGGAGTTCAGGGGAGAGGAAGTGGCCTTGGTTGTTAGCTTGACCACATGTAGACTGAATTAAAACCCCAGGCTGGGCACAGCTGGGAGGGCTTTTCTTTTTTTTTTTTTCTTGACTGGATTATTTGAGGTAGAAAGACCCATCCTAACTCTGGGCCACATCTTCTTGTGACAGCCAACATAAAGGACATGGAAGAGAGAAGCTTTTGCGTTTTGCCTGCTTGCCCTCACTCTCACTGGCCAGTTCATCTGTCTGGCTACTGAAGTGTTCCTTCACTAACATTAACTCGGGCTGCTTTGGGATTTCAGTGTATACTGAAGACCAGCTGAGACACCCAGCATGAGGACTGAACAACTACTGCATTCTTGGACTCTCCATTGGAGGACAGCTATTATCTGACTAAATGCAGATCACTGTCCCTGGGTCTTAAAGCTATCAAGCTGTCATAGTTGTTGCTGCAGATGGCTTTGCCTCTGAACCAAAATCCAAATGATAACCTGCCAGGATGACTTACACGAAATAAACAAATAGAGTTGGGGAAAGGGAAACATCTGCAAGCTGGAAGGCATGTACATTCCAAGAGAAATTCAAAACACAGCAAGGAACATAAAATACGAAACAGCGTTCCACCACGATTCTCCCACAATCTGACAGCTCCCCAGAAAGAATACAAGAAAGAAACAAAGATCATGAGACCACAGAGATACCAGAGAAAAACCCCACAGTCCTTCTTTCTTTCTTTCTTTCTTTCTTTCTTTCTTTCTTTCTTTCTTTCTTTCTTTCTTTCTTTCTTTCTTTCATGTATGTGAGTACACTTCAGCTGTCTTCAGACACACCAGAAGAGGGCATCAGATCCCATTACAGATGGTTGTGAGCCACCATGTGGTTGCCGGGATTTGAACTCAGGACCTTCAGAAGATCAGTCAGTGCTCTTAACCACTGAGCCATCTCTCCAGCTCCACAGTCCTACTTTTTAAAAAGAACTCTTGAATGACCATAGAAAACTTACATAAATTAACTCAAGGGAAATTAACTCAAGACCTGGACAAGAAAGTTACTAAATGAACTCAGGACTATAACAGGCCCCAAGGCCTTAGCACAACGGACTCCATGAGAAAGACACAGGCTACACTGGGATCCTGAACACACAGTGTATTCACTGGCAGCTAATAGGAACTTTCTATTGGCTTAAACCCGTATCCAAACAGTCTTCATTGGTACATCCCCCACAACAAGAACCAAGACAAGAAGCTGGGTGCGGTGGCACACGCCTTTAATCCCAGCACTCGGGAGGCAGAGGCAAGCGGATTTCTGAGTTTGAGGCTAGCCTGGTCTACAAAGTGAGTTCCAGGACAGCCAGGGCTACACAGAGAAACCCTGTCTCGAAAAACCAAAAAAAAAAAAAAAAAAAAAAAAAAAAAGAACCAAGACAAGAAAGCTACCAAAGCAAATTAAATAACAAATTTGAGTGGGGAAAAATTAAACATGTAAGAAAACTACAGCAAGAAAACCGAAAGAATAAGAAATTCTGAAAATTAAAAGAGCAAATAAAACACACGCCTGAAAGCAAGAGAAAGAGAGAAGACCAAACGTAAGGCCAGATTTCAGGGGAGAAAAACCGACGTCACAGCAGCAACGGCACATATTTGGATATACTCAAAGAAGAAGATCAGTGAACAAAACCATCAAGAAGTCTGAAATACACCGGTCAGAAAAGCACCTGGGAAGCTAGGGCACAGGGTCGGCAGACACTCGCCAGCTACCCACAACACCCGCCACAGGATCTTAAGACTTCTGGTGAGTGGAACACAGCTTCTGCTCCAATCCAATTGCGCTCGGGACCTGAGACTGCATTAGTTAGGGAAGCAGAAACCAGCCTGAGTAGGGCCACAGGCCTCTTCCGGCCGGATCAGCACCAGGGGAGCTAGAGCGCAGGGTCGGCTGACACCCGCCAGCTACCCACGACCCCCGCCACAGGATTTTGAGACTGCTGGTGAGTGGAACACAGCTTCTGCTCCAGTCCAATCACGCGGGACCCGAGACTGCTCTGGTTGGGGAGGCAGAAATCCGGCCTACATAGGGCCACAAGCCTCTTCCCGTCAGAAAAGCACCTGGGAAGCTAGGGCGCAGGGTCGGCAGACACTCGCCAGCTACCCACAACACCCGCCACAGGATCTTAAGATTTCTGGAGAGTGGAACAAGCTTCTGCTCCAATCCAATTGCGCGCGGGACCTGAGACTGCATTAGGCCTCTTCCGGCTGGACCAGCACCGGGGTACCGCCAGGTACCCACGAACCCAGCCACAGGATTTTGAGACTGCTGGTGAGTGGAACACAGCTTCTGCTCCAATCTTTAAACAGTGACAACGACAACAACTAACCCCAGAGATTACCAGATGGCGAAAGGTAAACGTAATAATCTTACTAACAGAAACCAAGACCACTCACCATCATCAGAACCCAGCACTCCCACTTCGCCCAGTCCAGGGCACCCCAACACACCGGAAAAGCTAGACACGGATCTAAAAGCATATCTCCTGATGATGATAGAGGACTTCAAGAAGGACTTTAATAACACACTTAAAGAAATACAAAGGAACGCTGGTAAACAGGTAGAAGACAATAAAGAGGAAGCACAAAAATCCCTTAAAGAATTGCAGGAGAACACTGCTAAAGAGTTACAAATCCTTAAAGAAAAACAGGATAACATAATCAAACAGGTAGAAGTCCTTAAAGAAAAACAGGAAAACACATCCAAAGAGATGATGGAAATGAACAAAACCATACTAGACCTAAAAAGGGAAGTAGACACAATAAAGAAAACCCAAAATGAGGCAACACTGGAGATAGAAACCCTAGGAAAGAAATCTGGAACCATAGATACCAGCATCAGCAACAGAATACAAGAGATGGAAGAGAGAATCTCAGGTGCAGAAGATTCCATAGAGAACATCGGCACAACAATCAAGGAAAATGTAAAATGCAAAAAGATCCTAACTCAAAACATCCAAGAAATACAGGACACAATGAGAAGACCAAACCTACGGATAATAGGAGTGGATGAGAATGAAGATTTTCAACTCAAAGGACCAGCAAACATCTTCAACAAAATTATAGAAGAAAACTTCCCAAATCTAAAGAAAGAGATGCCCATGAACATACAAGAAGCCTACAGAACTCCAAATAGACTGGACCAGAAAAGAAATACCTCCCGACACATAATAATCAGAACAACAAATGCTCTAAATAAAGATAGAATACTAAAAGCAGTAAGAGAAAAAGGCCAAGTAACATATAAAGGCAAGCCTATCAGAATTACACCAGATTTTTCACCAGAGACTATGAGAGCCAGAAGATCCTGGACGGATGTTATACAGACACTAAAAGAACACAAATTCCAGCCCAGGCTACTATACCCAGCCAAACTCTCAATTAACATAGATGGAGAAACCAAAGTATTCCACGACAAAACCAAATTCACGAATTATCTCTCCACGAATCCAGCCCTTCAAAGGATAATAGCAGAAAAAAACCAATACAAGGACAGGAACCACGCCCTAGAAACAACAAGAAGGTAATCCCTCAACAAACCTAAAAGAAGACAGCCACAAGAACAGAATGCCAACTTTAACAACAAAAATAACAGGAAACAACAATTACTTTTCCTTAATATCTCTTAATATCAATGGACTCAACTCCCCGATAAAAAGACATAGACTAACAAACTGGCTACACAAACAAGACCCAACATTTTGCTGCTTACAGGAAACTCATCTCAGAGAAAAAGATAGACACTACCTCAGAATGAAAGGCTGGAAAACAATTTTCCAAGCAAATGGTATGAAGAAACAAGCTGGAGTAGCCATTCTAATATCTGATAAGATTGACTTCCAACCCAAAGTCATCAAAAAAGACAGGGAGGGACACTTCATACTCATCAAAGGTAAAATCCTCCAAGAGGAACTATCAATCCTGAATATCTATGCTCCAAATACAAAGGCAGCCACATTCATTAAAGAAACTTTAGTAAATCTCAAAGCACACATTGCACCTCATACAATAATAGTGGGAGACTTCAACACACCACTTTCACCAATGGACAGATCATGGAAACAGAAACTAAACAGGGACACAGTGAAACTAACAGAAATTATGAATCAAATGGATCTGGCAGATATCTACAGAACATTCTATCCTAAAACAAAAGGATATACCTTCTTCTCAGCACCTCATGGTACCTTCTCCAAAATTGACCACATAATTGGTCACAAAACAGGCCTCAACAGATACAAAAATATTGAAATTGTCCCATGCATCCTATCAGATCACCATGGACTAAGGCTGATCTTCAATAACAAAATAAATAATAGAAAGCCAACCTTCACGTGGAAACTGAACAACACTCTTCTCAATGATACCTTGGTCAAGGAAGGAATAAAGAAAGAAATTAAGGACTTTTTAGAGTTCAATGAAAATGAAGCCACAACATACCCAAACTTATGGGACACAATGAAAGCATTTCTAAGAGGAAAACTCATAGCTCTGAGTGCCTCCAAAAGGAAACTAGAGAGAGCACACATTAGCAGCTTGACAACATACCTAAAAGCACTAGAACAAAAGGAAGCAAATTCGCCCAAGAGGAGTAGACGGCAGGAAATAATCAAACTCAGGGGCGAAATCAACCAAGTGGAAACAAGAAAAACTATTCAAAGAATCAACCAATCAAGGAGCTGGTTCTTTGAGAAAATCAACAAGATAGATAAACCCTTAGCCAGACTCACTAGAAGGCACAGGGAAAGCATCCTAATTAACAAAATCAGAAATGAAAAAGGAGACATAACAACAGATCCTGAAGACATCCAAAACACCATCAGATCCTTCTACCAAAGGCGATACTCAACAAAACTGGAGAACCTGGATGAAATGGAGAAGTTCCTAGACAGATACCAGGTACCAAAGTTGAATCAAGATCAGGTTAATGACCTAAACAGCCCTATATCCCCCAAAGAAATAGAAGCAGTCATTGATAGTCTCCCAACTAAAAAAAGCCCAGGACCAGATGGGTTTAGTGCAGAGTTCTATCAGACCTTCAAAGAAGATCTAATCCCAGTTCTTCACAAACTATTCCACAAAATAGAAACAGAAGGTACTTTACCCAACTCATTCTATGAAGCCACAATTATTCTGATACCTAAACCACAAAAAGACCCAACAAAGATAGAAAACTTCAGACCAATATCCCTTATGAATATTGATGCAAAAATCCTCAATAAAGTTCTTGCTAACCGAATCCAAGAACACATCAAAACAATCATCCATCCTGACCAAGTAGGTTTCATCCCAGGGATGCAGGGATGGTTCAATATATGGAAATCCATCAACGTAATCCAGTATATAAACAAACTCAAAGACAAAAACCACATGGTCATCTCGTTAGATGCGGAAAAAGCATTTGACAAGATCCAACACCCATTCATGATAAAAGTCTTGGAAAGATCAGGAATTCAAGGCCCATACCTAAACATGATAAAAGCAATCTACAGCAAACCAGTAGCCAACATCAAAGTAAATGGTGAGAAGCTTGAAGCAATCCCTCTAAAATCAGGGACTAGACAAGGCTGTCCACTTTCTCCATACCTATTCAACATTGTACTTGAAGTCCTAGCCAGAGCAATTCTACAACAAAAGGAGATCAAAGGGATACAAATTGGAAAAGATGAAGTCAAAATATCACTCTTTGCAGATGATATGATAGTATATATAAGTGACCCTAAAAATTCCACCAGAGAACTCCTAAGCCTGATAAACAGCTTCGGTGAAGTAGCTGGATATAAAATTAACTCAAACAAATCAATGGCCTTTCTCTACACAAAGAATAAACAGGCTGAGAAAGAAATTAGGGAAACAACACCCTTCTCAATAGTCACAAATAATATAAAATATCTTGGCGTGACTCTAACTAAGGAAGTGAAAGATCTGTATAATAAAAACTTCAAGTCTCTGAAGAAAGAAATTATAGAAGATCTCAGAAGATGGAAAGATCTCCCATGCTCATGGATTGGCAGGATCAACATTGTAAAAATGGCTATCTTGCCAAAAGCAATCTACAGATTCAATGCAATCCCCATCAAAATTCCAAATCAATTCTTCAACGAATTAGAAAGTGCAATCTGCAAATTCATCTGGAATAACAAAAAACCTAGGATAGCAAAAACTCTTCTCAAGGATAAAAGAACCTCTGGTGGAATCACCATGCCGGACCTAAAGCTCTACTACAGAGCAATTGTGATAAAAACTGCCTGGTACTGGTATAGTGACAGACAAATAGACCAATGGAATAGAATTGAAGACCCAGAAATGAACCCACACACCTACGGTCACTTGATCTTCGACAAGGGAGCTAAAAACATCCAGTGGAAGAAAGACAGCATTTTCAACAAATGGTGCTGGCACAACTGGTTGTTAACATGTAGAAGAATGCGAATCGATCCATTCCTATCTCCTTGTACTAAGGTCAAGTCTAAGTGGATCAAGGAACTTCACATAAAACCAGAGACACTGAAACTTATAGAGGAGAAAGTGGGGAAAAGCCTTGAAGATATGGGCACAGGGGAAAAATTCCTGAATAGAACAGTAATGGCTTGTGCTGTAAGATCGAGAATTGACAAGTGGGACCTCATGAAACTCCAAAGCTTCTGCAAGGCTAAAGACCCCATCAATAAGACAAAAAAACCACCAACAGATTGGGAAAGGATCTTCACCTATCCTAAATCAGACAAGGGACTAATATCCAATATATATAAAGAACTCAAGAAGGTGGACTCCAGAAAGTCAAATAACCCCATTAAAAAATGGGGCTCAGAACTGAACAAAGAATTCTCACCTGAGGAATACCGAATGGCAGAGAAGCACCTGAAAAAATGTTCAACATCCTTCATCATCAGGGAAATGCAAATCAAAACAACCCTGAGATTCCACCTCACACCAGTCAGAATGGCTAAGATCAAAAATTCAGGTGACAGCAGATGCTGGCGAGGATGTGGAGAAAGAGGAACACTTCTCCATTGTTGGTGGGATTGCAAGCTTGTACAACCACTCTGGAAATCAGTCTGGCGGTTCCTCAGAAAATTGGACATAGTACTACCGGAGGATCCAGCAATACCTCTCCTGGGCATATATCCAGAAGATGTCCCAACCAGTAAAAAGGACACATGCTCCACTATGTTCATAGCAGCCCTATTTATAATAGCCAGAAGCTGGAAAGAACCCAGATGTCCCTCAACAGAGGAATGGATACAGAAATTATGGTACATTTACACAATGGAGTACTACTCAGCTATTAAAAAGAATGAATTTATGAAATTCCTAGCCAAATGGATGGACCTGGAGGGCATCATCTTGAGTGAAGTAACACAATCACAAAAGAACTCACACAATATGTGATAAGTGGATATCACTGATAAGTGGATATTAGCCCAAAACTTAGGATACCCAAGATATAAGATACAATTTGCTAAATGCATGAAACTCAAGAAGAATGAAGACCAAAGTGTGGACACTGTGCACCTTCTTAGAATTGGGAACAAAACACCCAGGGAAGGAGTTACAGAGACAAAGTTCGTAGCTGTGATGAAAGGATGGACCATTTAGAGACTGCCGTATCCAGGGATCCATCCCATAATCAGCTTCTAAACGCTGACACCATTGCATACACTAGCAAGATTTTGCTGAAAGGACCCAAATATAGCTGTCTCTTGTGAGACGATGCTGGGGCCTAGCAAACACAGCAGTGGATGTTCACAGTCAGCTATTGGATGTATCACAGGGCTCCCAATGGAGAAGCTAGAGAAAGTACCCAAGGAGCTAAAGGGATCTGCAACCCTATTGTTGGAACAACATGATGTACTAACCAGAACCCCGGAGCTCTTGTCTCTAGCTGCATATGTATCGAAAGATGGCCTAGTCGGCCATCAATGGAAAGAGAGGCCCATTGGACTTGCAAACTTTATATGCCCCAATATAGGGGAATGCCAGGGCCAAAATAATGGGAATGGGTGGGTAGGGAAGTGGGGGGCGCTATGGGGGACTTTTGGGATAGCATTGGAAATGTAATTGAGGAAAATATGTAATAAAAATATCAAAAATTAAAAAAAAAAAAGAAGTCTGAAATACATCCAAGACACCAAACTTAAGAATCCGTGGGGTAAGGAATCAAGCAGAAATGAAGGCAGAAACTCTGAGATGCTGCCAAGGCCTCCATCAGAGAAATGATTACAGCTCTAAGTGCCCACATATGAGGAGAATCTCACTGAAATAACCTCATGGTGCATCTCAAGCCTCTGGAAAAATACAAAAAGCCACAAACTCAAATGCAGCAGATAGCAGGAAATAATAAAAATCAAAGCAGAAATTGGAGCTTAAAGGAACAATACACAAAACCAAAGAGTTGGTTCTATGAAAAGATTTAACAATCTAATTTCTAGTCCCTAGCTAAGCTAACTAAATTAAAAAAAAAATTGGTAAAATTGTGACTGCTCTTCCAGAGGTCCTGAGTTCAATTCCCAGCAACCACATGGTGGCTCACAACCATCTGTAATGGAATCCAATGCCCTCTTCTGGTGTGTCTGAAGACAGCTGCAGTGTACTCATATACATAAAATAAATCTTTCTTAAAAATGATAAAATTCAAAGTGAAGGAGTTATTATACTGGAATCTATTATAACAGATTCCAATGAAATCAACTATGCGGAAGAGGAGGCAGAACGATTCTAAAATCCAGACGGGATGAAAGACACCAAGGAAACCATCTTCTAGACACAACAGGGCTGAAGCATATATGTACAAGACATGCACAGATTCAAGCCAGATGGAGTCTCAGTGCTAAGAGGAGGAAGCAGACAAGAGCTCCCATGCCTAACCAAGAAGCAGTCTCTAATTAACAACTACTCGCTGTTGGAATACGCAAGGATGGGGCTGCGACAAGACTCCCAAAGCATAGGGAATAATGGCAAATATACATAAATAAAATAAGAAATTCTAATCGAAAATTAGCAGGTGCAGTAGTATCCTATAGGATGGAAGGAAAAAGACATTTGCAAATTATTCATTTGATACCCAGAAATCAAAGGAAGTTTTAAAAAACTCAATAGCAAGAGAGCCCAATTTCAAGATTGGGCAACAGATCTAAACAGACACTTCTCAAAAGAATGGGGTAATATTGTCTTTATAAATAAAACGTCATATCATCACTAGCTATCAGGGAAGTGAAATCAACACAAAGTTATCAGCTTACCCCAAAAAAGCTAAAACTTGGTGCCAGTGAAGATGCAGCAGAAACGGAGCCATTGCACACTATTCGGGTGTAAGTTAGTGTAGTCTTAGAAATATTTAGAGTCCTCAGAAGTTAAAAAATAGAACCCCCATATAAATTAGTAATTCACCACTGCATGTGTATTGAAAGGAGATAAAATCAATATTTGGGAGAGACGTCAGCACTGTGCATTCATTGAAGGGTTCGTCACAGTAATTAAGAAACAGGATCAGCAAATGTGGAATATATACAGCATAAAGAATTAAACTGGCTGAGTATGAGGGCTTGTGGCTTTAGCCAAGGGCTGAAATGGCAGGATAGCTTGAACTCACAAGTTCAAGACCATGAGGACCTTCAGGCAACTATTTGAGGAGATGGCCTGAGGTGAACATTACACACATATACTTGTACTGAACATTACATGGAAAGTACCCCATCGATACACACACCTTTTACAACTTATCTATTTAACTTTAAAAAAAATCATTATTCAAGTGACAGGTATAGCAGCAGTTTGTCAGCTTCACCTTGCCTATGCATCACTCGGGGAGCTCTCAAACACCTCCCACATCTTGTGAGTAATATACTTCTCTGCTTGGACCACATCCCTCAGAGATTCTGATTTAACTGGTTCCGTGTAGTTCTAATGAGCATCTGACTGACAGCTATTATGCAGAATGCTGAACATACATACATACATACATACATACATAGTCATGCCTTCCTGTGCTCATCATGAAACCTTCAAACTTAAGAATGGCGAGGCTCAGGGAAGGACGTGCAAGCACACCCCCTGAATCAGAGGCTTCCCTACCTTTCCTTGCCACTCTCTGCCGGCTGGCATCCTCTCTCCTTCCTGCTCCTGGAGCCCCCTTTCCTCTCTAGCACCTCATGCGGTAAGCCACTGTGCCAGATCAAGGCTTAACCCTCAGGCCGCTGTCCTGGGAATACACTGAGAACTACAGTGCTGTGAAGTCAGTCTCATCTGAAATGGGCCGAAACAAAGACTGCGACCTAGGTTTGACGGATGGGCATTGAAATCATATATTCTTTTATCTCCCCCGGTAGCATCCTCCCACTGCATGCTGACCAGATTTGATGTGAGCCTTGTATCAGAATCTGTATAGCTTTTGGCGCTACTCACAGCAAGGAGCTAAAGTTGGCCCTGGGCAGTGTGGCAACAATATTCCCAGAAGCCCAGAGCTGCTCTCAAGGTTTGCTCACAGAACAGCAGCTGGACAAGAAAAAAGGGATAGCTGTTAAAACCTTAGCACACTGGACTTCCTGTTGTATTTGAAAGGTGACAGTAGAGCATCAGGTGGCCTGACAAAAGGCCAGGGAGCCTTGGTGGCACTGCCCAGCATGTGCTCTGTCCCTCTGCACCCCATGGGACAAGCTGCACTCCCTCCGGAGCAGCAGGTCTGTGATGGAAAGGGGTTAAAAGCGGCTTTTAAAGACCTCGTTGGACTTCAGTGTGGCGATTGTAAGCCCAAGAATTCACTGAATTCCTCCTGAGAGTAGACTTTGTGAGTAGACCAACCAAATTATGGCTTGTTTCCCTCTAAGGGTCAAGCAAGTGGAGCCTTTTCGAGGCTGCGTTTGTCATTTCTTGCTGCTAGATGGCGCTCGAGGTCAAGCACTCTGCAGCCGTGCCAGCAAGTGCAGGGCCCTACCATTGCACTAAAGAAATTCGAATTTAGCATGCAGCTTGGAGCTTCTCTACTCCAATTATTCGTTTTTAACCTGGGAAAGTAGTTAAAGCGACTTTCAAATGAGTTCTTTGGGAATAGAGCTTTAGGGTAATTCTCATAAGGTCATCTTCCCACGGTTTCAATTTATTTTCTAATTTTACTCTATGCAAAATAGCCAGAGCATTCCCCTTTTACAGAAATTGGCAATAAACTGTGACTTTATTCCTTGGAAGAAGTGGGAAAACCCTAACGAGGCTCTAATTACACCCGGAAATTGTAAACACTAACCAAGACAGCTCAGTCGAAAGAAAATCTGTGGCCATCTTTCGTTAGGACTAAGGCTGGTACATTGTAGAATTCTAGCAGGAAGAATATAAAATTCTTACAATTCAGGCATGCCTGTGAATCTCCAAAAGGATTTTCTCAGGCTGAGAATACAGCTACATGTAGAACACATACTTTGCACATATGAAGTAGCCAAGGGCCTGGGGGGTGAGGGTGGGAGGGGGAGTGTTCTTACTTTGTGGTGTCCTGGCCAGGAGAACCTGCAGGAACTCTATATTGTGTGATAGAGGATCTAGTGCTTGTCCTCTAGCGCCACCTAGCAGCAAGAGAAAGGCAAAACCCAATTCCAACAACGATATGTTACATTATGTTACAGTATAAGGCAGACAATGACCACATGTTACAATATGTTACAGTGTAAGAGAACCAAGGCACAAGAGTTAAGTATCTTGCCCAAATGTGGCAGAGAGTAATACTGTGTCATATGAGGTTAGTATCGCTTTACTAGGCACTTATTACATAAATTTATTAGAGTTTTCCAGAGGAACAGAGCCAATAGGATGAATATATCCAGAAAGGGAACTTATGCTGGCTTACCTGTATGGTCTGGGTAGTCCAGCAATGGCTGCCTTCACATTGGATAGAATGAGCATCTGGTAACCACTTGGTCTATGAGGTTGGATTCCTGGGAGCCAGCAGGTCTTCAGACCACAGAGGAGAGCTAAAGATGCTGGGCTCTAGTGTCCAAAGAGAATGGAGGCAGCAATGCAGGCAGAAATGAGAGAATGGTGGACAATGGGAAGGCAAGAAGGAAAAAAAGAAAAGGTAAACCACAAAGCCTACCCATCAGTCCTTGTATCTAGGCTGCCACTGAAAGGTGCCCCTAATTCAGGGCAGGTCTACTTACTTCAGTTGCTGTAATCAAGGCACGCCCTGTAGGCTGCCCATTACTCATTTTAGCTAGATAATCCCAGACAGATGTGCCTAGAGCTTGCCTCAGGTGATTCTAGATCCTGCCATGTTGGTGATATGACTCATCACAATTGATATACTTTCTATGTTTTCCATTTTCCCAACACTCCTACTACAGTTCCATTTTTATAGGTGACTTGAGCATCAGAAAGGTGAGTACTCTCTACCCAGGAGTCACATTCAGAAAGTAGTGACAGGATCCAAACAGGTGGCATTTCTCCAGCCAGTCACCTGAACCCCATTCTCTACGTGTCTCCAGTCCCCTCTTTAAACCCTTCTGATTCCACACACGACACTACCAAAACTGTGTCTGCCAAGGTCTCTTGAGATTGCCATATCACCCAACCCACCAGCCAGCCACCCCCCATGTCCTGCTTCCCCAACCTACTCCCCCAACCCCATCCCCTGGTCATCCCTCCTTGTCCCCCAGCACTGTCATCCCACCCTACTTGTCGGCACCTGACTGCCTGACCACACTTCCTCCTGATACCCTTCGTTTCCAGGACCTCCCTTCCACCTTTAGAATTTCTTCTCTTGCTCAAGCCCTAGCATCTTTCAAGGTCCTCTTTTCCTTTCTTTCTTAACGCTTGAGGGCGCCTTAGCAAAAGTCTCCACATTCTGGCTTTAATCATGGCCCCTAAGCTGAGGACTCCTGCCTTGTAAAATCTGCCAAGATGGCTCTCCCAAAGGGACTGAATTACCTGCTGATCTCTTCACTAACATCCAAACATCTCAAACTTAGCAAATGTGAAAATCCATGAGAGCTACCCTGTCTGCATCCCTAACTATGCCATGTGTAGTTTTCTGTAATCTCATAAACTATAGAGCTCTCTTCCTTCCACCACCAAACCCCTGTGGGTTATCCCTGAGTCTTCACTTCCACTCCTAACATCCAATCAGTCATTACCTTCGAAACAGATCTGATATGGCCACTTCCCACCACGATGGTCAGCCAACCTTAACTACAAGCTCCTACATAAAATGTTCTCAAGTTACCTCTCTGATGTCATCTCTACCACCTCCCCTTGCTCACTCTGCTCTTCTTCTAGCACGTGTCAGGGTAGGCCAGGAGTTAGGGGACTCAGAGAGGGGGTTGGTTCTCAAGCAGGCACCTTGAAACCTTCACCTGCTGGCGCTACAACAAGCAATCCTCGTATTGCTCAAAACCATTCACACCAAGGTGAACCAGCAAAGGCCTCATTCAACCACAATGAGGCAGGTTATGGAGGCTGAGAGCTGGCCTTGAGCTAAGAGCTAAGTGTGATAGCATATATGGTCAGCTGTCTCCTAGATAAAAGGCATTGCAAGCCCCAGTGGGCTGGGCCCTCCCCCATCAGTCACCAATACATTGCCTACAGCCCAATACATTGGAGGCATTTTCCCAACTGGGGTTCCCTCCTTTCAGGTGACTCCAGCCTGTGTCAAGGTGACATAAAATTAGCCAGCACAACAAACAACTCAGTTTGACACACAACACTTTTTAAATTATAACCTTTCTTCCTTTTGCTTCATTCGCAAGATCTCAGATTAATAAATAGCACAAATATAAAACATATTAAAAACTTAAAAGTTGAGGCTGGAGAGATGTCTCAGTGGTTAAGAGCACCGGTTGTTCTTTCAGAGGACCCAAGTTTAATTCCCAGCACCCACATGGTAGCTTATAACCCTCTGTAACTTTAGTTCCAGGGGCTCTGGCACCCTTGAACAGATACATGCAGGCAGACACCAATGCACATAAAGATAATTTTTTTTAAAAAAATCTTGCACTGGGTGTGGTGGTGCACGCCTTTAATCCCAGCAGTTGGGAGGCAGAGGCAGGGGGATTTCTGACTTCGAGGCCAGCCTGGTCTACAAAGTGAGTTCCAGGACAGCCAGAGCTACACAGAGAAACCCTGTCTCAAAAAACAAACAACAACAACAACAAAAACCTTTAAAAGTCCCAGTTTTTACTGATTCATATACTTTAAAAGTTCAGTCTCTGTTTTTGTTGTTGTTGTTGTTGTTATTAAGTCTTTTTTAAAATCCCAAATTTCAGGCTCTCCCTGGGAACCCAGAGGTCACTCTGGCCAGGGAAGCAGGTAGGCTAACTGCAGATCTTCACTTCTCCCTCTCACCTCCAGCTCTGAGCAGAACGCCTGCTACAGCCACTTCCCCCACATCTCCAGTGGATCACACAGAACTCCTCCAAACTCCTTTGCTTTATTCCAGCCCCTAATCCAACAGGCATTCCCTGAGAAAGCAGGCCGCTTTGGCCAGCAAAGCAGGCTAACTACACATCCTTACCTCTCTCTCCTTTCCCCTGAGCCCAGCTCCCCACTATCATATCCAGCTGTGTTGTAGACCTTCTGTCTGTTGTGGCCTCTGCTGTCTCCTCGACCTCAGTCCCAGGGGATTAAGAAGGTCCTCTTTTATCCCTCCTGTGGAACCCCTCAGCCTTCCTCTAAGCCCATCCCTATTCCTGTCTCAGATCCCAGCACCTAGAAATGTGTTTTACCTGGAAGCCCCACTATCCGCATGTGAAAGTCAAAGTGCTGTGTCCTTGACTAGCTCTTTAGATTAGTTTTGGTTTGAAGTCTATTTAGTCAAGTATTAAAATGGTCACGCTTCTCAGGTCCATTTACTTGAAATAATCTCAGTGTAAACAAGGACCGTAGGGCTGGAGAGATGGCTCAGTGGTTAAGAGCACTGGTTGCTTTTCTAGAAGATCCAAGTTCAATTCCCAGCACCCACATGGGAGCTCATGGCAGCTGTCTGTAACTACAGTTTCAGTGGATCCAATACTCATACAAATGTGTGTGTGTGTGTGTACACAAAAGCACCAATTCATTTCAAATAAAAGTTAATAATAAGGACCCTACATATCCAAAGAAAAATATCTACCAAGAAGACACTGCAATTCTTAACATGTGTCCCAAACAGAAGGGCACCTTAGTTAGGGTTTCATTGCTTTGAAGAGACACCATGACCAAGGCAACTATTATAAAAGAATACATTTAGTTGGGGCTGGCTTATAGTTTCAGAGGTTCAGTCCATTATCATTATGGTAAGAAAATGGCAATATCCGTGGGTAGACATGGTGTTGGAGGAGCAGAGAATTCTACATCTTGCTCTGAAGGCAGCTGCCGCAGACCCTCTGGGTCCCTGTGTCTGCGTGGAACGGGGTCTCTCGTCGCGGGTGGGCAAAGCGTGGATGAGCGAGTGACAAACAGACACACACAGGAGAGTTCGTGTGTAGAATCTGAATGTAATTTTACAATTCGAGCTTCAGACTTTTTAATACAGAAGACAATAAAGAAGTTGGGTGACATACCCGCAAGGTACAAATGAGGTAACCGGATGCTTAATGACTCTTACACAGAACAGAGGAATGAAAACACAAAGATCGGAAGGAACTGGGCAGTAAAATAACTGAGACAAAGTCAGCTCTATCTAAGGTCAGCTATAGTCATAGAAGCCAGGTGTGAGAACTTTTCACTCCTAGGGCAAGGGCTTTCACACCCAAGTCATGGTTCTAACTAGGGAGTTCCGTTCTAGCTAACCATCTCATGAATAATGCAATACTCTAAAACCACAGCCCGATCTGTTTACTAAACCATAGTAAATTCCTGTAAATAGGTGTAACTCAGCTATAATACTAAGCATCTATTCTGGTTTCCCCTACGGTCAGAAACTTCTTTCTTCCTAGGTGATGGAGATTCCTGTGAAGGGCAGGGACCTAACTTTTACTCAAAGAGATAGTGTAATACCAGGGGCAGTACTGAAATCCAAGCCCAAGGTCTTGCTAAGGACGAACTAGGACTGTTGGAACACTGGTTTAGCTATGTCAGAATTCAATCTTAAAAGGCACTTATGATAGGAAAATATTGAAAGAGAGCACGTGGATCCATACACTAGACTAATGTGGGAATGGAACGCGGAAATGAAAAATTACTGTATGGGTAGGGAACGCTAGACTCCAGGAGGAGAGCTTCTTTGAAACTCTTTTGCCTCATGAGTGACTTTTAAGCCTCTAGGCTTGTCCAGTTGACTCGAGAGCGTAGCAGGCAGCCAAGGAGACTGGAGGTCGAGGAGACAGCAGAGGCCACAACAGACAGAAGGTTTACAACACAGCTGGAGATGATAGTGGGGAGCTGGGCTCAGGGAAAAGGAGAGAGCAACCAGTGCTCAAAGCTTGCCCCACAGTGACACACTTCCTCCAACCAAGCCCACACCCACTCCAACAAGGCTACACCTCCTAATAATGCCACTTCCTGTGGCCAAGCATTCAAACAGATCAATCTGTGGGGGCCAGATGTATCTAAGCCACCACAGCTCCCACGTTTGTAAAACAAAACAAAACAAAACAAAACACAGGAGGAATGTGTAAAATAACAAAATCAGAAGCGAAAGGGAGAGATAACTGTAGATGCCACGGAGATCCAGAGAGTCATAACTGCAAATACCACGGAGATCCAGAGAGTCATAAGGGCGAACTTTAAAAACCCATACTCCACCAAATTGGAAAATCTAAAGTAAATGGATAATTTTTCAGTAGGTACCGCCTACCAGAGTTAAATCAAGACAATATAAGCAATTTAAACAGATCTGTAAGCCCTAGTGAAAAAGAAGAGGATTTTAAAATCCCCTCCCCTAAAAAAGCAAGGACCAAATGGTTTTAGTGCAGAATTCTACCAGACTTTCAAAGAAGAGCTAAAGCCAGCATTCCTCAAATAACTTCATATTACAAGGCCATGGTTACCTTGATACCCAAACCCCATGAAGACTCAATGAACAAAGAATATTGTAGACCAGTTTCCCTTATAAACACAGATGCAAAAATACTCAATAAAACACTTGCAAACCAAATCCTAAAACAGATCAAAAAGAGCATCCACCACGATCAAGTAGGCTTTATCTCAGAGATCTAGGGATGGTTCAATATATGTAAAGAGATAAATGTAAGCTAACTGTGATGGTTTGAAATGCTTGGCCCAGGGAGTGGCACTTTTTAGAAGGTGTGGGCTTGTTGGAGTAGGTGTGGCCTTGTTGGAAGAAGTGTGTCATTGTAGTTGTGGGTTTTAAGACCCTCATTTTAGCTCCCTGGAAGCCAGTCTTCTCCTAGCAGCCTTCAGGTGAAGATGTAGAACTCTCAGCTCTGCCTGCACCGTGCCTCCTGGATGCTGCCATGCTCCCAACTTGATGATAATGCACTGTATCTCTGAACCTTTAAGCCAGCCCCAAGTAAATGTTATTCTTATAAGAGTTGCCTTGGTCATAGTGTCTGTTCACCGTAGTAAAACCCTAACTAAGACAATAACAGATTAAAAAAAAAAAAAAACTGAAAGAAGAAAAAAAAAAACCCACATGGTCATTTCATTAGATGCAGAAAGGCCTTTGACAAGATCCAACAACCCTTCGTGATAAAAGTTCTGGCGAGATTATGGATACGGGGAATATATCTAAACATTAAAAAGGCAATTTACAGCAAGCCTATAGCCAACATCAACTTAAATGGAGAGAAACTCAAGGCAATTTCACCAAAATCAAGAACAAGACTCAGAAAGATAACATGGTATGTATTTGCTTATATGTGGATATTGGCTGTTAAGTCAATGACAACCAAGCTGCAATCAATAGAACCACAGAGGTTAGCTATAGTAAGGGTAGGCATAGCTAGATCTCATTAGAGAAAGGAAATAGAATAATTACAGATGAATGAGGGGTAACCGGGAAAGGTCAAGTGTAAAGCAGGAAGAGGAAATTGGGAATATGAGGAAAGATGGCTAAGATTGAGGGCTACTCGAGGGGAAGTGTGTACCCCAAGTACAGTGCACAGCTTCCTAACATATATACATATATGAAGATAATCTAAATGCTAGCCAAATAATGATAGAGACAGAGCCCAACTCTTGTCATCAAATGAAGCTTCCAGACCTGGGATTGGGTTACATCTAGTTGAGTTGTTGGCCAAAGGCGTCCCATGGGAATTTTCAAATGACCTAGGCTGTTGCTAGTTCTATCCTAGGTTTTGCTCTCCACAAACTGTCAGCAAGGCTCCATTGCTGAAGACAACACCTATGTAACTCACTGAATGTGAAGAAATTGAGCTGGTGCCTACGCGAGCCTTTACCCCTATGCTCTAGAGTCTTTGGGATAGGAAGGTACTCTGCACGCTACCAAAACAGAAAGAGAAACACCAACCTAGCCACAAACTCTTTACAATGGTGCCCTTCCTGCAAGGTATGCTGGGGCAATGGTGGCACAAAGCTGGTGGGAGTGACCAACCAATGTCTGGTTTGACTCAAGGCCCACTCCACAAGATGGAACCCATACTGGACATGAAAGAAAGAAAACTAAATTCAAGGCTTTAAAGCCCTAGCCAGAAAGTTTATTCAAGGTCCATATCTCATGTGGCTTGCTAGTTAGGAGGGCTTTTGGGGCTTAGAGCAAAGAACAAAGGCTATAAAGTCATCCCAGGAACCAACTAGCCAGTGAGATAAGAAAGGCACGCAAGGACAATCTCAGGACAAGCTCAAGATGAGTAATGGACCACCTGCTGATATGGTTTGGGTTTTAGCCAGATGTCCTGCCAACCAAGTTAAACACCCTCCCTTTAGAGTTACTCTCTGATGTTTAAATTGCCCATGTGTGTGTATCTGCACCAATTCTTCCCCTACCCCCACCCCTTTCCTATATAACCCCCTAACTTTTGAGCCTTGGGGCCAACATCCATTATCTCCTGTGTGGGATGCATGTCGGTCCAGAGCTCCATCATTAAACTACCTCGTGTAATTACATCTATTGGTGATTTTTTTGGGTGCACGCCGAATCGGGAACAGAGTGGGGGTTTCCCCACTAGGTTCTTTCAGACACTGCTTGAATGATTGAGAATTGAATAGTAGGTAGTTCAGGGACCGAGGGTAAAACCAAATACTACTGTTTCTTAAAACAAAAAAATTTAAAAAATTAAAAAAACAGTTGTAATAAAATGACTCCTAATGACACTCATAGATGAGTGCCTTGCTCAGTTATCCTCAGAGAAGCTTCCTCCTGCAGCAGACGGGAACAATACAGAGAGCCACCGCCAGACAGCGTGCAGAGAGTGAGCGACTTTAGAACTCCCAGCCCTAAAGAGGATGTCTCCATCAAATCCTGCCCCTCCCTTGGGTGCAAACAAATGGGTCTCTGACTCTTGTGCCTTTTCTTGGGCTCTTTACCTTCAGTCTGGTCCAATTCTATCATGTCAAATTTTGTTATATCACTCTCCCTTAGGAGTCTGTCTGTTTTCTAGTGAGAGACAGAAAGGGAGTGGACTGAATGGGAGGAGGAGGGGGAGGGGCAGCAGAGGAAAGGGAAACAATAATCCAGATACAAAATGTGGGAATATATCTTTAATAAGAGAAAAATCTCAAAAATTCAAAGTCTCTCAATTGTGGGCTCCTATAAATTCAAAAACTATATAAGCTAAATGCTTTCTTACAGCAAGAGGGAAGAATCAGGCCCAGTCACAATCTGAACAGAGCAAACTCCAACTCCAACAGTGTACATAACTCAATGTCCAGTGTCTGAGATTCACTCTCGATTTTCTGGGCTCCTCCGAGGAGCTTGGCTCACTTCTCCAGCTCCGCCCTCTGCAGCACACATGGCTTGTCTTTCTAAGCTCAGGCAGGCTCCACCCCACCTCTGCTGCTGTTGGTGGTGGTCACCCACCAACAGTACTGGCATCCCCAAAATGCCTTCTTCTGCAAAGCTTCACTGTCATCAGGATTATTCCTGGGCTCTAACATGATGCAAAGCCTTAGCTTTTCTCACAACTTCTTTGATCTCGAGGCTCCCACTACTTCTTGGCTTCCCACTCCTTCACCAATGGCCTCTCACACTGCCAGGCCTCAGCTGCTCTCCATGACCTCTCCATGCCTTCCAAACCAGTATGACCTGGGAGACTCTTACACTACCATGTTTGGCTACCAACACAAGGTACAACCTTGGCCACCTCTGAACACAGCTTGTGTGTGTGTGTGTGTGTGTGTGTGTGTGTGAGGCGCACACACATGAACACAAACACTGAGCAAACTCTTCTCAGATTTCACCTCAGTGATGCTGGACTCTTCTTAATCACAGCCCCAGCTGACTAGCATCCATTGTTCCAGCAAAGATTTTACTTTAGTGGTTCTGGGCTCTTGTTATCACAGCTGATTCTTCGTCTCCTGCTGACCAGGACCACGGTCTTCACACAAATGGCCCAGTAGAGTCTCTGCCTCCCTCCGAAACCTCACAAGGCAGGCCTCGGTTGTCTGCACTGCCCTCAACATCTTACCTTCCAAGCCCACTGAGCCCTCAACACTCATGGCTTTTCCAGTCCAAAGTGCCAAAGTCCTACACAATCCTCCCCAAAGCAACATGGTCAGGTCTGTCACAGCAAAACCCTGCTATCATGGTACCAATTGTCATAGTTAGGGTTACTATTGCTGAGATGAAACACCATGACCAAAAGCAAGTTTGGGAGGAAAGAGTTTATTTACCTTGTGTTTCCACATCAGTATCCATCACTGAAAGGAGTTAGGACAGGAACGTAAAACAGGACAGGAACCCGGAGGCAGCAGCTGACGCAGAGGTCACAGAACAGTGCTGCTGACTGGTTTGCTCCTCATGGCATGGCCAATCTGCTTTTTTTTTTTTTTTTTTGGTTTTTCGAGACAGGGCTTCTCTGTGTAGCCCTGGCTGTCCTGGAGCTCACTTTGTAGACCAGGCTGGCCTCAAACTCAGAAATCCGCCTGCCTCTGCCTCCTGAGTGCTGGGACTAAAGGCATGCGCCACCACGCCCGGCTCCAGTCTGCTTTCTTATAGAACCCAGGACCTCTAGCTCAAGGATGGCGCCACCCATGTGGGTTAGGCCCGCCCCTATCAATCAATAAGAAAATGCCTTCCAGGTTTGCCTACAGCCCAGTCTTTTTTGTGGTTTTTTTCAAGACAGGGTTTCTCTGTGTAGCTCTGGCTGTCCTGGAACTCACTTTGTAGACCAGGCTGGCCTCGAACTCAGAAATCCGCCTGCCTCTGCCTCCCGAGTGCTGGGATTAAAGGCGTGCGCCACCACACCCGGCTGCCTACAGCCCAGTCTTATGGAGGCACTTTCTCAGTTGGGGTTCCCTCCTTTCAGATGCCTCTAGCCTATGTCGCGCTGACATAAAAATTAGCCAGCACAGACGGCAAGAATGACAACAAACCCCACTTTTATCTTCTTGGTTCCAGACCTTGCACTGAACTTCATGGCTAAGGAGCCAGGGATAATTTCTACACAGAAGGACCTTATGGTAAGGCAAGGCTCCTGTGTCTGATAAAATTTAGCATTCTCTGCACAAGCCACAATCCTCTATATCCTATAATCTCCCTCTCAGTTATTTCCTACTTTGGTAAACCCCAAGAGAAAAGCAACCCGAATACTAAGCAGGAGCAGCAAGAAGCACATCTGCTCTAACCTCTGTATGACCCTCATGCAGTAGCTGGGGAGATGAATTAAAGCGATGAAGCCATTGGCGTCAGTCTCCAGTGACGCCAGCAGGAAGGTGGAGCCCAGAAGCAGATTTGCAGCTGACAGTCATTTCCCACCCCAGAAAGTCCCCAGAGGTCCAGGAAGCCATTCCAGCTGGAATAATGTTTACTTGAAAGCTTTGTTTCCATTCTTAACCCACCTTATGTGCACCACTGCATGTTTCTGAAGTAAGATTAGAGAAATTCCCATCTTGATACATAATTGCAGTTTGCAGAAGACAGCTAAAACACATAGAGTAGAAAGCAGACCTTGGGAGTCGGTGCTTTACAGAGGTCTTTTCTCATCTCCATTGCCCTCAAATTCCAGATGGGCTCCCAGTATGGACTAGTCAGAAACTTGGGGTCACCTTCCAACTCAAAGAAAACATATGAGAGACCTGTTAGACACAGGCTTCCTGTTTCCATAGACCGTGCTGGTTATAACTGAGTGTGGAAGACTTGGGAATTTTAGGAACATTTTAAATCACATGGATCCTTATGTGATTTAAAACAGATCCCAACACCCATCTTGAAATTTCTTCTTAAGTTTCTTTTAAAGTTACTGCTGGAGAGATGGCTCAGTGGCCGAAACGGCAGCTTTGTCATCATACTTTATTGTATCCATGTGTGCAAAATAAAAATAAAATTTTTAACAAAAGAGACACAAGTGAGTGCTCTGATGGCCGGAGGGTAAAGGTGCTTGTCACAAGCCCGAAAGCCTATGTTCAATTAGCACAGCCTACGTAGTGTGAGACGAGAACTGGCTTCTACAAGTAGTTCTCTGACCTCCACGCGTGTTTTGTAGATCTGTGCACTCATGCACACAAACATACAAATAAATGGAAAAATATTAAAATAAAATGGCAGTTAATATCTCATTTGTAGCTGAAAAACTCCACTTTAACTGAAAAAACAAAAGACCCACTAAGTATGTTCATTTCTTCCTACCACAGACAGGAAGGAGCTAAGTGTGGGCTTTGATACCCACCACACTGCCAGAGGACTGCTGGAGCAAGGACTAAGGACATCTATGGCCACATCAAGTAGAAGTATAAGAACTTGGTTGTTTCTGTTACCCGGGGCAGAAAAACACACAGGCTGTCTTCTGGGTGAACTCAGCAGCCCTAACACTGGAGGGAGGAGGGCTGGGTTCACAGCTTAGAGACCATGTTAAGACTACCACACCTTCCACATTGGCCAGGTGCTGCCAGGCAGACAAAGACTCAGCCTTGCCTTCCCACTGGAGACCAGCAGAGGGACTCACATCCAGGACGCTGAAGGCAGAGAATTGGAGCAATACAGCTTCTAGAGCTTTAGTTCCTGTGAATGTTCCACAGCCTGTAAAGAGGTGAAGGGGAAGACTGGCTGCCAAAACCACTCGGCCCCAGCAAAGGAAGGATCCACCAACGTTTGTCTCATTTACCCTGGTCGACACTCGGGTATGAGAACTTTGTGGCTATTCCCCAACATGTAGGCACTATTACAGTGAATTAGAGTTCTGACTTTTAATTAATTAGTTAATTTTAGTTTTTGAAACAGGGTGACACTCTGCAGCCCAGGGTAGCCTAGGACTCACTTTGTGGCTCTCGCTTGCCTCAAAGTCTTGGAGATTCTCTTGCCTCAGCCTCCCAAGCATTGAAACTACAGGCGTGAGCAACAATAGCCAGCTAAGGTCTCTTAACCGAAGCAATCTTACTGATGATATCCTGAAACATTCCATCTCCAAGTATGATGCTCAGGGGAAATGTGACTATTAACAAGCAGAGTGGCCTGTTAGCTGTTAAGTACACAGAGGATTTTCACTGCCTAGTTTCTATCTCAACTTCACACAAGCCGGAGAGAACCTCAGTTGAGAAAACACTTCCATAAGATTGGGCTGTAGGCAAGCCTGTGGAGCAGTTACTTAGTTAGTGATTAATGTGGGAGAGCTCAGCCCATTATGGGTGGGGCCACCCTGGGGCTGGGATCCTGGGTTCTATAAGAAAGCAGGCTGAGCAAACCATGGGGAACAAGCCAGTAAGCAGCATCCCTTCACAGCCTCTGCATCAGCTCCTGCCTCCAGGTTCCTGCCCTGTTTGAGTTCTTGCCTGACTGCCTTCAGAGATGAACTGTGATATGGAAGTTAAGCCAAATAAGCCCTTTCCTTCCCAAGTTGTTTTTGGTCAGGGTGTTACATCATGGTGATGCAAACCCTGACCAAGGCAACATTCCTTCTCTCTGTTACACTGCAAGCATCCCAGGGAGTTCTTCATCTTTGGCTAGAGACCGGAGGTGGTTGATACAGCTTTCTCAGGAAATACCAGTCTTTAGTTTGTAAGAAGTCCAGTGTAGGGCTGGAAAGATGGCTCAGTGGTTGAGAGCGTTCCCTGGGCAGATCAGATCTCAGCACCCATCCAACAAACTGTGTATCCCATGCATCTCTATTACCTCAGCTCTGAGGGATGCTGGGACATGGGGATGGTTAAAAATTGATGTCTACCAGCCTAGCCAAGAAAATGTAAGCCCCACGTTCAGGGAGAGACTGTGCCTCAAAGGGAAAAGCAGACAGTGATGGAGGATATGCGATGCTTTCTTCTGGCCTCCACATTCATGAATAAGCTCAAATACCACCAACACCCCACAAATAATAGTAATAGTCTTTTTTTAAACCCAGTCCATTGTATGTGACAATAAAATGATAAACCTCTTCTGAGGGAATGTCTCCCCTCGTTAATTCAAATAGCCATAGCCTGAGCACCAGAGTACACAGCCAAGGGGACAGAGATGTGAGTCTCTTTAGATGCAACCTTTAATTTCTCACACGTGATCCCACAAACCAGCTATCATATGATATTCTCCCCTACACCTGGATTAAAATTGGCAGCGTTTCCAGGCTCTCCCGGCTTTTATCATTCTTATCTTATCATTACTTTCAAAACAGTCTCTCTTTTCTAGGTAGCGCAAGTCTTATCCAGGGTCAGATAGAAACTTCAATTGTCATTTTATTGAAAACTTCCCTCCTTCTCCAGCTGAGAGCTCTGTGGCAGGAGGGTCACAGTCAGCATCACTCTGCCCCTCACAAGCCCTCCCCACTTGCTAAGATGGGATTGTGCTAAGGAAGCAGAGGCCAGGCCTGTGTTACAGAGCCAGACACCGGGGCAGTGGCTGACCCTAAATGTGGCTTTTCTTGTAGGACTTTCCTTGTGTTACTGAAGACCTTCTAGGGTCACTGGAACCTCTTTCCTGTGCCTTCAAAAATCCTTTCTCCTGGGACCCTAGGATTTCTGCTCAACTGCTCTAGTTTCCAGCAGTCTGCCTTAAATAGGGGAATGTATCTTCTGAGCGTTCCCTTGGCTGATTAGGACAGACTTCCTTTTAGCTATTAAAGTGTTAGTCTTTTAGTTATGGTCAGGCTTCCACCTAATTGAATGAGCCACACCTGTATTAGAGACATTCATCCATTAGGGAGGGCAATGTACCATTCTCATGATGTAACGCTAAAGCCGCGTTCAGGATCAGACCCTTCTCCTACCTCCATTGGCCACTCTCAGTAGTACGGGGTTGCAGATTTCTGGGAGGTGGCACTGGCTGCTGCTACAGCCAACCGTCTGGAGGTGCTGGAGGAGACCATGAAAACTCTACTTAAGATGTCAAGAATTCTGACGATGAGTCTTGCTATGACAGTCACTTGTGTGCAGCTTTGTGAACAATGAGTTAGCCCAGAAGCGCTGTCGCTGATGATTAAAGAGCTTTACAAAACTGCCGAAGCAGTAAAGGATGAAGAAGATATGACAGGCAGATTTTCTGGAGTCCTGATAAGACGTGACAAACACTGTAGTCAAGAGAGTGTTAACTGGGGCCTGGGGAGATAGATCAGCGGTTAGGGGCACTGGCTGTCTCTCCTGGGACCTGGGTTTAATTCCTAGTTCCTACAGGGCAGCTCATGACCATCTGTAACTCCAGATCTGGAGATCCAACATCCTCTTCAGGCCTCTGGGGATACCAGGCATGCATATGGTGCACAGACATCCATACAAGCAAACCATAAAAGAAAAACAAGTTAAAAAATTTTAAACATTTTTTCAAACACAAAGGAACAGAAAACATTTCCTTCCCAAAAGAATTGTCAAGCTACAGCTTCATAAGCCAGTGGAAGGCAGCTTACAGAGAGAAGCGTCCGGTGTGTTCCTGTGCCGGCATACAGGTCTAATGCCCCAAGGCTTTGGCACAGCTGTGTTCACATGGGTTCACATGTGCTCCTTAACTACAGCCCTGGGAGCTCTTGCCTCCTCAGCAGTCTGCCTTCAGGTGTGCATGTCTGACGTCAGTGGAACCCAGTAGTGATGTGTCGTAGTTACAGCTTGTGAAGATTTGCACTGTGAGTTTTAACTTTCAATTAAATATGTAAAAGGAAAAATCAAACGATACAATCATAGTGTCATGTATCAGTAAAAAATAATCTTGGTAGTTAAAAAAAAATGTTGATGCCATCCAAAACACCCAGAAGATTGGTCTAAATGTCTGGGCACCAGTGTGATTTGAGTGAGAACTGTTCCCGTAGGTTCTGGTTTTTTAATATGTGGGACCATTTGGGAAGGTGTGGACCTGCTGAAGGAAGCCACCTCGAGCTTTGGGGGTTCATAGCCTCACCCCACACCACTGCTTGCTCCCTCTGTTTCCTGTGTGTGGTAGAGATGTGTTCTCTTAGCTTCTGCTCCATCCTACATGCCTTTCCTGCTGTGATGGATACCCAACCCTTTGGAGCTGGAAGCCAACATAAAATGTAAGTTGCTATTTGCCACGGTATGTTATCACAACAACAGAAAAGTGATGAACACAGCACCTGATGTCCCAGGGAAGTTTACACATAGCATTAACCATCTTGTGACTGAAGTTAAATTGGCACTAATCTGAACTGTACTGACTTAAGTTGTCATTTTTAACCCCAACAGCAACCATTAAAGCAATAACTCAGAAACAATATAACTATCCCAGTAGATATTTAAAAAGGCATTTGACAAAAATCTAGCACCCTTTCATTACAAACAAAACAAAACAGACCACATCAACAAACTAATAGAAGAAAAAAACTTCATTAAGTTATGAAAAACTCACTAGCAATGTTTTATTGTGAGTAATGTGAAGGGCTGATACTCACCCTCTAAGACCAGCAACAAGGCAAAGATGTACAATTGTGGAACTTATATTCAGCATTATGTGGATGGCTCCAAATAGGATATAAAAGATATAAAAGGCATTCAACCATGTAGAGTTGAGGGCTCAAAATTCTCATATGTCTTAGTTAGGGTTTAATTGCTGTGAAGAGACACCATGACCACAGCAACTCTTACAAAGGCAAACATTTAACTGGGGCTGATTTACAGTTTCATTCAGTCCATTATCATCATGGTGGGACGCATGACAGCATGCAGGCAGACATGGTGCTAAAGGAGCTGAGCGTTCTCCTGTTCCACACTGGGTGAAACTTGAATATACGGGACCTCAAAGCCCACCCCCACAGTGACACACTTCTCCCAACAAGGCCACACCTCCTAACAGTGCCACTCCCTATGAGCCAAGCATTGAAACACGTGAATCTGTAGGGAATCATACTTATTCAAACCACAATATACAAATGTCAATTGCATTCCTACATGCTAGGAAAAAAATTTATATGAAAATAAATTTAGAAAAAAATTTCATTTGCCACAACATCAAGAAAAATGAAACAGGAGCAAACGTAAGGGAAGATGACTAAGGTCTGTTTACCAAAACCTGCAAAACAGCCCTCATGTCTCATGGAGAATGTTTGCAAACTGCATTGGTCAATGATACTTTCCCGAAGACTCCTGTGAGCACTTGACTGTGTCAGGCACACAGAGCTGATTCGTAAATGTTGTTCCATTTCCCTTTAAGGTATCAATTATGCCTGAGCCCCCTAACCGCCAAGGATGAATCGCTTTCTCTGACTTGAAATTCATGCATTAGAGAGAAAAGGACTAATACTGTTCATTTATAAATGGCCGTGAATCCCAGTGAACCCTAGAACTCTCCCTCACCACAGAGCATTATGTAAGTCTGATGCTCACAGCATAGCATAAGTCTTGGCAAGAACTAGAACACGAATCTCCAGGGCTGGCCCAAGAACAGTGGGTCCCAGAAGCCGAATGATGACTAAGTGACAGGAACTCCGAGGAGAACCTCAATTTGCTCCCGTGATTTATGGTCTCCTCTCCTCTGTAATGACTCCCACCATTTGATCCAGGCTCACAAGGCACCTCAGCAGAGGCGTGGGCAAATTACCTTCCAGAGTCTGTCTTGGGCTTATGCAGCACAAAGGGCTCACAAACCACCTTTCTTCCCTGCAAAGTTTCATCTGCCTAATTGAAGAAAATAGGTTTGCATCTGTGGCCAGGGACTGGAGCTAGGTGTACTAAAATCTGGATTTCTCCAAGACTATAGGATTGTTGGAAAATGTCAGGTTTTGCAAGAAAAACATTTTCAGATTCATGAGTGGCAATTTCTAATAAAACAATTGTGAAATTGTGTCAGCTTGATACAACTTAGAGCCATTTAGGAAGAGAGATCCTCAACTTAGAAGATTCTTCTCTTAGTCAGGGTTTCTATTCTTGCACAAACATCATGAGCAAGAATCAAATTGGGGAAGATAGGGTTTATTTAGCTTACACTTCCACATTGCTGTTCATCACCAAAGGAAGTCAGGACTGGAACTCAAGCAGGTCAGAAAGCAGGAGCTGATGCAGAGGCAATGGAGCGATATTGCTTACTGGCTTGCTTCCCCTGGATTGCTCAGCTTGCTCTCTTATAGAACCCAAAACTATCAGGCCAGAGATGGCACCACCCACAATGGGCCCTCCCCCCCTTGGTCACCAACTGAGAAAATGTCCCACAGCTGGATCTCATGAAGGCACTTCCCCAACTGAAGCTCCTTTCTCTGTGATAACTCCAGCCTGTGTCAAGTTGACACACAAAACAGGCCAGTACAATTCCCCACCAGAGTAGCCAGTGGGCAAGCCTGTGGTACATTTTCTTAACTAGTGCATGAAGTGAAAGTACTTAGCTCATTGTAGGTGATGCCACCCCTGAGCAGGTGGTCCTGAGGTATGTAAGGAAGCAGGCTGAGCAAGCCTTGGGAGGAAGCCAAGTAAGCAGCACTCCTCCATGCCTTGACGTCAGTCCCTGCCTCCATGTTCCCACCCTGCTTGAGTTCCTGCCTGATTTCCCTCAGTGATAGATTATGGCCCGAGAGTTATAAGAAGAAATACACTCTTTCCTCCCCAACAAGACATGGTGTTTTATTAATAGAAACTTAAGATAATGCCAGGCAGTGGTGGCGCACGCCTTTAATCCCAGCACTTGGGAGGCAGAGGCAGGCAGATTTCTGAGTGAGAGGCCAGCCTGGTCTACAAAGTGAGTTCTAGGACAGCCAGGGCTACACAGAGAAACCCTGTCTCAAAAAAAAAAAAAAAAAAAAAAAAAAAGAGAGAGAGAAAGAAAGGACGGAAGGAAGGAAGGAGGGAAGGAAGGAAGAAAGGGAGAGAGAAAGTTAAGATAAATGGCTATCATTTGTCACTCTCTAGGCTATTGTCTTAGTCAGGGTTTCTATTCCTGCACAAACATCATGACCAAGAAGCAAGTTGGGGAGGAAAGGGTTTATTCAGCTTACACTTCCACATTGCTGTTCATCACCAAAGGAAGTCAAGACTGGAACTCAAGCAAAATCAGGAAGCAGGAGCTGATGCAGAAGCCATGGAGGGATGTTACTTACTGGCTTGCTTTCCCCTGCCTTGCTCAGCCTGCTCTCTTATAGAACCCAAGACTATCAGCCCTGAGATGGCACCACCCACAATGGGCCCTCTTCCCTTGATCACTAATTGAGAAAATGCCCCACAGCTGGATTTCATGGAGGCATTTCCCCAACTGAAGCTCCTTTCTCTGTGATAACTCCAGCCTGTGTCAAGTTGACACACAAAACCAGCCAGTACAGCCATCTAGAACAGAGACCACAATCAACTTTATCAAATGTTTGACAAAATGTGAAGTTCAGAATAAATGATACACTGCAATGTGGCATGTGACCCCTGCATGAAAAATACTGGGGACCTGGGATGGAAGGTAGAGATAGGAACTTGAGGATGAAGGTTGGAAGAAGGGATTGGAAATGGGATGGTGTTAGGCAACTGACTCTACAGCTTTTCCTAGGGGTAGGTAGGGCAGCAGGACAGGTACTGGAGTGTTGCTGTGCAGGTCTGCCAAAATGGCACAGAGAACTCCTGAGCCCCAGGCCTGCCTCACTGAGCCACAAGTGCACAGACATATTCACACTTCCCGTGGTACCTTTGGCCAAGACAGACCACCAAAGTTCCTCTTCCAGGAATTACAACTAGAGAGGCCTATCGGATGTATTTGTTACTGGCAAGATGAGGCCGGATGAAGCTCATTTTAGCCTGAAGAGTGCTTTGGAGGATGCTGTCATGGACCAGGCTCCCAGCAGCATCCAGCCTCTCTCCTTCCCTCCGCTGCTTCTGGCCCATCTTCAGACCTATCACAGGACCCAGTGAGAGCACTCAGGGGACTTCTGGTCTCCAGGGAGGTTTTCTTGCATTTCCATCCATCCTGTGACAATTTTAGAAAGACATACTTATGTGACTGTTTGCTTTTTGCGGGTTTGTCTGTGAGATGCCACTACCTATGAGCACACAGGTGGCCAAATCTTTGCCACAAGGATAGAATGACAAAGCAGTCAGGGTAACTTACAACTGAGGTCAGCTGCTCTAGTAGAGGGAAGAGTTAAATGGCTTTTGTCCTTAAGCCACTATTGTTTCAAGACCTGGACTTTTGTGTAGTATGGAAGACCTGTTGGAGAATTGGATTAGCATGTCAGGCATGCCAGCTTATTCCCATAATCCCAGTACTGGTGAGAGATGAATGAGGCTGGACGATTAAAACTAGTTCTCAGGCAGTCTGGGACCCAGAGTTAGGCCCCATCTCAAAACACAAGGCCGAACAGAGCACACTAGCAAGTCCTCTCACACGCTCATCAGTTTGTGCGCAGTTGGCCAGCTGTAGTTCCAGGAAGACATTCCTTTCTCATCTCCAGGGCACCAGGGCTGGGAGGGGTGTCTGTTTCTCTTCCTGCCAGCATCCTGAGATCCGGTGGTTTCTCTTCCTTGAAATATATTTGTTCCTCAAACCCCTCTGATGATCTTTGCTAATGGAATGCTCTAAGGTGTGTGTCTGTGTGCACTAGTGCATGTGTTCAATACACATTCCCATCGGTTACTGCTTTGCGTTGATACTCACTTGTTTCAAATGGTTGTGGCTTATTCAGCCAACTGTATTCAGATCTCCACCCTCCAACTTCTCTGAATTCCCTTCGGATGGGTATGGGATGTAGACATTCCAGTTTCATTTTAATCCATTGCTGCATGGATCACAAGAGCCAGCCAGCTGAAAGTTCATTCAGTACAAAGACAAAGTAGTCGCAATCCAGGGCAAGCAGTGGGCACGGGGAGGTGGGGGGGGGGGCATTGGGCTGAGGACATCGATGGAGAGAGAGTCACTAGGCTGGGCAGGTCTGAGAAGGAGTCTCCCGTGCCATTAACATTTGTCTCTTGCTGTAGAGCCACAGTGGCTTCCTCCTGAGCTGGCCTGGTTTTACAGATGGGTATGACTGGCATTGTAACGCCGCTGCCACTGTCACTTCTTCCTTGCATACAGAGATCTCCCATCTCCGCCTCCAACAGGGGTTTGCTGCGGAGACAGCTGAGAGCTCGCAGCTCCTGGAAGTGCCCAGCAAAGTTCACCTCTGTCCTCCTTTCCTGTTCTCAGAGTGCTTTCAGCCCCATTCCCATTCTTTCCTCTTTTTTTTTCTTCCAACCTCTGTTTCTATGAAAAGATTAATCTTTATGGTTCAGCTCTCTGAACCAAAGTGCTGATAGAGGGAGAGGGGGCGAGTGGGTGCTTCCCCGCGCGGCTTCGGGGTGCTGCGTTCCTGCTTTTTAATCTTGCTGCTGTCAAGCTCCATTAGGAGGCCTGAGCATCAGCCTCCTACCTTTGGGGCCTGGCCTTCCATCAGCCCTGACTGAAATAAGGGCAGTGCTTGAGATTGGTATAAAAAAGGACGGGCCGTAGGTTCCAAAGAGCAGGACTGTAACTCAATACCTCTCTGGGCTGGTCCCCTCACATGCCACAGGAGACCCTCTGTCCTCCCAGGGTGGTGACAGCCTCTGGTGGAAGCTGTCAGGATGCCATGTGCAGTCAGCCACAGCAGCAGCACACCAGGGCTAAGCAATGGGTTTCCTCTCCTGAGAGCATGGAATGGTGCTGGTGGAGACAAACCCCCACCTAACGTAAGTGAAGACATCAGCTCGGGTAGAAAGGTCAAGGGTGGCAGCTGTCCCTGCTGACTTGGCTTCTCATCTAATCCCCTGGGTAGCTTTGCTGAGTCAGAAGTAACACTTTGACTCTTGCCTCAGGACTGGCAATAAGTTTCTCAGAAGGAAGAGGCCTCCTGCATGACTCCCCTTCTGTGCATTTGGTATAAAGTAGAAACTGGCACCCTACAAGAAGATGAAAGAAATGTTTCTTTGGTTTACATTAGGGCCTTTACTGTCATCTGTGGAAAACACTAAGGGCTCAGCTATGCAAGTTACTATGCTGGCTCTAACGCCAGAAGGGCATATGTGTGTGTGTGTGTACCTGTACATATGTATGTGTATATGAGTGTCCAAATGTATATGTGTGCATGTGTATGTCTATGTGTATACATATACATATGTATTGTGTGCATATAAGCATGCAGGCACATGTGCATATGTATGTGTGTGTATGTATGTGCATATGTATATGTCTGTATGCTTATATATGTGGTGTGTACTCTTAAAGTTCTTGATATTTTTGTATAAAAAAAAAGCCCTCCTGAACAAGGCCTCCTGCACTCGTGTAGCAGATGTGCGGCTTGGTCTTCATGGGAATCCCCCAACAGCTGGAGCAAGGACTTAACCTTGATTCTGCTGCCTGCCTGTGGAACCTGCTCTCCTAACTGGGCCTCCTTGCCTTCCTCCTTGTCTGGCCTCAGTGGGAAAGGATGTACCTAGTCCTGCAGTGACTTGAGGTGCCAGGGTGGGTTGGTTCTCTGGGAGGGACCACCCCCTTCTCAGAGGTAAAGGTGTTGGGGGTAGGGGAAGGAGCCTTGTAAGAGGGGGACTGAGAGGAAGGTATGCTGAGATCAGGATGTAAAGTGAAGAAATAAATATTTTTTAAAGCCCCCCTTGTATAAAAATATTGCTCAAGTTATTTTTGTATGACAAAAAAAACGAAAGTGATGATTATAACTCAGCAGGTCTTGCTGCTCCGTGTACATAGCACTAGCCAGGAGATGGTGACACATGGAAGCCAGGAAGGACAGAAGAAGCCTGGCAGACCTTATCCCACAGCTACCGTTGGAGTAAACATTTCATCTTTCAAAGAAGGTCAAATTGAACCTCACAACTGTCTGTCTTTGCCAAGCTAGGTATTTACTGTGGAATAGTCATTTTTGTTATTTAATAATTGTGTTTAATTCAGAATTAAAAATGAGTTTGTTAGTAAGAAAGTCACCTGTGGTACATTTGTGTTTTAGTGATACAGATATGACATACTTCTTTTTTTTCTTTTTAAGATTTATTTATTTATTTCATGTATGTGAGTACACTGTCACTGTCTTCAGACACACCAGAAGAGGGCTTCAGGTCTCATTATGGTTGGCTGTGAGCCACCATGTGGTTGCTGGGAATTGAACTCAGGACCTCTGGAAGAGCAGTTCATGCTCTTTACCGCTGAGCCATCTCTCCAGCCTCCCATACTTCTTTTTTTAGTGGTTTTCTCATTAGACCAAAGCAAAGTTATTTTTTTTTCTACTTTAAAAAGAAAAGTGTTCCCAGCACAAGGAAACAAAGTAGGAGAGCTTTTTTGCTGTAACAGTTACCTCAAGCATGAAAATTGAGGCCAGAGCTAAGGAGGTGGCTTACCACATATACACAGGGACCAGAGTTCAGTCCCGAGCACTGTGAGACAATCCAGGCACAGTAGTACATACACATGGGAGCTATAAACCCAGCTCTGGGAGGTGGAGACCGGAGGATCCCCGAGGCTCACTAGCCAGCCAGCCTGGCCTCCAGTGAGAGATCCTGTTTCCAAAGGAAGCAGACAGCTCCTGAGAGAGGACAGCTGAGTTTGGCTTTAGTGTGGTGTGTGCGATGAATGCATTTTCACATGTAGGGCACATACGTGCGTTGTAAGGTGTGTACGTATGCATGTGGAGACCCCAGGTCGACATCAGGCATCTTCCTCAGTGACTCCCCATTGTGTATCTTGAGGCAGGGTCTCTCGATGAACCTGGAACATGCCCATTCAGCTAGGCTGCCTATCCAGCCTGACCCTGTGATACTCTATCTCAGAGGCTGCCATGCCTACCAGCTTGTATGTGTGTCCTGGGAATCCTAAGTCCACAGTCCTCACTCTGGATGGCAAGCATCTTATCAACTGAGCTGCCTCCCCGGCCCTCGGGTTCTGTACAACCAGCAAGACAAATACGTTTTATGTCAGAGTCTTGGAAGAGAGCAGCTCTGCTCTGTGTGGGCAGAGAGAAGGAGCATTGATTTGTGAGGTATATTCATAAAATTGACAGGCGTTGGGAGTAGGAAGTTGGTACTTGAGGGCTGAGGAAGCATCTGGTATGACAGTGAGCTCATTATTTCTGATGAGAAAGCCTTAGAAAGCAATGCTAAACTGATGACAAGGACCGTCCCTAGGTTGAGATGTTGCAGGTGTCTAGAACAACTGGAAGGAGCTCTCTTTAGGGGCAATCAGACAATTAAGTGAACAAGACATGACCTATAACACAAGTATATGTATGTGATCCATTCTGTTACTGTCGTTTGAGACAGTCTTACTCTGGAACCCAGCCTGTGACAGTATTTTCTATTTAGCTCAGGCTAGCCTTGAACCCAGTGTGATCCTCTTGCCTCGGCCACTCAAGTGCTGAGACTGCAGGGGTGGACCACCATTCCTGGCATGTGGGGGATTTTCAGCTCTAAGTGCCTTGTAGTGAGCTAACAATGCTCTGGACTCAGGCCAACTCAGTGTTGCTCAGACTGCAGTGCTAAGGTCAGGCCCTTCATGATTCTTCTCTCTCCTGCAGTTTGCCAAGTGGTGGAAACAGTCTTTCTCCCTTGTGTCTGTTTGCCTATTAGCTATAACCTATTAACAATACGGTTAGGTTGTATTAGCCAAGGGCAAATAAGGCATCCTTGCAGAGGACAGATATGATGTCCTTGGCAACAAAGTGAGACCAGACTGCCCACAAACACAGTCCTAGCTCTCCTCAGATCTTCCTGCATAGTCTTGATGGCCTCACTTCCCGCTCTACTGCCACGTGCAGACTAATTGTGCCCGTTCTCGTGGGCACAGAGACGATCTCAGGCACGTGAAGTACTTGCTAAAAGGGGATTTGAAGGAGAAATATAAATATGTTCGTGACTTGTCTATTTCAGGTGGCTGAAAATAGGCCAAAGGTTAGCTAATTTCATTTCTTTAAATAATTCTCCTTAAATTTACAGTGTTATAGCAGTCACGGGACCCAAGCACACAGCTTGTGTGAGTCTGTGAGAATGCTCCCTTAATCACTTACGGAATGACCTGGCGTTCTCCTGTGACTTTCTGTCCAAGAACTGATTCATCCTTAAACATCATCTGCTGCCCTGTGCCAAACGGCAGTGGAAGGTCAGCCGCAGCTCCATATGGAAGCAGGCGCTTTAGAACTCCTGGGTGCTGGCTGGTGCTTCATTAACTCTGGAGCCTAACGCTATCTATCCACATAGCGTCACACGCATTTTACCCTGTGTGGAAGAACTGGAACTATGGGCTGGAAAAGCTGTCGAGTGCTCAGAGAACGGGTTGTTGTGGGAGTCTGGAAGATAAGAATGCTGAAGGCAAGCCAGTAAGCAGCCTTCCTCCGTGGTCTGCTTCAGTTCCTGCATCCAGGTTCTCCTCTTGGCATCTCCTGAAGATGGACTGTAAGCCAAATAAATAAACTCTTTCCTCCTCAAATGCACAGTCCTCCTTTTGGTCACAGGGTTTTATCACAGCAACGGGAAGCAAACCAAGACACCCTGTTTGCTGTAACAGTTAGCTCAATGATGAATAAATGAGACAGAAGCTAGGGAGATGACTTGTTCAGTAAAATGCTTGCCACACACAGAAAGAGACCCGAGTTCAATCCCTAGCACTGTGAGACAATCCAGGCACAGGAGTACGAATTATAGCTATGACTCAGCACTGGGTGGGCGGGGTGGGGGGAGACAGGAGGATCCCCAGGCCACCCCGCCCTACTTAGTGAGCCTCAGGCATCCAGTGAGAGATTCTGTTTCAAAAGGAAGTAGATGGCTCCTGAGAAAAGACAGCTGAGTTAGGGCTTGGTTAACACATATACTACACGAGCGCGTGCGCGCGCGCGCGCACACACACACACACACACACACACACTTACACACACTCTGCCCCTCTCAAAACACACATTTATACTTTTAAAGCATTAAGGCAAGATTGAAACATGGGGGAAATTAAGGGCACAGGATGGAAAAGAAGCCATTGACTCTGGAATCTAGCGTGTCTGTCTCAATAACTGAGGTGACAAATGGAAATTACCTACAGAGATAATGTGTGTTTTTCCCCAGAGACATCTCAAACAAGGACATTAAAGACAACAAACAGCCTTTGCTTGCTTGTTTGTTACCTTGGTTTTTACCGCCTTAACACCCCCTCTCATTCCCAAGTCCAAACAACACACATCATAAAATCCCTCAGGATTCCAGTCACCAACTCTTTCCACTTTTACTACTCTGGAGGGTAAGAGAAATAAACCAGAACAAACCGGTTCATTTATTTTTGCTTAATTTTTAAACTTCACTTAAAATTTCAGTTTTGCTTAATTGCTGAACTGCTGAACATGTGGGTTTACAGGCCCACAAGATTAGCCCAGCGGTAATGGTCTTTAATTCTTGGAGTTTGGGAGGCACAGGCAGGCAAATCTCTGTGGAATGGAGGCCAGCCTGATCTCCAGAGGGAGTTCCAGGACAGCAGAGAAATCCTGTCTTGAAAAACCAAAAAAAGGAAAGAAAGAAAGGGAGGGAGGGAGAAGGAGGGAGGGAGAAGGAGGGAGGGAGGGAGGGAGGGAGGGAGGGAGGGAGGGAGGGAGGGAGGGAGGGAGGGAGGGAGGGAGGGAGAAAGGAGAGGAGAGGAGAGGAGAGGAGAGGGGACAGGAGGAGAGGGGACGGGAGGAGAGGGGACGGGAGGCGAGGGGAGGCGAGGCGAGGGGAGGCGAGGCGAGGCCACAAGATTGTGTATGAAATCACTGAAGGAGCTCCTCTTCTTTTCCAAAGCACCCCTCCCTCTCTTGCTCTAATAAAGTCGCTTATCTTTGCTTTACCCTGGCTCACCCTAGGATGCTCTCCTGAGCCTTCAGAGTTAAGGGTCCAGCTTTACCTGAGTGGAGGTCCCTAAGGAAGAGACCTCAGGCTGCTGGTGGAGGTGCTGGGCTGTGTCCCCCTACTGCTGCTGACAAGTATTTCATGCTGGTCACAGTTTTCAGAACTGTGTGTCGTGTTCGTGTTTAGTGAGTTTAGTGAGTAATGTTTGTACCCTCGAGAGCAGCCATGCCGGTAGTAGACGAGTGCCTAATCTTGGTCACCAGCTGGTCTGCTGATAGCGGGTGAGAAAGGAAGAAAGGATATGAACAGAGAACTATCCAGAAATCCCACCCACAGCACAATGTCAAGGACACCTGACTAGCCACAGGAGCATGAAGCTAATTCAGCTCAGCGGGCCATGGACCTGGGCAAGTCTTAGAGATCAATAGATGGCAGCTTTTTAAAATCCACTCTGCTTCACCTACTGGGCTAAGCCCTCCGAATCCGCAGAACTTAAAAGGTATAATTCTTTCCCACTTTCCAGCTGACGAACAAAAGAAAATGCAAAGCTAAAGTTGGGGGGTAGAGGACAGGGTGGGGGTGAGGGTGGGTTTGAGACAGATGGCCTCCTGCCTAAACCACTCAGCTGAGCTCAAAGATAAGTAAAATTAAACACCATTGGAACCGCAGACCTTCACAGGACCGAGCCACTGCTTGCCTGGTCATGAACTCCCTTCTTGCCTCTTACAAGGAGTCTCCCAATTCCAAGGCGGGAAAGCAGGGTAGAGGAGGAGAGAAGGTTCTGGAGCCTGAACTCGGATTCCTCTGACAGAGCAGCAAGGGCTCTTAGCCACTGAGCCATCCCTCCAACCTGATTAAGCTTTACAAATTAGTATATGAAACATGTTGGCAAAAAGGCAGGATAAAACAGCCACCCAATCCACCCTCACCCCACCCCCACCTACCAACTAGCCTCCATACAGGTAGAGCCGCCTCAGAGTGTCCAAAGATGGCCTGCAGTTCCTTGTGATGCTATACCCCTGGGCAGAGATTTAAGACATAACGACACGTGTGATGCATGAAGTTGTATGTAGAACTACACAGAACAGATATGCAAATAAACCCCAAACCCCAATGCTGAGGTAATAAACACCCTAACTATTTATGAAAACCATGGGCTAACCTTTCCCGCTTTGTTCCAGCCTGCTTCCTCCCTTGGAAACATATCATCCCAATGAAACTGACCCTGCTCCTGTTGTCTGATTAAACCCTTGTTCTGAGACACGAGAGCCTGGGACCCCACGGGAGATGCACTGTGAATCCCAATACTGTTGACCTCAGCAACTTGGCTCTATCATTTCTAGGATTCTCAGAACAGGATTTCTCTCTACCTCTGTGCTCTGGCATCTATATGTGCTGCCTTTAAAAAAAAAAATCCACCATTTTATATATAAGTGTATGTGTGTGTGCTGTGCTTATATGTACATACATTTGCATGTGTGCACACATGTTTGTGCATGCTATTGGAGAACTGAGGCTGATGACAGGAATCACCGTCGGTTGTTGTTGTTGTTGTTTTACCTTATTCATTGAGAAAGTATCTCTCAGTCAAATCCAACCCCTGCCTATAAGTCTTACTCTCACCAGGCCCTGGAATTAAGATTCTTGTGAGATGTTCCCAGTGATTTAAGGACCAGGGTGCATGCTACTTCTATGAGTGTCTGAGGGTCATAGTGTAGTCAACTTGACTTGGCTTTGAACCAGCTGCGGGTGCTCAAGCCTAAAATCCCAGTACTCAGTCTCTCCTCTTCTGTCTCCGAGGCTAGAATTACAGGCAGGCAGCCACCCACACCGGACGTTTCCGTGAGGCCCTGGGAACACTGGCCCTTACACTTACACAGCCAGCACCTTAACCCCCCCGTGTCGAAACAGGTACAAAGGCAGCTTCCCTTCATCTATCCCCACACCCCATAAATTCACTCACAGAAAAGTCTGTCAGTTTGGAAATCTCCGAAAGATCTGGGAGATTTCTAAGGGACGGCACATCACTTAAGTCTTCCGTACACCTGCGCCCACTGTTTTCCTCTCTCTGTCTTTGTTTCTCCTATCCCAGAAGTAACAAAATCTTCCTTCTGTTTCGCAGAGGACAATTTACTAGGCTGGAGAGATGGCTCTGTGGTTTTAAGAGTACTCGCTGCTCTTCCCAAGGATCTGAGTTCTGTTCCCAGCATTCATGTTGGGCAGCTCACAGCTGCCTATAACTCAGGTCCAGGAGATCCAGAGCCCTCTTCTGGCCTCCAAGAGCACTTCCACATATGTGGTGCAAGCATGCTCACTCCAATGTGCAAGCACACACACAAATACACATATTTTAAAAAGAGAGAGAGGAAACGTTTTATTGAGAGTCAGTGTCCACAAAATTGGGGTACAGCTGTTTCTTCAGGTACAACATGACCATCACTGACCACTGTTGGTGGGGAGCCACAAAACCCCTTGCCTACAGAATCCCAACACTGAAACAAGCAGCAAGATACAGTGTTAGTCCTATGGTCCTGGGACCATATACAGCTGTCTTGGGGGTTCTGGAGTATACAGGAGCTGGAAGGCTGGAAGGTGGGACAAATACAGCTTTCTGAAATTGTTACCCCTACTGGGTGACACAGATGCAGGGTGTGTTACCTACACTCCTTTAACTGTGGAAACCAGGCTGTGTCCTGCTGTAAATGCCTCCATATTGCATAACCTAGTGGCTCTTAGGCTGTGCCCTGCCTGGGGTGCCTGTACCTTACAGGCAATATTTGGCTCTGTTCTGAATGCAGTGCAGAGGCAGGGTGACTAGGTGTCACCCAGTGGACACCACACATTAGGCACAGACTGGGAAACAGTCATTCCGAAGTATAATGCTCCCACCTCCAAACTCATCCGAGTAGATGGAGAACAGATGAGCTCCAGGGCATATTAGCTCCATCAGGAAGACCACGCCTGAGAGCTTACAGCATGCACCAGACACCCTAACCAGGACTCCAGAAAGAGAAGAACACTTAGCAAGTCGATGGTGGCCGCCCCACTGACCTGTCATCTAACCATCATGTGTCATCTCATCTGACCATTAGTGCGCATGTCATAGGACTGACAGCAAAGAACTCATTTTCTGCAGGGTTCAGCTCAATTCTGCACTACAGACACAGATTACTCAAATAGCATCCCTGACCCATCTATCTGCCCATCCTTCTGGATCATACCTGTATCTTGTCTCTTTGGCTTCCAGAGTCCTGTACCCAACCTCAGCAGTTCAGCTCAACACTGAGGCCTGGCTCAACCCTATAGTGATGTAATTTCAGAAGCTTCTACAGGCTCTCCCATAGGGTTGGTTAAAAGCTTATCTAAACCATTGCAGCAACTATCTACATAGGAGGTAGCTCTCTGCTCCTGTCTCCAGTGAGGCCTCTTTGAACTCTCAGAGCTGTGACCTCTTTAACCCTTTTGTTGCCATTCTATACATGTGCGTATGTGCGCTGAATATATAAATATTATGTGATATGTAATGTGTACTCTGAGAGTTGATATTAGTAATTAAGATAGGAATAAAGGAATTTGCTTGCCAGTGGCCAACAAAGGAAACAGACGACATGGCAAATTTCAGCCAACAAAGTTGATATAGCTTGTAGGTTATTGTTATCCAGTAAAATGAATGACATTGAAGAAAGACAAAGATGGCCTGCCATCCATGGTTCTGGCACAGCATGCTTATGGTAGTGACCCATGCCCATGCAACTGTAAGGAAGATCAATACACAATATCATTGGCTCACCAGGATACACCTGGATGGGGTTGATTCTTTGTTCTGTCTCTGTTGCCTTATCTGGGATGAATAGAAATGTGTTCAAGTCTTTCCAAGGTAAGTAATTCAGTGCCCTAATTTTAAAGATGTAAGTCTATGCACTTCCTGTTTATCAGCATAACACACAGCATTAGAGCCTGCAATCAAGTATATCGACATTTTTTCCAGCAAAATGATTAATATTAACTCCAAGTAAAATAAAGGCTTATGAGGTCTCACTGTGGTTTAATTTTGCTTCCCAATCAATTCAACTCAGGGATTGTACTTGAATAAGGTATCTTTTTAAAACTTTGACTTTCAGAGATTTTCGAAAGTTAAATTGTGGATAAAAGACTGTGAGCCTGCAAAGGAGAAACCGGGGAGTTGGACTTTTTAATCTGGCTCCTCTCTAGAGAAAGGCTTCGTCTTAATCACCAGTTAAACAGTACTTGACATCTTTACAAAGGAAAAGTTGAATCTGGCTCTGATGTCGTCCCTGCTTGACAGCCAGATGGCAGAGTTGACTAAATGCAAGAAATTAAATTAGCATCCCCCCTCCTTTTTTAATATCTGCCCAAGTGAGTCCACACTGCTGACAGTATCACAGACCGAGGGGCTCACCCACAATAGACACTCCCCTCCTACTGTTCTGTAGGCTGTGAACTCCAGGGGAGACTCTAGAAGATTGGGAGGGGGTGGCGGCGGTGTTTCCTGGATTATAGATACCTTCTTGCAATGTCTTCACTGGGAAGGGAGGTGAAGAAACTCCCAGGGGACTCCATTATAAAAGCACTAATCATGATAGGGAAGCCCCACCCTCACAAGCTATCACTTCAAAGTCCCTCCACCAAATAGAGCCACCTCGGGGGCTAAGATTTTAACATTTTACTGATGTGCAGGGCATAAGTACTCAATCCATGATGATATTTCAGAATGCTTCCACCAGCTGTACCTGTCTTAAATAAAAAGCTCTCCCCTCCTAATATGCTGATAACATAAAACTATCTTGGAACAAAGGAAGAAAATATCTCAGTGGCTAAGAGCATTTACCTTCCCAATGTGAGGACCTGAGTTTGGACACGCAGCACCACAAACATAAACTCCAAGCAAAGATGCACATACCGGTACCTCCAACACTTGTGGGGCCAAAATAGTGATGAGGGGGAATTTATACAACACCAAGTTTATGCATTAGAAAACTCTAAAATTAGTAATTAAGTCCAAGAGAAGTAAAATTGGTGTCTATATTAAGAACTCAGAAAAACTCAGAAAAAAAGGTGGAACAAAATAAACCTTAAGGAAGAAGGAAGAAAGGTCGGGGCCTATAGATGCAGTCAGCCGGCAGAGAGCTTGTCTAATGTGCACAAAATCTGGGTCTCTCCCTAACAGAGCTTAAACCCCAGAAAAAGAAGCAGGAAGCTCAGGGGTTTAAGGTTATCCTTGGCCACATAACAAGTTGGAGGCTGACCTGGACTACACAAGATACTATCTTGGATGGGGGAACAGGATAGGGGTTTAATAAGGGGGGAAAAACCAGAAATCAGTAAGCTGAAAAAAATTTTACTCAATAAATGAAAAGCTGATATTTGTAAAAGACTAATAAGTGTAAAAAATGTCAAACAAGAACGGTAAGAAAAATGGTAGAGACAAACACAAATTACCAGCGTTTCCAAAGTGAAATGAGACTTTGCCATAAGCTCAGCCATTGTCAAAAGGAACAGACGGGGGGACACAATGGCAGACTCTGTACTCTTGGCTTGATGCCTGACAACTTGGAGCAAGTGGATCTTCAAGAAGTGTAAACTATATCTCACCCAATAGGGAAGGGACTACTGAGCAGACCCACAACTATATTGAATTTGCAATTTTAAGAAATACTGAAGAGAAGTCTGCAGGCTCAAACAGTTCTACAAAAAATTCTACCAAACATTTATAGAATTAACATCAAATCTCCTCCAGAAAATAATAGAGGGAAAAGGGAAGAGAGCTTAACCCATATGTTAAAACAAAAGGCAATAAAAGACACACATACATAATTACAGACCAAAATTGGTATACACACATTCTAAAATTTATATACATTACACACACACACAGAGGGGGAGGGGGAGGGGAGGGGGAGAGACTGAAACAGAGAGAGACTTACGTTTAATATGCCTAAATTAGCTCAAAGGCTGAGTCACTCCCAAATTTCCACTTCACTAACACCTCCCCTCCCAACTCCTGAATTATTATTTACTAATATCTATATTCTATCTTTGGGAGGGGCCCCTGGGCCTGTTCCTTCCCAGCGCTTACATGGCTGTGTGCTTTCTCTCCTGCAGAGCTCAAGCCTGATCCTCCTGCTTCCCCCTCATGGCGATTCTAAAATCCTTCTTCTTACCGAGGCTCCCTTACCCAGGAAATCTAAACTCCCCCCTCAGACTCTCTGATCAGCCATTGACACTGGCAACTTTATTTACCAATTCGAACCAGTGGGGGGCAGGGACCCTCAGCATCTCACATGTGGGATTCTTGTGCAATTTGGGAACCCATAATGCAAGCATTAAGCCAAATCCACAACAATATTTAGTGAGTACTAGACTAACCAGACCTCCATAATCAGACGCTGGATTTCAAACACCAAAATTGAAGCTGGGTAGTGGTGGCTCATGCCTTTAATCCCAGCACTTAGAAGGCAGAGGCAGGCAGATCTCTATGAGTTTGAGGCCTGGTCTACAGAACAAGTTCCAGGACAGCTAGGACTGCACAGAGAAACCTGTCTTGAAAAACAAACAATCTAACCACCACCAACAACAACAAAACTAAGACCATAACAAAACAGCCAAACAAAAACAATTCACTATCTAAAATATAAGCTATGTGAACAGCTCCTTTTACAACAGCCTCAAAACTACAAATATTTGTCAACCAAGAAAGAAGGTGAATGACACAGACACTCTCTCTGCATGGCGAACATTATGAAATAAACTAAGTAAAAGCAAGGTCTGAGAAGCCACGGTGGCAGGGCACTTCCCTAGCATGCATGAGGCTCAAGGTTTACACCAGAAAACTTGATAGAGTCAAAACACCCATACTCTCTCTCCAATGTGATCTGCAGACTCCGGAGCCATCTCATCAAAATATCAGTGTCATCCTTCATAGAAATACATAGATAATCTCAAAATTTTAGGCAAAGTAATTAAATAAAATTATCTCCAAAGTAATACATATGGCCAGCGGGTATAAGAAAAGGTTATCAACATTGCTAAAACGAAAAACAAACAAACAAACAAAACCAACAAAGTAATACATATGGCCAGCGGATATAAGAAAAGGTTATCAACATTGCTAAAACGAAAAACAAACAAACAAACAAAACCAACAAAAACAAAGAAATGCAAATCAAAGCTCCACTGAGATTATCACCTCACACTGGTTAGGGTGGTGATTATCAAAAGATAACAAATACTGATGAAGAAACTAACACTGCCAAATCATGGTGATTTGAATGAGAATGGCCCCGGTTGGCTGGCTCATATATTTGAATACTTGGTCCACAGTTAGCAGAACTATTGGGGAAGGGTTAGGAGGCAAGCATAGCCTTGTTGGAGGATGTGTGTCAGAAGCCCACACCAGACCCAGTCTCCCTCGCTCTTTCTCTCCTCCCTCTCCCTCTCCCTCTCCCTCTCCCTCTCCCTCTCCCTCTCCCTCTCCCTCTCCCTCTCCCTCTCCCTCTCCCTCTCCCTCTCCCTCTCCCTCTCCCTCTCCCTCTCCCTCTCCCTCTCCCTCTCCCTCTCCCTCCCTTACTCCCTCACTCCCTCCTCACTACTTCCCTCCCTCTTCCTTACTTCCCTCCCTCCTCTCTCCCTTCCTCCCTCTGTCTTCTGCCTCAGCCAGGAGGTAAACTCTGAGCTACTGCTCCAGCACCATGCCTGGCTACCTGGTGCCATGCTCTATGCCAGGATGGTCATGCATTCACCTTTGAAACCCTAAACCCCAGTGAACTGTTTTCTGTAAGTTACCTTGGCTGTGGTGTTTTATCCCTGCAATGCAATTGAAAAGTAACTAAGACATAAATAATATATGTTTATATATTGTATATATGCCTATAAATACAACATATATATATTGAGAGAAGGCAGAACAGAGAAGAGGGAGAGGGAAGGGACTGAAATCAGTATCTTTTTTTTTTTTTTTTTTTTTTTTTTGGTTTTTGGAGACAGGGTTTCTCTGTGTAGCCCTGGCTGTCCTGGAACTCACTCTGTAGACCAGGCTGGCCTCGAACTCAGAAATCCACCTGCCTCTGCCTCCCAAGTGCTGGGATTAAAGGCGTGCGCCACCACTGCCCGGCTGGAATCAGTATCTTAAAGACATATCTACACCCCCATCTTCATTTCAGCATTATCTAGATATGAAAACCATCCAAATGTCCTCCAAGAGATGAATGGCTAAAACAATATGATGTCAGCTGGTGTGTGCCTGTAAACAACTCCAGCACATGGGATGTTAAGGCAGAGAGATCCCAAGTTCAGTGCCATATAAGTGCTATCTGGCTACAAGAGTAAGACCCTGTTTCAAGAAGGGGAAGGAGGAAAAGGAGGAGGAGAGCAGACAGGATGTGATGTGCACACAGTATTCTTCAGCCCTCGGTAAATCCTGTCCCTTGAACAAAGTAGATGAACCAGGAGTACATCGTTCTAAGTGAAATGAGTCACACATGTGCAAAATACTGCCTGATCCAGTTAATGCTGAGCTGCTAACACAGCCACTCCAAGCAGTCCAAGAAGATGAAATGCTAGTCTCCTATGGATGTAGCGATTTTAAATGAAATTGTTTCTAATGTTTGTGTAGATGTGCTCTCCTGCATGCTTTTCTGTGCACCACTTGAGCAGAGGGCAGAAGAGCTTGTCAGATACACTGTAACCATTCTCTTAGATGGTTCCAGCTGCCACGAGAGAACTGAACCCAGGTCCTCTGCAAGAGCATAAGCACGATTTACTGCTAAGCCAAGGTATAAAGTTTCACTTATGCAAGGTTAGTAGTCAACAACATAATTCCTATAGTTAGCAACAGTACATTGTACATTTTCATTTCTAGTAGGAGTTAGGTCTCGTGTTAAATATTCCAACCACAAGTTCCACAGATTCCCACATAAGATGAAGAGACACAAGGAAACTTTCTGGGACAATGTGTGAGTGTCACCTAGGTTCAGGTGACAGTTTCATCAAGATTTAATCAAATAATGGCAGAACTGGAAGCTAGGTCAGCCACGTTGCTCGTGAGGATAATGATGCCGCTATCCTGGAACATAGACTGACAGGCTCTTAATGCACTCAACTACATATAATCTAGCACTTGAATGCCTGGGCATCCAGCCTGAAGTAAGAAAACTTAGGTTCAGGCACAATTCAGGCTGCGAACGCTTATGGCAATTTCATTTGTAGTTTCCCCAAAGTGCAAACTGCAACTATGTCTTCCACTGAGAGACCAGTTTAGCAAGCCATGGCAGGCACACATGGGTAGTAGAGTGCTGCTCAGTAATAGAAAGAAAATGCTGACATGTGAGACAGTATGGAGGACACTCCAGAGGATGACTTCTCTAATAAAGGATTCCTAAAATCCCAATTTCTGGACACAAAAACCAATATTGTAAATGGCTTCTAGAGCTTAGAGAGAGGAGAGGCTCAGAGGGTAAGTAGGTTTGTCTACAAAAGAGGGACTTGTGTTGCTGAGACATGTTTTGTACCTTGACTGTGTTGGTGACAATGTTCACCTTGAAATCTTGAAACTATAATTCTCAAGATGTTACCAATATGGGAAACCAGGTGAAGGGTGTGTGGATGCTTAAAAAAAATTTTGTGTGTTATTTGTTAGTAGTGCTATTCTTTGGAGATAGGGTTTGTATAGCCCAGGTTGGCCTCAAACTCAATATGTAGTAAAGGACCTTGAACTCTTGGTTCCCTCTTCTCTACCCCTCGAATGCTGGGGGTTATACCATGCACTGGTATAGTGGTTTATACTGTGTTGGAGCAGGAACCCAGAGCTTTGCACATTCCAAGAAGGTATTCTGCCAACTGAGCCACATCCCTAACCTTCTTTGTAAGGTTTCTCAAAACCACCAGTGAGGGCTAGAGAGCTAGCTCGGCAGTTGAGAGTGCATACTGCTTTTCCAAAGGACAGGAGTACATTCCCAGCATCTACATCAAGCAGTTCACCATCTCCTGTAACGCCATCTAGAAACAGCCCGAATGTCAAAAACACAGAACTGAATTGTGATGAAGGGATACTAAATAGTATGAAAACCGAGCAAACTACCACATGTGACAAAAGAGGCAGTTCCCACAATCCTTCAAATAAAAGCACAGGCATAAAAACGGAGTGCTGCCGGGCGTGGTGGCGCACGCCTTTAATCCCAGCACTCGGGAGGCAGAGGCAGGCGGATTTCTGAGTTCGAGGCCAGCCTGGTCTACAAAGTGAGCTCCAGGACAGCCAGGGCTATACAGAGAAACCCTGTCTCAAAAGACAAAAAAAAAAAAAAAAAAAAAAAAAAAAAAAAGCGGAGTGCTTGCTATGCTATTCTGTGTAGAGGAAGCTTTAAAGCAAGCAAAAGTGCTTCCACAGATGCATCACAAATAGACAAAACTCTAAAGGCACATGAGGATGTGATACAGTTAGGATGGTGGCTACTATGGGACCAGGGACTTGGGAAATGGGAAAGGTAGTGGAGTGACTTTGGGTTCTGGCACTAACTGGAATGGTAATTACATAGATGTTTGACTTTAATGAGCCATTAGCCTGTGCACATACTTGTCTTGTTTTACTGTTTAAAGGTCTGTGACAAAATTGCAGGACTCTCATATTTTGTTCTTTTGCCTTCAAAAAGGAGATGAGAAAGATGTGCAGGTGTGAGATTCGACTGTGGAGAGAAAAGGTGGAACACGGAGAAAATGTGGGCTGCATATTTAAAACCTGTGAAGAGAAAGTAATGAGGTTCTGAACTACAGAAGTTCCCCTGCAGGGGCAGGGTGGAGTGGGAATGAAATGGAGTAGTCCACCCTGGTGACATCTTTCTTATTCCTTGATCGGATCAGACTGGGGACCTATCATGTCTCGTGTTAGGAATTTTATTTTGGTTTCTCAAATCTGTGGCCTTTCCTTTGAACCACTCAGACTATGCAGGACATGAAGAAGAAAACATCCTGACTCTAGTGGGGAGAAAAGCTCTGTCGCCGAGCTTATCCTGCAGGACCCAGCTTCTCCTTCCTCTGAATCATCAGGATTTGTGAAACAAGCCTGTGAAGTGGGTAGGATCCTGAGAAAGGAATTCTGGCCTGAGAAGCTTTGGCTAAGCTAACTTCCTTCCCTCTCCTCCTGTCCTGTTCTCCAAGGAAACCTTCCAACGACTACCAGCACAATTTTCCTGTTTGGGGTACAGTTCATGGGCACCTCTCAGTTGTAAAGCACTTGTTGCCAAGTCTGACCACCTGAGTTTAATCCCTGGGACCCACAGGGTGTAAGGAAAGAACTGATTCCAGCAAGGCTATAGTATGGACATCGACATCTACATGCATGCATATATGCATGCATACATACATACATACATGTAAAAAAATTAAGGAGACATCAGTAAAGAAATCCCTAGCATCACTAACGTCCCTCTTGTCTCTTTCCTGACAAATCTGACAAGCACATACTCTAACTCTGCCCCCTCCATGAGGGACCTCAGCTGTCACTAGACTCCCTGGCCTAGATGTGCCTTTAAGGAAGCTGTTGAGGTGACCCCCCCCCCCTTCATTGGACAGCGACGCACTCTGGCACCTAAACTCTCTTTCGAGATTTTCCATTCTGGACCCCACCTGCAGTTCCCCAAGTCCCCACTACTGAATCATCCCTGGAGAGCCCCGACTGCTGGGCTCTGTGTTTCTTGGGCTAAAAGGCTGCGAACCTGAGTGAGAGATTTTTCTGGACCATCACTCCAGCTGACCCATTACCCCACTAAGAGCAATCCTCCTTGCGGGTTGGGGATTCTTTCAGGACTCCCTCTAGTTCCTATCACCTGCCCCCATCCTCGGCCACCTGGAGGAGCCAGGAGATTCAAGGTTGGGTACCCAGCCAGCGCTCTCAGAGCCGGGGCGGGCAGAGCAGCCTCACGTGGGCCGGCCGGGCCACCGGCGCTGGGAGGAAGGCGCGCAGAGTCCAGGGCAGCGCTGAGCGGGAGCCACGGCAAGAGCCACGGCGGAGAGAAGCCCGGACCCGGGGACCTAGGAGGCAATTTCCTACGCAGAGGGAGCGGGGCGGCGCGGCGGAGCAGCAGACGGATCTCTGGGCTCGGTGCGTGGATGTGCCCGGCGTTAGAGCGCTGTCGGGGGCGCCTGAACACCTAGGTAAGCGCGCCCCGGCGCCGCCTTGCGCAGAGCACCTGCCTTAACCGGGCTCCGCGTCCTGGCTCCCGCAGCAGCTCCTAGAGGCGCTGGTGGGAGGCTGCGGGCTGCCGGCCCCTGGAGCCCCTTGCTTCCACCGGTCCCCACCGATCAGCCCCTCACCACTTTCCCTGCTCCGGCCTTCTTTCATGGGAGGGGGGGGGGGGCTGAGCCTTGGTGCTGGCGACACTCTGGGACCCTAGGAGACCACTCGCAGGGCAAGCGACACTGGATTGCCCCCCCCCCCCATCTCCTAGGCGGGTGCGGGGGTTGGAGAGCGCTGCCCTGCTCATGGGCAGCCGTCGGTTGATGCCTCCAGGTTCCAGCAGGCTTGCTAGGGATTTTCCTGAAGTTTTACGAAATAATGAGGGCAGAGGTGCTTCAAGGGGCGGGATGTGTGGCCACAACAACGGGAGGGAGTTCGAGGACAGTTGTCTTTGCCAGAGACTCCGGGTCCAGGGCAGCCGGAGGTTCCTGGCTGTTTAGAGGTCCAGCTCCCTGGCAGGTCCATTGCCTGCTTGCTTCTGGAACCCCGGAACTATCTCTTGTACCTGCATCCCTGACCCTGTGTCAGTTGCAAGGAAGCTTCAGCTAGTGGCATTAAGGCTTGACCCAAATAGAGACCAGGGACGAAGGGACAAAGTCTTGGGAGTCTGCTGCTGGGTCCTGGTCACCCCAAGCTTTACTGCTAATGTTGGTGCTCTACAAGACTCCCTAGAAGGGTGGTGTCCTCAGAGCTCTGAGACCCAGAAGACAAAGAAGAAAAGCCGGAAAGAAACACGAGAACTATCAGCTCCCAGGGCTATTCATCCCGTTTGATTGTGACTGGGGAGTGGGGGAGGGCGTTGTTTTTGTTTGTTTTGGTGTTTGGTCTCGCCAGGACATTCCTTTTCTCTGTGTGGACCTGTGGGGCCCTGGACATTTGTGCTTCTTAACAGGTTTGATGTGGCAGGTAACCAATTCAGACCCATTCTCTAGGTTTTCCATTCGGTGAGGACAGCAGACCCTCTCCCCGTTCAGGACCACATTACGGGCCTGACTGTAGGAGAACAGGAACTGGGGTTCTTTCAAGTAGGCTGAGGAGTTCCAGGGAGGCAACCCTGTAATTGCAGGGATTGATGTGTGCCGTGGGATCTCTGGGTCCTGCTTGTGTCAGAGTCAGTCCCAGGAGAGACAATTCCAGACACAATAGGAGGCAGTATGAGAAAACATTGATGGGAGACAGATACCGACATTCGCTTCACTAACGAGCCCCTGGGCTTTGCAGTCTTCAGAGAAAAGACAGCCTCTTTCCATTACTAAGGAAGTTTTGGAAGCCACAGATTTTAATCCTGTCCTTTTCATTCCAGCCATAGGTGAACCAAAGGAAAGAAGGAACAAAGGCACACTCCGATAACTTCTAATTCCCCAGCCTCCTCTCCCAGTCCCCATTGCAGGAGAGGCGCTAAGCCGGCATACAGAGGCAGGTCACTGCCAGTATCCAGAGAGAAACCAAATGTGGGCTCCTGATGGTTCAGATGTGCATTAGGCAAATCCACATCAGCACTCTCTCAGTTCCCTGCCCACTCCAGGAACGTGCTCACAATTTCCACCGTCCTAGGGAAAGCCAGAAGGTGCTGCCTGAATGAAAAACTTCTGGGTCCTCTGAGGAGAGGGATACTGGTGCAAATAGAAACCATGGCTGGCTGTGGGCATTGCTGCCAAAACTAGAGCTTTGCCTTTGGTGACCTCAGAAATAATATCCTGAAAAGGCTGGCATCCCAGGAGTGTGTGGTCCCTGGTGTGTTGTCAGAGGATTCTGTGTTATCTCTCACCTGCCCATCTGTAATTGAAAAGGAGCATTGTCCCTTTGTGTACAAACACCCTCTGGCAATAAGGAAAGCCTGCCCAGGGACAAGCAGCTAGCCTTCACTCAGGCCCACAGTAGAGCTTAGTGATCTACTTCAGGCTGTGGAAGAGGCTAAGAGGCTCAGAAGAGGAGCTGGGAAGGCTCTAGTTGACCACTTGCCTAGGGGCGGGGGTTGGGGGGAGCCATTTGATCTTGGCCAGGGAGTGAGCATCCTTTGTGAAAAGTATCCAGAGGCTAACTCTGATTATTATTCCTGGTTATTAACTCCCAGGAAAGCCACTACTGTTTAAGTACCATTATTAAGTGCCTTCTGTGTGCCAGATGCAAGGCACTGCAAAATCAATATTACCTCCATTTTTAATGTGAGGAGACTGAATTTGGAAGGCATAAAATAATTTGCAAAGATCATAAAGTAAGTAGCAGAGCTGTGCCTGAAGCCCAGTCTCTCAGATTCCAAAACCCTCATCCTGCCACGGGATTTTACTTATTTTCTCTCTGTAAGAACTAACACCCTGTGGTGCCCCATCCAGAACCATCATGAGTAAGCACTGTTTTTCACAGACAGATGTTTGTGATTCCATTAGAGTTCAAGGAAAGTGCTGGTCTAGAAAAGGCAGATGCTGTTCACTGGCTTTAATATGCAGAGTGCAAATTACAGTAACATAGACACACACACACACATACACACACACACACATGCACATACCCTCACTTTAGTTAGCAAACAGTGAAAAGACTGGTAAGGTCTCATGAGGTTTTGGGCAGACAGTCTCTCTCATAAGTTCCTGGAAGGAAAGTTGAGTGGTCGAACCTCTTTGGAGACATTTTGGAAATACCCATTGTCTTTGTTAGGGTTTTAATGTTGTGAACAGACACCATGACTGAGACAACTCTCCTATAAGGACAACATTTAATTGGGGCTGGCTTACAGGATCAGAATCAGTCCATTATCATCAAGGCAGAAGCATGGCAACATCCAGGCAGACATGGTGCAGACAGAGCTGAGAGTTCTACCTCTTGTTTCAAAGGCAGCTAGGATGAGGGTCCCAGAGAGACATACCTATTCCAACAAGGCCACACCTCCAAATAGTGCCACTCCCTGGGCCAAGCATATTCAAACTACCACACCCATCCAGATTAGAAAATCCTGGCCCATCTGCCCATTGATTCCATCTTTAGGGATTTAACTTGTTCCTTGTTATACTGGCACATGAACACAAAGGCATGAGACTATCATAGCATTATTTGAAGTATGAAAGGAATGCCTATGTGTTCATTAAAAGGAATCTTGTTGAATATTTCATCTTGCTTCCAGACAGTCAACTACTACCCTACTCATCTATAGGAAAAGAATTAGGGAGTCTCGCATATAACTGAGGGCAATGTTTTCCAAGGAGAATATAAGATGTATAGAAAGTTATACTATGTTATAAAAGAGGATAAAGATAGATGCAGAGTCTAACAATATCTATTGTTCCAGGGGCTCATAAACCCTTTGTTTCTTTTGAATTTAGAACCATGTGAAATTAAAAAAAAATCCCTCTTTCCTTGCCCTGTGCCTGCCACGTTCCCTCAAGCACTTCTTCAGCTGAAGTGTTGGTGACTCTTCCTACTTTGTGCTGGCCAAGAAGACTCCTTTGGATGAAAGCCAAAGGACAAGGGCCATCCAGAATTCCTTTGAAATGCAGGGTTGTGCTTAGAAAGCGGGGAAGAAGAGATGAGTTCGGACGGGAGGCTGCTGAGCTGGGTAGACAAGGCATGCTCATCTAGCCTTGGAAACAACCCAAACAAGCAGAGCCATTTTTCTTCTCATGGCCTCACTGTTATCAAAGGACAGGGGCTTGCATATCAGTCCTCCATAGGAAACCACAGGGAATGTGGTGACATCAGGAGATATGTAGGTCTCATTCTGGAGGTTGCATTTGGACCGGAGATGGGAAGTAGGGGACATGTTTGGAAGAGCAGGTGTCTTTATCAGTGTTCTACTGATGCTATGAAGAAATACCATGACCATTGCAGATCTTTTAAAAAGAGAACATTAGTCAGGGCAGGCTTACAGTTTCAGAGGCTTAGTCCATTATTGGCATGATACAGTGCAGGCAGACATAGTGCTGGAGAAGGAGCTGAGAATTCTACATCTGAATCCACAGACATCAGAAAGAGAGAACCACTGGGCTTGTCTTGTCCTTTGAAACCTTAAAGCCCACCCTCAGTGGCACACTTCCTCCAACAAGTCCACACCTACTAATCCTTTAAATAGTGCCACTCCCTACGCATTCAAATATGTGAACCTCTCGGGGCCGTTCTTATTCAAAACCACTACCAAAGGTTTGAAAATTATTCTGGGGTTGAGCTAGCTTAGTAGTTTAGAGCAGTTGCTGCTTTTCCAAAAGACCAGAGTTTAGTTGCCAGTACCCATGTGCAGCGACCTGTCTGTAACTCTAGCACCAGGGGATCTGATGCCCTCTTCTGGCTTCCGTGGGTACCTGTACACATGTGGCATACACTCACGCAAACATATTGAAGAGCAACTTAAAATTAATCAACAAGAAAATCATTCTGGAGTCCAGGGTTCTGTTGCCCTCAGAGTATTTGAGCAAAGACGTTATCACTGTGTTAAGTAGAGTCTCCTGAGATGTCCCATTGATTACATCAGAGAAGATGCCAGGTTTACTTCCTTGCCCCTAAGAATTCCTGTCCCCTGGCAACACAGCCTGGAAGTGATGAATGCGGAAGGGGCAGTAGTGGGGTATTATATAAACAGCCATTCCCTTTCAGGCAAGGCAGGCTATGAGTAACAGACTGTCTTCCAGCCACAAGTTGGCATCTCCAATTTTCACCGGAAGCTTTCTAAGTCCCAGACACTCAGTGAAGCCCTCTGCTTACCAGGTGTTATTTGCCCTCTTGAACCTGATGTCTGTTCAGACTCTTTCCCATGAAGCAACATGTCTTTCTTCTGCCACTCACAGACCACTTGTTCTCTGTATAATACCTTCCAAGTCAGATATGCCAGCATCACCTGGGCACATACAGACCTGCTTTGGATTATAACCAAATGTGGCTGGGAGTCACATGCTTTGAATCAATGCAATATGCATAAGTTTGTACACATTGCATGGCAAGGACAAAGCTATCTGTACTCTTGGTTAGATTCCCATCTCTCTTCTATCCCCGTGCATATATAAAGGACAGAACTGAGACAGGCTGTGACATCTCCTAGAGAAAGGTGATTGTCATTGCTTTGGTCCAGATACTAGTGGCATGGAAATCTGTGTCTGTACCAAAGAGAACATTCAGCAGGGGTATCCCTCAGGCCTCAGGTCTAGGCCAGGGGTCTGTGATGTTTAGAAGAAACAGCCCAAGGCCTCTAAGAGTCTTGTTCTTCCAAAGCTCTTCGGTGAGAACTCACCTCTGACTTCCATTTCAAAAAGGGAGAGCTTGAGTTTTTCCCCAAATAAATTCTGGAGCTCACAGGCAATTGCTTTTTTGATGTCTTATGGTTGCCTGCAGAGGTGGGAGCAAGAAGCTGTCCTGGGCTCTCAGCCAAGCTTGCTAGAATCCAGCCATCAAGGGGAAAGCTGGAAAGCCCACTAATTTTAAAAAGCAGGAAAAGCTTACATAGCATACTGTAGTGAATGGTCAGTTCCACTCACTTGAATTCAGAAGATATGTATTGCTCAGGCTATGTGAAATCAGAGCCAAGCAAGGCATGGTCCCTACATCTTGATGCCTGCGAGGCAGTATGAGGAAGGACCAGTCATGTCCACCAGAAGAAATGTTAAGTAGAGAAACAGGTGACATGCTGTCAGAGGCAGAAGCACTAAGTAGATCAGAGGCTGGTCAAGTGACTCTGATGGATTATTAAGGTCCTTTGGAAGTGACCCTTGAAGTAGACCTAGGTGATAGAGTGATTTTGATTGACCCAGGAGAATGGGCAAAGCCAAGAGAGTAGCCTGGGCAAGGCACAGGGTTACAATATGAAGTGAAGCAACATGAATATAATCTCGTATTTATCTACCTTCTACCACATGCATAATACAGGGCTATTTCTTTTCCCTCTCCCCTCTCCTCCCCTCTCCCCTCTCCTCTCCTCTCCCCTCTCCCCTTTCTCCTCCCCCCTTCTCCCCTCTCCAATCTTCAATCTCTCCTCTCCTCCCCTCTCCCCTCCCCACCCCATTGGTGCCCAGGGTTGCTCATTTACTAGGACAGTACTCCACTACCAAGTCCTATCTGCAGCTTATGGCATTTAAAAATATTTATGAAGAGGAACTATTTATATCCTCATAATCACTATAAATACATACATATATGTGTGTTTGAGGGATGTGCATTTAAAGAAGAATGTCTTGATGATGCCTTATAGATATTAGAAGTAAAGTCTCTGACCTGTAAGACTCTCATTTTATATAAGATCAGCTTTACTTGAAAGACAACAGCAGATGGTATTTTATGTACCATACAGTGAAGACCACCATTTCTGTTGTCCCCAGTTGCTGTGTCTCAGTGGGTTCTTCAGTGGGGACACAGGCACAGGGACAGGACAAAGATTGTCTTCATTATTTCCTTACTCAGTTGTCAACAAAATGACTTTTGTATGTGACACTAGTGGTAGTCTGATTACGGGGGAGAGAAAGAGCAGATGTAATCGGTCATGGTCTCTGTGCCATCCAGGGGCACACAGCACATGGACGAGATTACAGGGGGTGTTAGATGCCATAGTGGAATGGGGGACAAAAGACTGCCTGAAGAGATAATATGTGCTTAGTAAGTACTGGTTTCTAAAAATGAATAAACAACATGATAAACAGTAGCAGACACTGCAAGGAGAACAAATTAGAGGACCAAAAATATTCCCATGGACTTGACCAGTGGGGCTCAAAATCTGTTCATATAATGAAACCCAGGAAAACTGTGGTTCCTTTTGGAGAATAACTGAAATATTCATAGATTACAATTACTGAAAACATAATTTGGAGCTGAGTCGGAGAACATCTTGTGCTAGATTCTACTACAGGTGCCAACTGTCAAGAAAACTTAGGAAACAAAAACATTCGGTTAAAAATATTCTATGAGCCCACTCTTTTCCTATAAACTGTGGGGGAGACTACCCACATTCTATTTTAACAGTGGGAACCTTCACACCAGCTGGTAGGACACCAGGACTCCAAGGAAGCGTTGGCATTTGAAGGTTGTTGATGGTTTCAGCAAGGACGATTTCAGCAAATAACGAGGCTAGAAGTCATATGGGACTAGAGGGGAAAGTGAGCATTGCATTTTCAAGACACTAGCAAGTATTTGTCAAATGTCCCCAGGATGTACAGTTGAGAAGGAAGGGAACAACCAATGTCCCAATTCTCGTGAGTCTTGAAGTTGTTCAGGAGAAACAAACTGATCACTAAGGAAACATAAAGAGATGCTGTGATTTAAAGCTATAGAGCGCCACATGGTATCACAAGAGTTTAATACTATTAATAGTATATCTGGGAGGAGGGGAGGAGTTCAGCAGGGAGAAGAGCTCAGAAGATGGGCAAGGACATTCCAGAAAGGAGCCAAAGGCTTGGGGAAAGTATGGCTTCTGGGGTTCGAGGCCAGGGAATGTAGATTATGGAGACTTGAGATGAACAGAAGAGATTAGGATGACAAGCACACAGTCTTAGTCACAGCAAGGATGCTGATGATTGGTTCTGAGGACTAAGCAGCAGTTGACATTGATGATCAACTTCACCATACTGAGAAGCACCCAGGCAAGGTACTGGAGGAGGGCATTCCCAGAGAATCTTAACTAAGGGCAAGAAGATCCACCCTGAATGTGATCAATACCATCCCATAGGCTAGGGGCCTCGGATGGAAAAATCGAGGGAAAAAGAGAAAGTCTGCTAGAGTCTTCTCCTCCCCAACCCTTCCCTCTCCTCCCTCGTACCTCTCTCTTCTTGCTCCTCCTCCCGTTCCCCTCCCACTCCCTTTCCCCTCCACTCCCACCCCTGCTCCCCATCCTGCTCCCACTCTGTTCTTGCTCTCTGCTTCTGGCTAGCAGTGGGGTGAGCTCCTCGGCTGTCACAGCTTCCCTGTAAAGGGAATGTCCCCTCGGAAGCTCTGAGCTCAAATGACCTCTTCCTCCCTTTAAGTTGACTTTCTCAGGTATTTGTCATAGTAGCAGAAAATCTGTCAAGCTGTGACATAATCAGAACTTCTATTTTTAAAGGACCATTCTGGGGCTGGGAAATAATTTGTGGGTAAAGCCTTGCTGTGCAGATGTGAGACCCTGAGCTCAGATCCCCAGAACACATAAAGTTGGACGAGGTAGTAAGTGTGTAATCCTAACACTCCTACAGCAAGGTGGGATGCAGGGACAGGAGAATCCTTGGAAGCCTGCAGGCAGTGACCCTGGCTTACACACTGGCAAAGAGACCCACACACATGAGAATATACCTACACACAAGCACACACACTGCATACATGTTCTCACATGTGCACACACTGCACACATGCCCAACATTATGGCATAAATCCTGGTCAGAGCTTTTCAGGAAGAAAAAGAAAGAAAAGGCATCCAAGTAGGGAAGAAAGGAGTAAAATTGTCCCTATATAAAGAGAACCCTCCCAGTGTCAAAAAAAAAAATGTTAGAACTAGAGAACAAGTTATAAAGTTGATAATGCATCCCCCACCCCGTGTGTGTGATTGTGTGTGTGTGTGTGTGCATGAGTGTGAGTGTATATGTGTGTGAGTGTATGTGTGAGTGTGTGTGAGCATGCATGCGTGTGTGGGTGTGTTTGTGTGTGTAGGTGTGTGGTATATGGGGAAGTGCACATGTGCACGTAGACATGATCACCTCTGTATGAATGTGTACAGGCCAGAAGTAATTACCAGATGTCTCCTATTACTCTCCACCTTTTTAAAGACAGTCTCTTTGAACCTGGATCTTGATAATCAGGCAACTAGATGGTCAGCAAACTCCCAGGACCCTCCAGCCTCCTCAATAGACCAGAGCTGTCGCTATAGACCTGAACCTCTGTGCTGTGCCTTTCCACAGATGCTGGGAATCCGAACTCTGCTCTTCATGGTTATGCAGCAAATATTTCTCCCCATCTCCCCAGCCCTAGGTACATCTTTACATCAGCCGTGTAGCCATCTGATGAGGACCACAGTCACACTTTACACACACTCACACACACACACGCACGCCCAAGGGCACACACAAACACACACACAGCTCAAGAATAAGTAAAGTTAACAAAGGAAGGGGGAAATTTTGTACACTAAACCCCACAAAACATCAATTAACGGAGGCACAATCAAACAGAAGGCTATCCCTTATTCACAGCCTGGAAGGCTTAACATTGCTAAAATGCAATTAAATTTTGCTGATTCTGTAATTAAAGTCTTTGGTGAATTCATTGGTTAGTTCTAACATGTTTATGAGCCTCTGGGGCTTTGTGTACTTACGGTGTCTTCTGTGAATAGGACAATTTTATTCCTTTCTTTCCCTGTTAAAAATCCCAGTGGCATTTTTATAGAAATACAAAACAGGGAGCCAGGCAGTGGTGGTGCATGCTTTTAATCCCAGCACTCAGGAGGCAGAGGTAGGTGGATCTCTGAGTTAGAGGCCAGCCTGATATACAGGGCTAGTTCCAGGACAGCCAGGGCTACACCAAAAAAAAAAAAAAAAAAAAAAAAAAAAAAAACCAAAACAAAAAAAAAAACAACAAAAAAAAAACCTGTCTCTGGGAAAAGAAGGAAAGAGAGGAATAAAGGAAGGGAGGAAGGAAAGAAGAGAGAAAGAGAGAGAGAGAGAGAGAGAAAGGAAGGAAGGAAGGAAGGAAGGAAAGAAGGAAGGAAGGAAGGAAGAGAGAGAGAGAGAGAGAGAGAGAGAGAGAGAGAGAGAGAGAGAGAGAGAGAGAGAGAGAGAGAGAAAGACAAGCAAGGACCAGTGAGATCAGTGAGCGGTTCATTAGATGAAGGCAGCTGTTACTAGGCCTGGCATTCTGTGTTTGATGCCTGGCATCCATATGGTAGAAGAAGAGATTCAATTCCCAAAGGCTGTCCTCCAACTTCCACACAGGTGCCGTGTTACACACATCCCCTAAACCGCACACAGAATGAATGAATGAATGAATGAATGAATGAATGAAATCTAAACATTTTAAAAAATATACAGTGTAGTCTTAAAATCCATGTAGAACCATAAGACTCTATAAATATACAGTAGCCCAAAGCCAAACACACCCACAATCCTACCCTCGGTCTACACCAATTACACTAGTTTGGAGTGAAATAAAGACAGACATATAAACCATCAGAGCAGAATTTAAAAGTTCCTAAATATACCCGCTTGTATCTGTTTAATTAATCTTCTCTAAAACCACCAGAAACATGCAATGGGCAAAGGGCAGTCTTTTCAATATTCTGGATGAAAAAAAGTCCCCACACATGAAACCGAAAAGTGAACCATAGCTGACACCACACTCAAGAAAATCCAACTCAGAATGGATTGCAGAGTCCACAGGAGGGAGGATGTGCCTAGTGTTCTTGTCACCGTGTTTTCGGAAGCCAATGGGAAGGATTCAAATTTAATGGTTATAAATAGCAGGGTCATTTGTAGTGAGAGATTCCTAAAAGGTGGGTGGAAGTGGACAGTGTGGAATTTCTGATGGAGGAGCTGATCTCAGGAGGAGTGGGGATTTCTCTCCTTTCTTTGGCAGAAAAATTGGGCAAAGAGCATCCTTCATCCCAGGGTATTAAGAAGGAAGAACAGCCAGTGCCTGGCAAATACAGAAGTGGATGCTCACAGTCATCTATTGGATGGAACATAGGGCCCCCAATGGAGGAGCTAGAGAAAGTACCCAAGGAGCTGAAGGGGTCTGTAACCCTATAGGTGGAACAACAATATGAACTAACCAGTACCCCCGGAGCTCGTGCCTCTAGCTGCATATGTAGCAGAAGATGGCCTAGTCGGCCATCATTGGGAGGAGAGGCCCTTAGTCTTGCTAAGATTATATGCCCCAGTACAGGGGAATGCCAGGGCCAGGAAGTGGGGGTGGGTGGGTTAGAGATCAGGGCGGGTGGGGGACGGTATAGGGGACTTTCAGGATAGCATTTGAAATGTAAATGAAGGAAATATGTAATTTAAAAAAGAGAGAAAAAGAAAAAAAGGAAGAGCAGATGAGGGCTTTGGGTAGTGTTGTCATCTGATGCATAGAGGAAAGCTGAAGGGGAGGCAAGAGAGAGGACTGGGTTTATTTTAGAACCCCTGTAAGGAGGGCTGAGTGAGGAGAGGAAGGGTGAGCTAGACAGTAATGATTTGTCGCACATGTTAGCTATGTGACATCGGGCCTATTTCCCAATCTGTAAAACAAGATTGATAACCATGAAACCTCGACCCCATTAGAATTGTGGCTCACACCGATTAAATGGCCAACTAATGTAAACTGTCACTGTCGCTTTCATGGTCGCTGTCAGTGACTAGCACAGTGCTGAGCACATAATTGGTTTTAATTTAAAATATTCACTAATTCTTTCAGGTACTTTGTATCCTAGAAGTAGTCAGACACCACTGAACCACCAAGATCTCTCTCTCTCTCTCTCTCTCTCTCTCTCTCTCTCTCTCTCTCTCTCTCTCTCTCTCTCGTAGCACGACCCCAGTCTTTAATAATATCGGCATGTTGGCAGCCAAAGTACATGACCTGAAACTAAAAGTGAAGCCCCAAACAGAGTTATTTAATGAGATCTTTTCTCTCTAAGCACTTGGAAGCCTTTCTTCTGCTTACTGCTAAGGGATTTGTATGTGCTGTTTTGCCAGGGCCGATTCTATTAGGAGATTTAATCATATGGGCAGGGCACTGAGCCAGGGTAAGAAGAGATTCAATTAATTCCAGTGCTCAATCTCTTCGGACCTCATATGAATAGAGGACAGGCCGTCTCTGGAAACCATTCCTTTATTCCTCCCATAATGTTTATTGAAACAACTTTGAGCCAGGCCTGCACATGGGGCTAAGACACCTCAGTGAATAGGAATGGTTCCTGCCTTCATGCTATGAGTTTGATAAGGTAAAGGTTACAGTGGCTATGCCTAGGCAGAGAAGGCTTCTGGAGCAGGTGGTAGAAGTTGGTGTGTGACCTGGAACCTAAGATATCTTTGTAAATAAGCAGAAATATACCCTTTCTGGGCAGAGAGAGGCTCTGGGAGTAGACAGCAAGGGATGCTGGGAACTGTATGTAGTGCAGTCATATCAGAGTATGAAATGTCCATCTACAGAGATATGAGAGTAGACGACAGAGTCCTGTGCTGCCTGCTAGTCTAAGGACTGTCACTTGGTCCTGTAGGAGATGTGGGACCAATATTAACCTCTGAGCAGGGGAGCAACCCTCCCTGGTTGACATATTAGAAAGCTCTGTCTGACAGATACTGGAGGAAGGGTTTAGGTATATAGAAGTTGTGTAGGATGGGGTGGGGGTGGGGATGTGGCCATAGTCACTATGATCAGAGGCAGAACGATTGTCAGGAGACAGCAATGGAAGACTGGGAGTGGGTTGACCAGAGGACTGCTCCAAAGAAATGAATTATGAAATCCTAATTATGACCATGGTAGTGGGTAATAGAAATGTAAGTGGTAGCCATTGGCATCAGGAGACAGTGACGTCTGAAGTTGGGGTGATATAAAAAGCATTTCTCTCTGTTAAAGTTTCCCAGGATTAGGGGTGGGGGGAGGAAGATGCTGAAATTCTTGCTGAGAAAGAATCAATGATAGGGTAGGGTGTGTGACAAAAGACAAGGCCTCAAGATAATGAAAATAGAATACTCTTGACTTTAATTCTGAAAAGAGAAGGGATTCTTACAAGATGCAAACTGTCACCTCTTGTCTCCAAGATGAAACAACCATTATAAAATACTTGGGCCATAGGCCCAGGATTCCAGGACTTTGTCCACAAATTTCATATCTTTAAAGATGAGCTGGATGAGACGGGTCATACCTTTAATCCTGCATTTGGGAGACAGAGACAAGATCTCTGTGTCTGAGGCCAGCCTGATCTGCAAAATTCGTTCCAAGACAAACGAGCGCTATGTAGAGAGACCCTGTCCAAATGTCCAAATTTATCTGAGTCCTTATGGTAACATCATAGCCCACAACAATGGTGGAGAGCCTTTCCCAGGATCCTTAGAAAACCATCACCAACTTCTTTGCTGAGGCTGCACTGACACACAGCACATCTTGTAACTGTGGCAGTAAATAGGTGAATAGCATTTATCTATTACTGTATTTATCAGTATTTATCAGTACTGTTAGAGTACTGTGAATCTGAGTGATGCGCTCAGAAAATGTGTTCATTGGCATTTTGCCTGTATGCATGTCTCTGTGAGGATGTTGGAGCTGGAGTTACAGACAGCTGTGTGCTAGGTGGGTGCTAGGAATTAAACCCAGGTAATCCTGGGTTAAGACTAGTTAGGCTGGGAACAGGGCAGCAAGCTCAGGTTTTCTTGATGTTGTCTGTCTCCCCAGGACAGACACGATGTTGTTTGCTAGGAGGAAGGAGGATGGAGTGATAGGATGGATGCGGAGCAACGTGAAGGTTTGGAGTAGTCCCTGAGGAGAGTGAGCTTGCTGTAGACTCAAGGTTTCAGGGCTGGGCAATGAACAGTGATGGCTGTGTTGACAGAAACGAGAGTTGTTACTTTGGAGGAAAGATGTTAGTTATGTTTTAAACCTGTTAAGTTCAGGGCAGTGGCAGGAAATCCATGTGAACAACTCCTACAGGTTATCAAGAACATCTCAAGGGAACATGGCTGCTTCTCCAGTATCCAGCCCCACCGAGCAGAACTCAGGGTCAGCTCCGCAGACACGGGGTGGCGAAACAAAGGTCCTGTAGTATGCCATCTCTACTCGTGGTCAGAAGCTAGGATGATAAGATTACTGAATTCCCGAAGCTTTGGTGGAAATCCAAACATTTAAATCCAAACAATGGAAGCCATGTTGATAAAGTGGATCGGGGAGAACTCTTCTGGGAACTTTCTAATCTCGGTGCTTCTGTAACCTAGCCTTGCTCAGAACGCATGTCCCACGCTCTGGGGACAGCTGCTTGTTTATTTCCATTTCAGGCTTTCCTCAATCCTCACCAGCTTCTCAAATGTCTTCTTCTTAGAAGACAAATAACTTGATCATCTGGAATTTCCAAATAAAACTTAAGGTTTCTTTTTTAAAGTTTTACATCTTTTTTTACTTTAAATGGATGAATGTTTTGTCTTGGGGGTATGTGTGTCTGTTCATCACAAGTGTGCCTGGCCCCTGTGGAGGTCAGATGAGGGTATCAGATCTCCTAGAACAGGAGCTATAAGCAGCTGTGAGCTACTTGTGGATGCTGGGAATCGAACTCTGGTCCTCTGCAAGAGCAGCCAGTGTTCTTAACCACTGAGCTATCTCTCCAGCCCCACAAATGATTTTTTTTTAAAAAAATCTAATTTAAGATATTTTACTACAATATTTGAAAGGAAAAGATAGTTTCTTGGAAACAGACCCATCTTAGTTTGGGTTACTGTTACTATGATAAAAAAAAAAATCATGACCAAAGCAACTTAAGGAGGAAAGGTATATTTGGCTCACGTAGAAGCCAGAAGACAACCTTGAATGTTGTTCTTTGGGTGCCATCCCTCTTGTTTCTGAGATAGGAGCTTGTCCAACAGGCAAGGCTGGCTGGATAGTGAATTCCGGGGTTGCTCCTGTCTCCACCTCCCACATGCGATACCATGCCTGCCTCTTTGATGTAAGTTGTGGGGACAGAACACAGCTCCACACTTGTATAGTAAGCATTTGATGGCTGAGCCGAGCCACGGAGCCATGTGTGTAGAATGTCATCTGTCTGAGTGGCAGTCATTGGTGCGATGGTTATCGTGGTGTGGGCGAGAGATGAAGAGAAGCAACACAGAGGATTACAGAGACTGGGCAAGGCTTGAGATCTGACTTGTTTGCCTCTATGACTCAGAAACAGCTCTAGAGTCACCATTACTTTATTGTAATACTGATTAACTACCCATTATGAGCACCCACTGTATCCATGGTACTAAGACACTACTAACCCAAGAACTAGAAGAGAGATGGACACAAAAGGTTTCGGAATCAAGGGACCAGGATTCTAATAGTATGAGAGTATTGAAGTCCAAGGAGGAGGCACTAATCCAGCCTGAGGGGAGAGAAGAATCAAAGACTGACTCTGATTTTCAAAAACCATTTAACCCAGTGAGTGGACACACCAGGCCCAGTGCAACCTTGCAAAGACTCCAAGGATGCATACAGAAGCGTAACACCAGGGCAAGGACAAGGAGAGCAGAGGCTGGCAACATTGACAAGAGCCAGACCAGGACAGTAGAAGTAACATGGGGCTTCAGGAACAGCTCATAGCAGCTGGCAGAGGAGGCAGACGAAAGAAGCAGGGGGTTCCAGTGCCAGGAGCGCCTTACATTCTCTAACTGCGCAATCACTCTCAGAGCTATCTTAGATGTCCTACAAGGGTCCCCACTCTACTTCTGGCATATCAAGCAACATTTACTATAGAGAAATCTTAATTCTGGCAAGAGATCACATCCAAAGACTTTCTAGGTCTAGGTAATTTGGCTGGAATACAAACATGTTTTTAATCCCAGGAGACAGAGGCAAGCATCTCTGAGTTCAAGGCCAACCTGGTATAGAGCAAGTTTCAGGAAGAGAAAAGCTTAGGTCCAGGTATGGTGGTCCACACTTCTAATCCCAGCACTCAGGAGACAAGAGACATGCTCTGTCTCTGAGTTCTAGTCAGTTCTGTTCAGTCAGTTTGTGGAATTCAGAGGCAGTTTTACCAGGAGAGTTTTACAGAGATAGGCTGGAGAAAGAACAAGCTAGACACAGGTGAAGGCAGAATGGGCCAGAGAATGAGAACAGAGTGCTAGAGTTAGTCTGAGGCCAAGTATGACAATTTGGTGAGAAGTGGAAAGAAGCCAGTTTGAATCAATCAGCTTGGAGAAGAGTTTGAGCCAGAGCAGCTGAGATGAACCAGTCAGCTAGAGTTCAGACAGAACTAGAAATGGTGAGCTGATTCAGCAGCAAGTCTCAGAGGCTGAACACATTCTAGGCCTAGGTTAGATTGTATGGAGGTTAGAAGCTTCCAGGACTAGGACTAGGCCTAGGTTAGCAGACAGAGGCAGTAAGCCTCGGAAATGACAATTACATCAGGAAAATAAAAATACTTTTACAATTTACCTCTGCAAATCTGCCATGTTCTTCCATGCCTCGTGCCCTCTCTCCCCCTAAATCCTAAAGAGGGAGCCCAAGATTGTACACATACTCAAAGCAATCTTAAATTAGTCCACTTTCCATGCCATACCAAAATATCTAAGGCTGGGTATTTGTGAAGAGAGGTGTAACTATCTAAGTGTCATGAAGCTGCCTGTGATGAGCCCCCCTCCCTCTACTGCACCACACCATGGTTGGAAAGCATGCAAGCAGGGGAAGTCACATGGCAAAACAGAAAGCCAAAGAGACACCCTAAGTGGGTCACTGGATCAGTGTTCTTGTTGCTATGACAAAATGCCTGACGAGAGAAACTTAAAGAAGGAAGGTTTCTTTTGGCTCACAGTTTGAGGGTGCAGCCCCACATGGCAGGGAAGAGATGGTAGCAGGAACCAGAAGCAGCTGGTCACCATAGGAAGCAGAGAGCAATGTGACGTCCTGTTAGCATCCTTCTTTTTTTGTAGTCTAGGACACCCACCCATGGAATGGGGCTGCCCACAGTTAGAGTGGGTCTTCCCACCTCAATTAACCCGATGTAGTTAATTCCTCACAGACAGGACAAGCTCAGAGACTTGTTTCTGGTGACTTCAAATCCTGTCAGATTACAATCAGTATTAACCGGCACAGTCATGTTTGTTATTTTGTTTTGAGATGGGGGGAGGGAGGAATGCGGGGGTGCGGGGTGTCTCCCGTAGCTCAGGCTGACTTCAAGCTTGTTATGTAGCCGAAGACGTCCTTGAGTTTCTGCTCTTCCATCCTCTCTACTTTGCTAGTGGATTACAGTAGCACACCACCACGTTCGGTTTATGTGGTACTGCGGATTAAACCTAGGGTTTTAAGCGTGCTAGGCAAGCATCCTACCTCCTGAGCTACACCACCAACCACAGTTGCTCATGCGTAAAAACCTCCTTTGTGAATAAACCAGGGTCTCACAAAACTATTTCGGCTCCCTTTAGGTTTTTGATCCTTTGGTCTTATGTAGCCCAAGCTGGCCTTGAACCTGCTATGTAACCGAGGAAGATGTTCAAATCCTGATCCTCCTGCCTCTACTTTCTAGGTTCTGGAATTACAGTATGCGCCATCATGCCTACCCTTCAATTTCTTTTAAGGGCAGATACCTCAGTGACCAAATTACTTCCTGCTACCCCCAACTCTTTAAAGCTTCCGACATTTCCACCCTTGGGGTCAAAATTCTAATACTTGAATTCTTTAGGGACACACCCAAGCCAAATCTAAACCACGCAAGTATCAGCTGAAATGCTTACTAATAAAAGGTTTCAATGGTAAGCTAGCCACCACTTAAAGTGATGTAGAAGCTGAGTTAACATGATATGTTGTTAAATTTTAAAACATCAGGTACACAGTATAGTCTGCATTTGAGTAGGTGTGGTACATCTGGGTGGACAGGATTAAAATAGCAGCCACACTTATCTACAGTGGGCAGATTGCTAAGGGATTTCAGACCTAATCTTTTGACTTGTATCATTGAAATTATCAAACACACAGTTGGTATATTATGATCAACCCCCCACCTCCCCATCAAAGCGGCTTGGCACAGTGCGGAGGAGCACTTGACCTCTGGCTGGTTCCTGTGACTGCACGTTGTTGACACAGCAGTATTTCTGCCCAGGAGGACTGCAAGCGAGACTAATTCATTAAGTGCCTCCAGTCCCGAAGATGACAGGAGCCAGGAAAACATAAAGTCTCGTTACTCTGACAGCCGGTAGCCTTGATGTCTGCGTGTTTATTTATTAACTGGACTGCACGGATCCGTTCTCCCACAAGCACTGTAGCTGACCTTGACACAGATCTCATTCTCATAGAAGATGGAAATCACAAGAACACTGTCCTAGGAAGGGACGTGAACTTGAATGACAGTCGGCTAGGGCTACTGTAAGGTAGTAAGAGATGAGAACGTTGAGGGATTTGGCTCTGTGTGTGTGTGTGTGTGTGTGTGTGTGTGTGTGTGTGTGTTTCTGTGTGTCTGTGTGTTCGTGTGCGCGCGCCCATATTAGGCATAATATACAAAGTGTTCCATATATACACTTCCCCCTTTAAGTCATAACAATTCTGTGATGAGGTCTTCCCATTTTAAAGCTGCTGGAACTGGGATTTGGAGAGAATGAATAATTAGCAAACAGCAGAAGTTAAATTTTAGTTTGGCTAATTCCAAATTCAGACCACCCCTCTGCTTCCCTTTTTAATAGGCTGCTGTTACAAGCAGGGAATTTTAAAGCTTGGGGAAAACATTCTATTGATTTTGGCCTAGAAGGTTCCCGGCAGGAAGTAGATGCCAGATGCTCTCTGTTCAATGGATGGATGAATGAATGAACAAAAGAAAGAAAATTCTAAAAGGTCATGTAATCAGATCAAGGCAGGGAGAAATAATCCTGTTAGGAACCCATCTCAGAAATAGATGTTACGAATGAATGCAGCAAACGCTCTGCAGTTCTGTTTCTCGGCCCATATTTGCAAGAGCATGCCTGCAATAGAGTAAACATCAGGAGAGTCACTTTGCGGGGGCTTAGAGAGCTGGATTCTGCTGGGTATGTGGGTCAATCAGTCCTAGTGCAGTTTAGGGGAAGAGGTGCTGGCCTGGTTGAGTTCCCAGGCACTGAACTTGATGTCTGCTGTTTGCTAATCAACCACTGGGTCCTCTCGGTTTGTCTGAATCACTTATGGTCTGAGGACAAAGAGAAAAGGAGCCCCAAACATAGATACTTGCCCTACCACTTGTGAGAGAAATGCTTTCTCTCCCTTTGCCTGTGATGGATCAAGCTGACAGGCTTCCCCCGGCTCAGATGAAGAGCTGTTTTTCTCCATGTGTGTGCTGTCAGCTCTAGGAACACTCAACACTGGTTATTGGGTCAGCAAGCAGAAATGGAGAGAAGCTTTGTTCGCCCCCTCTTTCCTTGGGCATCTTCTTGGCTGTGCACAGTAAAGGCTCATATATGCCTCTCCCCAGTTCAGAACAGGAGGGAAGCCATTGGGCCCCAGACTACTGTGGGGGACACAACAGAAATACTTCAAGGTATTTATCATCCGGGAGTTCGGAGCGTAGGGGAGGAAACACAATGTCCCCTCTAGTCTCTGTAGCTCTTAGCCGGGACCACTAGAACAAAACAGCTTAGCAAAGAAAACAAGTGTATTTATACCTAGGCCTGATACATACACGAGAGGAACCAAAGGCAGCCAGGGGTTTAGGTTTCAGGTTCCAATGTCATCCGCAGCTGAAGACTGAGACGCGTGTAGGGGAAGCACTTTTGGAGAAAGCACTGGCATAAAGCGTGCATGTGTGTTGTACCCACAAGTGTGTACATGTTTGGGCATGTGTAAAAGACTAAGGATTCTGGGTGTCCTTCTCGATCATTCTCTGATCATTCTCTGATCATTCATTTTCACGCTGAACCAGAAGAAGCAAGGCTGGCAGCCAGGGCGACTCAGTCATTATCCTACCTGTCCACCCACACCAGCACTGTGTTTACAGGTGTGCATGTGGCCATACCCAACCTTTTAAACCTAGGTCCTCACACTCGTGCATCAAGTATTCTTGCCACCAAGCCGTCTCCCCAGCTCACAACCCTTATTAGGTGAATTTAAACTGACACTTTCTCAGTTGTTTTTGTTTGTTTGTTTGTTTATTTGATTTTCCTTTTGGCAATACTGGGGACAAAGCCCAAGGCTTTATGCAGGCTAAGCAAGTGCCCTATCACTGAGCTGCACCCTCGGTCCTTCCGCTAATAAGACTTAACTGAGATGTATTTGGGCTTCTCCACATACACAACGAAGACACACTTACAAATGAGCATTTTCCTATTTAAGAAATGAACATTTTCCTCAGAAGAATCATTCATACTGTGTTCTCACAGCTTCTCTTGTGTCTGTTATGTCTCAGAATAATCAGATCAAAACACCCCTTGTGCCAAAAAAAAAAGGCGTATTTTATGGTGCATATTCTGGTTAGTCTACAATAGTGTCCCAGAAAGAGGGACTAGAACACAAACGGACTTTACAGCTACACAGCAGTGTCATTGAAATGAAGCTTAGGAGCCCTATGCTGACTGGTTCCATTTTCTAGAAAGCAGGGGTTTCAGGGGGTGGGAAGGACGACACTCTACCTCTATGCCCCTTCTGCTCTAACAACCCTATAATCACATCTCTGAAGAGGGCAGAGAATCCCTTAGAGAAGCGTATGTAGTTGGAGAGGAGGTGAGTGGTCTCTGGTGCTGGGCTGTAGTAAATCCTACTTTACAGAGTAGGAAACGGAGGTCAGAGCTATGCCCTCCTTACCAAAACAAACAAATGATAACAGGGAGATCCAAAGTTTTGGACTTGAACTTCAAGATGTCCATCTTCCCTTGGTCCAGGAGAGATACTGCCCTGTCTGTATAGAAGAAACTAAATTCCTCCCCTTGTCTCCCTGTCACTTTTTTCCTGGCCCATCTTGCCAGGAGCATCCAATTTGGATTGAAGAACTGCTTTTGAAAATCATTCCTAAGGCATTGCATACGCACACATCACACACACACACACACACACACACACACACACACACCACTGGGTGAACTCTTTGAATTTAATCTGGGAAGCCATAATCATTCTTGGGCTATAGAAACTGAACCAATCAAATCATCCCAAACTCAAGAGAACTTTGATTCACACAACTGGTTGGGAGCCCTTAAGTCTCTGGCCATCTCCCCTGAGCCTGTTTCCCATCTCACCATTGTAGTACTGAGATCACAAGTGCATGCCACTGCATTTGGTTTTTTATGTCAGTTCCAGGGTTTGAACTCACAGCCTGTTATTCACCAAGTCGTCTCTCTGACCTGGAGGCATAGGTATAACTCCTGGAGCACAGGTGGGCCACAGTGTTGCAAGATGTGTTTGTTAGCTGTACAGTCTGAAGAGAGGACCTCAGAGAACAGGGAAGCCTGCAGACACAACACTCCAGGCCAGTGTGGGAGGCCCATGACAGGCAGCTAATGACAGTGGTTAAGGAACTTGGCTCGGGGTGTGTGTATGTGTGTGTGTGTGTGCTCATTTTCTGTATTCTAACTCATTCAGGACTAAGTCTACAATCACACCCTTTAAGGTAGCACACACCCTTGATTCCAGCACACGGGAAGCAGAAGAAAGCAGATTCTGTTATTTCAAGGCCAGCTGGTCTACAGAACTAGTTCCAGGGCAGCAAGGGCTATACAGAGAAACTCTGTCTTGGAATACAACAATAACAACAGCAACAACAAAACAACCACAAAACACACCTTTCTTGCTCTCCTGTGTCATGATTAAATGATAGACAAAGGTGTGGTACCCACTGATGGCCAGGATGTATGCACGTGGTGATTGTCAGAATGGTTCAAGGAGACACAGAAGTACCCAAAGCTAGGGCTCTATCCCCTCTAATACTACTTTCCAGACAGTGGCCTCACAGGGTAGAATGGATGCTACCTCAGGCCTCAGAAGCTAATCAGTCTTGTATGTGGTCATAGTAGGTGGACCACCTAAGCTCTCTTAGACAATCTGTGTTCCAGTAAATATGAACAGCAGGCCTTCACACAAGGAGACCAGCTTCCCTCTGGTTTCAAAGTCTAGATAGGAAGCCCCTCCCGCTATCCCTCTGCCAGTCTGTATCCGACAGCTCTGTCTAACACACCACATGTCATAATACCACGGAGGGCAGAGAAACTGAGGTCTGCCATGCACAGACTCCAGGGAAATATTCCCAGGAGATGTTCTGGAGGAAGGCTAGGCAGGCTGGAGTCCCGTTCTGCCCACTGATGCCTGGGTTCCCTGAGCCAAGCTTGTAGTCTCTTGGAAAGTGGCCTCCTGTTAATAAGCCTGAAAACACTCAGCAGGCTCTGGCCACAGCTAGGGATTCAGGGACTCAGCCTTTCCCAGCCCCCCAGCCCACTCTGCCAACTCTGAGCACAAGCGAGCTTTTAATCTCCTGCACGGCTGCCTGCTGGAGTGTGCTACACATTTGTATCTGTCGCTCCGCATCGCCTGCGCGTCACTGCTCTTGGCAAACACGAAGTCTTCTCCTTTCTTCCCAGAATGCTCCCCAAGGATGACCCAGCCCTTGACAAAGTCTTCTACATTTTTTTCTTTCTCTTATTGATGGCACTCCAACACACACACACACACACACACACACACACACACACACACACCCCTACTCTGACTTTCCCTAGCCTATGCAGTCCCCAGCACCCAATTCCTATAGCCTTGTAGGAAGCAGTCATTTCCTTTCTGATAAACAAAAGCTAAAAAGCTTCCAGCCTCCACCAATCTCTTTTCCTAAGTGGCTCCCCAAAAGGAGATTAATCCTACCCCAATGCCCTCCCGACCCAGACAGAAGTCATAGCACGCTGGAACTTTATGACATCCCTCTAATTCTTACAGCTAAAAAGGCCCAGTGAAAGCCATGGGAGAAAGACTTTGGGTAGAGAAAGAGCATCAGGAAAACTGGCAGAGGAGAAATGAAGTGGACTAGTAGGCGGAGATGTATGAGAGAAAAGCACAATGATGTATGTACGCACAAGGAGGACATTAGACCCATTGTCTTGTATGATAGCTTTTAAGTCAATTTTGAAAAACACTATTTTAAAAAGGAGACTGGAGAGATGGCTCAGCAGCTAGGAGCACTCACTGCCCTTGCTGAGGACCCAGGTTTGGTTCCCAGCACACACAACACAGCCACAGGTGCCTGTAGTTGCTGGTCCAGAGGACCCAACTCCCTCTCTCCTGGCCTCTGTGGGCTTCTTGTACATCCATGCTGCACATAAAAATCACAGAGTCCAGTATCCTTAGCTACCAGGGAAGTGCACATTGAAACTACAGTGAGATTTCATCTTATTCCAATTAGAACGGCTAAGATTTAAAAACAAACTAGTAGTAAATACTGGTGTGGGTGTCGGGAAAGAGGAACATTTATTCACTGTTAGCGGGAGTATGAACCAGTGCAGCCACTGTGGAAATCAGTGTAGAGATTCCCCAAAACGCTAGAAATGGATCAACCTTATGATCCAGCTATATCACTCCTGGGTATATGCCCAAAGGACTCTGTATCCCGCCACAGAGATAACTTTGTTCACCCTCGTTCATTGTGCCTCTATCCATGTAACCAGGAAATGGAAACAGCCTTAGATGTCCATCATTTGATGAGTGGATAATGAAAATGTGGTATTATTCAACGATGAAGAAAAAAATGAAATTATAAAATTTGCAGGAAATGGGTGGGGCTGGAAATTATTTCTTCTGAGTGAGACACCCAGATCTAGGAAGGTAAACACGTCGGTCACTCTTGTACATGGATGTTAGCCTTAAATCTCTAGATATGTGTTTCATTTGGAATATCCTCAGAGGTTAGGAAACCAGTAAGGGGCCATTTTGAGTCGAGGGCATTTCAAGGGAAGGCAGACAGAACAGGCATTATGGGGAGGCGCTAACAGAACAGGAAGGACAAAATGGGAAGGGAGATGAGGAGCCAGAGTAGAGGGGACTGTGTGGGGACCGTGTAATGAACACCTTTGAAAATGTTATGTGGAAGCCTACTACTGTAGAAGCTCCTGACATATATATGCATATAAAAGGATTTTAAATGGAGTTATCCTTCAGCACAGAGGGACAAAGCCTTTCTCAGACACTATAGGCCATCAAGCAAAAAGCCTAGTGCCAACTATGGATTACCTCTTTTTGAGTTGTTGGTGAGTGGGGTCCCATTGCAGGCTATTGCCATTGCTCTCAGTTATTCTCCAGAACTTGATGGTAAGACTTGAGCTTTCACGATGCCAGAAGTTTCAATTTATGCTACTTGGGGAGAATACTATTTAACAATTGTACCCAGCTGTGAACCCTGCAAACTCCAGTAGCCAGATGCCTGACAAGATTGGGCGGTGCAATCCTGGCATGAATGTTATAGGCCTAAGCAGCTGCTTCCTAATTGAATTTAAAGCCTGCTCCACAAGGCTGTACTCACGCCTGGTACTGTGAACTGAACTCAAACCCTATGTCTGTTAGTCCACAGGCCATAGGGAAGAATGCAATAATTTTATTCAGCTAAATGGAACATATTTAAATAGCACCCCTGCCAGGTTCTTCTCTTTGTATCCATAGATTAGTAAATCTCTCAACCCTCATCAGAAAAGCTCTTTTTGTACAATTAATACAGAGACCTACAACTGGCCAATGTGCAGAGAACACGAGACTATGGGACATTCAGCTCTAAATGAGACATGTATACCACCTTTCCTTCCCACAAGGCTCAAGGATCATTGTAAAGGCCAGACGCTGTGGGTGTCTGCAGTAAACAGTATCGGCTGGACATGATGAGGGTCATTGTGCACATAAACTCACATCGGCTGTGACTGCAGGCATGAGACCAAGACATCCAAATCCCGAGCATGGGTGGGGGAAGGACCCGTGAAATCCCACCCACCTCAGCTGAAAAGTTACTGGCAATTGATGGCTGCTGTCAGGAGGAGAGTGTGGTTTCTTTCAGGGATGCAGCACCTGGCAGTCTCCTCATGCTCCAGTAGAGGGTCCTGCACCCATGCACACACAGGCAGAGAACATGGACTCAGCAGGGAAGAGGGAGAGAGGACAGGGGAGGGATTGGACAGGAGGGATGGGGTTTGGGACTGACCTAAACACATCTCATGCCTGTATGAAATTCTCAAGAAATAAATCTTTTTTAAAAGGCTGGTTATGGTGTCCTATGCCTTTAAAAATTAAAAATGCAGGAGGGGCTTCATAAATAAAAACAAAATGAGGAAATTCTAAAGTAAATGAGTAATACAGGTATGCTGGCAGATGCCAGCAATCCTAGTAAGGCTGAGGCAGGAGGATCATGAGATCTAGGCTAACCTAGGCTACATGGTGAGACACTACTGCAAAAATATAATACAACACAATACGGTACAATACAATATGTCTTAGTTAGGGCTTTACTGCTGTGAACAGACACCATGACCAAGGCAAGTCTTATAAAAACAACATTTAATTGGGGCTGGCTTACAGGTTCAGAGGTTCAGTCCATTATTATCAAGGTGGGAGCATGGCAGCATCCAGGCAGGCATGGCGCAGGCAGAGCTGAGAGTTCTATGTCTTCATCCAAAGGCTGCTAGTGGAAGACTGACTTCCAGGCAACTAGGGTGAGGTTCTTAAACCCACACCCACAGTGACACACCTATTCCAACCAGGTCACACCTATTCCAACAAGGCTATACCTCCAAATGGTGCCACTCCCTGACCCAAGAATATACAAAGCATCACACAATATAACACAATACAGTACAGTACAATACAATACAATATAACCCTATACAATACAATACAATACAATACAATACAATACAATACAGTGCAATATAATACAATACAGTACAGTATAACACAATACAGTATAGTACAACACAATACAGTATAGTACAATGCAATGCAGTACAATACCTAAGCCTAGCATGTATCCATGTTTAGACGCACAGCCAAACAGTGTTGATATGCTCACATTGCTGTGAAACAGATCTCTTGAATCATTTTCACCTTGTAAAACCGAAACTCTATACAAGTGGTTCTCAACCTTCCTAATGCTGCCGCCCTTTAATACGGTTCCTTGTGTTGTGGTGACTCCTCAACCATAAAATGATTTCTGTTGCTACTTTATAACTATAATTTTGCTACTGTTATGAGTTGTAACGTGAATATTTGATATTCAGGATACTTGACCCCTGTGAAAGGGTCAGTGGCCCCCCAAACAGTCATGACCCACAAGCTGAGAGCCACTGCTCTCTAGCTGCTAAATGCTAATCCCCCTCTATTCTTCCCATGGTCCTTGGCAAACCACTTTCTGCCCCGTGTTCCTAGGGCTTCGATGACTTAGTCCATAGGAACAGAATCATACAAGACTTGCCCCACTGAGAATGGCCTATTTTTACTTAGCACAGTGTCCTTGAAGCTCATGTATATTGTACCATATGACATGATTTCCTCTTCAAAGCCACATAATATTCTGTGGCACACATATCCAACTTTTTATATTCCTTTGTTGATGAATATTTGGGTTGCCTCTTCAGGTTTTTTTTTTCTTACACCTTAGTTTGCAGCTGGTTACCTACATAAACCAAGTTACCAAATACCCTGTAGCCAGTAAAATAGGTTTGTGTAGAATTTTATCATTGTCTTCTGAGCCAACATTTAGGGGTCTCTGGTTAGTCCTGGGATAATCTAAGATAGACCCTTTGAGAACTCTGCAGGCCGTAGACATGGGTAATGACTACTGGTGTGATGGTACCAAGGACTCTGCACCCATGAGGATACCCAGTCTTGGCCTTGGTCAGATGCTTTCTGTGCACGCACATTGGATTTACTAGGGAAGTGTGAAGTTGTTTGTGTTAATTGTATTATTATTAAAATCTGGGGGGAGGTGGATGCCCGGGGTAGATGCTGGAAATGATTCTCCACTACTCTTCAGCCTTATTCAGTGAGGCAGGGTCTTTTGATCAAGCTCAGAGAGCTCACCGACATGCCTAGTCTCTTCAGCCAATTTGCTCTGGAGTGTTCAGGTACACAGGAACTCTGGAAATCACTGATGGTGCCTGTATGTCATCCAGGGACATCGAGAAGATGTGTTACTTGCATGGGTATGAGTGACATCAGGGTGGATGGGATGAAGGACAGTTTAAGAGTGATAAAGAGGCCAATTAGGTGGCACTAGAACAACCCAGAAAAACAAGATGGCTGGGAGTCAGACAATAGTCAAGGCCTTGGATGTGGACACCCAAATATGAGATAACTAAAAGGTAAATTTATTCATAAATAGGGGTGGTTAGAAAAGAGAGAAATAAAGATGTAAACAAACCAACCAATAGCTTTACTCCACGCTCTATCCAAACTGATTAGAAACTAGGAAGGTTAGGACTGCTAGTGGGAATGTCTGCTGGGAAGGTGGCTGCGTTGGTTCACACACGTAACCCCAGTACCAGGAAAATGGGGCAGAGAATTGAGAGTTCAAGGTCACCCTCAGATACACAGTGAGTTCAGGGCCAGCCCGGCCTACACAAGACCCTAGGACTATAAATATGCAAATAGTAAAATAAATTATACTTTTTAAAAAGGAATGTCTGGTGAAGAAGCATTCCAAGTTCAAGAAGGAAGGTCTGGGCCCCAAGATGAGCTGTCCCGTGGAGAAGCCTGAGCCTTCCCACCACAGGTACTTCTCTCTATGCCACACCCATCCTTGCTAGGTTTGAGTGCGTTTGTGTGGTCTGCACAGCAGCGGTGACATTTTATTCTTCAGAATGAGGGAAGAGGGAGCAGAGCTCCAGCACGGAGAGAAGCGATTAATAGCAAAGTGTACTCCAATTTCAGCAATGATTGCATAGTTCCAGTGGAGCAGTAAGCAAGCATGGCCCTATCCAAACAGAATATTAAAATGTATTCTGAAGCTGGGAAGTGGTGGCACACTCCTTAGTAAAGGTGGCACATGCCTTGGCAGTCCCACTTTACTCTTTCCTTGCCGCCCCTGCCAAACTGGAGTTGTGTTCTTCAGAAACACCACGTTTGGGGGAGGGGGAGACAGCTCAGGAGTTAAGAGGTCTCGGGTTCAATTCCCAACACCAATGTGACCTATAACTCCATTTGCAGAGGGATCCAATACCCTCCTCTAGCCTCTGTAGGCACTACATATACATGGTGCAGACATGCATGCAGGTGAAAAAGCACTCATACACATAAAATAAATATAAATAATTTTTTTAAAAAATGAGAATATCGGGCTGGTGAGATGGCTCAGTGGGTAAGAGCACCCGACTGCTCTTCCAAAGGTCAGGAGTTCAAATCCCAGCAACCACATGGTGGCTCACAACCATCCTTAAGGAGATCTGGCTCTCTCTTCTGGAGTGTCTGAGGACAGCTACAGTGTACTTACATATAATAAATAAATAAATAAAATTAAAAAAAAAACGAGAATATCATGCCTTTCCTTATTTCCCAGACTTGGTACATGCTGCTCCACTGCCTAGGACACCCCTTTTTTCCTTCCTTTCTCCCATAAACCTTTGATCTGGAAAACTTCCTCACGACCAGCTGGATCTCACCTCCTGTAATAAGAAATCTGCCTTGACTTCTCTCTGAATCGGCCGGTAGCCCTGCCCTGCTCACACAGAAACCCCGTCATCAGATCACTTCACCCTCTTCCTTATTGCAGGTGTTTCCATAAATATCTTTTTGAATTAACAGAGCACATCTCACTTGACAGAAAGCAAAGAGTTCAGTATCCTTGGCTGTCTCTAGATAACCCCATGCTTTCACAGTTCCCTGGCCCCACGGCCACCGAAGAGGGGTTTACCATGGTATGTGTCAAGGACCTCAACTGGTCAACTATGTGGTCCGGTATGGTCTCAGACAGCTTCAGTTGCTAGCCCTCTCACTTGATGCTACCATCTCAGTGCAGGCAGACCAGAACAGTGGCCTCAGAGTCTTCCTCTGGTCGTTGGAGCTTCCAAGTGGTCTCACAGCCCCTGCCATGATGGGGTTTCCGTGGGTCCCTTCCACTGTGTGCCCCACTGATTGAATCTCCACCCAGTCGGCACCCGTAGACTGACATCTAACACTGACACTAGGCCCCACCCCTCACACGCCCAGAATCCATCATCTTTAACTCTCTGAGCCTCACAGAGATACCACTGTGAAAGCCTTGGCCTCTTCGGCTCTCTTCCTGCCAAATTTCTGCCCTTCCCTCTTCTCCCCTATTGCCTTGCAAGCGGCCCTCTGTCCTGTGGTTCCACTCACTTTTTCCTCACTTGCTGTTCTGTTTTTATGTCAACTTGACCCAGACTCGAGGCATTTGGGAAGAAAAAAAAAAAAAAAAACACAACCTTAGTTGAGAAAATGCCCCAACTAGACTGGCTTATGGGAAAGCACGTGATGCATTTTCTTGATGATTGATGTGGATATGAGAGACCGAAGCATATAGGATACGCCACCCCTGGGCTGGTGGTCCTCAGTGCTATGAGCAGGCTGACCAGTAAACAGCACACCTCCATGGTCTCTGTTTCATCCATGTTCCTGCCTGGAGCCCCTGCCCTGACTTCCCTCAGATAGAGTGTGGCCTGTGAGATGAAACAAACCCTTCCTTCCCCAAGTTGCTTTTGATCATGGTGTTTTATCTCTGCAATGGAAACCTAACTATGATACTCCCTCAGGCCCATGCACCTTCACTGCCTTTTCTAGTGTCTGGCCTATCCCTTAGTTCCTGGCTTTTTCCATTCTGCTACACCAAACTTAGATCTCTTGCAAAAGTCACTGCTTGTGTCCCCCCCCATCCCAACATCCTGGCTCTCTGTTCCCTCTCTTCAACAAGTCTACCACTTCTGTGTCACCACAGAGCTACCATTCTCACACTTTGAAGTGGTCTCAGTAATGATACCCATCCCCACTTAATCCCAAATCCCAAGGTGCAGAGCAATTGGACAGAGACAACCCAGTGTTGTTGTCCTCTGGTCTTTACTCATATAGATACATATGTGGTGTAAGACTCTGATGAGCCTTTGCTTTCTGAGAATCCCCTTCCCCTGAGTGAACAACTCAGAGCCAGGGATCGATGCAAAAGCAAGAGGAATTTATTGTTATAGCACGTTGGGGTCATCCCACACCCGAAGGAGAGTCGGTGACCCCTGGCCACCTGTTCGGCAAGTTTTTATACAGTTTCCAGGGATGGAATAGAGCATCAGCATCTAGGCACAATATGATTGGCAGAACATTATGACTTTTAAACTGATTGGTCCTTGGGGGATGAGGTAGCAAGGTATTTTAGGATGTTAAGCAGAGAGGAGATGCCCTTCCCTTATCTGCAGGTGATCAGAGGTCAGTCCCCCCTGTGGTCTTTCTGAGGAATGTAAACACCCTCTCCCGTCTAGAGGGGAGGTGTGCCTACATGATTCTTGACCTCTCTCTTCTAAGAAGGAAGGGGTAGAATTTTCCAAAGGTTCTGAGCTGACCTCTTCAGTGGCATATGGCCACACAAACAGGGGCACACGCACACACACACACACACACACACACACACACACACACACACACATAGTTGCTGAAATTCCTTCCCTGGGGGTGAAGTAACATCTACCCCTCCTCCTAAGATCCTAACAACAGAGGCACAATTCTTCCAAAATTCATTCATCCTTAGCATCAAGGAACCAGTGATCACCCTCCTCTCTGAGATCCTCCCTCTCTTTATTAGGACACTTATAGCATCATGACTACAGGCAGCCATGATGGGCCCCTGAAGGAGGACAGACTTTCCTTGGTTTCCCTTAAGTCCCAAGGAAACAGGGAGTTTGCTGACCTTATGTGGGGAGAAAGAGTGGTGGTCGGGAAAACTCTCTATGCCTCATGACCTGACCTACATCTTAGAAGCCAGGAAAACAGATAAGAACAAGGCCACCTTGGATCTGGGGTCCAGGTTTTGGCAGGTCTACTGCTGCAAAGGGAAGGAGACAACTTAACTGTTGGTAAGAACTACCGGGTTTCAAGAAAGTTTCCCCTAAAGAGAGCTGCAAGGTCTGTGCCCTGATTTCTGGGAGAAAGAACCCAAGAGGGAAGAGGGGGGTGCGTAAGAGTTCTAGCTAGCCCGTCTGTTACCTAACAGCATGTACGGGTCTGCCTTGCCTCCGCCCACTCTCTTCCTCTGCTGCTGACTTGTCCATCTTCCTAGCTCTCAGTGTACATTTTGTGAGATCCTGTACCTGCCCGCACATCTGCACAGCTGTTCTGGAGGCAGCCTTGCCTGGGTATTTCCCAGCTCACAGCCTGCAGCCCGGCCACCTCTCCTGTTCATAATTACACTTTGACTGCTAAATATCACACTTCTCTTATCCACACAGCAAGCCCTCCAGACTTGCCTGCTTTGTCAGCACTTCCATCCTCCAACTGGGCCGTCTTTGGTACCTACTCTGCTCTACCTGACCACCCCATAGGTCCAGCCCCCTCTGTTGTCCCTGGAACTCTCATCATCTGTTTTGAATTTCTCCTATGCCCCACTCACTATTTTCAGTCTCATTTCTGAGAAGTCATTTGGTTGCCTTCTCTGTTCCAGACCCAGGTCTCCTATTCAGTTGTTATACCACCAGGTCACTATCCACTCTGCCAAGTCCATTTCTTCAAACAAATAGTGCTCAAGATATGACTCTGGTCCAGCTTCCATGTCATCTAAGGCCTTGGTAGAAATGCCCACTTGGGGCCACCCAGCTCTACTGTTGCAGAATCTCTCTTGACCTGTGCCCAGCAATGCATGTTGAATAACTCAGACACACACTGAAGTTTGAGAACCAGTGTTCTGAAGCCTGGTTCGGGGCATCTCCCCTCGCTTAACATCCTAAAATACCTTGTGTCAGTTCCGGTCAGATTCAACCAGATGTGACAAATGGGGAAATGCTTTAAAAACACAAGGATATATTTTCCTTGCATTTTGAAGTCTGACCATGGAGAGTACCAAGCTGATACAGTAGCTCCACGGTGCCATTAGAAGCCCAGGGTCATAGCTTTTTATGTCTACTTCCAGAGCACAGATCTCTTTAGCATCAAAGTCACCTTATGGTTCAAGAGAGCTGTGATAACCCGAACCATCACAACCTAACACTGACAAGGAGAGAAAGCATGAAAGTCAGAAGGGGAAACTCTTCCAGCTTGTCAGGTCTTGAGAAGCAGCCTTCCAAGAGATCCAAGTGGCACTTCCACTTAAGAGCAGTCCATCAGAATCTGCTCACATGGCTGTACCAGACATGTACCAAGCAAGCTGGGAAACATGGTTTGTTGTTTTGGATGGCATTATGCCCAGAGAAAAATTAAGTTTCCCTCAAAAGGTTATATACCGTATGGTTTAATTTACATAACATTGTGAGATAGCAAAATTACAGAAAGCATTAACAGATCAATGGAGGTGACAATGGCTATCTAGAACTGGCAGGAAGGAAGACTGAGTGTGGTGGCCCATCCTGTGTTTGGGAGGTGAGAACATGAAGGTCAGGTGTTTGAGGTCATCCCTGGCTACATAAGTGAGTTTGGGGCTAGCCTGGACTACAGGAAAACCTGCATCAAAACAGCAAAAGAATAACATGACAGAGTTGTTATGAATACTGGCTGTGTAGTGATCCCCAAAATCTACCCATGTGACAAAACTGCAGAGCTAAGTGTGTACACGCCCCTGTTCATGTGCAGTCAGAGTGTTACTGGATGAGGTTGATATTAGTGTCCTGGCATGATACTGAGCCACTGGAAGCAACTGTGTGAAGAACAAAAACAACATCAAGGTCATATCACTGATGAGGACAGGGAGATGTCAGAAGCAGCTGTCTGTCTCCCCTGGTTCCCTCGTTTGTCCTGCTGTTAACTGAGGACCACTACGGTTTTCCTCTGAGAAAGTGCAAGTGCTCTCAGCAGAGCAGCTAACTTAACAGAGAGGGAAAATGTCCTCCAACCGATTGAAAGGGGCAGAGAGCAGAAGATGTGTGAGCCCTGGGTGTTTCTTTAGTGACTGCGGGGACAGCAGACAACATTGAGACTTTTTTTTTTTGGCAACTATGAAAGAATTCTGCCCTGTCACCTTTCTCTGCTCTCCGTACCTTGAGGCACCAGCTGCCTCCTCACAGCTTTGCTGGATGTGACTGCGCTCCCTGGGGAAGAATCACACTGTTGTCGCATTGCTCAAACAGAACCCTACCTGGAAGCTCTTTTTGAGACAAAGAATAGTCCTGCTTTTGAGACCTTGGCTGGACTGGGACTCACTGTGTAAGACCAGGCTGGATTCAAATGTGTCGCAGCCTCCCTGGGTCTATTGCCTTCGAGCGCTGGGAAGACAGATGTGTCACCATGCACCTAGCCTGGTTTGGCTCAAAGGATGCTAAGGTGTTAGGGAGGGATGTGTGGAAATGTAGCACCTGGATGATGGGAAGATTAGGGGGGATTGGGGAGGGAGAGAAGAGATGAGAGGGGAGAGGAGAGGGGAGGGGAGAGGAAGGAGGGGGGAGGGGAGGGGGGAAGGGGAGTGGAGGGGGAGGGAAAGGGGAAGGGATGGGGAAGAGGAGGGGAGGGGGAGGAGCAAGGGATGGGGAAGGGGAAGGGAGGGGAGGGAGAGAGAGAGAGGAGGGGAGGGGAGATCCAAAACACAGCACCTAGAGAATAATACTTTGCACAGACCTATAGGGGACCAACATGCAGAGCCAGCATAAAGGGCATGGGAAGAGCATGTCCAAGCTTCCTGGAAGAACGCCAAGAGCAGAGAACTTAGCTGCATGGCAGCATACACCCATGAAGGCAGCTCCTATCAGTTTGTGGGAACTATGGGTGTCAGGCCTGGTGGAATGCAAGAGGCCTCCTGAATCCCTTGGCCCTGAGCCCGTGGACGGAGATCAGGAAGGGCAGGGATGGATGTTTGGGATCCGGTGAATTCTCTGAACTTATAGGCAGAATTCTATGTGTGTGGTTTTCTTATAGGAGTACCCATGACTCTCATCAGACTCTCAAAGAGCTTCCATACCCCTAAACAGCTGGGAGTGGCATCTCAAGATTTGAGAAAAAGGCCTGGATGGGGAGTGAAAGGGGTGGGGAATAGATAAGGGCCAAGGGACTAACCAGACTCAAGAGGAAGTGCTTAGCTTTGGCTGGTGAGCTAAGCTGGCACATACAGCGATGTGCCTCCCGGGTTCCTGTGGGTATGGATGTCCTGGCTTCCTCTCAGCCAGGGCAAAGGACATGACCGGGACACTCTGCTGCTTCTCCCAACTCCTGAGGACCCTTTCCTGCGCAGATTCCTGTCGACCTAGCCCTTTTGCTTAACTTAGTCACTCCCCCAGGCTCAGGGTGACCTTCCCTGTAGCCCTAGATTCCCTATCCTACCTAAAGTGCTTCCTTAGCACCCTATAGCTCCCCTACTGGAGACCCCGTGCCCATGTCCCTGGGGCTGGTGTCTGTCCTGACACAGTTCTAACCCCAGCGATAGCCCAGCACAGTGTCTGGCATATGGCAGACACTCAATATTCAGCGACTGCTAATTGAATGAATAGAGATACAGAAGACAATGTTGTCATTGGGTAAGGAAAGGACATGTGCTCCTTGTAGGGAGCACTCCTTGAGTGCTCTCAGAAAGTGAGTTGGGTGAGTCTTTAATCCATCAGGAAAGAAGATGAAAATGCCCCCAGGTTTGTGAAGTAACTCCACAGAAGTTAATGATAGTCTTAGCCACAGAATATCCCAGAGAGTCCTTGACAGGGGAGGGCCATCCTCATTAATTCCTAGCTATAAATACAAAAACAGATGAAGCTGAATAAATTCAAGAGGGAGAGAGCATTATGGAAATGTTTATATGTAAATATTTGTAAAGTAGATGAGCCATGAGTAGACTGAAGCAGAGGCCTGTGTTTAATTTGTGCTCCGGCCCGTGGGCCAGCATTGTACACAGAGAATGGTTTAATCAGGGCCAGTGCTAGCAAGAGGAGACACACGTGAGTGAGTCCTGGGCAGTAACCATGGAAAGACAAACCACCTCCAGCTTTGTTAGCCCAACACCACTGTGGTCACCTGTCCTCTCCTCCCTAGAGCATAGGAGGGGTGTGCGTGGTACGTGTGGTGTGTGGTGGTGTAGTGTGTGTGTGTGTGTGTTGTGAGTGTGTGTATTTGTGTGTGGGTGTGGTGTGGTATAGTGTGTGTGTATGTGCAGTGTGTGTGGGGGGAATGTATGTATGTGGTGTTTGTGGTGTATGTAAGGTATGTGTGGTGTGTGTGTGTGTGTGTGTGTGTGTGGTGTGTGTAGCATGTGTATGTGATGTATGTGTGTTTGTGTCGTATGTGTCATGAGTTTCCTGTGTGTGTGTGTGTGTAGAGTGTGTGGGGTATGTGATGAGTATGTGTGTGGTGTGTGTATTGTATGTGTGGGGTGTGTGGGGTATGTGTTGTGGGGGTATGTGTTGTATGTGTATTGTGGGGGGATGTGTGTGGTATGTGTGGTGTGTGTGTGGTGTGGGGGGCTGGGGGTATGTGTGTATTGTGGTTTGTGTGTGGTATGTGGAGTATGTGTGTGGGGTGTGTGTGGGGTGTGGTATGTGGTATATGTGTGTATGTCTGGTATGTGTGGAGTGTGTGTGTATATGTAGTTTGTGTGTGGTATGTGTGTGTGGTGTATGTGTATGTGAGGTGTGTGGTGTGTGTATGTGTGGTGTGTGTATGATGTGGTATGTATGTATGTGTATGTGGTGTATTTGTGTGTGGTCTGTGTGTATGTGTAGTGTGTGTGTGTGTGTGTGTGTGCAGTATGTGGCGTGTGTGGAGTGTGTGTGTATATGTAGTATGTGTGTGGTATGTGTGTGTGGTGTATGTGTATGTGAGATGTGTGGTGTGTGTATGTGTGGTGTGTGTGTGTGATGTGTGGTATGTATGTATGTGTTGTATGTGTATGTGGTGTATTTGTGTGTGGTCTGTGTGTATGTGTAGTGTGTGTGTGTGTGTGTGCAGTATGTGGTGTGTGTATGGTATGTGGTGTATATGTGTGGGGTATGTGTATGTGTAGTGTGTGTGTGTGTGTGTGTGTGTGTGTGTGTGTGTGTGTGTTGGCCCTGATGGAGTGAGTGAGTCCTTCATTTCCATAAGGATGTCATCTCTATTCTCTGCCTGGTTAATTACCAGATTATAAGATGGCTTTTCATTAGCAAGGCTGATGGCCATCCCTTCAGGCTGGGTTCCCTGCCCCCAATTCATATAAGGTGGAATTGCCATTATTAAGTATACAGTTTCATTGCACTTAGCATATTCCCGTTGCTGGGCTATCTCTACCATCACTCTCATAACTCCATGCCCATAAGCAGCTTTCCTGTCCTCTCTAAGGACTGCCATTATGGAACATGGTATAATGGGTGAGGACGCATCCTTGTCATGGCCTATGTCACAGTGCCTGTCGTTCCCCTCTTATTGTGGGACAGTATTCCATCCATCTTCTGATGAATATTTGGACTAGTTCCATCTTTGGGTAACTTATGAGTAAAATCTGTCTTGGACATGTGTATAAATATTTGATTTTCTTTGCATTTACCTAGGAATTTAAGCCCTCTAAAATTTTACCCCCAAAAATTTGAACATGAATTGAAATTGAAATTCTCCCAGAAAATATTCGTCAAAAGCTCAGTGAAAAGAAATATTACTCATGATAGGGTTGGGGTTTTGTGGGTTTTTTGTTTTGTTTTTGTTTTTATTTCTTTGCTTTCTTTTTTGTGACAATTTTTTAAACATAAAATCCTTTCATCAGATGGCTGACCCCAATTTCTAATTCATTAAGTATAGAAAAGCAGACATGAGCTAGGCTGGTCACAAGGGCCAGGAGCTGAATACGATTGTCCCTCTAGTCCTCCCCCAACTCCTCTAAAGACCCTAGAGCAGTGGTTCTCAACCATCCTTCTTTTTTTTTAAAGATTTATTTATTTATGTATATGAGTACACTGTAGCTGTCTTCAGACACACCAGAAGAGGGCATCGGATCCCATTACAGATGGTTGTGAGCTGTCATGTGGTTGCTAGGAGTTTAACCCAGGACCTCTGGAAGAGCAGTCAGTGCTCTTAACCACTGAGCCAGCCCCCCCCCTTTTTTTCTTTTTGGTTTTCAATCTTCTTCACGTTGTAACCCTTTAATACAGTTCTTCATGTTATGGTGACCCCCAATCATGAAATTATTTTTGTTGCTAATTTATAGCTGTAATTTTGCTACGATTATGAGTTGTAATGTTGACATCTGGTATGCAACCCCTGTGAAAGGGTTATTTGATCCTCAAAGGACTTACAACCCACAGGTCAAGAACCACTGCCCTGGAGTTTTACAGACCTCCTGAGCAGACCCTGGGCTCTACCTCGAGCCCACGTGCAGAGCACCCTGTGGCTGCTGACAGCCCCCAGGGAGCTGCTTTCCAGCACAATGTATTTGGATATTGGTCCTGAGAGACACACTAAGAAACTGCTTTTTAGTGGGATATAGTGGCACATACATTTAATCCCAGCACTGGAAGACAGAGGCAGGCAGACCTCTTTGAGTTTGAGGTCAGCATGGTCTACATAGCATCTCTACATAAAGTGACCCTGTCTCAAAAGCAAAAAACAAACAACAGCAAAAATAAAACAAAGACTATCGTATTACTATCATCATGTGTGGGCGTGGTGGTTCATGCTTGTACACCCAGAACTCTGGCAGCTCAGATAAGAGGGCTTAGAGTTTGGAACTTGCCTAGGCTACATAGCAAGGCCTTATCAAAAAAGAGGGAGGGGCTTTGGGGGACGAGCACTGACTGACAGGTGATAAAGTACTTGCCGTGCAATCATGAGGACCTGAGTCTGATTGCCAGGTCCCACATAGAGACTTCCAGGCTTGGTGATATGGACTTGTAATCCCAGCACACTAAGGAGTTGTGACAGATGCCTGAGGTTCACAAACCAGACACTACTTGTCAAGTTCCAGGGCAGTGGGGGACCCTGTCTCAAAACAGAAAGACTGACAGTGCCCAAGGTTGTCTGCTGACCTCTACACACATGTGTGCAAGAGCCTGTACACCTGCATACGCATATGTGTCCATATAAGCGAAATCATCCACAGATAAAGATGGGAATCTTTTCATCCACAGATAAAGATGGGAAGCTTTAGCTGGGCATGGTGGCGTACACCTTCAATCCCAGCACTTGGGAGGCAGAGGCAGGTGGATTTCTGAGTTCGAGGCCAGCCTGGTCTACAGAGGGAGTTCCAGGACAGCCAGGGCTATACAGAGAAACCCTGTCTCGAAAAACAAAAAACAAAAACAAAACAAAACAAAAAAGATGGGAAGCTTTGATCTTGGGTTTCTAGTGGTAGGAAGGATAGTAGCATTCTGGGTAAGGCTTGAGGGAAAGCTAAGGCAGATGTGGGCAAAGGTACAGGGATCTATGTAGCTGGATACACAGACCTCAAGCTCAAGGCCTACCGTCAGCATCCATGCAGGAGACATGGGAGAGGGTAGTGAGGCAGGCCCTGGGTTCAATCCCTGTTGCTGGGGAGTTGTGGGGATGCTTAACTGTTTTCTCTGTGTGTGATGAAGTAGCAGTGACTCCTATGGAACTCTCAACCTGCTCTTTTAGGTAGATGGTTCGAAGTCAAAGCTTGAAAAGAAGAGGAGCTGGCTCGTCCTAAACTCTGAGTCGTCTTAGCTGACTGTAGTGAGAATTTGGGTTTCTTTAAAAACACAGAAATTGCCAGGCAGGGGTGGTGCATGCCTTTAATCCCAGTACTTGGGAGGCAGAGGCAGGCAGATTTCTGAGTTTGAGGTCAGCCTGGTCTACAGAGTGAGTTTCAGGACAGCCAGGGCTACACAGAGAAACCCTGTCTCAAAAATCCAAAAAACAAAAACAACAAAAAACAACAACAACAAAAAACCCCAGAGAAATATTATTAAAAAGTGTTTTCATTTTAATCCCGGGTGTGGGAATCTGGGGCTGCTTCAGACTCTGCAACAGCTGATTTGCCTCCCACTGTAGCAGGGGCGTGGTTTTGCCAGCTGCAGATATTTTCTGCAATTGTGTGTTATTTGGAATTCTGGGAACTTTTCAGAGGGCATGGGAATGGTAGGGCCCCGAGAGGCAGATGGTGGTTGTTGGTCATTCAGAGGCATTGGTTGTGGTTTGTTAGTAATCGTGCTCAAAGAAGCAAGAAGAAATAAATTAGATTCCGATCTCCCCTCCCCCTCCCTCTCTATCCCTCCCTCCCTCCTATCCTTCTTTCTTTTCTATCTAGTGATAGAGGGTGAAACTGAGGAGATAAAGGGTGGGAAAAAGAAGAACCCACAAAATAGCTAAGACTATTACAGCTGATTATATTTCTCTTTTGCTTGTGTTGCTGAAACACTCAGAGGCAAGAGGAAGCCAAATCCAGCATTTCTGTAAGTCAGTTCCATGCCTGGCTGTGCACTGCTCTTCTAACCTGCCTGCTGCCTTATCTAAAACCTATCCTGAAGCACCTAAAATACTGTGCTGATGCTGGGCAACAGGAAGCATCCTCCTGCAGTCATGACTTCCACAGTCTTCCACCATTAACTCTCAGCCTAGATCCAGGTGGGGGGAGGTCAGACTGGAGACTTACTCTTCTCCGTGTTGGTTCTGGATCCAGAAAGAAACTGCCCCAGAGCAGACAGGAGAAAAGTAGGGGAGTCCACAGCCTGGTACAGCCATTATCAGTGTCAGTTCACCTGCGTGGGAACATCCCTTCATAGAGTGAGAGCTATAAAAAGCATGACTCCCAGCCATGAGGTACTGGAGAGGGCAGGAGGGCACGGAAGCTGACCAGGACACCAATTTATTCAGTTTTTCACAAAAGTAGAGCGCTCTCTGCCCACAAGCAGAGGGGGGGGGGAGAAGTTTTTCTAACCATAGGATCTGAGGTGGAGGGGAGCAGGGGGGACTGAGCTGTCGATCTGGACTTACTGACAAATGCAGGAAGGAAAAATAGCAGAGTTCTGGGCAGGGAAAAGGGCTTGAGGGAAGGCTGAGCTGTGTGTGGGAAAGGGGGTTGGGGATCTGTAGGTCTGTAGCTGGACACACAGACCACAAGCTCTAAGGTCTGCAGGGTGAACACTGCGTGTCCGTGCATGAGACATCGGGGAAGACAGGTGGGAGGTGCCCAGGGGCATGTAGTAAGACCCAGTACAGTCCACACCACCTTTAACACTGTCCTTGAGAGCCCTGTGGGACACAGCCAGCCAGCCTGACACAAGCTTGATGCAAGCTCAGAGATGGAGTCACAGGACTGAGGAGAAAGAAGGCTGACTAGGAAGGCAGGGAATGGCCAGGCATCATTCTCATGGCTGGACAAATCTTTTAAAGGCCTAAGCAAGGAAGCAACATAGCTATGCTTTGAAAAGTTATTAAACTGAACACCCTCCATGCGCTCCTATATTGCAAAGGTACTTTAATAAGGACAGCTGAGACTAGTGACTTGGATGGTCCTTTTATTTTATGTATATGAGTACACTGTAGCTGTCTTCAGACTCACTAGAAGAGAGCATCGGATCCCATTACAGATGGTTGTGAGCCACCATGTGGTTTCTAGGAATTGAACTCAGGACCTCAGGAAGAAGAGTCAGTGCTCTTAACCACTGAGCCATTTCTCCAGCTCCATTGGATGGCTTTTCAATGACACAGAGAGCCGAGTCCTCCCACAGAGTCCCAGTGGGACAAGGTTAGTGGGTCTCAGAGCCCAGGCAGTGACAAGAGGATGTTTTGGCCAAATGAAAGGGCTGGAATGTTTCAGGGAGCCTGGTTAGACTTCTGGACATGTCAGGCTGAAACCCAAACGGTAACAGACACTCCTATTTCCTGTTATCCGTTCCCAGTGGCTTGTGATAACTTGCTGTACATAACAAGTAAGTTTCTGTTGTTTTCAAGAAGAGGTAATAAGGCCTCTAGAATGATCAGTCTGGGAATCATATGTGTACAAAGCAATGGATGGATGTGTGGCTTAAACCTTAGAGACATGGTTTGATCACTAGCTAATCAAATCAACTCCCAAGAAAATCAACCCCCTGTACTGATGTTTTAGATTGACTTGTAATACTATGGATGGTCTGTGCAGTAGGTAGAATTGTTTGGAGCATTTTATTCCATAACATGAGAATACTATATAACATACGGAGAGTCGTATATAACTGTATGTCATTCCTGATATGATAATATTATTTATTTCTCAAAGATAGCAATTGTTTTCACAGACAATGTATACTCTGAAGAATGCCCTGGTGTGGCCCAATGCTTGACACTTGGCTAAGCATCCAGAGTGCAGGCCTAGGGGGTTGAGGCCAGGCAGATTCGAATGAATATAAGACACAACATGGGCTCAAAGGGGAGTCCTCCTCATGATGGGCCAAAGGGCACAGATCTATGGCATAGAGAAAATCTCAAGGATGCCCATAACCAGAAGGAGAAAATAATCTGTAAATTCAATCTCACTTCTGTTCAGAAATTCTGTGTGATTTGATTATGCCCTGTTATAAGCACATTAAGGAATTGTGGATCTTGTCTCCTAAGTGTGAAATGGAAAATCTGAATATAAAGCATTGTTTATGGAAACGTAAGCAGTGTGAGATCAAGACAAGATCTCAACCTAATCCATCAGAAGTAAAATATGAACTAGGCATGGGGAAGTGTCCCTATAATTTGAGTACTTGGAAGGCTAGCCTGGGCTACAGAGAGAGAGAGAGACTCTGTCTCAAAGGGAGGAAGCACATATGGCCAAATGCGTAAACACATAACTTCCTTGCTGTGGCCATTAGTCAATACAGAGGAGATGCTAACGGAGAATATCTGTACATATGCTTTTCTGTGTGTGGATACCACATTGGCATCACTTGAGAACTGAGGAATGCAAAACCTCAAGCCCACCCCAGCATGCAAGTGATTAGACCCCCATAGCTTGGCTCTAAATCCTCCAGGTGGTCCTGATGCTTGCTGGAGGTTGTGTAACGCCTCTGCTAGTGCCTGCCCCAGGACGGTTAGCGCTGACCATCTCTATGGTTTCTTAGGTTTGCTGAAATGCCTCAGCCCTCGTGCAAAATCAACTAAGCTTCTTAATGTTGCTTAAACATCTAATACCTCCTAGTTATATCCGCCAGACCAGGGCTGTATTCCCAGACTTACACCAAACGACCAGAATGTTCTTAGCATCTTGGCCGTGAGAAGACAGAGGGCACTTCTTAGTCCTCAAGTGTGTCAAAAAAACCTCCAAGAAGTGCCGGGCGTGGTGTTGCACGCCTTTAGTCCCAGCACTCGGGAGGCAGAGGCAGGCGGATTTCTGAGTTCGAGGCCAGCCTGGTCTATAAAGTGAGTTCCAGGACAGTCAGGGCTATACAGAGAAACCCTGTCTCGAAAAACAAAACAAAAAACAAAACACACAAAAAAAACCAAAAAGCCCAAGAAGCTGTTATAAGTTTTGATGCTTGGGGATCTCAGAAGAAACGGCATCCTGGGTGCATCACGCAAGACTTTTGGCAACCAAAGTAGAAAGCAATGCATATACTCGGGATGGCTCTTCGAACCAGAGGTTTAGCAGAGATGCACGGAAGACTAGTGTTACAGCTGTGTGCAAAGGGGAAGTGGGATGCCTGCTTCATGGATATGATGGTGAAGGAAATGTTCAGAATAAAGGGCTGGAACCTGCCACTCTTCAAGCTAGTTTCAGCATAGCCAATGGTACATGCTCTTGATTGGTTGACCGCTCTAACCCCTCCGCCCCGCAACGGGATTCAAATGAGCAGCCTCAAATGAGCAGGCTCCTGGGAACTGGAGTGTGGTTGGACTGTGAGATCTCGGGATGGTCCCTGAGGCAAGAATACCTTTTCTTGGAGTGAATCCATACCTCCAGCTTAGTAGATTCCTCTGGGATTCGTGGAAGGGGAAAGTGAGTGCAGAGAAGAGAAAAATGACTTCTTGCCTTGAGCATGAGTTGTTTCCAGTCGCCTGTGATGCGCACAAATCTGTTTGTTTATGCCATCAGAGAAGCCGAGAGCCAGCTGCTGCTCCTTCAAGTAGGGACAGCACCTCTCCGGAGCTGACTCCTGCGCTGCCCCAGGGAACACGGGATGAGCTCAGGGCAGGGTGAAACGCGCATCCCGGACAAGGACCAGGCCCCTCTGCTCACGGATATAATCAGCTTTGATGGGCAGAGGCTGGGGCTGTTTTTCCAATTAGAGCTGTTAGAGGATTCTGGCAGGGACAGCATTTGGCTTAATTCAACAGACCCGGGACTCATTGAATTAGTGGATGTAGAAGGGATGAGAAGGGCACTAATGGGAGGGAACCTGGGGTAGCAACAGGATAGGGGGAAGGGAGCCCAGAAGGGGTTGGTCAGGAAGTACTCGGTAAGGCCTGGCAGTATGGTCTGGGTCACTAGGCAGGCCAGGTAAAGCAGACATCTTTTGGTACTTGAAAGGTAAAATTGGTGGACATTGTAGGCATCTGGATCCTCAAAGTCCGTGTCCCAGCTTCTGGACAGTTTTAGGTACCCTTCTTCCTTCCCCGCCATCTGGCACTTGCTGTTGCGCCCTTTTTCCAGATCCTACAGTTCTAGGTCGCCCCAATGGGCAGCCTTCTGGCTTGAAAAATAAAGAATGGCAGAGAGCAGACCTTGAAGATTCTGAGTCTACATCTTCATTTAGCAGGAGAGAAAGCCCTTCATTCCCTAGGAAAGTTTAGGAACTCTTCAAGGCCACCTTACCTAGAGGCAATGTCAAAGTTGCAATCCAGCCTCCCACCCCTACGTGTCGCTGTCTCCCCATGTTCATAATGTTTGTTTTCAGCTTCCGTATAGACTTGGGCATTCCTGGAGATTTGCGTTCCTAGCCTCCTGAAACCAACTCATTAAAAAAGCTGAACTTGGTGACCAACGCCTATATTCCTAGCATTCGGAGGGCAGAGGCAGGCGGTCAGAAGGCAGAGGCAGGCGGATCTCTGTGAGTTCAAGGGCAGCCTGTTCTACAAAGCAAATTCCAAAACAGCCAGGGCACAAAAAGAGAGATACACACTTACACACACAGAGGCAGAGAGTCAAAGAGACAGAGACAGAGAGAGACAGAGAAAGAGTGTTGCACGGAATCTGGAGAAATGGCTCAGTGGCTAAAGCACCTAACCACAAAAGCATGAAGACCTGAGTCTTCCGAGAACCCATGTAAAGTCGGGGCCCAGTAGTTTGTATCTGTAATCCCAGGGTTTCAACAGCGAGATGTGAAGGTGGAGACAGGAATGTCTAGAAGTCTTATTACACAGAGATGAATATCAAAGAGACCTTGCCCCCAAACAAGGTAGGTGTTCTGCAAGCCAGATACGCACATACACTGTGGCATACGTGCATGGGCACTCAAAACACACACACACACACACACACACCACTAAGATTAAATAAATAAATAGAATTGCTAGGGATGCAGCTCAGTGGTGGAGTGTCTGCCTAACCAGAGAGGCCCGGGGCACAATCCCTAGTACAGAGAGAGAGAGACAGAGAGACAGAGAGACAGAGAGACAGAGACAGAAAGAGACAGAGAGAGGAGAATGAGAATTGACTTTGATTCAAAATAGATCCAAACATTTATAATTGTCTTTCCTATACCTCTCAACATCCTGTTGAAATAGTAGAAGGAAATTTTTATTATTTGTCTAGGAAAAAAGAGGGGAGGGGGCTGGTGAGATGGCTCAGTGGTTAAGAGCATTGACTGCTCTTCCAAAGGTCCTGAGTTCAAATTCCAGCAACCACATGGTGGCTCACAACCACCCATAATGAGATCTGACGCCCTCTTCTGGTGTGTCTGAAGACAGCTACAGTGTCATCGCTCATCAAGGAAAACTCCCTTTGCAACAGTTGGAGACTACTACAGAAACACAGCCAATCAAAACGCAGAGCTGTGGAGCTCAGTCCCAGTGGATATATCCAATAAGGCTCAGGGAAGTTTGGAAGGGCATGGGGTGTTATTTGTAAGAGTCAGATGATAGGGAATTTGCTGTAAGGTTGTTTCCTTATAATATTAGAAGCTATACCCATAAAAATCTCACCACATGACTTCCCAATGTGTGCTGAACATAGCACCAATGGACGTGCCAAGGCAGATGGGGAAAGCCCATGGGACTTAACCCTACACAGGCAACCGAGGGAAGCTAAGGACAGAAGTGGCCTAGTCCAAGGAGAGCACACCAATTGGCTGTCCAGTGCCAAATGATCAGCCCTGAAAACATACATATAAGTAACGTTATACAGGCTGAGCAGATGATATCCAGGGATATTAATGTGCATACATATACACATATCCATGTGGTTATGGGTTTGAAGGTAAGCAGGGAGGGGTACGTGGAAAAGCTTGGAGGAAGAAAAGGGAAAGGAGAAATGTAGTTATAACCTCAAAAAGAAAAAGAAAAAATATAACCATTTAGCTTCTGAAGAACACACAAAACCAGAAGGAGAAATAAAGAAACATTGACTAGATTGTCTTTACACGCCAGCCAAAGGGATGTCATGAAGAAGCTAGCCCACAGCTAGATGACACAGATGACACATCCCAGTGAGCTGCAGGCTGGGAGTTGCAGGCTCGGGTCTTCCTTTCCTTCCAGGCCCTTTCTTCTTGTGATTATTTTAGCGCACTGACTTAAGAAGTGGCTTTCATACTCCCCGTCTTATCCCTTCAATTCTGTCAAGCACACTGAGCTCTTCTGTTTCCTGGCTACCAGGCAGGTGGTCCCACATGTCAAAGAAAAGCTGCCCAGCCTTAGAAATTGTCCACGCACGCCACGGTGGGAGGACATATAAATATAGACCAGAAAGAGATTACTCATTTCAAGCCCAGCTTCTCCGCCATCATCTTGCTGTGACTCACAGATCAATTAAAGGTGCTGTAATCCAGTATGTCAGGAAAACTGTGCAGAGGGAATGGTTCAAGCCCCCCTCCCCCCCTTCCCACCCTATTCCCACTCCAAATCCCCCTACCCGCACCCGGCTGGTACACAAGTTACCAACTGCTTGTTTCTAGAAAACCAATTAGGAAACCATAAATTGCAATCAACTAGAAAGGTCACTGCGCAGGCTATAAATACAGGCATTTCTAAACTGGAGTGGAAGTCTGTGCTGCAGTGCCTCCTCCGCCCACATCCTCCAGCCGAGGCTTCCTTTGATAAACTGAAAGAACATTCGGGCCAGGATCAAAGAGGCACTCCCGGGCTTTTCATTTTACCACGGACCCTCTCAGATGACCCGGGCAATTCTTAGCTTTCTGGCTACACATTGAGCTGCCCAGCCCTGACTCTGAAACATTTTCTTCACAGTGCAAGACTTAGAAAATGCTGACAATTACCACAAGGAAATGATCATTTAGAATCCCACCCTTCAAAAACAAAAGTATGCAGGGTGGGGTGGGGATGTGAATACTTGTAACCTCACACTCAGGAGGCTGAGGCAGGAGGATCACCTGTCTGAGGCCAGCTGGGGCTACTTGGCAAGACTCTTTCTAATGAATAAAACAGAAAGGAGGGAAAAGTTAACACTTTAGCGCATACTCCAGCTATGTGAGTACACACTTGCTTTTCTTCGGGAACACACTTCAAGGCCGTCATGTAGCAGTTAGCACTGTTTTGAAACCTGCTGGCTCGGCTGCAGTGGTACCCATATTGATGCTTTTCTGTACTATTCCACATGGACGGTGATACAGTTACCTCCTGCTGCTGCTAGGCATTAGATAACTTCCGATTTTGCCCTCGAATAGAGGGCTGCAGGGAATATTACCGGACTTGACGTTTTCCTGTAGTCATGATCATTTATGATAAATGCTCAAAATGAAATTGCCAAGCCCTTGATCTCTCAAACCGGTTCGTGTTGCCAAATTGCCTTCCAGAGAGGTTTACCCTTATACAGCAGTGCGCTTATGTCCATTTCCCCAGGCCCTTGCCAAAAACTATTAATATGCATTTCTAAATCTCAACCAATTTATTGTATTAATCTAAAAAGTCAGGGCTGGGAAGATGGCTGAAGTCAGTAGCCTGTTTGCCTACTGACTTGAATCTGAGCTCAGCTCCCCAGAAGCCACATAAAAAGGTGAGCTAGTGTGGACCTATGCTAGTGTGGACATTTAAGGAGGTGGAGGAAATCCCTGAGGCATACTGTTCCAGCTAGCCTTGCCAAAAACGTGAGTTCTACATCCAGTAGGAGACCTGACTCAAAAACTAATGTAGAGGGTTGGTAAGATGGCTCAGTGGGTGAGGGCTCTTGCTGGCAGGACAGAAGACCTGATCTGATGTCTGGGAACCACTCAGAGTAAACAAAGACTCCCACACATTGTCTACTGAACTTCACATGTGAGCTGTGATACCTGTGCACCCACATGTATACACAAAATGATTCTTTTAAAATGGGAGCAATAGAAGACAATATCAATTCACACACATATGTATACACACAGACATGTATATATCACACACACACATCATTTTATTCAGGTGTTTCAAAACCTAAAAACTGCACAAAAGCCGGGCAAATGGTGGCACACACCTTTAATCTCAGCACTTGGAAGGCAGAGGCAAGCAGAGGCAGGCGAATTTCTGAGTTCAAGGCCAGCCTGGTCTACAGAGTGAGTTCCAAGACAGCCAGGGCTATACATAGAAACTCTGTCTCAAAACAAAACAAAAAATAAATAAAAGAGAAATTATCCCAAGGTTATACACAGAACCAGGAATTAAATGCACCCTTCAAGCCCCAGTTCTTGAGCATTTCCAGTAGGGCCTGGTGCCTCAGCAGGCCCTGGCATTTCTTACCCCAAATCTCTCCCCCACACTCTCACACATACGTGTGTCAGGACCCAGGAGCCAAGGTCCACTCTCCAGGGTCTGGTATTGGAAGCGGCTGGCAGGGACAGCAGGGTGCTGAAGTACTATCTGTACTGTGGCAACGTCAGGCCTGCTGCAGGAAGAGAGTATAAGACCTTCCAGTTATGGCCACTGTGAGAGGATGAATCTGACAATGTCTGTTAGGTGAACCTCGGCATCCTTTGACATACAAATCTGAATTATTGATGTTTGAAATGAGATTATTTCAAAGGCATTAAGTGGCCGTGGAAGGAGTAGCAGCAAGCCCAACTGTAATCTCCTAGCCCCTAAACAATCTCTTTAGCCCAAGGCTCTTAATTTACAGCAAATAGAGTAAGCTATTTAGCTGGGCTATTAGGTCTTTGAGCTTTGAGAGTGCCTCCTGAACGTGTCTATTCTGAGACTTGCTTGATCTAAAATTGACATAAATAACAGGTCAGGGTACCAGGATGCATTTGTTCTCCTGACTGGTATTTTCAGAGCTCTTACCATGTGCTGGTCACCAAAGACATGGAAAAGAAAAAGACATGGACCCTGCCCCCAGACATCTTCCCAGTTGTTTGGTGCAACTAAATGAGTCTGCAATGACATAAATAAGACGTAACCTTGGGAGAGCTGCCAATAGAAGAGAGGGGGCAGCAGATATGCAGGCCGGATGAGAATAAATTGTCATAGCCGTGGGCATGAGAATGAGGTCTAGCTCAGGTGTGTCAATGCTGCAGCACACAGGACACATGCACCCTAGGATAGTGATCAATGGGCTCTAACATATTTGTAGATGATAATGTAGTATCACAGTAACAAAAGGTTGGATCTGGAGGGGGATATATTGTGAGAAAGAAGTTTTCCAGAGAGGGAAGGGGGATCGTAGGGAAGAATAGGGGATAAATATATTCAAAATATGTTATATACCTATGTGAAACTGTCAGCAAATTAAAAAATAATAATAATAAAGAAAATTGGGCAATCTTTTTTGCCACAGCTGCCCTAGAGTGCCTGTCTCTGTCCTGAGATAGAGGAGGAACATGGGAGGGGCTTGATCACATTTGGGAACTTAATTGGGTGGCAGAGTAGAGGAGGGAGGGACTGGTTAAGGTACTGGGGTTCAAAGAGGAGCTCACCACAGGGCCCAGAGGGGAAACAGTGGGAAGCAGTAAGAGTTGTCTTGACAGAGACCAGCAGTTCTCAGGTAAGGACCACCATGGGGAGTGTGTGTGTGTGTGTGTGTGTGTGTGTGTGTGTGTGTGTGTGTTTAACCATTCAGCCTGTGGAGATGGAGTGTGGAGACCTGGATGGTTACAGAGTCCCTGGCATGGCTCCAATGTCCCCCAGTCCAGAGATTGCAAAGACAAGTTAATAAATGGCCTTTGTTCTCTAGACAATCCTCTGCAAATGGCCTTTGTGTTTCTCCCCAGAAGTAAATTTGCCAACCATCATGGGATCAGTTTTTCTTACAGTGCGCTTGCTCATTGGTGACAGTTTGGGCCTTCAGTCTCTAATGTTTCCATATCTATTTTCCTGACCCTCCAGCCCTTGATCAGCCAAGAAAGAGCAAAAATCAAAAGCCCTCCATCTAAAAGGAACTATTTTGAAAGTACTTAATTCTCCATTGGTCCCACCATCCCCTGGCTTGTTCATTTGGTGAATGCAAATCATATTAATTTTGGTTGAAATGATGGTTACTTTCAAGCCATGTTTGCCAACTATCTAGAGTCCACTTATCCTTTCCCAAGAGAGCATCTGCAGCCTGACCCTCACAGCAAAGACCTCTTCTTCCACTGTCTTAGGATTTTATTGCTGTCAAGAGACACCATGACCAAGATAACTCTTATAAAAGAAACATTTAATTAGGATTGGCTTACAGTTTCAGAGGTTCAGTCCATTATCATCATGATGGGAAACATGGCATCATGCAGGCAGACTTGGTGCTAGAGGAGCCCAAAATTCTCCATCTTGGTCCAAAGGAAGCCAGAAGGGGACTATCTCTTCTTCACTAGGCAGAGATTGAGCACTAGGAGCCCTCAAAGCCCGCCTACACAGTGACACAGTTCCTCCACAAGGACACAACTATTCTAACAAGAACACATTTCTTAATAATGTCACTCCCGTTGGGCAGTGATGGCACATGCTTTTTTTTTTTTTTTTTTTTTTTTTTTTTGGTTTTTCGAAGCAGGGTTTCTCTGTGTAGCCTTGGCTGTCCTGGAACTCACTTTGTAGACCAGGCTGGCCTCGAACTCAGAAATCCGCCTGCCTCTGCCTCCCGAGTGCTGGGACTAAAGGCGTGCGCCACCACGCCCGGCTGGCACATGCTTTTAATCCCAGCACTCTGGTGGCAGAGGCAGGCAGATTTCTGAATTCGAGGCCAGCCTGGTCTACAGAGTGAATTCCAGGACAGCCAGAGCTATCCAGAGAAACCCTGTCTCGAAAAACCAAAAAAAAAAAGAAAAGAAAAATTAATAATGTCACTCCCTATGGCCCAAGCATATTCAAACCACCACAACTACCATCTACTTGTATGTACCAAAGCCTGAAAGAATCATTGTGGATCTCAATAGCCAGATAAATTTTACATATTATGGGAGATGGGGGCGTAGAGACTTGGGTGTGGAGCCTAGCCCTGCCTCTTAGCAGTTGTGGACAATGTCTTGGTCCTTTTCCTGCTGCTGTGTTGAAATACTTTGACAAAAGCAAGTCAAGGGACAAAGGGCTTTAGTTCAGCTCACAGTTCAAAGGTTCGCCATCATTACAGGAAGGTCAAGGCAGCAGAAGCTTGAGGCAGCCAGTCATAGCACATCTACCCTCAATAATCAGAGAGCAGAGCTGGAGAGACGGCTCAGTGATTGAGAGGACTGGCTGCTCTTCCAGAGGTCCCGAGTTCAATTCCTAGCCACACAGTGATCATCTATAAAGGGATCTTATGCCCTCTTCTGGCATTCACGTGTACATGCAGTAGAGCACTCATACACATGATTCTTACCTAAAAAATAATCAGAAAGCTATAAATGTTAATTCTCAGCTTGACTTTTCATATTTCATACATTCCAGGATTCCTGCCTGGGGAATAGTCCCACCTACCTAAGCAAGCTCCTCCCTCACAGACATTCTCAAGGGACCAGCTTTGATCTAGACAATCTCACAGGTACCCCAAAGATACATTAGCAATGTGCAGAAACACGTAAGAGAAGGGCTAGAGGTTGGAGATGTCACCAAAAGGGAAGCCCAACAAGTGTGCAATCAAGTCACTCCAGCTCTGACTTCTTAAAGTGGAAGGCACAGCTCTCACGCCTGCCTCACCTACCAGGCAGTGTGTCCAGTCAGCAGAGGAAACTGCAGTCTGTGTCCATGGTGGTGCTGTATCTAGGGCTCTGCTCTTAATGCCCTAGGACAGTTTTCTCAGCACAGACAGCCATCCATCCTCCTGGCCCACACTGACCCAGGCCTCTCTGCCAAGAGAACTCTCCCACAAGCCTCTTTGCTTCTTGGTTGTTCATCAGGTTGACACAGGCTAGACTTATCTAGAGATCTCAACTGTTGATTGATGTGGGAGGGTTCCCGGGTTCCCGCCCACTGTGGGCGGGGCTACCTCTGAGCAGGTGGTTCCTGGTGGTGTAAGAAAACAAAATGAGGGCTAGAGAGAAGGCTTGGTGGTTGAGGAGTTCTTGCTGCTTTTCAAGAGGAGCTGAGTTCCATTTCCAGTACCCACATCAGGTGGCTCACAATGGCCTTTAGCTCCAGCTGTAGGTAATCTGATACCCTCTGGCCTCCAAGGACATGTATGTGAGGATATGTATGTATGTGAGGACATGTATGTGAGGATAGTCTACATAAGCGCGTACACATAAATAAAACATAAATTATTATTTTTTTAAAAGCAGGTAGAACAACCCATGGAAAGTGCTGTGGTCTGAGAACTGCCACGCAAACCACTCTCACACTGATCTAAGTTAAGCAGGGCTGATTTATTGAACTCACAGCCCAAGACTGATCAATCAGGGCCATAGCCTAGATTTGGAAACTACAAGTTATGACCATGAATTTTGTTCAGGGCCAGTTTATGAAGGGAAAAAAAAAAAAACAATGAGCTTACCCCTAGCTAGGCTGTAACTCTTTTGTTTCACACCCACCAGCCATCCCATATTGTTGACACAAAAGCAGCTTGACAGTAGATAAGAAAACTAGTTTGGCTCAAAGCAAGGTCAAATTAACCATATATTCTGAGACATCATCATCATCATCAGTGGCATCTAGCTTTGGCATTGAGACGAGGTCTCAAGACGAGGCTGACCTTGAACTCATCACGTAGGGAATGATCACCTTGAAATCCTGGTCCTCCTGTCTTTGTCTTTCAAGTGTTGGGATCACAGGCACAGGGTGCCATGCAAGTCAAGCTTACTCTGTCTCTGTCTTTGATGCTGTCCCTCTCTCTTTCTTTCTTTTTTTCTGTCTCTCTCTTTTCCTTTCTTCCTTTCTTCTTTCTTTCTTTAGCAACTGTTAATGTCTTCTGCTGAAAATTGAACTTTTTGTGGACTTCCTCGCAAAGCTTCTTCGTGACCTCTGACATGGTTACTCTTATCCCCATTTTAGAGATCTTATAGGGAAAAACTGAGACCCAACTGAGTGACTTACCCAAATTGCACAGTCAGCAAGCTATGGAGCCAATACTTCAGTCCAAGTCGGACTGATGGTCTTCAGAACTGACACTGTCAACCTGTACTGAGTAAATCCCTCCAGCCTACCTCAGAAACAAGCTGGATAAGAGAAGACTTGGTTGAATGAGCCGGGCTCACTCAGATAGGCTCTGTAGCTGCTATCTCCTCTAATAGACCAAATTTCCCCTTTCCAGACCTGAGTAGATCTGAGCAGCCATTCAGGCTGAGATTTCTCTGGAAAGAGTTCATTGTAGGCAGCTCCTGTTTGGGCTCAGCAGGCCTGCAAATGATGACCTGCAGGATATCAGAGCACGAGGAAAGAGGAGAGGTAGGTGAGAAAGAATTGCAGTATCAAAAAGGGAAATTCCTCTAAATCCCAGGGCATATTCTCCCACCCCCTTGCCACCCTTCCCTGAGATAGAGTTTCTCTGTGTAGCCTTGGCTGCTCACTGTAGACCAGGCTAGCCTTGAACTCATAGAGATCCTGCTACCTCTACCTCCCAAGTGCTGGGACTAAAGGCATGTGACACCACCTCCCAACTTTCCACCATCCCAGGGCCTACTTTTTTTCTTTTTGGTCTTTCAAGATAGGGTTTCTCTTTGTAGCTATGCTGGAATTCACTCTGTAGACCAAGCTGGCCTCCTGCCTCTGCCTCCTGAGTGCTGGGATTAAACGTGTGCGCCAACACATCTGGCCCCAGGGCATTCTTAAGAAGGAATTCAATATGTGAGCCCCCGGGTCTGAATTGGAAGCCATCATCCCGTCTCCCTAGCAGTTCCGTTAAGGCATTGAACTCAAAGTCCCAACAAAGCCCCTCAAAGCTCAGCTAATACTCAGCCTAGACACTGAGTCCCAGACAGAGGATTTGAGTCTTAAACTCAGATAACACATTATCTTCCAAAACAGAGGCAGGCAAAAGAAAGGAGAAGCCCAAGGGACCTAGCATCCTGGGACATTGTGAGAAGTAGCATTGTCCTTAGTCTCCAGCAAAAGGGACCTCTGTGGCTGGCTTCAGGACACAACACTCCCATCAGGGAGGACACATCTGTGGGGCCCAGAGGCTGCCTGTATGTCTCCCTTGCCCTGGCCTTGTAGCTATAGAGTGTTTCCAGGACCCGTGCATGCCAATAGCAGCCTGTCACCTATAGCGTGCATATTCTTGAGGTTATAGGAGCTCAGAGAGGTAATGATTCAATGCCTGGAACTCAGGTTGGTGTGTCCACACTTCGTGTACTTGAGGGCCCTTGTGACTGCATGACCCATGAGCCATCTCGCCAGCCCACCAATTCTTTTTTGATATAACAATTCCTAGCCTGTGGTGTATGTGTGATGGGAGTGTGGGAATTTAAGCCCAGGGACCTGAACAATTTGGGCAAGCACTGCCCACTGAACTGCATCCCCAGACTCTTTCAAGACTGTGTCCCTGTGTTGTTTAGGCCGGCCTTGAATTCATTGTGTAGCCCAGGCTATCTCGAAACTTGAGACCCTCCTACCTCAGCAACAAGTATTAGGAGTAAGACTTTAAACGGGAGAGAGTCAGCAAAAATTGAGTTCTCACCAAATGCTTGACAAACCTCAGGTGGTCTCACAGCTACTAGGTCTCTCTGCCCAGCTTCCTCACTGCTAGAACAATGTTCCTTTATTTGGAGTCAAAGTCTTATCTTCCTGGTTGGGAAACAACATTTGACAGTGGAACGCGTGATGATTTATCCTGCAGGGCTAGGGAATGTAGAGGCTAATGACCTTTGACCTGGTAGTGGTTTGAATAAGAATGGCCCTCAGAGACCCATATATTTGAGTACTTAGTCATCAGGGAGTGACACTATTTGAGAAGGATTAGGAGGTGTGGCCTTTTTGGAGGAAGTGTATCACTGGGGGTGGGCTTTGAGGTTTCAAAAGCCCACACTAAGCCCAGCGCAGTTCTGCCTACAAGATGTAACTCTCAGCTGCAGTTCCAGAGCTATGCATGTGCCATGTTCCCCACCGTGATGATCATGGGCTGACCCTCTGAAACTGTAAGCAATCCCCCATTTAATTCTTTCTTTTATAAGAGGTTCCGTGAGCAGGGTGTCTCTTCACAGCAAATGCTGACTCACTCACTCACTCACTCACCAGATATGTGAACTCAGGCTAGTTTCTTAATCTTTCTGAACTTCAGTGTCCCTTTCTGTAACATGAAAATGAGGTCATCATATAGTGATGAGATTATAGCTACCATAGATAGCTTTAATTCATTTGAGATTGTAATTTTATTACTTGTGTATATGTGGGTTTTGCCTTTACATATGTCTATGCACCATGTGCAAGCCTGGTGTCTGTGAAGGCCAGAAGAGAGTGCCAAATCCCCTGGAACTAGAGTTACAGATAGCTGTGAATCACTAGGTTTCCAACTCCTCTGCAAGAGCAGCCAGTACTCTTAACCACTGAGCCACCTTTGGTGGTTTGAAAATGCTTAGCCCAGGGAGTGGCACTATTAGGAGGCGTGGTCTTGTTGGAGTAGGTGTGACCTTGTTGGAGGAAGTGTGTCACTGTGCGGGTGGGCTTGGAGATCCTCCTAGCTGCCTGGAAGCCGGTCTTCTATCTGCCTGCAGAGGATGATGTAGAACTCTGAGCTCCTCCAGCCCTACGTCCTGCCTTGATGATACTGGACTGCATCTCTGAACCTGTAAGCCAGCCCCAATTAAGTGTTGTCCTTTATAAGAGTTGCCTTGGTCATGGTGTCTGTTCACAGCAGTAAAACCCTAACTAAGACACTACCCCTCCAGCCTCCGGTTTTAATTCTTGATGTCTTAAGCAGAAAGCTACTCTCTGAAGTGAAAGGCATATTTAAGCTGAATAAGAGGGACCTGATTATTTCTGTTACTTAGTTCCTTTCACTTTTCTCACAACAGAAAGGCCTTGGCAATGGACAGAGGAAAGCCAGAACCGTGTGACTTCAGACATGTCACCTGGTCTCTGTTGTGTTAGTAAAATGAAACTGCTGGCCATCCTCATCACCCACAGAGCTCACATTAAAAGTCCCAACTTGCTGGGCATTGGTGGCACATGCCTTTGATCCCAGCACTTGGGAGGCAGAGGCAGGCGGGTTTCTGAGTTCGAGGCCAGCCTGGTCTACAAAGTGAGTTCTAGGATAGCCAGGGCTACACAGAGGGAAAAAAAAACAAACAAACAAACCTCAGAGCTGGAGGCTTACATTTTTAATCCCAGTGTTTGGGAAACGGAGGCAGGAGAGTTACGCTAAATAAGAGGCCAGCCTGTCTTCATAGTGAGTTCCTGTTTCAAAATACAAAACAAGCAAAATATCTCCTACCTATAACTTATCCTTGCTCTCAGCCTATAATGCATGCACCAAAGTCCCTTTCTGGATTACACATGGGATATGAAAGTAGACCCCCACTCCTGTCCTTGGGAAGCCCACTCTACTATATGAATAAAAAGTAATGTATTAAAAATACATTGTGAGGGAGGGACAACTGGCTCCTGGAGACACACAGAAGAAGTGACACTTCAGAGATGACGGTGGTAGGAAAAGAATCTCCATGAACTGTCCCAAGGGAGGGAAGGAAAGGCAAGGCAGGGAGTCACATGGTTCATGGAAGAGAAATGCAGAACAAAATGAACCCCTCTTCCAAATGACAGGCTTTAGATATTCGTGGTAGATTGAATGAGAATGGCCCCATAGGCTCATACATTTGGATCACCTGAAGTGGAACTGTTTAGGAAGGATTAGAAGGACTAGGAGAGGTGGCCTTGTTGAAGGATGTCACTTGCAGTGGGCTTTGAGGTTTCAGAACCCAGTCTCTCTCTGTTTCTCTGTCTCTCCATCTATCTCTGTGTCTCTGTCTCTCTGTGTGTCTCTCTGTCTATCTCTGTCTGTTTCTCTCTCTCTCTCTCTCCTGCCTGTGGATCAGGATACAGAGCTTCTATCTACTTCTCCAGTACCATACCTGCGTGCCAGCCACCTCCCCGACACCATGATAATGGACTAAATCTAAGCAAATCCCAAAGTTAAATGCTTTTTTTCTCCAAGTTGCCTTGGCCATGGTGTCTCCTCGCAGTGATACAACAGTAACAAAGACAATATTTAACAAGGTTTAGCTGTCTGTCTTCATCCTTTCTACAACAGTTTCTCGTAGGCAGGTCCTCACTACACTGTCTATTTATAGTTCACTAGGTTGGCTGTGAGTGTCGGTAGGTCCACCCTGGGATTGTCCATCCTCTGTAAGCTGCCATTATCAGTTATTTAACCACAGTATAGTCAACACATTGTTTTTAAAATAGGTAGTGATGCTTGCTAGTAGGACATACTGAAGAAGTAGAGAAAGGAGGGTCACAAGTTTGAGACCAGACTAGATGATATCTTTAGAGTAGTGAGGTGGGTTATCAAATTGATGACCTGAATTTCATCTCTGGGCCCCACATGGTGGAAGGAGAGATCCAACTCCCACATACTGTCCTGGGCCCTGGCATAAACATCTCTCTCTCTCTCTCTCTCTCTCTCTCTCTCTCTCTCTCTCTCTCTCGTGCGCGTGCGCACACACACACACACACACACACACACACTTACACATGCACAAAGTGAATGTAATAAAATTCCAAGAGTCTATGAGTTGTTTTACAAGGCAGAAGGTTTATGGTCCATCTATATAATGATGTATGAGCTTGTCTCATGGATGCTGTATTAGTTAGGGTTTTACTGCTGTGAACAGACACCATGACCAAGGCAAGTCTTATAAAAAACAACATTTAATTGGGGCTGGCTTACAGGTTCAGAGGTTCAGTCCATTATCATCAAGGTGGGAGCATGGCAGTATCCAGGCAAGCATGGCGCAGGAGGAGCTGAGAGTTCTATGTCTCCACCCAAAGGCTGCTAGTGGAAGACTGACTTCCAGGCAACTAGGGTGAGGATCTTATACCCACACCCACAGTGACACACCCATCCCAACCAGGTCACACCTATTCCAACAAGGCCACACCTTCAGGTGGTGCCACTCCCTGGTCCAAGGATATACAAACCATTACATTCCACTCCCTAGTCCCCATAGACTTGTTCAAAAACATGAGTCTATGGGGGCCATACTTAAACATAGCATAATGCAAAATGCATTTAGTCCAACTTTCAAAGTCCTCATAGTCTATAGCAGTCGCAACAATGTTATAAGTCCAAAGTTCAAGGTCTCTTCTGAGATTCATTCAACTTAATTAACTGTAATCCCCAAAGCAAGGCAGGAAACCAGCTGGGCAAACTCCAAACTCTGCATCAACATGGCTGATGTCAAAGCAGTCTTCAGATCTCCACTCCTTTTTCCTCTTTGTTGACTGCATCAAACTGCTTTCTCTTGGGCTGGTTCCACTCCCTGTTAGCAGCTTTCCTCAGCATGTATCCCATGGCTCTGGCATCTTTAACATCTTTGAATTTCCAAGGCAATTTCAATGTTACAGCTTCTTGTTTCAGTGTCTGGGATTCCACTTGATCTTTTGGACTCCTCCTAAGGACTGGCATCACTTTTCCAGCTCTGCCCTCTGTAGCACTCTAAGCTCAGGTTGATCCACTTCACTGTTGCTGCTGTTCTTGGTGATCATCCCATGGTACTGACATCTCCAATACACAAGGGTGTTCCACTCCAACTAGGCTTCACCAATAGCCTCTCATAGGCTCTCGTCAGGGTGCCAAGCCTCAAATCCTTTGCATGACCCCTTCAGTCCTGGGCCATCAACTACAGCTGAGGCTTCACCTTCTCCAGTGGCCTTCCCTGGCCTCTCACAGTGCTAAGCCTCAGCTTCTCTCCATGATCCCTTCATTCCTTCACAAGCAGTACCACCTGAGTGACTCTTACACATTACCAAGCCCAGCCGCAGCATGAGGTACAACCTTGGGTATCTCTGGAGCACAGCTTCTTTGTGCTCCCAGAAAACAATTTCCAGAAGATTTCACCTCAGTGATGCTGGTCTCTTCTTAATCACCGCTAATTCCTTAGCTCCAGCTAACCAGCTTCAATTTTCCCAGTAGTTCCTTCCATTCTTAACTCTAGAGCCAGAGCCACATGGCTGAAGCTGCCAAGTTCTGCTGCTTACAGGAACTAGAATATGATCCCCTTGTACTATTACATTATCACTAGCTTTATGTTTTCTAAATCCTTCACTGCCTAAGCTTGGCTATCCTGGTTCTTGCTCTGTAGATTGACCTTGAATACAGAGATCAGCATGCTTGTCTCATGGGATTAAAGGTGCGTACCACCATGCCTTGATCTAATTAAGCTGGGTAGAATCTTGCCCCAAGGTCCCACTCCCTTAATCTGTTATCTCTTAGAACACAAGATTTTGTTCCATTTCACTTCTTGGTACTCCTTTAATACTCGAACCATATATTTTATATTTTGCCTTTCTAAGCTTGCTATGCTTGTTCAAACTTCTCTTTGTGAGACTTAACCAGAGAACAAAGTCTCTGCTGGGCTTCTTTGAAACTTCCTTTGTCAATGCAATTAATGCAATTAATCTGAGTCTCTTCACCTTAGCCTCAGGCAGACTTTTCAGACAAGGGTAAAAAGTAGCCACATTCTTCACCAAAATACCATAAAAACAGTCTTTATGGCATATACTGAAATTCTTCTCCTTTGAAATCTCTTGGGCCAGGTCAACACAGTTCAAATTACTCCCAGCAACAAAGTCTTCCATATTCCTACTAGGATGACCCATTAAGCCCCATTTAAAGCATTCCACTGAGTTCCAAATCCAAAATCCCAAAATTCACATTCTTTCAAATAAAAGCATGGTCAGGCCTATCACAGCAATACCCCACTCCTGGTACCAACTTCTGTATTAGTTAGGGTTTTACTGCTGTGAACAGACACCATGACCAAGGCAAGTCTTATAAAAAACAACATTTAATTGGGGCTGGCTTACAGGTTCAGAGGTTCAGTCCATTATCATCAAGGTGGGAGCATGGCAGTATCCAGGCAGGCATGGCACAGGAGGAGCTGAGAGTTCTGTCTTCATCCAAAGGCTGCTAGTGGAAGACTGACTTCCAGGCAACTAGGGTGAGGATCTTATACCCACACCCACAGTGACACACCCATCCCAACCAGGTCACACCTATTCCAACAAGGCCACACCTTCAGATGGTGCCACTCCCTGGTCCAAGGATATACAAACCATCACAGATGCAAAGTATGAGACAAGATATGGAACCTAGAAACATACAGAATGTGTGCGTTCACAATCTGTGGCCTTCTGGCTTAAAGCTAATTAGGGCACTGTGAAACCCTAGGTCTTCACAGTGTATTGTCAAGTCTCAAGGAGTCTTGTTGAGACATGTCTGGGACTAGCTCAAACTTCATAGCTTGAAATGGTTCAAAGGTCTTGGAATTGGTTTTGAATGGAACTGGTGCTTTCCCATGCTTGTAAATTAAAAAGAAATCAAACTGAGCCGAGAGTAAGTTTCTTAGAAAGAAACATGAACCCAGCCACAGGCATGGAGATACTCGTACTGTGTTAATGATGCCCTGGGCATCCAGTCAGACTGCAAAACACTGCCACACACTAGGTAGCTATTGTCAGCCCCAATTGCCCAACTTAACAGAGATAATCCTCCTCATAGGTAAGCATCAGGCATGATTTATGTGATTAACTATAGGGCATCATTAAAGGACCATATGTGAGTCGGAAAAGGCCAAGATCTTGAAGGATAGTTAAAAGGGACCCCAGCATGGGTTTCTTGAAGCTTCATTCACAGTGGCTACAGCCAGCATCGCCTGGCAGGGCCTGGCAAGAACCCAGCCTACCCTTGCCCTTACTCTCTTGAGAACCTTCTGCTCAGTGCTCAGGTCAGAGTTGTGTCTTCGCTGTGAATTTAGGGAATTAAAGCAGAAATGTCACCTGGTTTTCAACATCAAGGCAGGTTCAGGCAGTAATTCTTACACTCTATCTCCAAAGAAGCCTTTGAAATAAGGGTGGCTGGTTTGTGCCAGTTATACCAATAAAATAAAATATATTTTATTTTATGAGCATAGGTGTTTTACTTACACATATGTCTGTGTGAGAGCATTGAGTCCCTCAGCGTGGGATAACAGACAGTTGTAAGTTGCCACTTGGGTGCTGGGAATTGAATCTGGGTCCCCTGGAAGAACAGCCAGTGCTTTTAACCACTGAGCCTAGGAGCCTTTGTGGTGGGTAATCTTCAGGGTCAACTTGATGGAATTTAGAATCACCGTGGGAACACAGCTCTGGGTGAGTTTTTGAGGGTGTTTTCAGAAAGGTTTAACAGAATAAAGACCCACCCTGAATGTGGGTGGCACACTCCCATGGCTTGTAGTCCTAGAGTGAATAAAAATGCGGAGGTGGGGCTGGAGAAACCTCACTGGGCTATGCACTTGCCAGGTAAGCTTGAGTTTGGGTCTGAAAGACCCTCATAAATGCCAGGTGGGTGTGGCACCCAATGTCTTTTCCAACTTATTCTGTTTCAGTGACCCCTGTAATTCCAACCCTAAAAAGTAGAAACTGGATCCCCAGAGTAAGCTGGATAGCAAGACTAGCCACATCAATGAGCTCAGGGGTTGATTGAGAGACCCTGCATCAATGAGTAAAGTAGAAGAAAGACGGAGACATCAACCTGAATGTGTGTGAGCACATGTGCACTTACACACACACACACACATGAACACACATGGCTACACACATAAAAGCATGCATATGCACACATATTCAAACAACACACACAAGTAGAAATGGAAAAACATTTAAAAGTCTAGTGCATACAGTGGTGTGCACACAATACTTGATAAGGAACAACTGACATTTGTGTATATGTTGCCTATGCTTTTTAACCTTTATTTTAGAGCATTTTCCCCCCAAATTTGTGTTTACACAAGCACATGTGTACACATGTTTATGGAGGCCAGAGGATGACCTCAGGTCCCAGGAATGTTGTCTGCCCTATGTTTGAGACAGGCTCTCTCACTGGCCTGAAGTTCCTTCATTAGGTAAGGCTGCCTATCTCTACCTCCCTAGCACTTGGTCAGGCACTACTATGTCTGGTTTTTCTATATCAGTTCTTAATATCAAACTCAGGTCTGCATGCTTGAAAGGCAAACACCTTACTTACTGAGCCCTATCCGTTGTTAAAGCACAGTGCTGTGTGGCAGCAGCCTCACACATTTTCTGTTTATCATACACCTTGGTGTTTTGTTTTGTTTTTGTTTTTGTTTTTGAGGCAGGGTCTTACTATGTAACCATGGCTGGCCTGGACCTCACTATGCACACCAGGCTGGTCTTGGTTACAGAGATCTGGCTGTGTCTGCCTTCTGAGTGCTGGGATTAAAGGCATATGCCACCATATCCAGAAAAAGATCTGTTTTATGTGTAAGTTAACGGGTATAGTTATGTCCACCAAATCTGTGCTTACCACATCTCTAGGCTGTTCTGCCTCTACTTGCCTTTGCCTCCCAAGAGCTGAGATTAAAGGTATGCTCCACCATGCTATGATGTAATTAAAAGTCCTTGTTGAAATTTTTGAAAAAATCCCAAAGGAAGCAAGTTACATATTTTTTAATGAAATTATACTTTCATATTTGAAAACAAAATTATATGGAGTTTAGAGATGGCTCCCAGGCCCTGTCTCTGCACTTCTGTAATCACAACATGTGGGAGGTAGAGGCAAGAGTGTTAAGAGTTCAAGATCAGGCCTGGAAAGATGGCTCAGTGGTTAAGAGCACTGACTATTCTTCCAGAGGTCAGGAGTTCAATTCCCAGCAACTACATGGTGACCCACAATTTCTGTAATGGGATCCATATGCCTTCTAATGTCTCTGAAGAGAGCAACAGTATACTCATATTCATAAAACAAATCTTTTTAAAAAAGATGACCAAGATGTTCTTAAAGAGAGAGAGAGAGATCAAGCCAGGTGCTATCAGCCATATACGCCTTTAATCCAGACACTTGAAAACAGAGGCAGACAGATCTCTGAGCTCTGAGTTTGAGGCCAGTCTGGTCTGCAGAGCAAGTTCCAGGACAGCTAGGGCTACACAGAGAAATTCTGTCTTAAAACAAACAAGAACTCAAGATCGTCCCCAGCTATCAAGCAGGTTCAAAGCCAGCCTGAGATCAGAAGAACCTGTCTAAAAGAAGTCATGTCAAGTAGTTGACCCATCCGATCTAGTTTTGTGTTAATATACTCTGTGATATTTGCATAATGATGAAACTACCTAACAACACATTTCTGAGACACACACCCTTCTTAAGTCGTGTGTGTACCTGTACAGATATTACCAATGTTCTTGTGCATAGACCTCTGTATGTGCACTTCTGTGAAGAACAGGCACCTTAAAAATGGAACTGCTGGGGTCAACCTGGATGTAGCTTTCCATTTTTTTAGACAAACTACCAAATTCTGCTTCAATTTGTTCTGCCCATTCATCCTCCCATCCGTGGGGCTAAGGAAGCCTTCTTGCAAGCACAGCACTCAGAGGCTGTTGCAGAGACCTTAGCTAATGGGAGTATCTTTAAGGTTACTTATCATTCAGATCTCCTGCCAAATCTGTCTACTTCATGTCTTCACACACACACACACACACACAAAATTTGGTTTGGTTATACTTGGGGTAATGACTTTCTGCCTTCTGCACTTATAATTAATCTTAATTTATCCTTTAGCCTCTACCCGTAAATCCCTTCACAGGTGTCTTTCTCCTTCATCTTTATTAATTGTTGTACTAATATAGAGGTTTTCTCGAGTGCCCCTTCTCTCTGTTCATCATCTTATTTACTCATCCTTCACCTTGCTACAGAGATGGAACTTGGCTGTCTATGTGCACCCTGAGGATATACACAGACTCAAAGTTTAAGAAGTTTGCAAACAGCCGGGCGTGGTGGCACACGCCTTTAATCCCAGCACTCGGGAGGCAGAGGCAGGCAGATTTCTGAGTTCAAGGCCAGCCTGGTCTACAAAGTGAGTGCCAGGACAGCCAGAGCTACACAGAGAAACCCTGTCTCAAAGAAAAAAAAAAAAAAAGTTTGCAAACACTAGCCCACCGTATATTTTTTTTACCTTTATATAAATTATTAGTATCTTTCTGTCTTTGAGAGTTGTTAATAATTTCTACTGGTTAATTTTCTTTAGAAAGATAGTTTTTCTTTATAATTAAAACCTACAAAGAAAAACAACGTCCGGAGGGCCCAGTTTAATTACTGGCACCCAGTGGTGTATTAGAACTGTCAGGTCCCAAAGAAACCTGGGACAAGTTTCACTGAAAGCCCCTGGCTCCTCCCAGCACTTCTCACCCCGCCCCCTACCCTAAACCTGTCCTGCCCAGGGGCTGAGCTTCCCTTCCTGCCCCCCAGTTTCTTCTTTGCCTATAGAACCCAGCCATTTTGACCACACCCTTCTTGGCCTCTTGGTCCATGGCTTCTCTCTTGGTTTGCTTGCCCGCTCTCCTCTCCTCTTCCTCTCTCGCTCCCCCCCCCCACACACACACACCCCTCTCATAGCCCAGTTCACTCTGGACTCTTCCAGATGCCTTTGGCTGAACTTTCCCCATACTTACAATAAAACCCTTCTCCTCGACCATACCTCGGAGCAGTCATGCCCTCATCTTCATTCAAGAACCATCTGTACTTTCTCCTGGCTTCTTAGGGTGCTGTACCCATGTGGTATACAGGCAGTCATGCAGGGAAAATGCCCATACATGTAAAAATAAAATCATGCATAAAATTACTTTCTAACCCCCCCCCTTTCTAATCTCCCCTCCCACTAGCTAGCTCAGTTGGTAGCAACCCCCAAGTCTCCTCAGAGTGGTCAAAAGGGAGCAAAGGTCAGAACCAGGAAGATCAAGGTCACGATCAGCAGTGTTGTTATCAGGACCTCTGAAACCCATGACATCACATAGGTGATAGTGTGACTGACACATCTGTTGCCAAGGCAACAGCCACCATATTCCCAGAATCCACTTGGCTCACCTCCCATCTTTACCTGTGACTACATCACCATCCATATATAAAGAAAGGCCCCTTTGATCTCTCTCTCTCTCTCTCTCTCTCTCTCTCTCTCTCTCTCTCTCTCTCTCTCTCTCTCTCCCCCCTTCTCTTTCCACTGCCACCTTGCCCTTTTCTCTCTCAATAAATCTCACTTGGAACTGTTTGTCCTGGTGTGGCCTTTCTGGAGCCGCATGACAATCACAACAAGCAGCCTTAAGAAGGGAGAGGAAGGACAGACTGGTGTAGATGCATGTCCTCCAACATAGGATCAGCTAGGAGCTGATCATGCTTGCAGATCTAGACAGGACTTGCCTAAACCACCATTACAAAGCTCTCTTGAGAAAATTTGCAAAAAATTGTCTCAAGGGCCATTTTTTTCACGGTCATTTCTGGCCTCAAATTCCTGCCTATACTAAGCTGGTCCTTGCCATCAGTATAGCCCCTGTAACACACAGATGGAGGCTCGGATTTGAGCTTGCCTCTGTCATTTCATCACAAGTAACGACAATATCACGTGTGAAGAGCAGCCACATCCAAACATGTACTGTAAGAGAATGCTGATGTCTAAGAGCCAGCAACCAAACAGCAGGGTACTTGCCGGCTTGCCTGTTCCCCTAAATCTGCATAGTTCAGAAGATGAGCTAGACTAGTTAAGCCGAAAGCAGAAAGGAGGAAAAGCTAACATGCTTCTGGCTAAGGGTTTGTCTGTCTTCTGTCCTTTCAAAGAGCCAGCTCTTTCTTTCATTGACCTTGGTGTGTGTTTGTCTCGGTTTCATCTGCGTCTGCTCCGGTCCTTGTTACTGCTTTATTTTTCAGACCTTCAGTTTAATTTGTTCTTGCTTTTCTAGTCCCTTGAGACACAGAAAAAGTTTACCTGATATCTGTCTTTCTAAAGTTTATGTAGTTTATGTGTATGAGTATCTTGCCAATGTATAATCCTATGCATTGTGTGTGCCTGTGCGTGTGCGTGTGCACACAGTGCCCAGCAGGCTAGAATATTGTATTGGATCATCTAGAATAGATGCATGGGTGGCTGTGAGCCACCACATGTGCGTCTGGGAGCAGAGCCCATGTCCTCTGCAAGTGCAGTAACCACTGAGCCATCTCTCCAGCCCGATGTCTTCCTATCTTTCTAAAGAGTATATTTTTGTGGATGAATGTTTTGACTACATGTATGTATGTGCACCGGTGTGTGCCTATGGATGGCTCTGAGTCACTATGTGGGTACTGGGAACTGAACCACAATCCTCTCCAAGAACAGCAAGTGCTTTAACCACCGAGCCATTTCTCTAGCCCCTGCTATCTTCCCACCTTTTTGATGGGGCCACTGAGTGCTATGAGCATCCCTCTTCAATATGCTTATTCTATTCTTGATACAGTTCAATATAATGTTGCCGTCTTCACTTTTCTCATAAATCTTAAATTTTGTTCCTGGATTTCTTCTTTGATCCATTGGTTTTTTCCCAAATACATTCTTTTTCATGTTTTCATATCATTGCCAATGGTTTCCAGTTTTATTGTATGGTGACATGAAAAGGTATTTAATAGAATTGTAACTTTTAAATTTTTCTGAGATTTTTTTCTGTGGCTTGTGATATCATTTATCATGGAGAACAGTCTGATGTGTATTTGGAAGTGGTTGGATGGAATGTTCTATGGACATCTGTTAGGTACATTTGACGTTATGCGCAAGTTACAGGGACCCTTAAAACCACCGAGAAGCCAATTCTGCTGCAAATACATAAGAGTCTTTATTACAAGCAAGGTCTCTCACCATCCCCATTGCAGCAGATTAGAATGAGAGCCCTGAGTTTAGGGGTATAGGGTATTTATTGTAGTTACAGCAAGCTTGGGGAGTTTCCATATGGTCAGCAAGTTAATATTTTTAAAACTGCATTCCTGTCGTAATCTGCAGGAACCAAACACAGGGACAAAACCACCTGACGAACAGGATGGCCAAGTTATTTATTCTCTGCAGGATGTCTTAGGTTATCTCCACGTACCTAGATCCTGCTATTGTAGCCTGACTGTTGCTAAGGGCAGGTTGTTATAGGATGATGGCTCAGGTGGACTTAGTGATGGTCTTCCTGGAATTGGAGTTTAGCCCCTGGTCTCCCACAAAATGGGGCTTCTTCAAAACCAGCGTTGGTTGGGCTTTACATTGTCATCCGTCTGGTTTGCCTCTGCTGCTCTTAGTTGGTTTCCTGTCCTGGGGTTCTGCCCACTGCTAAAAAGTGAGATGTTCAAGGCCTGTGATAGTTAATTTAGACTGGACTAGTTAACACCGACTCATTAACGAAGCATAATTCTGGATATGACTGCGAAGGTGTCTCCAGAGAGGAAGAAGGAAGGAAGAAAGGCCCACACTGAGTGCAGGTGGCACCACTGTCATTGGGGAAACTGAGATTCAATTGAGAGCAGAGGACTTTCTTAGTCTCACTGGTTTTAAACGTACTGGAGGGCTGGAGAGATGACTCAGTGGTTAAAAGCATTTGCTGTTCTTGCAGAGGACCCAGGTTCGATTCCCAGCATGCATATGGTAGCTCGAAACCATCCACGAGAAGCATGCTGTTTGGCAAGGAAAGGAGTAAGGGTAGCTTTAAAGTCGCAGACAAAGCAGGTATGAAAGCAACTATTACCATTAAACAGCTTACAGCCAGGGCTGGGGAAGATGGCCCCGTGGGGGAAATAATTGCTTTGCAAATGTGAGAACCAGCTGCGAGGGTTTGGTGGCTCACCTCAGCCCACAAGAGACAGAGGCAAGGAACCCTGGGAGCAAGCTGACTTGCCAGACCAACTGAAATGGAGAGTTCTGGGTTTGTGAGAGACCTTGCCTCAATATGTAAGGTGCACAGCCGTGGAAGGAGACTCGCATGTCCACCTCAGGTTTACACACACATAAGGGCACATGTGCATGGACACACACACTAGGCGAGGTTCAGAAAGGGAGGCTTATCCATCTGGTAACTGCGGCAGGGATGCTCTCAGAGAGATGCAATCAAGTCAGGAAGGCTAGCGAGGAAAGAGGGGAGGCCACACTGCAGGATGTGGGAGAGCATCCCCTGTAAAGAGCACAGCTCAGTGGATGTTGTTGGACAGTTTGCACCAGGAACAGGGCCTTTTAGACATGTTTGATCTTGTTCTTTGGGCTTCAGGTGTGTTCTCCCAGGGTGTCTTCTCTTACCCTCCTCCTGTCTCTCTCTCCTCCTGGCTCACATATGCAATCTTATATGCACACACGCCCACACTCGCAGAAATAAAAACAAGACAGCTTTGCGTTTCAGAAGTGACTTTGAACTTTTAAACAGTGTCGAAGAAACTGTCTAAAGCCTTTGAGAATTTTTAAAGGTGGGTGAAATGCATTTTCATTATGAGATGAAAATGAGGCTTTAGGGGCCTAGGATTTAAAACTATGCGTTTGGGTGACAACGGGTGGAGTTATAATGGTTAACCTTCACTGTCTTCTTGACCATATTTCGAATCATCATGGATCCTGCCCCCTGTTCTTTTTCTGGTAGTGTTGAAGTTGCCTATCGTGGGCTGTGCCTGAATGTCTTGGCACAAGGACCTGCAGGGTCTTAGGACACACCAAGGCCAAGGTGACATGAAAGAGACCCCCTTTTATGCCATGGCTTTGACTCTTCTTAATGCTCTGCGGGTGTTGTTTTTCAACAGCACACATCTCCGGGAGCCCGGGTTACTTACCTGGGGAAAAAGCATCTCTTCAGACCCTCACCTGAGAGTCAGGGCACAGTGTCAGTGGGCACAGAAACAACAGATCCTTGAGCTTCATCATCCCCACCCCCACCCTGCCTCGGCCTCCCTCTCTCACCAGCCTGGCCTGAGGCTTGCTGTCCTAGACAGTTTACAAGGAAACAACAGTCCCTCTCCTCCAGCTGCTAACCTGCTGTGTCAATTTCACCAGTTAATAAATGACTGGAGAAGGCTTAATTGCATCAGAAGAAATTGACATCAGCTGGTGCTTAGCCCCCACTCAATTAATTTGTGCTCCTAACAGGGTGGAGCAGGGGCAGAGGCCATTAATCACATACATTGGTGCCAGCTGCAGCCTGCCTTCTGCATCTTTAGTCACCCAGGAAGTGAATGAGGTAACCCTTTGGGGTTACTGATGGCAGGGGGGGTCCCTTTGAGAGAGCAGAGATCTCTAGTCTAATGGAGAGTGGCTTTTAGTGTCCTTCCCCATCTATGTTCCACTTCCCAGACCGATGTGCTCTGAATTCCCACCTCAGGACTACTAATGTACTCAGCCCTAAGGGCGCAGAACCCAGAACCAGCCTTGACGTGGGTACCAGATGATGTCACTGACTCTGCAAGGTCACCCCTCCTACATGCTTCCCACCCCACCCCTGCTGTCTCCAGACTGAAACCTCCCAAAGACCTTCATTCCTGTATCACTTCCCCAAAGGGCCAGACGGCAAGATGGCAAGATCTAAGCCTGGTACAATACAGACCCCGCCCACTGTGGGTGTGGCTCTGGGAGGTTTTGGGGGGTCTCTGCCTCTTAACCTGTAATTTGGTTGATTGTTACTACAAATCTGCTTCAAGAAAGTACACTCCAGGGGACACCTCAGCTCCTGGTGAAATTTGTATAGCCCTTCTGGAAGGACAGACAGCAGGACCAGAGGCAGGATGCTCCACACCCAGTGCCTCTCCAGGTGCATCTGTCTCGACCCTGCTGTGTGGTCAAGCAAGTTACTTATCCTCTCTGTACTTGGCTTCTCCCTGTTAAATAAGATATCAGGGGCCAGCTCCCTTAAGAGTCTTTGCATGTCCATGAACCATATGTCTACACTGAAAATCATGGGAGCAGGCTGACTATGACTTATGACTGGCACTCTACAGTCTATAAGAACACCAGCAACTGTCTTTTGGAAATAAGATAAAAAAGCAGCTGGATTGGGCTGAGGTGTGATTTGTGGGGATTGCTGTGAGGTTTTGTTTTGATTAGAGGGGAGCTGAAGAGATGTCTCCACTGACTATACTTTAAAAGGAGTCTCAAGACCTTGCCCTTGAGCAAAGCCCCACTCAGCACGCTCCTTCCAGGGGCTCTTGGTAACTCTTTGCTTAGCCCCTGGGTATCTGGGAGCCACCCGCCCACTGGGATTGGCTCACTAACTATTGGGTAGAGCAGTGGATCAGCCACAGCTCTTCTTGCTAGTGGGTGGAAAGGAAGCATTCACAGCTCAGCAATGGCTTTGCCAAAGAGATTTCCTCTCTAGCTCTTCACCAAATTACTGATCCCCCTTCTGTGTGCATGGAGTGTGGGTCTGGATCCTGAGACAGACTCCTTGTGTTTCCACTGTTCATTCAGCACATGGCCAGAATAGGGGACCTGCCTGAATACTCTGTGGTCTTCTGCCTTCTATTCATATGCTTTGAAATCTCACTCCAAATTCAGTAGGAGCACAGAAGGCCAGTTCCCACTTGATCCTTGACAAAGTCTGCCCAAATAGGCCTTACAACATAACCACTGGCCGAATTAGAGCCAGCAAGAGAGGGAGTTAGCTAGTGAGAGGGAGTCTGAATCTTGAGCCTGTCCTTAGAAGGGACCCACTACTGCTTTTGCATCAGGCATTCCCATTCATACCTGTCATATGGTTCAAAGGGCAGGAACATCCTTGAGAAAAGCAAGCCTGAGTCGGGCATCTCCAGCGTCAGGAGCAAGAACTACCCAGATGGAAGAGGAGGGTGATGTGTGGAGAGGGTCACTCTCTGGGTTTCTTTTCAACTTTTCCCAAGCTCTGCTCCCAAGTCCTGCTGGCCTTAGATCTGCACCAACCCCTGAGCTCTGGCTTCAGGGCATAGAGAAACAGAGCGTGCTCAGTGGTAGCTGGTTCCATAGATGTCACTAGTGATCGGATCCCCTCCCAGGACACCTGAGGCTGAGCACCATACACAGCACACATACCTGAGTGGAGTTTGAAAGGTTGTAGGTGGGTCCCTGTCCCCACTGAGCCTCTTGCCCCAGTGTTCTTCTCCTGAAGTGGACGGAGGGTTATAGACAGCAGAGCTGAAAGAAGATGGAACTGAGTATGGTCTTCTAAGAACTGAAGAACTTCTAGCTTGTCTGACCAACCTCCACATCCCAGTAACCTTGCCCACTCTTGTCTTCTCCAGCAGGGACCCATGATGCCCTTGGCCATAATGCCTCCCCAGCTGCTATCTGCTCATGTTCAGCCTGCATGAGTGAGCCACCGCTGCTCCAGCTGTTTCCTGTAAGTACAAAGCACAGGCCAAAGCTTTCTTCCCAGAAGATCTGGGCCCCAGGTAGGAAGGGGGGTTGCTGAGGGCCTGCTGTAACAGCCTTAGACTCAGAGAACAGGCCCTCAGAATTCTTCAGTGGGGAGGTTTTCCTTTGGGGACACTTTTCCTTCGGGTTAGCCACGAGCGAGTTGTTCTGCCCAGCTCTGAGGGGACCTGGGTGGGAACACAGGAACTTTGGTCTCCTTTTCATGAAGCTATTGAAGAGGCAGAGGGCGCCCAGTAGTAGCCTGGAGATCCTAGCTCTCTGTACCTGCTACCCTGTGATTGAGATAGATCTCTGAGAAGTCTGGCTTCTCCACCTGTGTAGTGAGATTTTATTTTATTTTATATTTTGGAAAGATGCAAGAAGGTATATTAAATTTTTTTTTTGCTATGAAACAAGTGTAGCAGCTTAAAACTGTGCACACAGAACATCTCGGAGTTTCTGTGAGTCGAGAATTCTGCTATGCGGAGCTAAGGCCACTGCTTCGGCACTGGTGGAAAGCCTGCATCTGAGGTTTGGGATTGTGATCCCGTCTGGAAACTTGAGTGGATGGGAAACAGACTTGCTTCTGTTCTGATGTGTGCAACGGATGCTGTGATGGTTCTGTTAGTTCTGAGCCATGGACAAAGAGCCTCAGCTTCCAGCCTTCAATTGGCCACAGTCTGCCTACACTCTCCGGTCACATGGATCTCCCAACATAGCAGCTCAGAGCATCTAAGCCAGCAAAGGGAAAGTTGCCTCATGACAAAGGAGCATGCACCTTGAACCTGCCTATTCCCTTTTCATCCTATTATCCTATTATCTTTGTTGCCTTTTGCAGGTTCTTAGAGGCAAGTCATAGTTACATCCACATGGGAAAGAAGGGCAGTATGCAAGGCCACACACACACATACACAGAGGGGAGGCCAGGGCCTAGTGCAGGGAGAGAGGCACTGTTCTTACAAGGGGAAGCCCTTGTCTTCTACAAATCCCAGCAGAGTGGACTAAGGCTTTCAAAGCCAGTATGGTGGCCTCACAGCTGACATACCAGCACTCGAGATTCTCATGCAGGAGGATTGCTACATGTTTGGGCTACATAGAAAGCTCCAAGCCAGCCTGAGTTACAGATCAGAATCCTGCCTCAGAGAGAGAGAGAGAGAGAGAGAGAGAGAGAGAGAGAGAGAGAGAGGAGAGGAGAGGAAGAAGGAGGAGGAGGAGGAAGGAAGGAAGGAAGGAAGGAAGGAAGGAAGGAAGGAAGGAAGGAAGGAAGGAAGGAAGGAAGGGAAAGAAAGGAAAGGAAGGGAAAGAGAAAGGAAAGGAAGGGCAGGGCAGGGCAGGACAGGACAGAAAAGGAAAGGAAAGGAAAGGAAAGGAAAGGAAAGGAAAGGAAAGGAAAGGAAAGGAAAGGAAAGGAAAGGAAAGGAAAGGAAAGGAAAGGAAAAAGAAAGCCTCTGTCTTGCTAGCAGCCTTGGCATGTACACATTTTGTATGTGCCTTACATGTTTTAGGGGACATGGAAGGAGGGGGACATTCACTGACCTTATCATGGCATCATATAAAGTCTCTCCAGCATGAGATTCATCTCCTCCCCCCACCTACCAACCAGATGCTTCAGGAACCAGAAACAAGGCCTAGCACACATCTGGGCAAAGCCAAATCCACCTTCAAGGAGATGCTCAATTTTGCAGGTGGAATTAAAAGTTGTAGCTTGCTGACCCCTAGTGGTCAGTTAAAGTAATAACTGTCAGCCTGTGACGTGTTACTGGGAACCAATTTCCCAACTTTTATTAAGTTGTGTATCATGGCACAATGTATAGAGTTTGGAGCAGCAGGTGTGGGAAACAATATAAGACAGTTTACAACTACCCACACACATATTGTATCAACCGGCTATGAAAGTGTGTCCCAGCCAAGCGGTGGTGGCGTACACCTTTAATCCCAGCACTCGGGAGGCAGAAGCAGGCAGATTTCTGAGTTCGAGGCCAGCCTGGTCTACAAAGTGAGTTCCAGGACCCCCAGGGCTATACAGAGAAACCCTGTCTCGAAAAAACAAAAAACAAAAAACAAAAACAAAAAAAAAAAGAAAAAACAAAAACAAAACAAAAAAAGAAAGAAAGAAAAAAGTGTAGAACAGAGACTGACATAAAGGCCATCCAGAGACTGACACACCTGGGGATTCATCCCATATACAGTCAGCAAACTCCAACACTATTGTGGATGTCAAGAAGTGCTTGCTGACAGGAGCCTGATATAGCTGTCTCCTGAGAGGCCCTGCCAGAGCCTTACATATACAGAGGCAGATGCTCGTAGCCAAACATTGGACTGAGCACGGGGTCCCCAATGGAGAAGGTAAAGAAAGGACTGAAGGAGCTGAAGGGGTTTGCAACTCCACAGGAGGAACAACAATATCAACCAACCAGACCACCCCCACTCCCCCAGGGACTAAGCCACCAACCAAGGAGTACACATGGCTCCAGCTGCATATGTAGCAGAGAACGGCCTTGTCAGGCATCAATAGGAGGAGAGGTCCTTGGTCCTATAAAGGCTTGATAGATGCCCCAGTGTAGGGGAATCAAGGGCAGGGAGGTGGGAGTGGGTGGGTTGGTGGGTGGAAGAACACCCTCATAGAAGCAGGGGGAGGGGGAATGGGAGAGGAGGTATCCTAGAGGGGGGAAACTGGGAAAGGGGATAACATTTGAAATGTAAATAAAGAAAATATCCAATTTTTTAAAAAGAAAAGTAAATAAAGTGTGCCTCAGCATTCTCAATTGTTAATCACTGTGCCAGCAGGATATATAAATGTTTGTCACTTCCTTACAAGCCCCAAAAGTGAATTCTCTAAGATTATCATATTAAAAAGTTGTCATGGGGGAGGTCACAGAAAGTCACATTGCCCTTAATCTTGCCAAGAGGCAACGCTGAGATTTGGACTGGGCTTAGTCCTGCTCACAATGAGTAGACTGTAGAGTCTCTCCTACTACGCTAATAGATTTTTTTTTTTCTAGGAGAAAGGAATGTGACTTTTGATAAAGAGCTTGCTTACCATAGGAGCTGGGGCAAAGGGACAGAAGCAGAGCAGGGGTTGGTCAGGGAGGCCTGGTCTGGGAGGGCCTGGTGGGTCAGGGAGGCCTGGTGGAGGGACATGTGTAGCTGAGAGACTGCCCTAGCAAACAGGCTAACATACCTGTTTGTCCAGGTATATACCATAGCGATGTCTCCATGTCTTTATTATTGAATCTCAGGCAGTAAACCCCCCAAACCCCCGCAATATACAACTTAGTAGAAGGCTTAAGGTATTTTTGCATCAAAAGAAAAATGGCTCCGCAATTATGAGCTCTTGCTGTTTTGTTTTGTTTTGTTTTATCCCCCAGAAGATCTTGATTCAATTCCCAGCATCCACATGGGTAGCTCACAGCCATCTGTAACTTCAATTCCAGGGGATCTAAAACCCTATTCTGGCTTCCTCAGGTACCAGGTACACACATGTGGTACACAGGCATTCACACAGGCAAAACACTCATATGATATATATATATATATACATATATATATACACACATATTCACTATATATATATATATATTCACTAGTACCCACTAGAATAAGACTTGAGAAGTAGAATATGGAAAGGTATTGCTGTAGAATCCAGAATTGAGGCAAGGGCTCGGGAATGGGGCAGCCAAGGAAGGTTACTTGGCGCTCTGAAGGATCAGCTTTCTCTGAGCAAGTAGAAAAAGATGATCATATGCCACCAAAGCCCCTCAGGACCTCCCATCACCTCTAAAGGAATCAAATCTCAGCTCCTCTTCTGTTCTAAAGCCCTGTAACTCGAAGTCTTCGGGACTTTTCTTCCACCCTCTTTGTACCAGAGTAACTGCAGGGAATTTCTATGCCTCTTAGCCCAGTCTGGTTCCCAAATAACTACTGACACAAAGGTCTATTAAGTTAATTAACAAGCTGCAAACCTAGGCTTGCAGGTTCTGAGCTATCCCAACTCTAAGGCTATCTACTTCCCAGCCAAAGGACCTTTAATCTGTATCACCCTGGCTCGCTCTGGTCCATGTGCCTTCTCTCTCCCAGCTATCTCCTGGCAAATCCTCCCAGTCCCTCCCCATGGTCTATCTTTGTTCCTGTGGTCCTTCATTTCCTTCTCTCTCCCTGGGACCCCTGGCTGGGATCCAAAGTCCAACCTTCCCATTTCCTCTGCACAGCTAATTGGCTGATAAGCTCTTTATAGACCCAAGGATGGTGAAGAAGAATGTTTACAAAACACTGAGAGAAAACCAAAGTCAGCGGGTACTCAACTCTCTGTGTTGATTTCTCATCAACATTTGAATAATACAAGAATAGTCTTTATCCACTGCACAAGAACAACACTCCAACAAACCTTGTCTACTTCATGCCGACCCCCAGTGTGTCCCAACCTTCCCAGATTTTTTTTTAGTTCTCAGGGCCTTGCTCCACCAGCCATTCCCCCTCCCTCTTCCTTCTCCCCCCCCTCCCCCCCCCCCCATGTTTTTCAACCCCTGGACTGCTTCATTTCTATCAGCACCACCTTCTCTCAGCTTACAGGATTCATCTCAGACTTGTGGGAGGCATCTTCCTCAGTAATCAGCGCGCACACACACACACACACACACACACACACACCTAAGAGCCAGGACTGCTACAGGGAGCTTCAGCTGAGGGAACAATGGGGGCTGAGAAGAAGGTAAATGGTGGTGAGCCTGCAGTTGGGGAGGGCAGAGCCTTTGACACTGGAGGTGATGGGAAGTCCTGAGGGGCTCTGGTGGTACATGGTCATGTTTCTCCATGTATTCAGATCTTACACATCCTTCAAGGCACCAAGCAGCCTTACTTGGCTGCCCCATTCCTGAGCTCTTGTCCCAATTCTGAATCCGACCGACCGCAATGCCTATCCATGTATTCCACTCTTCAAGTCTTATTTTGGTAGAAGCTAGTCAACTTAAAACTATGTATCTATTTTCAGGCAGTGCCAGAAAGATGCTGGAGTCACAGGCAGGCACAGGAGGGGCTAAAGAAAGGCGGAATGACAGTGGAAAGCATGGGTCTTACACACAAGCCTAGGAAGGTTTGTTAGGAAGCCAGTACACCAGTTCAGCCTGAACTGGCACAGGGGACAGAAGACCAAAGACGATCAAAAGACTCTGAGATAGTTCAGCCAGCACAGCGTGGCACCTCTGATCAGACTAATGTGCAAATAAATCTCTTGAGACTTTTTTAAAATGCAAATTCCCACTCCTTAGGCTCCTGGTGAACAGGGGACCCCTTGTTGCTTCACAGCCAGGTTTGTAGCAGCGAAGCTGCTTGGTACCTCTAAATGCAGTAGAAGCTGTAAAAGCAATGATAGATTCTAGCTAGCCTATATAAAAGACACACAACTCAGCTATTTTCTTTATAAGCTCTAAGCCTCAATCGGGCAGATGTTGGAGCTGTTCTAACTTACATCCCAGCCACATGTCCCTTGTTATTTGCTGTTTCTCCTGGCCACGTGCTCATGGTCCATCTCCTCATGGCTCCTTCCTCTCCTCTCCATCTCCCCTCTTCTTCATCTTTCCTCTTTGGCCTACATCTGCCTACACCCATCTACTGCCCAATCACAGGCTTTAGCTTTTTATTGACCAATTAACTTGGGGAGGACGGTTACATAGCATCTCGTGGTATACGCGATGATCTCCTCATGAGGTGAGCAACCAGATTTGGGGGGGGGGCAGTATTTAGCATTTGAATACATAGCTGCACTAGACCAACCCCAACAAGAAGCAGGCTTTCTAGGAGCACCTGGTGGGCAGATGGTACCTTTGAGTGAAGGAATGGATACCCCTTCATCCAGGTGACCACACAGGATTCATGGCTTGGTAAGCAGGGTGCAGCTGAGGCCAGGCTGCAATGGAATCAGGACAGATAGGGACAACTTAGAGCAAAATAGTGCCTTTTTCCTGTGGGTATTGAGTTTGAGGTAACAGTGAACATCCAAGTGCTGTGTCAGGAGTAACATTCTCTTCCCAATATCTCTGTCCCTTTTGCTGTCTTACAGGTCATCGCTCCCTTCACTGAATGTAAGTCCTTGAAATCCTCCCTCCATCCTCAAGCCATGAAGCCACCACTGTCCAGCAGGGGTGTGGGTGGGGTCCCCATATGCCTGGAAGCTCAGAAACCACCTCTCACTGGCCTGCCAAAGGCCAGAATGGCCTTACCCACAACCTGCTTCTGTCCTACTCATTTGACTCCAAGAACCAAGACCAGTTTTCCTAGCCTAGTCATGGCCTTCTTGGATCCAGAATGTTGCCTGCCAGCTCTCTCTGGGCTCATGTCCCCAAAGTTTCAGAAGCCAGTGATATTTGTCCCCAAGAGAGAAGTGATACAGAGCCTGGCTTGTAGGGGGAGCCAGGCTAGGTACAATTCCAGGCAAATAGGTCAAAGCCTCAGGGCAGTGACGCATGTGCAGAACATGGATAGTGAGTAGCCGTCTCAAAAGGTTAATGTGATGACTCCTGAGGCATTGTGGGAAATGGGGAATACTTAGCATAACTCCCCACAGACAAAGCCCTTCTGGTATTTCTTCTTATGGCTACGGGAGCAGGAAGTCATGAAGGAGGCGAAGGCTGAGGAGGAATAATAGGGTTTGTTTTGCAAGCATAAGGACCTGGGTTCAGTCTCCAAAGAGGACCCGAGTCTGCTCCCTAGACCTCACATTTAAAAAGAGTCAGATGTGATGACGGGCATTTGTAATCCTAGGATGAGAGTCTGAAACAGGCAAATCATGGGGCTCCTTGACCATCTAACCTAGCCTTCTTGGCAAGTTCTGGGCTAGTAAGAGGTTTTGTCTAAGAGAGAGAGAGAGAGAGAGAAGGCTGGGGGGGGGGGGTATGTCTTTAATCCCAGCATTTGGGAGGCAGAGGAAGGTGAGTTCAAGGCTTGCCTGAACTCACCCAATTCCAGGACAGCTAGAATAACGTAGAGAAACCCTGTTTCAAAACAAAACAAAAATAATAATAATGATGATAGGAACAACACCCACGGTTGTCCTTTGGTCTTCACATATACCCCGCATGCATATATACATAACAACAACAACAACAATAGTAACAATAGTATTGGAGGAGGCAAAGAGAGAAACCAAATGACACAAGGAGAAATGGAGCAGTCAGTGCTCTCTGTCTTTTCCCTCCTGCAGCCAAGGGCCCCACCCCACTCTGGGTTAAGCATAGCAAGTCCTCTCTACCTTCAGGAAACCAGTGCGGGCCTGGGTTCACTCAGCTCCTGTCCTCCTGTCTACTGCTGTGCAGAGAATGTGGACCAACTACTCCTCTCTTACCGGCATACATCTTTGCAGAGTTTGATGGGGCGCCGGGCGGATGACAGCGGGAACGGTTGTGATCACTGGCGGAATCCTAGCTACAGTGATCCTCCTCTGTATCATTGCTGTTCTGTGCTACTGTAGGCTCCAGGTCAGTACCGTGGGCCTGTGGTCAGAGGCTGGAGGGACACAGGCAAGCCACTTCTCCTCGATGGGGGCAGAAACTGGAGGCCCGCTTTGGAGGCAATAATGCCCAAAGCCATAGAATATGGAGTATAAGTGAAGGAGGCTGAAAATTGAGCGTGTTCAGAAGGAAGCTGTTCATCACCCCCCCCAACACACAGACAGACAGACACACACACACACACGTTTTCTGCACCCCACAGAGGCACCCCAGAATGTCCTGGAAAGGTTCAGGGCTCTCCCTTTCACCTCTGAGATTGGTGGCCTTGGTAGGAAAGTCACCGCCCTGGGAGACTGAGAGCTGCTGAAGCAGCCTCCAACCCTGGCTTTGCGTTCCCTGGCGATGTGTCTCCCACTCTGCTCCCCCTGCCCACCAGGACACACTGAGCAAAAGGGAGAAGTGCTGGCCTGGTGAAGCTGGGAGTCCATGCTTGTGAGATGAGGGTCTCTAGTTCTAAAGCCTATTTCCCTTCCCCAACGAAGTGGCCTGCATGAGGTCCCCGGTAAAAGACGGAGGAGGTTTTGTTCCTGTGTACACTCACTAGTGATGGAGGAGGGGGAGCTAGACCTCCTCTTAAGCATCCCTTTTCCTCCCCACCCCCAGTATTACTGCTGCAAGAAGGGCACAGATGGCGAGGATGCTGAGGAGGAAGAGGAAGAGGAGGAACACGGCCTTTCCATCCATCCCCGAGTCCCCGCCTGCAATGCCTGCAGCTCCCAAGTCCTGGACGGCAGAGGCGGCCTGGCACCTCTCACCAGCGAGTCCTGCAGCCAGCCGTGTGGGGTGGCCAGCCACTGTACCACTTGCTCCCCTTACCGCACCCCCTTTTACATACGGACAGCTGACATGGTGCCCAACGGGGGCGGAGGCGAGAGGCTCTCCTTCGCCCCTACACACTACAAAGAGGGGGGAACCCCATCCCTCAAGTTGGCAGCACCACAGAGTTACCCGGTAACCTGGCCAAGTTCTGGGCATGAGGCCTTCACTAATCCAAGGGCTATTAGTACTGATGTATAATCCTTTCACCCTGATCTGCACACACCCAACACTGCTGTCCCAGCAGGAGCAGTGGAGTGTTAGAGGGGACGCTCCAATCGCCCTCTCCCCCAGAAACCATATCAGTTTCTCTGGCTTCCATAGCAGAGGTACAGTAGGATGTGTACAAGTAAATGCTTGAGGACCAGGGCAGAACCTGTCGCCAGCCCTGTGGCCCAGAGGTAGGGACCTGATAGGTCTGCAATGTCACCAGTTTCTCTCTGGGGATTTTCTCTCTGACAATCAAGCTCTATATGACACCTTCCAAGAAGCCCCAAACCCTTTGCTTTGATGGGTTGTGTAAAGACGCACCAGGGAAAGCTAAGCAAAGGTTAGGGAGGCTTTCAGAGACCTTGGGAGATGAGGTGGGCAGACCTAAAAGAAACGGACACAAAGGGTGAGGGTTAGACATCCCAGAGTTGGAGAGGAGAGAGGAAAGGGCGTTAACGGAGCCCCTCGGGGTTTGCTTGCTAGAATGCACACATGAGCTAGTTTACACTCTGTTATTTACTTGGGTTGCCTGCTCTGATAGGAATATTGAGTTCTGGAAACACCACATCTGCTAATCTAGTCCCTCCTCATGAAACACAGCAAACTGATGGATGCTAAGCACCACAACACACGACTGCTTATGGGGACTGTAGCAAGAAGAGTCTATATAACTTTGTCTCCCCTTCAAGTCCTTTCTTATGCCCCCCTGCTAGAGAAACTTTTCCAGGTTTCAATCATTATAGTTCTAGAAGTCCAGTGAACAGATAGATCACATTGATTCGCCCCATCCCTCCATGCCTTGCCACATAGACTCACCCCTCTGAGGGTGTGAGGATGCCCATTCCTGGGGTGGGGGCTGGCTTCCTCTCATATCCATCACCACCAACAGCCATGTGGCTTTGCCTCCTTCAGGAGCTGCAGAGCAGAAAGGTCCAGGGTACCAACAAGTAAGAAAAATCTGACCCTTTAGCAACTGGACCTAGAGGCAATTAAAGTGGCCAGTCTCCATGGCAACCAGAAGGCAGGAACTGAGGCAATGGTGCCACAGTTAAGTTCCCACATACCTGCATAAGCTCCTCGAGAGGCTGGTGCATCCCATGAGTGTCCATCTATGATGTGACATTATTAACAGGACATTTTATCCCACAAGGGGCTGTGGCCTTCTCCTCTGAGTTTTGGGGGGATCTCCTGAAGGTTGGCTGTGTCTTTGTAATTAGATTTTATGCTTGCCTCTTGGTAATGAGCTATTTTGCTGTTTCAGGTCCCAACACCTCCCACTTTTCATCTAGCAGTGGCCTTATGGGGTTTTTGTTTTTGTTTTGTTTTGCTTAGTGTAGTTTAGTTTTGGGTTTGTTTGTTTGTTTGTTTTGTATTTTTAGTATGTCTATAAGTTCTCCAGTTACCTCCGTGATTCAAGGGTCGCTGTCCCCATTTCTAAAAATTAATGCCTGCACATTCCAGAGTCTCGGAATGCTATGGAGGGTGGGCTGGTTTTTCTCCTGAAATCTTGTTGACTGTTGGTTGGTCGGTCTGACAAAGGCAGGGTGCATCTTACATGTCCAACTGTAAATAATGAACACAGAGTTAAGAAGCAGGAGACACTCTCTGCTCATGTTCTGTCCACTTCTTAGCTCCTGGGACCAGTCAGGTGTCTTCACTCAGACATCCAGTTTTTCTCCAGGAAAGAAAAGCTTGTCCCTTAATGTTCCACAAATCTGAGACGTCTTAGACCTGCTCATCAGCCTCTTGCCTTCATCCAGGCCAGGGCTGGGTGGACTCTCCTGCTGACTGCCCCTGGGTACAGGGACATTTGTTGTGGGTTAGAAACCACAAAAGGGGTGCTAGGAGGAAGCACCTACAATTAGAAGACAAAATCATTTGAATTGCTGTCGGGGCTAAGGCTGTAGCTCAGTTGATAGAGCTCTTGCCAGGCCTGCACAAAGCCAGGTCTGCACAAAACCTCAAGTCTCCAGCACTGCATAAAAGCCAACGTGAAGGGTACACCTCTATACTGGGGAGGTAGAGGGAGGTAGTTGTTCAAGGTCATCCTTGGCTACATAGAAGTTCAAGGTCAACCTGGGATACCTGAGACACACACCCCTCTCAAAACAACAAAAACATTTGTTCAACTCCCTACTGAGCAACCTCAAAAGGCACAAGTACTGCCCTGGGAGCCTCAGCAGGAGGGCTAACCTCTCCCTCTCCCTCCCCGGTGCAGAGGGATGGCTCTGCAGTTGCCGTGCACCTAGTCCCTCCCATCTGCTCATCCTGGGGCATGTGCGACCCTTTGATTTGCTGCAGGGCCTGCCAGCTTTCCCCACTTCCTCACTACCAGCCCAGTGCCTTGCTCTCCTGTGGTCCCACAGCTTCACCCTAGATAACAATGCCATCGTACCCATGCCTTTGGGTAAACCAAGAGAACCCAGCCATCTGTAAGCCACGTTCCTACTATGGGCTCTGGGTATAAAGCACTCTTTGCCTTTGTGTCTCCAGCAGGGCCACACTTCAAAATCTGGATCCCAGGTATCAGAGGGGAGGGGGAATACACACTGCCCTTCAGCCCACATTGTTCAAGGCGCAGGTTCCCACCTTGGCTACAGGTCACCTGACCCCCTCACTCTTCACTGTAGCATCATGAGCATCTTCCATCCTGGGGGAGAGGAGGCTCACCCAATTCGGCTGTTCTGTCCCATTAGCTGCTGAGTCTGTACCATGAGATACAATTTGTACACTCTTCAAACGGAACCCTAAACAGGCAGAGAAGGGAGGCCCGGGGAATAGCCAGCCCTCTCCACCATCCTTCTCCACATCACTCCGCTCCTCCTGCTGCAGATTTCTTGTCTTGTTGTATCTTTGATAACTTGGAACACAAACCAAGCGAATGTCAAAATAAAGGAGAAATTTTAAATAGAAACCCCAGAGGGTCTGCCTTCCACTCTTTACCTGGGGGTGGGACAACGGTGCATGGCTTTAAAATGAATATTCATCTGAACACCGGAAACATCCAAAATCTATGCACTCCCTCTCCTTTTCTGCTCACACATTAACAGAGCTCTCACAAAGCTGACCCAGCAAGGGAACTCTCTTTACTGGGTCAGCCATCACAACCTGGGAACATTTCCTGTGTCTTGGGAAAAAGGGGCTTTAAGTGTGCCAGAGATAAGTTCTGGGTTGCAGAGAAAGATACCCCAATTCCATCTCAAGTGACTGGGCAAGGCAAACCTTACTACAGATCAAAACTATACTACTCCGAAGAGTGAACACACCCAGACAGGAAGCACCTCTGGTTTTTGTTCTCACTCAAGGGGTGACTCTTTTTCCCATTACCTGAGATCCTCGCGGGCCTATTCTGTTGGCTTGTCTGAAAAGAATTAGTGTACAGGAACTGTAGGAGCAAGAGGGAAGGGCTCATTGCTCCAAGAGAGAAAAGGCCCCCTCATAGCTCAGGGCCTTTGCATTCCCAGAAAACAGCAGGGCCTTTGCGTAAACAAATATTTAACTGGGTGGAAAAGCTATTAAAATGCTTGCATAAAAGTCTTACTTAGTGGGGGAGATAAAAAGATGTGACTTTTTTGTCCAAAACACAAACTTCACAGTATTTATTTGGTAGTTCTTAACAGGTGTCCTGCCCAAGATGGTGAACTCACTGCGGGGCAGTACAGACTTCTGCCTTTCCAGGCCTGTACTTTCTCCTCCTCTCTACTTTTTGAGTCAATTCATTGTTTCGTAGAAGAGTTAACAGCGTTACACAAACAGCCTTGTGTCTGATGGGAAAGGGAGAGAAGGGAGACAGTTGCAGAGCCTACAAAAACAAGAGAGGCTGGAATGGAGGCTAGACAACAGAGAAGGAACTTTGAATGTGATGGGGAGAGGCCAGGATACAGCGGGGATTATGGTGCCTTTAGTCCAGCACTCTGGAGGCCTAGGCAGGCAGATCTCTGAGTTCCCAGGTAGCCTGGTCTATTGAACAAGTTCCGGGAAAGCCAGAGCTGCTCAGAGGAACCAGGTCTTTAAAATCCAGAAAAACAACCAAAGGTCAGGGATGCAGTCAGCGTGTCTGCATGTGTGTCACACAAGAGTATGAATGCATAGCTCTCCCCACCTCAGGGCTATGAGTACAGCTGAGTGGGCCGCAGCTGGTGGCCAGGACATTCCTGTTAAGACCTCTGGCCCCGCCACAGCCCTTCTCTGGAATCACCGGAAGTGTTCAGCTTTGCCTGGGGAACAGCTGGCCTCTGTTCTGCTAGAGGGGCTCACTTCTGAGAACCAAGGAGCCTGAAGCACATTTTTGTGGCACTTTACCCCCATTACTCTGGGGGTGCCCTTGTCGGACCCCCAGGGCCCAGGTATAGAGAACGCAACCCCCAGAAACACAGCTTGGCGATAGATCGCTGTAATAACAAGAGGTTTTTATTCCGAGGCGCGTGGGGTTGCTCAATCTCGCAGAGAGAGTCAACCCCGATTGTCTAAAATACAGTTGATTTATACTTTTTGTGAAGGGGCTCACACAGCTATTTTATTATTGGCTAATAAAGCAACAGTATAATTCTAATTTGGCAGAAAACGTAGTCAGCAATCAGCAAGGTCAAAGCAGTTTGTAGTTTTCCTCAGAATTCAGACTGAGGAGGGGTAGGGAAGTTTTCTCAAGGACAGTCATTTCTGGCAGCTGTGGCCTTTATGTCCACTAGTCTGTCCCTGCAGATAGGGAAGGGGCCGGGTGGTCTTGAATTTGTTTACACTGTCAGGGAAAGGGAGGATTCTTTAAGCAGCAGGAGACAGCCAAAGATAGTGGCTGGTGCAGACAGCGAGCGAGCTCTGCAAATAACTTTGGTATACATTAATTAAGCTAAAAACTATATTTCGCGCCGGGCGTGGTGGCACACGCCTTTAATCCCAGCACTCGGGAGGCAGAGGCAGGCGGATTTCTGAGTTCGAGGCCAGCCTGTTTTACAGAGTGAGTTCCAGGACAACCAGAGCTACACAGAGAAACCCTGTCTCGAAAAACAAAAAAAACAAAAACAAAACCAAAAAAACCCCAAAACAAACAAAAAACTATTTCTTCACCCTGAAAGACAGGGCTGCTCTTCAAGCATCTGTTTGGCCTCAAGTTTGGGAGGGGGAGAGGGCAACCATCTGGGTGCAGTCCTTCCCCCCACACCCCCCCCACCCCCCATAGTCTTTGACCTTTTCCGGCCCAGGGCCATTGCTCTGTCCAGACCTAAGCGGGAAGAAGGAAGTGAGAGAAAGAGGCAACGCCCTGTATCACAGGTGGGAGGACTGGGTGAGAAGGCACCGCCACTTTGGAGGCTAGAGAATGGAGAACGAGCTTTGAATGTCTTTAGTCCCAGCTGGGAGTGAGAGTACAGTGCCTTTAGTCCCAGCACTCTGGAGGCCTAGGCAGGCAGATCTCTGAGTTCCCAGGTAGCCTGGTCTATTGAGCAAGTTCCGGGAAAGCCAGAGCTGCTCAGAGAAACCAGGTCTCTAAAGTCCAGAAAAACAACCAAAGGTCAGGGATGGAGTCCCTCCAATCAGGGATGGAGAATAGTAACAGACCGGTTCTGTTGAGGCACCTTAGCAACTGGGGCTTGGGGGAGTAAACACTGCAGGAAAAGGGCATCTACCAAAGGGGATGGAAATACTTGGAGTTTCCATGGGAACTGGGAAGTTAAATGGAACTTCCCAGCCTACCTGCAAGCCTGCAGTCCCCACAACCCCCTGGAGTTGTTTGTTCAGACAAGTCTGTTTTATATCTTTAGAAACTAACTTGCCTGGGCTTTCTGGATGTAGGTGATAGTGGGAGACTTAATTGGCAAAGTGAGTGAGGGGAGAAAGGGCTGGAGGGTCAACTCAGGGGGACAGGGGATTTCAGCAAGCCTTAGCCTCTAAGGCTTAGGGGAGCAGAGAGCTCCTTGGTCAGGAGCCTGGCAGAATTTGTTCAAGGGTTATCCCAACACTGTGGAGTGCTTATACTCTGTAGATGATCTGCAACATTACTGTTCAGGGAGTATTTTGATACGTTTAAGGGAGGTTGTTTAGGAAACATGTTGATATATTTAGGACAAGCACAATTCTGATTAAGGAGGATGGTTTCTTATCGACTCTTTTTTTGAGTAGCCCTTCATTGTTCCCAAAGTGTAGGCAACGACCGTCCTGCCAAGACCCTTGCCTGGACCAAGGACGAAGTCCCACCTCCTTCCATAACCTTCATTCCCACAGTCCTGGGTGTGCCAGGCCTTTACCAAAGATGAGCAGACCCCAGGGGGGATACTTGGTCCAGGCCCCAGGGAAACATTTGGCCATCACACTTCTCTATCTTGTCACCATGGAACCCTCCTACCACACACCACCCATGCAGAGTTGGGAGTTGAAAAGCACTGTCGCCCAGAGTTTAAGTGGGTGTGGTAGTTCCTGCCTCCATAGGGATGGTCGCAAGATGTGTGGTGGCTAGGTCACCTTGAGTAAGGGCCTAAGGTCGCCTTCCCTTTGGGGTCTGAACATAAGGACACAAGTGCCCAAGCAGATGGTCTCAGGCTCCAGCTCAGGCCTTTGGCTGCCTGTGTCTACTCCTGCTCATCCACATAGGGACGGCCCGAGGCTTTTGCCTTGACCCAGGGTTCTTTGACCTATTGGGAATTGCATTTAGTCCTAAAACTAACAAAAGAGCAGCGCTCTTCTCCAGAGGATTGTGTTCTGGGTCAAATAAACATCTTAAAACTAAACTAAAGGGCCGGGCAATGGTGGCACAGGCCTTTTATCCCAGCACTTGGGCGGCAGAGGCAGGTGGATTTCTGAGTTCGAGGCCAGCCCAGTCTACAGAGTGAGTTCCAGGACAGCCATGGCTACATAGACACAGAGAAACCCTGTCTCGAAAAATCAAACCAAACCAAACCAAAACACCCTAAACTAGAACCCTCACCATGATCTTCTAAGGTCCTCTGAACACCTAAGAGTTCCAGATGAAGAAGATGCAGACTTCATCTCTGATGCAGCCTCTGGCTACTGAGAACCTCCCCAGCCCTATTCCTCCTTGACCTGAATCCCTCCTCCCTTCCTCTCAGCCCTACTGCTAAGGAGGCTGAGTCAGGAACTGGTAGCAACTAATGGAGAACCTTAAAAGGAAAAAAAATATGGCTAGGCAGCACAGTTTGTATGAACTCAAAAGTGTTTTCTTTTTGTAGTGGCAAAAGAAAAAAAATATTACACAAAATATGCATTTTAAGCCAATTTGAAGTGCACATAGGATCCCATGGCATGAACTTACAGTATTGAACGGCCATTACCACTAGCCTTCCAAAGTTTTTGATGGCTCCTAAAACTCGGTTGTTTTTTTTTTTTGTTGTTTGGTTGGTTTTTGGTTTTTCGAGACAGGGTTTCTCTGTGTAGCCCTGGCTGTCCTGGAACTCACTCTGTAGACCAGGCTGGCCTCGAACTCAGAAATCCACCTGCCTCTGCCTCTGCCTCCTGAGTGCTGGGATTAAAGGCGTTCGCCATCACTCACTCATGTTAGAATTACTTTACTTAGTTCTACAAAACAAGCTTTAAGCTAGGTTTATTCTGCCTGTCCTGGCAGAAGAATGGAGCCCTGTAAGCTCAAAGCAAGGCTGGACGAGATGTGTCTTTATCTCTACTCCCCACTGAAATCTTCTAAGATAAACCCGGCTCCAAGTACATTCCAAAGGAAAAAAAGGCCGGAAGATAGCTTTTCAACCTACCCTGAGAGACGGCGTGGGGAGACCTGAGCAGGCAGCATACTGAAGAAAAGGGAGTTCACAATGGAGAGACAAAGCCATGGGTATGGGACCAAGACACAAGACGTGGTCAGAAAACAAGAAAACAAGCAGCCAGCTTGTTGGGAGTGCCCGGCTGTTTGCTAGACAGTGGGATGGGATTACCTTCCCCCAGCCTGTGAACACACAGATCTGAACTGTGGGGTGGGTGGCAGTGGACTCAAGCAGGCCACAACATAAGGGTTCCCAGGCAAAAGACGTCCATTAGTATCCACATACGACTATCTCACTTCCCACTGCCGCCCCCCCCAGACTTCTGTCCAATCTGTGCCCCAGACCCCCTCCTTATAGTTCCCAGACTGACAGAGTAAAGGACTAACCAGGAACCAACCTAGGTCCTCTGTAAGAACAGCGAGTGCTCCTAAGCCCTGAACCATCTCTCCAGCCCCCAGCTTCTCTATTTTTGTTGTTTGCAGATTTTAGCGTCAATCCAAATGAGATGACATCTCAAGAAATAATCCCATAGCATTGCTAAATTAACAACGCATCTGGCTTGTTGGTTTTTTTTTTTTTTAAATTACTTTACTTTGATTTACGTGTGTGTGTGTGTGTGTGTGTGTGTGTGTGTGTGTGTGTTTGCTCGCGCGCGCATGCACTCTCACACATAAGGATGTTAGGTCCCCTGAAGCTGGAGTTAGACAGTTGTGAGTCATCAAATGTGCTCAATAGGAATTGAACTAGGATGTCTGCTAGAAGAGCAGAAAGCAGTTTCAGCCACTGAGTCATTCCTGGAACCTGAGAGTTCACACGTCCACCACTCGCAGCACCACTGCTGCTGGCGGGTCTGCTGAAGGCTATCTGAATAGCAGGGCTTAGGAGTTTTTTGTTTTGTTTTGTTTGTTGCTGTGTTTAATCTTCTCAACTTTGAATATATTATATAGAAACTCGACTATTACCCAGTTTGTGTTTGGGGGTACATATGTCATTTACTATCCTTTTAACTTAAACACTCAAAAATAAAACCACCACCACATGGCTCCTCTACTGTAGGTAACTGGACAGGGTTTAAGAAGCCCCATTCTCGCCCGTAGTAATCCCAGCACTTGGGAGGAAGAGGCAGGCAGATCTCTTGAGCTCGAGGCCAGCCTAATCTACAGAGTGAGTTCCAGGACAGCCAGGGCTACACAGAGAAACCCTGTCTCGAATAAAACAAACAAACAAACAAAGAAGCCCCATTCTCTGCAAAGAAGACCCATTCATCTGCACTGTGGCTAGCCAAATGCTCTTAAGATATGCTAACTCTTGAAAATACATATTCCTAAATTACAACAATCAAATAGGAAATTAGTCAAGAAACACTTTGGCCCAAGCTGAGGAAGACAGTGGTGTGCGGCACTAGATTCTGAGCATCGAGGGACTGGAGAGGGGGTGGATCCTGGGGTTCTACCCACTAATTCAGGTTCGGCAACATCCTCAGAGCAAACTTTTCTTTTGTTCTGGTGTGTGTGTCTATCCATCTGTCTGTCTGTCCTTCCTCAGGCACAGTCCACCTTGTTATTTGAGGCCCAGCGCATGTCAAGTAGTTAGGGTGGCTGGCTATCAAAGCCCCAGGGATCTTGTGTGTCTCTAGCTTCCTCAGTGCTGGGTAACAAGCCTGTGCCACTACACCCAGCTTTTTTTTTTTTTTTTTTTTTTTTTTTTTTTTTTTTTTTTGGTTTTTCGAGGCAGGGTTTCTCTGTGTAGCTCTGGCTGTCCTGGAACTCACTTTGTAGACCAGGCTGGCCTCGAACTCAGAAATCCGCCTGCCTCTGCCTCCCGAGTGCTGGGATTAAAGGCGTGCGCCACCACGCCCGGCTACACCCAGCTTTTTAAAACAAAACAAAAACGGGTGTTGTCAAGATGGAACTCAGGTGCCTGTTCTTCCAAGGCAGGCATTTACCAACTGAGCTATATTACCCCAGCTCTGAAATTGGTGTGTGTGTGTGTGTGTGTGTGTGTGTGTGTGTGATCCCTGGGTGTAAAGATTCAGTCATTTGCAGGAAGCCCAACTTGTTATGCGGATGCAGGAATCCAGTTTCTGGTCCTCAGGTTTGTGCAGCAAGCACTTTATTAAACCATCTCTTGAGCCTCTAAATTTGAGTTTTAAATACAAACCACCTTCCTACTTTCCAACATACAAGATGCTGGACACCCACCCACACTTAATACACCCCAGTCAGCGAGCCTCATGTTTGGACCACTCCCAAGGCTGTGCTCACTCTTCCCCTAGTCAAGAGAGAGCCAGGTGCAGGTAAATGCTCCACAGACCCTGCCAAGGGTGGCAGAGGAGTCCAGCACACCGCCTGCATGGCCCCCATCCCTGACAGCGGCCAACACCACCGATGTTTCAGAATTCTTTTGACTCTTTCCACCACTAACAACCGCACACCCATTTCCATAAATTCTTTATTTTGGACATTTTAGTAAAAAATCAGTCAGGAAAAATTGAAGAGATTTATTGTATAGTAATCAGACAATTGATTTGAATAAGGCACATTCAACATCATCACTATGGAAATAAATGCAAAAAGCAGTTATGGTGACTTGATAAGTTTGACAAGCCATTAAATTTGTAAATATATAAAGGCAAAACTCTATGGGGTTAAGAAATCTTTGTTAGAGAAACTAAGAGTGTTGGTGAAAATCATTTTTGCTGCACTACTCTTGTGTTCACAGGCTGCATCTGTCTGTCATAGCCAACATCCATGCTCACAGTGCTCCTGTCTTTAACAAGACTGTGGGCCAAAGGCTGTGAGACAAAGCTGTACCATCAGCCGCACTAATGGGGGTGGGGGGGAGGACGGGGACATAAGCCAATGGGAAGGGCACTGAGCCTCACTACTCCTCCTAAGCCTGCGGACTTCTAGGTAAAAGTTATTAAAATTAGTTCAGTGTTAAGAACTCTCTAGAGCTTTTCTGATAATCTCTGTGTGGTACCCAGAAGAACCCTAAATTTTACCTGAAGGGGAAAGAAAGACCCAAGTCTAAAGACAGTTTCTATTTCCCCTGCTTGCTTCTAAGACTTGGTATTACTCAAGAAGGGATTCCTATTTAACAAACAAACAAACAAACAAAAAAACCCCCACCACCAATAAAAAACATACACACACAGGCAAATTATCACAAAGAATTACAACACACATTATCACAAAGAATTACAACACACATAAAAGGCTGAAAAACTGAATACGAAAAGCAATGGTCTAGAAGACAGTACACCAGGTAATAGACTGGTGTGGTGGCACACTACCGTAATCCCATCCTGTAAGAGTCTGAGGCTTGAGAATCATTACTTTGGACTGTGTAGAGACTCGGTATCAAAACCAGAAAATCACTTGTTCTGACCCCAAACTAACATACTGCTTCTTTTCAAAATGACTTTTAAGAGGTCTGGGAATACAGGTTAGTGGTAGGGTACTTTCCTTGAATGTTAAGGCCCTGGGTTTTGAAACAGAGGATAGAAAAGAAAACTGACAAGTCTCACTCAGTTGATTGCACTTATGACAGAAGGAAAAGTGTATTTTAACAAGTAGTAAAAAAAAAAAAAATTGAAAAATAATAAATTTCTAGAATGTATTATATCCTAAATTTGTGTTGACAGCAAACTATGTAAGGCTGTCGTTTTACATAGTTTTAATGAGGAAACGATTGCTTTCCACTTGTGATCTGAGCCACTGACATAGACTGTGTACAAATACTGTAGACATTCCTCTAGAGTCTGAGGTAGCATGGGTCAAAGGCCAACATGACAGTCTGCAAGGCACCTTTTGACGCGATTTGACGTGGTTTTACGTGATGTAATGCTAGTGGCTAAGAGCTTACATGAAAGTTGGATATGATGGCACACACCTGTAGCCTCAGCACTCAGCACACGGAGGTAGGAGAAATTACTGTAAGTTCAAAGTCAGCCTACACTACAGCTACAGAGTTAACACCAGGCCAGACATGGCTATGTGACAAGCCACTAGCATTCAAAACAAATAAGTCTAGAAATACAGAAGAAAAAAATTCAAATATGGCAAATGGATTTTTCTTCAATCCCTGTGTTTTACAATGGGTTGACAGAAAAATTCCATTCACTATGCTTAAACTTTGTGTAGGGTCTTTTCTGAAATCTATATCAGGATTCCTTCAAAATCCCAAATACATACTGTTTCATGTGTGCCCCCATACTTAACTTACTTAACACCAAAGGTTGTGGCCAAAGCCATTTTGTGGCAAATATTTTCAGATCACCTCTCACCCGTGTCTCTGTGATCCTTTTAACTACCAATAGACATCTTCTTAGTGTTTCCTAAAATCCCTCCAGACTCAGGTTGCTTAATGTCTTAAGTGTATACATGATCTCTTAGCAGCAGATGACCCAAAATTGAGTGCAAAATTCCAAGGGCTTTTCCCATCCATGAAAGGAACAGACCTTTTGTGGGTCAAGATCATTTTACTAGAGTTTTACTTTCAAAGTTCACGTACTGATCAACAGCTATTGGCCCCAGTCTAAAATCATGGGATGTAGCTTAACAACGGATATTGGCCATGATTCCTCTTTCTGTTCCCTACAGGAGACCATCTCCCTGTGTTTATCGAATTCCTTCCCTGACAGCATTTCTAACTAGCTGAGGACCTCAAGTCTTTTCTGAAAGAACACTCAGATTCTTATCACAGACAACAGTGAGATTCCAGCAGGGGAGGACAGGGAAGATCCACAGAAAGGGACAAAAGCTCACGGCCCTGCCCTACACCATCCAGCAGCAGCTCATCTGCAGGTCTCTGTCGCCCTGGACAACAGAGCTTCCTGCTACTCCTCAGCTTTAACCCTTTCATGTCTTCCTATCCTTCCTACTATAAGAATGCGCTTTCACTTCATCAATGGCTTTCAAACTTCGCTGTGAAACTCAGCTCCACTGAAATCCTAACAGAGAACCCCAAAACCCAGCAGCCAAGAGCAGGCATGTTCTCACAGGAAGGAGGGGCTGCTGGGTAGGCACAGACAAGTGGCATGGCCAAGTGGGATGTTTTCATTTCTGGTGATTACTAATAATTTCTTCATTGATTCTAATGCTTGGGAAGACTTTTTTGAGCACAGCTGTTCTGACCTCAGCTCACTAACGGAATAAAAGCATACACACACCAGGTTCTTAGGTAGGTAGGTTTGGAGGGTTGAATTCGAGTTTTCTGTTTTCACCTACTCAAAGTGCAAATCTGTGTAAGACACAACCAACCCACAAGTGTATTATTAATGTGAATATTAAGGCCAGGCAGTGGTGCTGCACGCCTTTAATCCCAGCACTTAGGAGGCGGAGGCAGGCAGATTTCTGAGTTGGAGGCCAGCCTGGTCTACAGAGTGAGTTCCAGGACAGCCAGGGCTACACAAAAGAAACCCTGCCTCAGAAAAAAAAAAAAAACAAAAAAAGTGAATATGAAAAAGCACTTAATATGTAGTAGAAGAGTTCTCTAAAATCATTCACATGACACCTCGTCCAGGTCCAAGCACTGCCCTAGAGGCTGGTGAGAGTCCTTGCAGGCAGCAGTGGGGCTGCAGATCCCTGGAGAATCAGATCTTCCTGTGCAACGATTCTATTCTACTGATGTGCTGGACACTTAAACAATACATCATGTTGTATTTTAACCCCGATTGGCCTTAAAAAACAAAGAAAGGAAGTGGGGGGCGCTATGGGGGACTTTTGGGATAGTATTGGAAATGTAATTGAGGAAATTATGTAATAAAAATATTAAAAAAAAAAAAAAAAAAAAAAAAAAAACAAAGAAAAACATCAGGCCAATTGTTAGTTTTATCAAAGTTCAGACTAGAAAGGTTTTTAAAAAGTCAAAGAAAAAAAGCTTCTTTTCTAACACAGTGACGGCCTCCCAGCTGTTTCCTCTCACATGCCAGTCACCTCCTAGCAGGACAGAGCCCTGAGACATGGCCCTTCCATGTCACCTCTGTGACTGGCTTCACAAAAGGCAGCCTCGCTCTTCTATGTTTCTGACAGGCTGGACGGGCAGCACCAGGTGGGAGATGCGGCTCCAGAGCCCACTCAGTTTGTCTGAGTCCATGTGGCTGTAGGAGGTGGGGCTCTCAGAGTTGGTGAACTTAGCCCAGAGTAAATCCCTCACCTTTTCTTCTATTTCCCTGGGGCTTACACTTGCTTCTAACGTTTCCTCCTCCAGCAGGACGGTCAGGACAAGGGCCACATCTTTAAAGGCGGCGTTCTCATGGTCACAGTACTTGTAGAAGATCAGGGTGGAGCCCGCAGGAAGGGATTCGAAGTGGTGGACCACAGCAGCCTTATGGCCATTCTCAAACCCATTGCTAAGCTCCAAGTCGACCAGCAGCTTGACTGTGTCACTGTCCTGCAGGGCCCTTTCGGCTCCGTCTATGGAGACGGCAGTCACCTTCTGGGAAGAGGTGTAGGCGTTGGCGACGTGGTAGCTCAGGCACTTGAGGGTCTCCTTGCCCTCTCGAGCAGCTGTGAAGATGACGGTGGCCGGCTCACGGGGACTCGAGGCATTGAGGTGCTTCTGGAGAAACTTACGCCCTCGCAGCCACAGGAAGGAACTCTGACCTGGGAATTTCTCCTTCAGTTGGCCAAACTGAGCCAGGAAGGCCTCCAAAGCTGGGTTCTGGGGCACCTGCTGGGCTGGGGAAGAATAGTAGCTGTTGACGGAGCTTAGCACAACAGCCACAATCAGGCAGCCGAGAAACACGGAACCTGTCAGATGAGAAAATAACAGAAAATGAGGCGCGTGAGTCAGAAATAATGCTTGTGGAAAGTGGAAATGAAACAGTTTCCTATCCAGTGTTACTGGCAATGCCCAGTTCCTTTATCTGACTCTTCTATATTTTCACACCTCTAATAGAAGCTGAGGCAGGAAGATTGTCATGAATTTGAGGTCAGTCTGGTCTATACAGCAAGAAATAAAACAAAAAGTCTAACAGAAATACCTTCTTTAATCTCTTGAAGCTATCTGGGGATATAATATCTGTGTCAAAGTTATTTATATACTTTGTCATAGTCAATGATCCATTTGATAGTGAGTCATGTGAACTTTCTCCCACATTCTCCAAGTATACAGTAGCTAGAACAGACCACTCTGTACTTAAAACTTAAAAATGACCAAGACGAGGTGATAGATCCTATAAATCTCAGCACGTGGGAGGGCCATGATGCCGCCTTACATAGTGAGATTCGTTCTCAAAGGGGAAAAGGAACAAACAACTTAAACACGCAATCTGAGAGGTTAGCAGCCTCTGACTGAAAAGGCAGTTTCTGAAGGCTGAGGCGGGAATCCTGCCACGTGTCTGAGGTTAGCCTGGGCTGCACAGTGAATCCCAGGTCAGTAAGGCCTACAGACCACAGCCCTGCCTCAAAAAAGCAAAACAAAACAAAACAAAAGGTAGCTTCATTTCTTATCTTCTGTGCAGTGTTTTTCTACTGCTAGCATGGTAGCTCAGTGGTATGGCACTTACTGAGTATGCACCAGGCCCTTAGGCCCCCACTGGGGTCGGGGTGAGGGAGAAGCAGTACATTTCTGACCATGAGGATTTTTATTTATATATATATTTAGTTAATATTACATTATATATTAATATTATATAATATTTAATTATATATATAATTAAATTTGCTTAAACAACATTGCTTTCTGTGCATTTTCTTTAAGGATCTACAAATGATGTAAACCAACTGTAACAAACCAGGTTTGTTCTCACCATAGGTCCAGAGACTCTTTTTATCAGTCTTTCCCAACGTATCCTGTGCAACCTCTTGCTTTTCCTCCACCAACTCTGTCTCCTCTTCATGACTTCCAGCCTCTAGAGTTAGAAGGAACATCAGAGACAGTACACTGTAAGCGTGGGCAGTATTGTTTACCTCTTACCTGGTTACAGGACAGACAGGATGCCTACACTTTTGCAAATTTTCCCTTTATGCAAACCAAAATCGTTGGTTAGCTCATCTCACCGTATCAGGTTCTTTCCCACACAAACACTCCATTTGGAACATGGTTTTATTTTTTATTTTATATTTTTATGATGAACCTCTACAATGGTGGAATTGTGATAGTAGACAATGGTCCATCCAGTCACATTCGTTATTCATTCATCCATCCACTTTATCATTCAAAAGCTACTCATAAAGTTGTTGCTATGGATATGATGCCAGAGAATGCACTGAAAGAAGCGAGCTAAGTGCTTCCTATATAGACTATTGTGATGGAAACACACAGGACACATTAGGTATCAGGGATTTGCAGTGGGACGTAAATTATCAACTCAGTCAATGCTTGGATACTATGCCTTGGCACTAGAAGACAGGCATTTCAGACAGAGCTCTTCAGAGGCTGAGGCAGGAGGATCACTGTGAGTGTGAGGCCAGCTTAGGCTACAGAGTAAGATATTATTTCAAAACAAGAGCAACAACAAAAACTATGTGTGTATATGCTCTCACTGATTTATACACACCCACCTACTGATTTAGATAAGATTTTGCTTTCCAAAAGACAAAACATTCAAAGTTTGAAGTCATAATTCATAAGAAATAAGATACAACTTTTCATAAGCTTTGTCCCTTTTTTGTCATATTGCAAGAGTATAAACAATAAATAAAAACAATAATTTGTGGGGCTGGAGAAATGGACTAGTGTTTAAGAGCCTTGTTGCTTGTCTCGCAGCATCCACATGGTGACTTACAACCATCTGCAGGTCAGTTTGAGGAGATCTGACATCCTCTTCTGACTGTCTTGAGTACAGGCACACACATGGTACACAGACATACTTGTAGGGAAAACACCTAAACACATAAAATACATTTTTTTAAAAAATGCAATTTGTGGGCCCTCATGATGGCTAGGTGGGTGACAGTGACGCTACAGCGCTAATGACCTGAGCTCAGCTTCCAGGAGACACATGTTAGATGAGCTGAAATGATTCATGCAAGTTGTCCTTTGACCTCCATAAGTACACTCTGGCAACACACACATACACTGAAAGAACATTTAAATGTGTAGGTAGCGAGTTAATACGGTGACTGAGCTAGTCTAGGGGACTGGGGACCTGTCCAGCATCCCATTGCTGTGAATGACTTCCACCACACTCTTGGGGCATCACAAGCAGGGTAACAGCAGTCCAGAAGGTTCCCTCACCAGGCACAGGCAGTCGTCTCCTCAGTGAATCCTGGCTCCCTGGGCCTGCGTTGGAATGGCCCAGACTCTGGCCATCGGTAGAGTCTACAGCAAGCAGTTCCTGACCAGCTTCACCCCTGTCACCTGCTCCCTCTGGGGGCGCTGCAGAGCTGCTCTCCAGGTGTTCATCAGCTTTACCCCTGTCACCTGCCCCCTCTGGGGGCGCTGCAGAGCTGCTCTCCAGGTGTGCATCAGCTTCACCCCTGTCACCTGCCCCCTCTGGGGGCGCTGCAGAGCTGCTCTCCAGGTGTGCATCAGCTTCACCCCTGTCACCTGCCCCCTCTGGGGGCGCTGCAGAGCTGCTCTCCAGGTGTTCATCAGCTTCACCCCTGTCACCTGCCCCCTCTGGGGGCACTGCAGAGCTGCTCTCCAGGTGTGCATCAGCTTCACCCCTGTCACCTGCCCCCTCTGGGGGCACTGCAGAGCTGCTCTCCAGGTGTGCATCAGCTCTTCCTCCCAAGCCACTTTGAGAGCAGTTAGGATCCAGATCCAGGGTGTCTCTGCCCGCATGTTCTGAGTGGGGGTGATGCCCGAGCTCTGTGTCCTGAGAACTCGGGCTGCTCTCCAGCTCTGCTTTACCCAGTGGAGGTTTCTCTAACGCTGGTTCCTCTGGACTTTCTGACCTGTCACCTGTGTCTGCATGCTCCTGAGCTCTGGCCCCTATTTCATGGTGGTCTTCTTTAAGATCAGATGTGGGCTGTAGGGGCTGGGCTTCTGCAGTGTTACTTGGTGTGACTCTGGTGTCCTGTGCTTGAGAGTTTACTGATGGATCATTTTCCAAAACGTTTTGTGAGTCTAGTGAGACAAGAATGTTTTATTTTAAACATTTCCCTCATAGCAAACAAGGTCTGCAATTACACATACACACACACACACACACACACACACACAGAGACACATACCCTTTTCTTTTTCATGATTTACAATGTACTTTTCCTAACTCTTACTTCTCTGGTCTCCTATCAAGGGTAAAACAAGCTGTCCGTGCTAATAAAGCTAATAGCTAATAATAATATAAAGGAATACTTAATAATAATAATAAAGTTATGCTAACTATATCCTCTTGATCAGGGTGGTAGCACATACTTACTGCAATCCCAGCCCTTGAGAGGCTGATACGGGAGGATCGTTGAGTTCAAGGCCAGCTTGTGTTACAGAGACAGACTGTGCCTCAACAACAACAGAAATGGGTACTTTTTTCATCTATGCTCCTCCCTCCTTTTTACCTTCCCTTGCATCATTTTAACAAACCAAGTTCTAGATATCTCATGTTTTTTTTTTTTTTTTTTTTTGGTTTTTTCGAGACAGGGTTTCTCTGTATAGCCCTGGCTGTCCTGGAGCTCACTTTGTAGACCAGGCTGGCCTCGAACTCAGAAATCCGCCTGCCTCTGCCTCCCGAGTGCTGGGATTAAAGGCGTGCGCCACCACGCCCGGCTGATATCTCATGTTTGTAGGTAAAATACCAGGATATACATCTCTAAAAAAATGAGGAGAAACACTTCTACAATATTTAAAAGTGAGTAATTACTTTTTTTTAAAAGTGTAAGTTGGGCTGGTGAGATGGCTCAGCGGTTAAGAGCACTGACTGCTCTCCCAGAGGTCCTGAGTTCAAGTCCCAGCAACCACCTGGTGGCTCACAACCATCTGTAATGGGATCCGATGGACTCTTCTGGTGTCTGAAGACAGCTACAGTGTACTCATATAAATAAAATAAATAAATCTTAAAAAAAAATAAAGTGTAAGTAACTTCTTCACATTACCAAATATGTGTCATTTGTGTTCTCCTAGGCGTCTCATGAACCTCTTTTTGTCTCCCGTGTAGAGGTAGGATGGACTGCAGGGCCTTCTGCATTCTAGGTAACTCTTTACCACTTAGCTACGGCCCCTGCCAAGGCAGGCAACGAGAGGGACTATGCTAGTAACAGGTGAGTTGGATGTTAAGTCCATGGGGCGCAGTATACTGTTCTACTTTTGTTCACTTCAAAACATTCTTAATGAACAATTTAAAGCAGGTCTAACAAGAGGGCTCAGCAGATAAAGGCACTGTCTGTCAGGCTGGCACCTCATTTGATCCATGAGACCTGCACTGTAGGAGAAGGGAACCAACTCCCGAAGGTTGTCCTCTGCCCTTCACATACACTCACAGACACACAAGAGAAATTAATACAATGCTAAAAGACAACTCATGCTCTCTTTCTATTCTGAAAAAACTATCTCACATTTGCCTATTCTATACCACACAGAGACACAGACACACAGATGCTCAGAGACTCACAGACACACAGTATATACTCACACAGAGACACACACAATACAGACTCTTATACAGACACAGACTCACACACACACACACACACACACACACGCACACACACACAGAGACTTACATATATCCACACTCACTCTCAGACAGACAGACAGACACAGCCCTGAAAGGATGAAGACTTTCCATTTTATGAACGGTCTCCTCTGCATCACAGGCTTTCTTTCTTTCTTTCATGAATAGAACTCTAAAGACAAGTCTACCATTGTTTTACAAGATGCATAACATTTTGCTAAAATAACCATTCCTTACTACTGGAATCTAAAACATTTATTTTTCTTATAATTGTATTTGCCAGGCAGTGGTGGCGCATGCCTTTAATCCCAGCACTCGGGAGGCAGAGGCAGGCGGATTTCTGAGTTCCAGGACAGCCTGGTCTACAGAGTGAATTCCAGGACAGTCAGGGCTACACAGAGAAACCCTGTCTCAAAAAAAAAAAAAAAAAAGAAAAAAGAAAAGAAAAAGAAAAAGAAAAAATATATATTTGATATTATATAAAACTCAGTAAATGTAAAAAAGGTCATAATATTAACAAACTAACCCACTGAGTTATATATTTTTTAAACTTAAGGTTTTGGTCCTTGGAGACATTCTTCCTTAACACAGCCCCATTTCCTACAGCAGAGGCCTCAGTGCCATGAGGCTCAGTCCTTACCTCCCACAGGCTTACCTCCCACAGGATCCCTGCAGCCACTGTCGCTCATGTCTGTGTTCTGGCTCTTCAGACTTTGGGACATCTTTTTAGTGTCTGGGTTTTGTAGTGGAGATACCTTGGTTTCTTCTTGCCCCAGGTTCCAATAGACTCATGCTCCCCATGGAAGCAAGAAGCAAGGAACAGACAGTGACTACAATGAAATGAGAACAAATATTCAAATGACTTTTTATCCATTCAAGGGCAAAACACCAGTTTCAGCTCCTTAAATAAGATCTCTTTTGTCTTGTGTTGTTTCTTAAACTCTTAAGAAATGTTGCTTTCTGGCTTTCAGGAGCATCACATCCCAAGCCCAGACAATGGAAAGGACAACTCCTGGAACTATGAATCCCGTACAGACGCTGCCACCTCCTAAACACCCTCGTAGACTGACGAGAGTAGAAACAGTAAGACCAAGCGAGCAGGATCCTAGAACACTTTGAATTTAGACAGGAACCCCTCTTGAAAGCAGACATGGAGGCAATCACTGTGACTGTCCCGAGCTGCCCGTTTCAGGTCACTCAGATCACAGGTGTTTGATCATTTATGGCCAGGTAACTGCTCCAGTGCTGCCGGAAGATGCAGCAAGCACTCATCTGGAATCTTACGGAGACACCGACCCATTCACACCATGTCCTTGCATTGTTCAGAGAAGAACAGTAAGTACAAGAGTTCCTCAAAAGCAACAGAGTCAGGAGCCATTCCTAAGCCATAAAATCAGGTCGCCGTGAGGCCTTACTGTGGGGCACAATTGTTCAGTAAGTTACCTGACCTTGGGTTAGATACAACACAGGTCATACAGCTTTGTAAAGTGTTACACTTCTACTTGAGAGGCACATAAAGCTAGCTTTCTTTGAATTTTTCTATGGCACTCTCACATATTAAAACTTTTATGCATTTCAACCTCACCTACTTATTATAGTGCCCAGGGTACAGTAAAACTTCATATATTGTTTGAAAAGCATCTTTAAAAACTACAAGGAGACAGTTCAGCAGGTAAAAGTATTTGCCCCTATAACAGATGACCAAGGGTTAGGACAGGCTCAGTGGTATAGCTCTGGCCTAGCATGCACAAGACTGGAGGTTCAATCCCCAATATTGCAAAATAAAACACAGAACCACCAACCTATGATTGAGTGACAGGACCCACATAGTGAAAAAAAAAAAAAACGACTTCCAGAGGTTATCCTCCAACCACAATCTCTACATACAGAATCATGCAATGCAAACACATAAAGGTTATTTTTTAAAAAGAAAATGAATGCATGTGGTATATAATCTAGAGAATGGAGACCTAGGACCACGCCCTTTTTTCTAAAGACCGTCTTCTCTTTTCCTCTCTTTAAGCTCTTATCTGATACTTCAGCTTTTGTGTCTGTGCATATGTGTGTGGTAACACAGGGCCTCTTCCAGGCTTGGAAAGTGTTTCTACCACTGAGATACATCCCTGCTCTCAGGGTATCTCCCTCCTTTGTTGTTTGAGACATCAGCTCTGTACATATTTCTGGCAGGCCTAGAACTTTCTATACAGCCTAGGCAATCCTCCTGCCTGAGTGCTGGGATCAAGGCATGGGCTACCACTCCCAGCCTCCTGGTAATAAATATGATAGTAAAAGTAAGAACTTGAGAAAATATTCTAGTATATTATTTAAAAAAAATTCAGAAAGAATATTCATTAAGTCTCAGTGGCAGACTTTAAAACTTGGGCAAGGTCCCAGATTTAATCATTAGCACCACATTTAAAAAAAACATTAAAAATATATCAAATAATTCCATTTACAGGAAGTTCTAGACTGAGTAAATGATTAAAATCTACAGTGAAAGAAACATGTAGAGGAGGGAGTGTGGACTAGAAATCAACAAGGGAGGAAAACCTAGGCCATCAGCATTTTTATTTGCCTTCAAATTTAAAGCCTGTGTGGTTACTGTGTCTTTTACTCTTAACATTGTGACAAACAGCATGTCCCAAAATGTCTCATTGGAAAGCAGCAGCAAAGGAGCTACCACAGAAATGTCCTCAAGGCTCAGCACACACTTCTCCTCACTGACGTCAAGCCCTCACCTCTGTACAGGGTTGAAGCCGCATTCCCTCAGAACAGAAGCGCAACAGACATGTTTTTTACCTCAACTCACAAGTCATATGGTCTGGTATCTGAGCGATCTGGAGGCTGATGTTTCAGAATCATGCATATCGTTCTGAGCAGTGACAAGCCCATATTAGGAAGCAACTTTTGTGTGGAACATCACAGAGTGTGCGGCAGAAGCCGGATGTAGTGGCTTCAGCCACTCCTAGCACTTGGGAGGCAGGGGCAGAAGGATCATGTGTTTGAGGCCACACTAGGCTATATGGCAAGCTCCAGGTCAGCCTGGGCTACACGAAAGTCATGTTGAAAAAACAAAGTGAGGCTATGCCTTATAGTGATTAAAATGTGCTGTTGGAGACCTTTTGTTAACAAAAAACCTGATCCTTAACAGTCCGAAAAAGGTATCTGATGGTATCTTTCCCACAAAGCATAGACTGTGTCTCAATTGGCACAAACTCAATTATTTTTTAGTGAATCTCTTCCAAGTTCAATTGTGAAATGTTGGTTTTCAGCGTCCCGTAGTAATTAATTTTTCTACTTAAGTAGAACTTGGCTTAGTTCTCTCAGGATCATGTGCACTCTAACCCTAGTCATTCTGCTTTATCTTCTTTAGGTTATGGAACTGGTTACAACTGTTTAGAGTCATTCTCTACTCATGGAGACTATACTAAACTGAGTTTACATTCTTCTGGCAAATGTGACAAAATGTGAACGTCTTTCAGACTGGGACCGACACATGCTTATGTCCTGCGGTTTTCTCTGTGTTTAAGGGCATTAGTAACTTTCAGAAACGAATAGTAGGTAAGGGAGATGTTGTAATGGGTAAGAACACTTGCTGTACAAACATGAGTACCTGAGTTCAAATCCCCAAGGGTGGGTGAAGCCTGCTGGTCAGCTGGCTAAGCCAAAATAGTAGAAATAAAGTGAAAACTGATAAAGAAAAACAAATGATACTCTCTGCTAGCCACCACATATGTATGCGTGCACAAATCATGTGCATGTATCACACCCCCACACACCCCACAAGAAAAAAAGTAACAAGATATATTTCGTACCCATAAGGCCCTATAATGACAACTAGGAGCACATGGGGTGAACTTCTACCCCAAGAGCTTCAACCACAGCTGCCTATACATTTTGTAACAAGCTGGAAGAAAGACAGGGCAAGGGGAAGCTGCCTGAGTGGAGGAAAACCAGGACTGTCAGGGCAGCTGGACCTTGCTCATCCTTCATGTTCTGTCTGGTATGGCCAAAGGGACCCGGGGGAAACCAAGGAAAGACAGACTTGGAGAAGACAGGAACAGAGGGGAAGGGCTAGGTACCAGGAAGCAACGAACACGGGGTTGGGAATAAAGTTCAGTATAAAGGGAGTAAAAGACCATGAGTGCCTGCCGGATATTAGTTTAGACAGTAATGACATCATCACAAATGTATGGCAATGGGGTCTGATAAGGCTCTCAAAAGAACAGATAAAAGAACATGGTACCTTGGATACGAAAAGATTTGCCTTCCTGTTCTAGCACCCAAGAACACAGCACACCTAACAATCGTGATTGTTACTATTTATGGAATGCTGTTTTTGATCTTTAATAGAGTGCTCTCTTCTTGGTGCCGGGAGCCAAACACATAACTCAATCTTTGCAACACTGAACAAAGTAGAAAAACTAGTCTAATTCTTACTTTCCAAACCAAGATGCCAGCTAAAGGTAGTCAGGATCTGAGGTTAGGCAGTCTGCCTAGGGCACCCAACATTTTAACCATCACCCTAAAAAGCAAAAACAAAACAAAAAACCCCAGTAAACACTGCAAAGGTCCCTGACCCTGGTTCAGTTGATCTTGGTTTGAACTGGGACTCTAACAGATAGTCTGAGTAAATTGGCAGATTCAACACCCCTCCAACAGCCACCCCTCAAGACAAGGTGGCTAGCTGGCACGGACCTGACTATGTAGTCCAAAGAATGTACCTGCCTCTGCCTCCCGGGTGCTGGGATAAAAGGTCTGGGCCACCATGCCCAGCTCAGATCCATAACATTTTTCAAAAAATGTTTACTTCAAGGTTGTAGAAATCCTCTGGTAACACCAATTTATATCACACTCAAGTTTTCTACCTGAGACAACATGGCTTACTACTGTCTGACAGCCCAACATCAACCTTGTCCTGCCATCAGATTTAAGTTTTTGACAATTGAAGCATCAAGTTCTAGCTGGCTATGATTTTGCCCTTTTCTCTATTTTCTGCCTCACTGTCCTGAACATTTTGTATCCCATGATGGTAAAGGACACAACAGTATGAGGCAGGCACCATCACTGTCACACACTTGAAACCCATTAGAATGCCCAGGCCATTTACTAGCGCCCAAATTAGAATATAATGAAAAGCTATTATTTTCCTCTCATGAAAAGCAGTTTTTACTGGGCTTGGTGACACCTTTAATCCCAGCACTTGGGAGGCAGGGGCAGGCTCTGTGAGTTTTAAGAGCAATCTGGTCTCTAGTCTAGACACCCTGTCTCAGTGGGGGAAAAGGTAGTTTTCAAGCTGACTTCACTCTTTTAAACAGCCAGGATATATGCAGGCTGTCATGTTCTTTGAATGCTACGGCCTTAGCTTAGCATATTTACTTGGCCGAGGCTCCTTCCCTGTTAACTTGGGACAGTATAACCTCAGTCAACCACATTCCAGAAGAGCAGCCTCCCTGGGGAAAGTGTCCCCTCCTGTCTGTTCCAATGTTTCTATTCCCAAATCTGCCAGAAAATAAAAAAGTTATGATGGTCATTTAAAAATGTTACTATTACATGTATTTTGATCAACTCTTCACACTCCAGAGACTGTAGCATGTACAATTGAAAGAGTATCTCAGGTAATTTTGATTTTAAACATTAGGACTTTATCAAATCATATTTTAAAATCCATTATTCACATTTACTATAGTGTCCTAATCTAATATTTTAAAAATACTTAAAAACAAAACAAAAAACCTCCCAAGACCTAAGCTACAAAAGGCTTCCAAGTTTTCCTTTCTGCTCAGTTTAGCTCTTCCTCATGGTGTTGAGACTAGACTATACACTGGGTGTGCTGTCACATATGAATTTTCATACTAAAAGTGACTAGTTTTTCAGTTCTTTCTCTGGTTCATATACTCATGTTGTTTTACAATGTCCTAACCGAGAGCTGCTGCAGAGGTCAGAACCGTTCTGATGAACTGCTCAACTTGTCCTCATGGTGTTCTGAGAGCTCACCAGGTTCCCATCCTTTTAAGTCACGTGCACTAATGCAGGTCTCAATGTATGGTCCACAGACTACCCACGGTATTTTCCAGACTAAAAGATTTAACTTAAAAAGTACTGGCAGTCATTGCTTGTTTCAAGAACTCAATGGTATCAATTCTATGTATTTTGATACCACTAAAGAGCAAAAATTTTGTTTCTGTTCTCTTAATATTTAAATCTCATACACGTAGAACCTTAGCATTATGTCCTTGGGGCATAGACATTAACTAAAAAATGAAGAGGCAATAATACTTGCCTCTAAAAAGTATGTTTTGGGAAGAGCTTTAGGATCAACGATATGGGAGTAAGTACGTCATTGCCAATTAACAACTAACTTCACTCAATCTGGCAGTCCGGGACACACAGTGTACTTCAGGTACCAAGTGAGAACCTCCGCCATGACAGACATATGGCAGACACAGGAGTGGCTCACTAGAATCCATCCTTTAAAGAGACAAAAGCCAGGCTTCACATGTGGAAAGCAAGATTTATTGCATATCAACAACTAGTCCTCCACTTCCCCACTTAAGGGATGTCAGTTTTATCAGCGGAGGTGCCGTGCCATATAAGGGAAAGCCCAATCTTCTCCTTTGCCAATTCTTTCTGAGACTAGTGCATGAATCAGTACCTGCTCATGAGATCAAAACAAAAACAAAAAAACCTGCTGAGTCATTTCAAAAAGATTTTATTTCCAAATTAAGACTCGTAAGAAAGCAAGCCAGGTGCCCCCTGCTTCTGGTTGTGACTGAATTGTCGGCACAACGAACCATACTGAACCCATTTAAAAACTCTCATGAGAACAAAGACCATAAAGACCCTGGAGAGGAAAGAGAACAACCTGGGCCCTTGACGTCTCTGCTTCTACACAGGCACTGGATCACCTAGAATCTTAAGTGAAAAATTAAAAATGTCCAGTGGCTTCTCAGATGTTCCCAGGAGCCTTTTCTAAGTTGCTTAACTCCAAATCTGATTCCATGATTTCCATGACCAGAATCCTAGAGCGTGGCCAATGTTCAGTAGCACATTCTTACGGCTAAGCCAGAGCATCCACTAGACCACTCTAAAGTTATACGGAGTCAAGCTTTATCATTTGTTATAAACTCCATAGCCTAGGTTATTTTTCCATTTCCATGGGAGGACACTGAGTTCAGCCACCACAAGACAAGACAGTCTTTGGTTTTATAGAGACAAGTAAGTGTAAACTGGCAGCAGTAACACATTTTCTGTAACCTGTGTAGGTATTGCCAAATAGTATGTGACAGGACCAGTTATCAACACTGTAATACTTACACTGAGGATAGAACAGTGTCAAAGAATGGTTATATATATATATGAAAAAATATTTACATGTACATACACACATCTCTCATTATTGATCAATATAAGAGGAGAAAATTAGAACAATGTAGTGTATTAAAATTTATTAGAATCTAGAATCCAGCTACAAGAACATGTTCTTATAACAGGTACTGATAGAAAAACAGTTAATAGGGCATACAACATGGGGCCTCCCCTCCAGGACTACATTATCTTATCAATACTTAGGTTGTGGTGATTTTCAAGAGGGGCCAGGTAGTTCTAAAGCATTTATAGGGGCTATAGGTTAGTCTGGTTCTAGGTAAATACTCTGGCTGCAATATCAACTAAATTTATGCTAAAATATGCATAGACCACAGAAGCAGACCCAACACTTTATGCAGTTGACAGAGTAGTAACAGCAGTCTGAGTCAGTCTTAGAAAGGGGGAGCCTTGGTTTAACTTAGTGGAAGAGCACTTGCCTAGCATGCACAAGGCACCCAGATTCAATCCCCAGCACCTTAAAAAAATACTAAGAAAGAAAAAGAGAAGGAAAACAGAAACAAGTTCATTCTTCTTCTCCCCTAGGCTATGAACACAAAGCCCTTGAGAGTCTCCATGATTCTGTTACACAAGTCATTTGCTTTGGCCAAGTTTCTTGTTTAAGGTTTTGTCTGTTCTGGACAAAATTAATTGTAATGCAGGATTAAAGCCAGCTACTCTGGAGTCATGTATCTTTTTTCTAACCAGTGGAGGACCCAGAAGAAATGGATGGCAAGCTTTTTCAAAGGTCCACCTGGTAAGATTTTGAGGTGCCCACTCAAGTGGGAAAGACCAAGGCAGAACAAGGCTTCTATTAGCAGGATTGTCAGGGTAACATTCAGGGCAGTAGTCAGCCCTGTTAATACGGTCTAAGAACACTTGGTAACATTCATTTTCAACAAGTTCAGTTTGGTACAACCAGTGCCCTAGTTCTAAACTAGGGAACCACTGCTGCCCACAATCAGGGCAGTGTGAATTATCGGAGAACATCTGGGCTTAGATAGACAACACAAAGCAATGTAACAACAAAAAGCAACAATGACAGAGAGAGGGAAGCAATAAGCAACAGTCAGTCCAGTTACAGTTTCCTTTAGCAACTTGTCAGTTCAACAACACTGGAGTGCTGAACCTGGCTTGCACCTTAGTGCAGTTCTTCAAGATCTTGAAGTTTATTCTTCACTTAATTGCAACTCAGTCTCTGTACTCAGGGACCAGTCCAGTCTAGAATACTGTCAGTCACTTACTAGCAGCACAGATCACAGAATAGCTCCTTCAAAGGAAAGCCAGGCCTCTAGTCCAAGCCAGTTGCTTTTTCCTGTCCAGTATTAGCGGGAGGCAGAACCACACAGGCTCTTGCTTTGCTCTGGTGAAACAGACGCTCTGATGGATCCGGTAAGTCTTCTGCTGGTGCAGGCAGTCTCGCCAATAGCACTTGACAGTGATGTAGTAAGGTCAGGAAGACCTGGTGGAGTAGATCCAGTGAAGTCAGCCTTGAAAGGACCTTTATCTGGACCCAGGCACAGAGAAGTCGCTGGTGTTGAGTTTGCAGGATGGTCTGGGAATGCGTCACACACCTGTAAATAATAAAACTTCAGACGACTCATATGGGCTTTGCAGTTGCTCAAAGTATTACAAACATGCACTTGAGAATTATGTGCACCAGTCAAGGTGCCACAACAGTCTCACAGGGTTCCCTACAACTTAGTTTAGGTCAAACCATCCCAAGCTATTTGGAAGTTAACACTGGGATGGGTTCTGAACCACTTAGGATTTAAACAAGGATTGGTGTGATTCTTTTTTAGACTATATTTTATTTGTTTTGCTTTTTACTACCTTTGTATTTTGAGAATAAAAGATCTGTGTATATTGGCCAAGCAGTGGTGGCGCACGACTTTAATCCCAGCACTTGGGAGACAGAGGCAGGTGGATTTCTGAGTTTGAGGCCAGCCTGGTCTACAGAGTGAGTTCCGGGACAGCCAGGGCTATACAGAGAAACCCCGTCTCAAACAAAACAAAACAAAACAAAAAAACCAAACAAACAAAACAAAAAATCTGTATATCACTTCTGTAAAACAGGTACCATATGGTATCCTTATAACAGGAGGGCAGCAGTAACTATGACAGCCTTTCCAACACAGACTTCAATCTAACAAAGAAAAAAGCCTTAGCAAACTATTAGATAGCTAACCATAAGAAATTAAAAATTCTTTTAAAAGCTGAAAAAAAGGAATCAATGGGGCAAGTCTCACTGTTGAATTTATCGGTATAGGTTGACACACATTGCCATTTTGGGATGACATGTAAAACCCTACATGAGCAATAGACCCAAGGTATTTTCATGATCCTGGATGTAACACACACATAGTAGGCAAGGACACATACATGGATCAAGATGAATGCACAGGAGGCGCCAGATTATCAAATTATAGTACGTGCCCCTCCAACATGCAATAGTTCTTATAAATCCTGATGCTCAATCCTGTGAGAACAGGAACACTAAAGATAATGTTAACAGGGGCCTCAAAAGCAGGAGGAACTAGTGTTGACCCCACTCAATGCCAATCTATCTTAGAGACTTTTGGATTTACAATGGCAAAGGGAAATGCGAGTGAGCCCTGAGAATGCTATAATGCTATAAACGCACATTTTCATAGCAGATGGAAGTCAGTCTAAATATACTGATGTGCTTTTAAGGTCAGTTAACTGGGTACTAGGCTACCAATTCAGCTCCCAGTTTCTAGAAATACTTTTAAGTAAGTATGTGGGTCAAACACCAAAACCATGCTCACAAGAAAAAGCCCATACAAGCGTCATACCTCCAGAATTCGTGAATAAAAAGAACTATCACTGTCTCCTGTTTCTCCAACCACCAGCCACTTCACTCAGGCTTTACACTCGCAATGACAGGTCAAGAACGACAAGGGAACCAAAAAAGGTCATGGAAAGACCAGATCCCAACACTAACAACTTCACTACCATTTTTTGCTTCAACGCCTCAGGACCAAGCCCATAGTCTTTATGTCAACCCTAAGACTCTCAGGACTTCCTAATAATACTCCAGCTCTTCCGACTTTAATCTTTGTATGGCTGAAAGGGCACAAGGAAAACAGTACCTGGTTTTTAAAAATTTCCCCAGAAATTCCATACAATGTTGCTGGGTTTGCTGCTGCTATTTTGTCACTATAGCATACACAGCCAGAATTGTTGAGTTTTCCTTATGACATGGATTTCATTCCCTATCACAAGTATCTCTTTAACATATTGTTGTATCTTATTTGTTTTGTGTATGGGTGTGGGCATGGACACGCCAGCACACACATGTGGAAGTCAGAGGACTAGGATGTGATCTCAAGCAGGCTGTCGGGCTTTGGGACCAGCTCCTTTACCCCTTTAGCCAGTTTTAAGAAAGTAAGTGCAAATACAGGACAGCCTAACCCCTGCACTCTAATGACAGGCACATAGATCAACAGAACAACTTTGTAAATTAATTTGCCTGTACCTAATAAGCGAAAGATATCTATTTCCTGTAATCTCAAACTCTTTAGAAATATACTCATAGCCGGGCGTGGTGGCGCATGCCTTTAATACCAGCACTCGGGAAGCAGAGGCAGGTGGATTTGAGTTCGAGGCCAGCCTGGTCTACAGAGTGAGTTCCAGGACAGTCGGGGCTATACAGAGAAACCCTGTCTCACCCCCCACCCCCCAAGAAAGAAATATACTCATGAATGAGACTCTCACAAATGCTTTCAAAGGTGGAAATAAAACCTCCATGGTAGCCCAGTGTAACCGTGGACTAAAGGCTAAATGTCCACGAATGAGATGAATCAACTGAACTGAAGTACTGCCACAGAATGAACACAGTGACAAAGATGAAATCCAAAATGTGGAGTTTAATACAGCCTCTTCCCTGTCACCCCACATTAGAAACTGAATCCAGGGCCTCATATGTGCTAAGCAAGCGCTTGACCACTGAGACCATTTTTTCTTCTTGTAACTTGGTGGAGGACAAAAACATTCTATCATAAATACTAATGGGTTACAGTATCTCTGTTCATTATTTTATAACTTAAAATAGCAGAAATAGCAGTAAGACAGAGGGGAAAAAAACAGGCAAAACTAGCCTTTATACAGAGGACAAGAGGAATTGACCCTGCTCAGAAGCAAAGTAGGTACCAAACACTGGGGTACAGAGGAGCCCTATTGTCAGACACTGCACTTGGAGACAGGCAGAATAGCCAAGGTGCCACAGCACATACAGAGAAAATAGTCTTCTACACTTCCTGAGTCCAGATTGGGATCCGTGTTATAGGTGAAGGCTTATTGACTTTTAAATGAATTAAAAAAAAAAAAGCCACTCAGATATCACAGGACATTTAGTAAGGTATATATAGACAAAGCCAGCACACCTCACATTTCCAAACAAAATGACTGATCAAACACAGTGGGTCAAAACTAAAGTGCAAAAAGCTTCCATGTAACCCAAATACTGTATAAAACAAAGGTCTGCTTTTTTGTTTGAGAACATGAGCACTTAGGAGGCAAGAGGCTCAAGGACTAATATTCCAGCCAGCCCTAAGCAATAGGAAACTGAGTTCTACTTCAGTCCATTAGAATGAGACTGCCCAGGCATTAAATAACTTAACTGTTCTGACCTTGTCCATTCTCTTTTAACAAATGTTAGTAGGAGAATTCCAAATCTGCATTTAATTTTATGTGCATGTACTCCTGGTGTCCACAGAAGCAAGAGGGTATCAGATTCCCTGAAACTGGTTATGGACATTTGTGAGATACCACAAGGGTGCTGGGACTTGAACCTGGATCCTCTGGAAGAGCAGCCAGTATTTTTAAAACCACTACATCATCTCATATAGCCCACTCTGGCCTCAAACTCAATATAGCCTTGACTTTTTGATCCTCTATGTTGGCCTTCAGGAATGGCAGGCCTACAGACATATCCACCACCTCTAATTTTATGTGTTACTAGGGATAGAATCCATAATGTATTCTCGCTAGGTAAGCACTCTACCAACTGAGCTACATTTCTTTCTTTTTTTAAAAAAAGATTTATTTATTATATGTAAGTACACTGTAGCTGTCTTCAGACACTCCCTAAGAGGGAGTCAGATCTCATTACAGATGGTTGTGAGCCACCATATGGTTACTGGGATTTGAACTCAGGACCTTTGGAAGAGCAGTCAAAGAGCAGTCAGTGCTCTTAACCACTGAGCCATCTCTCCAGCCCCCCTGAGTATATTTCTAATGCCATATCTGCTTTACTTATTTGCTTGTTTGTTTTTGAGACAGGGTCTCACTATGTAGCCTGACTGACCTAATGCTACCCACATAGACTAGGCTGGCCTCCAATTAACAGATATCCTCCCGCCTGTGCCTCACAAGCACCAAGATTAAAGATGTGTGCCACCAAGCCCAACTCCAAATCTGCCATTGATACTACTGATCTATATAATGTGTATAAAAAAAACCAAACCAAACAAACATCTTTGAGGGGCCAGAGAGACAGTTCAGTGCTTAAGAGGACTGCTGTTCTTAAAGGACTGGATTCCATTCCCAGAAATTTCTGGTGGTTTAGAACCATCTAGAATTCTAGTTCTGACCTCTGTAGGCACTACGCATGATGTGATGCAGACAGACATAAAGGTAAAACATTCATAAAATAAACTGAACAGACTTTTATTAAAGTTAAAAAAAAATTAATGTCTTGATTTTTCTGGGATTATCATTTTAAGAATTTTCCCCAGGGTTATAGTAAATAGCCACATTGGCTACCCTTTGTAGAAGAGTTTCACTAAGGTTTATACATAAAGTAATCTGATGAGAGCTTCATTTCATATCTAGTTCTGAATTTAGATGGGACAGTAAGGATTTATAATCTTCACTAGTGAGCACACATGCTTCTCTCACAAGAGTGGATAACTAAAAAATGCTAGGCAAAAAAACAGTTGCAAATGTTCTTTCCTTCCAGGAACTGACTGACAGAACAGGTGTGACTGCATCCAAGCCCAAGCAAGCACTCATGTGCACATGCGCATGGCTAGCACACTTATGGGGGATGGGAGAGGGAAACCAAGCATAAAGAGCTATTTTAGACTTTTATTGGCACAGTTGGATCTACTCTGCCCTGCCTGATTAAACTCCATGGTTCAATTTCAGTCTGTAGCTTCAGTTTAAAACATCAACAGCCAAAACAAATTTATGTGCAGCTTCTTGACCTTGTACATAACTGTTAATTTGCACTAGGTAGCTGCATCCAGGTAAACATCCTATTGTTGAAATATCCTAGGCACTATTATTATCTTCGCTAACTGGTAGCTAAGGCTTTGGACACTTGAAAGGTAGCGTGAAAGGGAGAGTTTAAGTGAATGAGCAGAGCACTCTAATACCTCCTTTTTAAAAAAAAGATTTGTTTATTTTATATATATGAGTACACTGTAGCTGTCTTCAGACACACCAGAAGAGGGCATCAGATCCCATTACAGATAATTGTAAGCCACCATGTGGTTGTTGGAAATTGAACTCAGGACCTCTGGAAGAGCAGTCTTATAACCACTGAGTCATCTCTCCAGGCCCTAATGCCTCATCTTAGGGATTGTTTTTTTTTTTTTTTAAACACTGAAACTAGATGCCTGGAGCAGTTCAGATACTATGCATACTTCTGGTTAATACAGTTTTCTGAGTGCAAAAAGAAAATCCTTTTCCTACTTCCCACTTCCTCCCCAATCCTTTGATGACTTTTACAATTCTTCTGGTTTAGGCTAACATACAGGATAATAGCAATACACAAAGAATCCACAAGTCTGCTAAGAAATCTAATACCAGGCAGCATAACTGACTCAGTTCGTCTTTTTAATGGCTGGATCTCCCCAGGAGTACAGCCTGGCCTCAGCTGGTGCTTCTCTTATTTCAAGCTTCTGAGTACTGGAACTATACACACAGTGAGACTGGACTATGACCCCACTGTCACCTCAACTTCCATAGTCACTTTTTTCTGGAGAGTCTTCTTATATAACCCAAGTTTGAACTCACAATCTCCTTCCTTAGCCTTCTGAACACTAGGATTACAGGTGTCTCTCTACACCTTACTATTCCTTCACTTCTCATCTAGTCTTTTAAAAATGTTATCCTTATGTTTTTTTTTTTTTTTTTTTTTTTTTTGGTTTTTTCAAGACAGGGTTTCTCTGTGTAGCCCTGGTTGTCCTGGAACTCACTCTGTAGACCAGGCTGGCCTCAAACTCAGAAATCCACCTGCTTCTGCCTCCCAAGTGCGTGGATTAAAGGCATGTGCCACCACTGCCTGGCTCTTATGTATCTTTATGTAACTCTGTTGGACCTCAAACTCAGAGCTGCCAGGACTGCCTCTTCCTCCCAATGCTGGGATTAATGGCATGCACCCCCACAGCCTGTTCTGTCTTATTTGAGACTGAATTGTGGGCGGGAAGGCTGGTGGTCAGCAATCTTCCTGTTTCTGCCCATTCCATCCCATCCCACTATTCCAAGGGCTAGGATTATACACAGGGTCTCACTATGCAGCTCTGGCTGGCCTGGAATTAGCTATAGCTATGTAGACCAAGCTGCCCTTAACTATCTGCTACTGTACATGGCCCCACCAGCTTACTACTAGACAGTTATATTTAAATACTTCTAGACTTACAGAAAAGTTTCAGAAATGATGTAGTTCCCTCACATAATTCACACAGTATCTTATACAAAGTGCCATTATTTAAACCAAGAACTTAACATTGATAAATCTATTAACGAAGTCCCATTCAAATGTCATCAGTTTTCCCACTAATGAATGTGCCTTTTCTGTCCTAGGTTCCAAGACAGGATCCTGTTAGATCCAAGTGGTTACCCTTGTAGAGGAAAATCACCCACACCCCATATTCAACCTACTGCCTTCCCAAAATAATAGAATTAACTTCCTAAAATAAAGCCTTACATTATATCTGGTACCCTCTCTAATCTGGTAAGCCTATGAATATGAGGGTTTCCTATATTGTATGGCTTACTATTGGCTAAAATATCTTGCAATCTCCGATCTTATGTTAAAGGATCTCATTATCTGAAATCAGCATCAGCAAACTCTAAGGACTTGAAAAGAATCTTCATGTTTAAAACAGACCCCACATTACATTTAGTTCTTTTCCTCAGTCTCTTACTTTGTCTTTTGTGACCTTAATAGTTTGGAAGAATAGTGTCAGTTTGGACAAAGTCTGTTGCTTTAAGTTTGTGTAGTATTTTATCATGATTTGAAAGAAAACAATTTAGAATTTTTTGTCAAGAATAACCAACACTGAAGAACAACGTGTCCTCAGTAGGCTCAAGGGAGACACTTTGAGACTCTGTAGTTAACCTGATTCTCCTCTACCTCTCACCCACTAGCATCACAGGCAGACGTTAAAAGAAGCGATTTAGTAATGCTTGCATACTGGTGCCTTCCTGTTTTCTTTGTACCTGCTGTATGTCCACTGAAGAACTTCAGTTCCATCAGTGGCTCATCCCTTCTCTACTGACCTGGTCAGTAAGCTGTTATCAGTAAGGACTCATGAGTACAGTTTATGAGTTTAAATTCCACACTAGCATTCTCTTTGCGGTTCACATTGTTTCAGCTTGACCATTAGGCACTTCTTAACGCTGGCCCCATCCTTCCAATAAACTTTAAGACAATAACTTCTTTTTTAAAAACAGGACCTCAATCCCATTCCTCAGGAGGCCCCTACACTTAAAATCTTCCTCCTTCAGTTTACTAAGTAGCTGGTATTACAGGCTGGTGCTACTGGACCTAGTTTACCACTAATCCTTCATTTACTATATTCAACTTACCATCCAAGAATCATTAGCATTTCCTGGGAGCTCATTAGAACTACAGATTTGCACCATTCCTGAGACCCTTTAGACCTGAATCTCTATCTCATGCCAGATGACCCTTTGAGACAGGGTATATTGCTGGACCTGGAGCTAGCCTGAGGTTATACAGCCACACCTGACTTCTTACTCCTAGAATGGGATCTGAACTCAGGTCCTATAAAATCTAACATTTAAAGAAAACATTTCTCTATAAAGAAAAGTTAGTTCCCTTTATTATAAAATCCCATGTTTATCACACTTTTTTTTTTGAAAATAACAACTTGGAGCTGGGCCTTCAATCCCAGCACTCAGAGTAGAGATAGGAGAATCTCTCTGAGTTGGAGGCAAGCCTGACCTACAGGACAAGTTCCAGGACACTCATGCCATTACTTTTTTTTTAAGACAGGGTTTCTCTGTGTAGCCCTGGCTGTCCTGGAAATCACTCTGTAGACCAGGCGGGACATTACTATTCTTATTTCCCTATAAAATGTTAAAACTATGGGCCAAATAGTCAAAGCATAAACACTGTTACTTCTATGCAGAGAAGTTTTAAGTCAGTCCCTAGGATGAATACAGAATGACTCAACATCCATAGGAAGTCTACAAATACTGACAGCAATCTCCTTTTCTGCCTGAACCTGAAAGACTGCTCCTCTGCTCACTTGAATTCGGTTTTATGCTGCAGCTGATCTTAGCCATAAGTGTAATACCACCACCTAGATGGCCAAAGGCAGCATGACACTTAAATGTGTACAGCATGGAGCTCTACTGAGAGGATACAAAGGTCTGTCTCTGGAGCTTTTAAGCCTGCAATAATAAAAGCCCTGCTATTTTGCTCTAGCAAGTTAGAAATAAATAAATCCAGGTTGCTCTGTTAGAGCTACCTACACCTTCAGAGGGTAAAAGCCACCATTTTAAATTTGGTTTTGTCAAGTACTAAAAAAAGTACTCTAGAGCAGAGTTACTAAAAAGCAGTGCGATTTGATCTGTAGAAGTTATGAAATTACAGATGAACTTTCTTCATTCCTATCTGGGTTACCAAAATCATGTTCTATACATAATCCTTCTAATATTGTATACGGAAAAATAACCCCACATTTAGTAATAGCTGTTTTTACTTCTCTACTTAAATGACTTCGTTAAATATTCTAAACTACCCTACAACTCTCCACTTTACTAAGGAAACAGGCTCTGAAGTAGTTCTCTTATCTGCCAAAGTCCTACAATCCTCACTCAGGCCAGCAACAGGGGACTGACTGACAGTTCAGGAAGCCCAATCAGTTATGACTCCAAAGTCCATGTGCATAATCACCGTTCAAGATACCCTTATTGACAAACGCTTGTCTTACTGCACAAAATCTATGATAAAATATGAGAACTATGCTGAAAAACCATTTGTAGGTCAACTTACAAGGGATACTGAGGATTCAGAAACATGGGTGGAGGCTGCAGAAAGCCAACTGTGTGGGCTTTGCATAGTGGCCTTAGTGTTTAATAGGAAAGTGAAAGGCAGACAAGGCTTCTCTAAACAAATTTCCCCTTGGGAAATTAAGAAGCACTTTAATTCCTTGGACTGGTTTAAAATAACATATGCAGGATACAATGCACAACTGTAACAGCCAAGCGTCAGGGTACAACTCTCTAACCCTACTATTTACGAGGCAGAGGCTTGTGGTCTCTGAGTTTACATTAAACTGGCCTAATAGTGGGTCCAAGTAAGCCAGGGATATATAACGGAGATCCTAGCTCAGAAAAATAAACTAAAACCCCCCACAAAACAAGCAAACAAAACAAAACCCCTCCTCTACTCCTTAAGTGACCAGCTACAGTCTGGTTACTTGTTTACTACGGAAGCTCTAGGTGTGGTAGCTCTACCTTAGGAGGGGAATTCGATTTAAGAAAAAAAGCTTAAATGAGTCAGCTATGGTCATGTGATAACTGCAACAAACCTCCTTATCTAGGAGTGGACTCTGCATCCAGATCATACGACACTTCTTCAGGGCCTCAAAAGTTTTCATAAAGAACCTCAGGCTGCTTTGTTTCAACTATCCCAATCCAAAAGGCTTCCTAGAACATTTTAATTTTGTCTACTACAAAGTTCTTTACTTAAATCATTTTCAATTTAGAAAGGAATTATACAGTATAATTATAAAACTGGTAGTTCTGGGTCCCTGCTGTAGCCTTCACAAAACAACAACAAAATTTTCTTATACATTTAAATAAGCCATTTTTAAACCTAAGGGCAGGTACTGGGGTGTGGTAGTGCATGCCTTTGATCCCGGGCCTCCAAAGGCAGAGGCGGGTGGATCTCTTGAGTTCGAGGCCAGCCAGGGCCACAAACAGAAACGGTATCTTCAAGGGGGAAAAAAAAGGTCAGGTCACACAAACAAAACTGGCATTTTTAGTTAGAAAACTTAGCTCACCCCTGGATCTATCTAAACAAGCATAAAACTTGACAAAGTAGAGACCACTACAGATTTTGTTCAAAGAAAAGTTTTTTTTTTTAAAGCTGAAAGACTGCTTTAAGGGTTTGAAACATAGTTGAGTACATAAGTAGGTTAAGTAAAATAATTGCGAGTTTCAAAGTTTGTCTCTTTCACCATTATTAGTAACTGAAAAACTTAACTGTTCTCTTTTAAGGATTAGTTACGGAGCGAGATAAGAGAAATGGACTCCTACAATGAGAATTCTCGTTTATATTTCAAAACTTTTACCTTTCGTCTGAAGTCCCTATCAAAACTCTACTCTCATCTTGTTTCGTTTTACGCTTGAAAGATTCCAGGTATATTCTCAGCACCCTCCCGGAAATTACAGACCCATCCCAACCTACCTCGATTTCTGTTTGTGCCGTAGGGGAGGTGGGGGTGGGGAGGGATCCTTTCTCAAAGACCTTTTGAAAGGAGAAAATAGTAGTTCAGACACAAAAATATGTTAAAGTTATGTTTTAGTTTTGCTTACTTACAATTTCCGGCCAGGTTTTAAAACATGGGACAGTCAGGATCAGCGGCACCACTAGGCTGTTCCTCCTGCTCCACAGCGCTGGTCTGCAACCCCCAGCCACCAAGGCAGAATGTCGCCTGTACCGCCCACGTGACGTGAGCTCCGCAGGGAGGAGCCCGAGGAATGCTGGGATAGGTAGTCCCTTGGCCCCACCTCCCCCAGCTCCTCCCACTAGACTTCCTAGAACCTTAGTGCTAGCCTCTGTGAAAGCCCTCATCCAGCCACAGCCTGCACCACTTCTCAAGGTGGAAGTGGCTGTAAAGAGGCTGCAAGACTCTGACCATCTCGTCCCTTAAAATGGACTCCTGGAATTCAAAGTAACGTTAAGAGACAGTAACTGACAATAGTGGCAAGCACCACTCAGTCACGACTTTGAACTCGACCTCTTATCCTAACTAGAGACTATCCTCAAAATGCCTGCTTAATCTAAATCTCAGTTTGCGCGTGGGTCGGCGGGGACAAGGCTTCATACCCACATGAAGTTGTTATGAGCACCTAAGTAGCATGTCTGCTAACAGGCGATAATAGACTAGGAACCAAAAATAGTTATTATTTTGGGGTTTGGTGATACAGCCTTTAATCCCAGCATTCAGAAGGCAGAGGTAGGTGTATCTCTAATTTTTACTTGGGCTGGCGAGATGACTCAGCGGGTAGGAGCACTGACTGCTCTTCGGAAGGTCCTGAGTTCAAATCCCAGCAACCACATGGTGGTTCACAACCACCTGTAATGAGATCTGGCGCCCTCCTCTGGTGCTTCTGAAGACAGCTACAGTGTACTTGCTTATAATAAAACTGGGCTGGAGCAAGTCAGGGGCTGAGAAAGTAGGGCCGACTGGAGAGAGCAGAGGTCCTAAATTCAATTCCCAACAACCACATGAAGGCTCACAACCATCTGTACAGCTACAGTGTACTCATATACATAAAGTAAACAAATCTTTAAAAGTTTTCCTTTATTTAGACAGGATTTTAAGTTGACCAGCTTACCTGGAACTCATTCTATGTCTCAGAGTCAAACTCAGGATTCTCCTTCCAGTGTAGGGATTAACAGGCCTGTGCTGCTAGGCCAAGCTCCAGCTCTATTTTAATTTTTACACTTTTTAAAATTTTTTTCCTGTGAGAATTTAAGTGGAACCAGCTACTATGCCCTCAGTTTATTTCAAGTATTTTAATCTTTTGGGTTTTTTAAAATTGATTTTGGCTTTTTGAGATAGGGTCTCACCATGTAACTCTGGCTGGCCTGGAGCTAACTGTAAGACCAGGCTGTTTCTACCTTCTAAGTGCTAGAATTCAAGGTATTTACAACCATGTCCACTTTGAAGTGTCATTTTGTTTTGATTTTTGGAGACAGGGTTTCTCCATGTAGCCCTGACTGTCCTAGAATTCACTTTGTAGACCAGGCTGGCCTTATGCTCACAGAGATCAGCCTCCTGATTTGCTGGGATTAAAGGATTGTACCACCAGTATGGTTTACACAACACCAGGGCTAAAACTCACATTTTGGTGCTTGTCACCTGAGCTATGCATTCCAAGAATTTCCTCCTTTCCTGATTAACAATTTTGTCCTTTGCTACAAAAGCCATAATCCCCATAGTATTTCCTTGTCCAATCAGAATCGTGATTATGCAGCCGGGCATTGGTAGCACAGGCCTTTAATCCCAGCATTCAGGAGGCAGAGGCAGATCTCTGTTTGAGGCTAGTCTGGTTTACAGAGCCAGAGCTACACAGAGGAACCCTATTTCCAAAAACCAAAAGATTTAAAAAAAAAAGTGAGTATGCATAATAAACCAGTATTTTATTTATATGTGTATAGTGCAGCTATGGGAGTTAATGTGACCCATGCTCTTGGTGTTTCCAGAGGCCAGTGGAGGGCATCAGTCACCTACAGCTGGGTTACAAGCTATTGAGGCGCTGTGGGTGCTGGGAACAGTAAGAACAGTAAGCACTCTTAAGACTCAGGCAGCCGTGGTGACGCACGCCTTTAATCCCAGCAGAGGCAGGCGGATTTTTAAGTTCGAGGCCAGCCTGGTCTACAAAGTGAGCTCCAGGACAGCCAGGGCTACACAGAGAAACCACCCCCCCGCAAAAAAAAAAAAGACTTAGGTGATCCACCCTCCTTGATCTTTCAATAATTAAGAGATCTTTTTAAATGTTTTGCCAGGCATGGTGACAGTGATATATATCTGTAATCCTAGCACTTGGGAGGTTAGAGCAAGAGAATCAGGAGGTCTAGGCTAGCCTCAGTTATATAGTGAGTTCTAGGTCGGTCTGGGCTACATTAGTCCCTGTTTTGAAAAGCCCTCCCCAATAAAATACTTTCACTTAAAATTGCTGAAGAGTACTGACTGTTCTTACAGAGGATGGAGGTTTGATTCTCAGCACACACATGGTGGCTAACAACTGTGTAACTCCAATTCCAGGGTTAAATGCCCTCCTCTGGCCTCCATTGGCACTAGGCATACTTGGTATACAGGCATACATGCAGGCAAAACACCTATACACAATTTTCTTTTTAATGTAAAAGTTGCTTAATTTAGAGAGCCAATATAAAGAACACAGGATTTCTAGAAATAATTTTGTTAGATACACATACCAGTTAAAGCAGTTTATTTTTGTGCATCAGTCTTCTCTAACATATGGCAAATTCTCTAAGTAAAACTCTTCATTCTTCCACATTTTTCTAGTTCCCAAAGAAACTGTTTTAAGTTCAAAGCTCAGATTGTCACACTCATGGCCTGGAAAAATCTCTTATAATACTGGAAATGAATCAACTGTCTATAATAATCTTTTAGAATATATTCAAGGCTGGCTCAAAAGAGGTTGGAAAACACCTACAGCAGAATATCTGGTTTGACAAGAATTTGGCTTTAACTCATAGTAATCCAAGTTTGTTTTTTGCAAAGTTGTTAGGTGTGGGTGACAGCTGCTAAAGATGACACATACCTATGACCTAGGCAAGAGGGAAAAATCCTAAGCAAATCTATGTTAAATGCGAAGTTAACTGCCTCTAAACTTTAACATCCTTATTTTTTCTTTGAAAAAGCCACTCATAAAACTACTTTATAAGTACTTTTAATTACAAAACAAAACACATGCCAATTATCCAATAATCTTTGTAACCTCTCATTTTCTCTGATTGACCAATTATGTATAGAACCTCTTCACTTTCTTTTTCATGTATCCTTCAAACCAGAGTTTTACAAGCCAGAACCCAGGTGTCTTTAGTCATCTGTTGCACACACTGCCTTATGAGCTTAGAATATAAACACTACAAAATTTATATCCTTTCACTGCTGTACATCTATTAAAGAATTTTTGTGATTGTTGACTGTATAAATAGGCACTTTACAAACAAAGCATTACTGGAAAAGACACAAGCCAAACATTACCAAGTTATCAGTACTTCTCAGCGTTTTGAAGAAAAAAAAAGCCTCACCCAGTTTTCAGGCTACCACGAATGAGTATCACTTTTGTTTTTCCTTAAGTTTCGTTTTCTAAAAAAGTGCGACCAAGTGTGGTGGCCCACACCTTTAATCCTAGCGTTTGGAGAGCAGAGGCAGGTGGATCTCTGTGAGGCTGAGGCCAGTGTAGTCTACAGTTCCAGGACAGGCAGAGATCACCCTCCCTCCCTCCTTTCACTCACTCACTTACACCACATCTTTTAAAAAAAAAAAACAGGGCAGCTGTCTCGTTATGGCTGCCCTTCTTTGTAGTTAATAAACAATGCTAAATGAAGCTCCAAATATGACTCTTGAGTCATCTGTGTTGCTGACCAAATTTATAGGTTATTTGTGAAAATTCTAGTAACTGGGAATTGTCTAAGTTTGAGTAACAATTTAAGGTCATTATTTAAAATACTGGAAAAGGGCAAAGACTTAAGTTTTTTCAAAATCACTGTTACATGGCTTCCAAATAAAAACTTAAAATCGATTTTTTTTAAGGGCTAGGGTATAGCTTATTGGTAAACCATTCACGTGAAAATTCAAGAATAAAGTTGGTATGGCTACGACGCAAAAATGCAAACCCACCCCAAGAGTGTAACTAAACACGATTTTAAAGGGCCAACAGGTGAATTAAAATTTTAAACTGGGTAAAAGCAATTTCATAAAGGTCCTTGAAACTATAATTTTCGCCATAAGATGACATGCAGAATTGCCTTTCTGATCATTTCTCCTCCCAGGGACATTTGAAAAGATGTGGCCAAAGTAGCAGGGTAACTGCGCAACAGCTTGGGATCAAGGACTGAAACTTGCCCTTTCCCAAAGCCTCTGGGAGTCAGGACCAGCGCCCCCGGTGGTGGGCAACTGGCCATCAGCAGCTTGGCACAGGCCACTTGTCCTACCACCTCCTGGTCGCCCCCACCTTTCTCTCCAAGGCCAAGGACAGAGACGTCCTCCTCCCCCTTCTCCTCCTCTTTGGTGCCTTCAGCCAGGAGGCGGGAGTGACCCGCAGCAGCTGACCCAGCTCGGGCACTGCCTCTCCCACAGCCCTTAGGACACACCATGGGCCCGGAGGCTGGTTGGTGGCACACGAGCGAGGACGCAGGCGGCGGCCCAGGCGACTCTCAACTGCCTCCCTGACCACTGCGACAACCTCCCCGAAGTCATCGCCACCACCCGCAGCGGAATCTAACTGCGGCTAATCCGTCGCCAGGAACCGACTACCAGCTACGTAAACAACTATGGCGGGGGAGAGGTGGCAGGCCGAGGGGCCCGGAGAAGGCTGGGCCATCTACGTCACACCCAGAGCCCCCATCCGGGAGGGAAGGCCGAGGCTCGACCCGCGAAATGGCGACAGCAGTGACGCGCCTGCGTACGGAGCTCACCCGTCGCGCCGCAGACGACGGGAAGTGAGGTTTTCAGAGGAGCCGGCAGAAGTGTACGGCGACTTCGAGCCCCGGGCAGCCAAAGAAAGGTCTCCGGGGGGAAGACGAACCCCGCCAGAAAAGTTCCGGCCGGCTTCTGCGGGAGAGGAAGTGAGGGAAAGCGCTTACAACCTTCGCTCTCGACCACGGAGGCAGCGGCGAGCCCAGGAAGCCGAGGAGATGAAGACGCGGAGGTCTGCTCGCCTTGAGCAGCACTCTCAGCAACCGCAGCTGTCTCCGGCCAGGAGCAGCCGAGGGTTACGGGACTCTCCGTCCTCCAGTGAGGACCGCGAAGGTAACAGTCTCGGCTGCGGGCTCGGGAGCGCGCGCGGCGGCAGGCGCGCCCCCGTGGAGGCCGGCCCCGCTCCGGCCCCGCCTGGGTCCTGGTGATTTCTGCGGCCCTTTGGGCGCGCACTCCCGGATTGAGTCCACCCGGACCCTCAAGAGGGAAGGACGCGCTGGGCCGCGCGGGAAGGTGGTGGTGTGAAGTGGCCCGAGCGGAGGCGGGCAGCTCTGCTCATTCCTGGAGCATCAGTTTGGGGGGTCTAGGTCTCCTCTTCCTGTAGGCTTTTGCTAGAGGTCGGCGACTAAGCCATTGGCCGAGCCCTAAATTACTCTGCGCTCGGTTTCATTTCCGTCCTCCTAAGTTTCTACTGAAGCCACTTCCATTTCCTTTTTTTTTTTTTTTTTTAAATCTCGGGGGTCCCAAGTCCCCAGCTGAAAATCCTGTTTTTAAGTTAACTTTAGAATCGGTTTCTTTCGTTCTTTTTTTTTTTCCACCAAGATTGGGAAAACGAGATCATTTCTAGGCGGATGCTACGAGGAATAGCTGACTTTAATGAATGGGTTGGTGAGATTACTCCAAATACAGAGTCTGGTCTCTGCCAGACTTTCCCCCAGATTGAAGGCCATCACTGTAATCTTAAGTAGCTAAACAAGTCAAAACTGACAAAGTACTGAAACAAAACAAGGTTCTATTTATTAGTAAAGCTTATATATGAAGCCCCAGATGCCAACAGGGTGTGTACTATAGTTTTAGTTAAGTCACACAGATGAACCAAATTCTTCAAGCCATCCTCTTATTCCCTGCTCTCGGATATAACTGAGTCACAGGTGGTTCCCAGTAAGCCCCATGTCAGTCACCTAATTATGAGGTAAAATTCTGAGGGTTAGAGTCACAGTGGGATGACCTCCCTAACGGTGGACATCTGATGCATCTGAAAAGGAGTGGATTTAAAGCTTAGAGCACAGTAAACTGGCTTGCAGATTTACCTACTTGCCTTTGAGATCCTGACACACTTGAAGATCTGTTCATTTGGGAAACTTTATGCTAGAGATGTGCATGCTCTTTTGGATGTAACGAGACAGTTTATTTGCTTATACATGTCAGTATTTCTTTTAAGATGGCAAACTTGGGAGAAAAAAAAAAAGGAACCTGTCATGCATGTATGCCTGGTCGCAATTTAGGTACTTGTGTTAATTCTGTCTTAGAAACTGAGGCAGTGTTTGCACGTGGAGGCAATGTGACTGTTACTTTTTACTGACTTTCCCACAGAGCCTCCTGCACCGGAATACAGTTGACCTTTTATACATTTTTAGAGGATTTAAACATTTCTTTTACCTGACTCTTGAACCTACCTTTTAACTTTTTTAAAAAATATTTCCTTTATTTACATTTCAAATGTTATCCCCTTTCCTCATTTCCCCTCCGAAAACTTCCCTATATCCCCCCCACCCCCCAAACCAATCCAATCCCTCTCCCTGGCCTTGGCATTCCCCTACTCTGGGGCATAGAGCCTTCACACGACCAAGGGCCTAACCTTTTAACTTGCTAAAGTAACATTTTTGTTGTAAAGCAACAATTAGTGGTTTGTATGTTGTTTCACTTATATGGTTTGCAGCTACACGTACCTGTATGAGTATGTGCACGTGTGTACAGGTAGCCTTGGAAGCCAGAAGATGGTGTTGGGTCCCTAGGAGCTGAAGCTACAGAATATTGTAAGCCTTTTGGACTTCGGAAGTCCTAGGAAAGAGCAGCAAATGCCCGTAAACACTGAACTCTCCCCAGCCCTCATCACACTCCATCTTAATGAGATTGCTAACTGGTTTAATTTCCAAGTTTTGAACCTAGAGAAGTTGAATACTTGCATCTCTGTGCATAGATTACTGGTAAATATGCATACTGTGTGCCATGTTCTCTCCCAGGCCATCTAACTTGAATTTTACCTCTTGTTGGTGCTGTAGAGGATGAACCTTCTTCCCGACCTGTTACAAGCCAAACAGCCTCAAAGAAAACTCTTAGAACACCAGAGGCTTCAGGTAAGAAGAGTTTGGTCTTTTGGTTTTCTCTTTTCCTGCCAAAGACTCATGAAGAATCACAGCTCAAGCTGGGCATGGTGGCAAATGACTGTAATCCCAGCACATGGGAGGCAGAGGAGGGCGGAGCTCTATGAGTTCAAGGCCAGCCTGGTCTACAAAGAGAGTTCCAGGATAGCTAGGGCTGTTACACAGAGAAACCCTGCCTGGAAAAAAAAAACGTACATCAATCCATCAGTCAGTCAATCACAAGAGGTTTGTGAGTCTTATCAGTTCACTAAATTCAGCCCTATGGGTACTTGCTAGGTTAGACAAGGGTGAAAACATAAAATGTAAGTTTGACTGTCTACCACTCTGTTAATCTTCAGAACCTCACAGGGAGAGACGGGAAACTGAAGATCAGAGTATCTAAGACTCTTCTCTAAGATCACCTGATACATGAGTAAATTAAAATTCAGGCTCAGGTTTGTCTTTTTTGTTTGTTTTGTTTTGTTTTTCAAGACAGGGTTTCTCTGTATAGCTCTGGCTGTCCTGGAACTCACTTTGTAGACCAGGCTGGCCTTGAACTCAGAAATCCCCCTGCCTCTGCCTCCCAAATGCTGGGATTAAAGGCGTGCGCCACCACACCCTGCTCGGTTTGTTTTTTTGAAACCTAAATTTTTCCCCAAATGCTCACTTTCAGTCAAGTATGAACTACTGTTCATAGTGTCAAATGGTTATGTCACAGTGCCTTCTGCATAGCTGTTTCTGCAGAGTAAAACCCTGGCACAGTGGGTTTCAAATCTGTCAGGCTTAGGACTGTGTTTCTGTGAATCCAGGGTATCAGTCATAAGGTAGGACGACATCATAGCTTCTTGTACCACCTAGAAGAGAACAGATACCGCCAATTTCCTGGTAATTCATGTTAAGATGCCTTAATTATATAGTATATGATTTCAGAGATGTTTAAAATGTAATAAAAATTGTCTTAGAATCCCTGTAACAGGGAAACAGGATACATTTAGTAGTTCCCCAAAGTTTGTTTTTCTTGTGTGTCTGTGATGTGTGTGCAGGTGCCACTGTACACCTGTGGAGGTCAGAGGAAAACCTTGTGAAGTGGATTCTCTTCTGTCCTCACATGATGTGTGGGTATGGAACTCCACTTGTCAGACTTGACAGCAAGTGCCTTTCCCCACTGAGCCATCCTGTTGGCCTGAGAAAATGAAGTTTTATATGTAATTTTCTTGACTAAAACCAGCATGTTTAATTGGCTTTATTTAAAAACCCTACACCGCCGGGCGTGGTGGTGCACGTCTTTAATCCCAGCACTCAGGAGGCAGAGGCAGGCGGATTTCTGAGTTCGAGGCCAGCCTGGTCTACAAAGTGAGTTCCAGGACAGTCAGGGCTACACAGAGAAACCCTGTCTCAAAAAAAAAAAAAGAAAATCAAAACTCTACAACTTTGAATTCAGAACATCTGAAATGAAACATGGCTAGCATTAATATTTTATTTAAAATTAGTCTTTCCACTGCGTGGACATTTACAAGATTAAAATAGTTGAAGAGTATGGGTTAACTTTTAGGAGGTTGACATCACAAATCACTTGTGATAGCACGTGCCTGTGATCCCAGCACTTGAGAGGCCAAGGCAGGAGGGGTCCTCCAAGCTAAGCCTGTCCATGCTGTGAAGTCAGATGTAGCTCAAAAAAAAAGTCCAACTTCACACGTGGAAGAGATAATCAAGTTGATGATAGAGTGTATATTTTGGTCGCCCACCCCACCCTGCTTTAGCATTCTCAGGATCCAGCTCTGGGCCTAGAACAGGCTGAGAAGAGAAGCTACATTTCTAGTCCCAGAATTTGCTTGTTAATAGTTTTGTGTTTAAGGGGCCAGGGCCTCACATAGTCTAAGCAGATATTCAACCCCACTGTGTGGTAGAGAATAACCTAACATCAAACTCCTGATCCTCCTGCCTCTACCTCCCATAATCCACCATCATGCCTTGCCTGAATAACATAGAAGAATTTTATTTACTGTTCATCATCTTTTGTACAGTAAGGTCTACTGTGACAATTTTCAGGTTTCTTCAAGACCATATATTCTGTATACCAGGTAATTCACTCTAGTTTACTGTTGTTAGTAGTTCACAAGAGGCTGGCTATCCCTTAGAGAAGATTTGCCTTTAGTTTTCCATCGTAATCAAAGGTCAGGAAACTTTTCTGAGTAGATGAGAATGATTACATACTAAAGCTTATATTTCACATATTTTTTTCTTCCTATACCAGTGATGAATGAAGACCCTATAAGTAACTTATGCAGACCCCCATTAAGAAGCCCAAGACCTGGTAAGATATTGTTGTGTTGATTTAAGTCTTTCTTATAAATACAATGTTACTTCTAGAGGAGATCTGTATTCATATGGATCAAAGTTTAGCTTGGTAAGGTGGTACACTGTTGTAATCCTAGAACTTTGGAGACAGGAGGACTGATCAGGAGACTATGGTCGTCTTGGCTACACAGAGCCTTTAATGCCAGCCTGAGTTGCAAGAGACTGTGTACATTGTTCTGTGCCATTGTTCTCTGTCCACCTTGCCCTAAACTCAGAATCGACCAGTGTCAGCTTATTTCCCCAGAGATAGTTAACACGCCTGCATCTTCTTGACAGTGCTGAGGCTTGAACCCAGAGCTTGGCACACACAGGGCAAGCTTTCCACCAGAGCTGCTCCTGTTGCCTGTCTCCCTTTTTTAAACATAAATCTTGGGTCCCTGAATGCTCTTGTGCACCTCCTTTTGTTTTCATTTCACTTTTCACATGTATGGAAGAAGTCTTCCCATCTTGGCATATATTATAAAAAGGTTCCACATTGTTTTCAGAAGATTATTTCTTACATTTTCTTACATGGTGCTAAGGTGCTTACAACCATGCATGATTCTTTCAAATTAAGGTCAGGGACTTTTTAGTTTTGTCAGGATATTATTAATTTAAAACAAACAAACAAAAACCAAAACCAAAAAAAAACCCTAAAGACAAGGCTTGTGACACAGAGCTATAAAATATGCCTCAGCTACATTTCCTTTGAACTAAAACTTTGGAAGTCCTTCCATCGGTTTCATGGCTGTGACTGAAAGTTAGTGAGCTGCTCTGTACAGTCGCCTTTGCTTTGCTTTCTGCCTTGGGTCCTGTCCATCGGGTGTGTGTTGCCCCTCAGCCGCTCCCTCTACCACGGTAAGATCTAAGCATGCGCTAAGGAGCTTTATCTGGTGTGTCCCCTTTCAGTTCTAATTGTTTTCTTGCTGTCTCTCTTACAGATTTAACATACCAAACAAATGGAAATACTAAAACGAATGAAAGAGGTTTGTTTTTCTCTAATCCTTAGAGGTTTTCATTGAGGGTTCTTAGCAACAAAATGCACAAGTGTTTTATGGTTGGCTTCAGAATTTTACTTTGTTCATTATCTCAGTTCCTTAGATTTTATTCTGTGTAAAGTTAAGTCTTATTACTTGAATTACATGTGAGACTGCATAAGAATAAAGTACTTTTGTGTGGTTCTGAGAATTGAACCGTGTCCTGACACACACTTGTCAAGTGTTCTGTTACTGGGTTACCTCCTCTTGACCCTCTTGGGTGTTTGTCTTGTTTCTTCTTCATTGTTATTGTTTTGTTTTCTTGAAAAACGGTTTCATGTATTGTCACTGGTGTCAGCTTTGTAGCTGTAGATGACTCAAAACTGTTTATCCTCCTGCCTCTTCTCCACTTCCCCAGTGTTTAGTGCTTTAATTACAATGTGTTCTACCAAACTTAAAGTAAGGGTTTTTGTTTTTTTTCTTTTCTTTTTTCTTTTCTTTTTTTGGTATTTCGAGACAGGGTTTCTCTGTATAGCCCTGGCTGTCCTGGAACTCACTTTGTAGACCAGGCTGGCCTTGAACTCAGAAATCTGCCTGCTTCTACCTCCCAAGTGCTGGGATTAAAGGCGTGCGTCGGCTAGTAAGGTATTTTTTTATTAGCCTTTGTTAATTTATAGTGTGAAGAGAAAAGTGAGGTGTTTTTTGTTTTGTTTTGTTTTGTTTCATAAAAACTGTGCCCTTGGTTTTGTTTTCTTTTGTTCATTTAGTACTTTTAATTGCTTTTAGTGTTTGCCTTGATGTAGATCATGAGGTTTCAAGATCTAGGTTTTAGGGATCTAGGGATGGGGTTCATGAGTGCTTTGCATACCTGTAGTGTGGAGTTCAGATTCCCAGCACCTACATAAAGACAGGCATGACCTCAGCGCCTGTAAGGCTCACGAGTGGATACTGGAGACAGGTGGATCTAGACGCTCCATGGCTAACTAGTCTTGCTGAAGTGACAAATTCAGGTTCAGAAGGAAACCCTGTTTGATGGAATAAGGCAGAGAACGATAGAGGAAGACATCCGTTCTCCTCCTCTGGTCTCCACATGCACGTGGATGGGTGCACAGGCCTGCATACATATACACAGATGAGGAAAAATAGAGCAATAAAATCTGGGCTTTAATAAAAGCTTTAACTGGGCCAGTTGGCTCGTGCCTCAGTCCTAGTGCTGGAAGGTGAAGGCAAGGGGACCAGGAGATCAAAGCCATCTTAGCTTTACATAAACCCGTGTTGGATATGGTTGGAATTCATTTTAAATTTTAAGACTAAATGTTTAATATTTTTCTATAAGTATATAGTTTTAACTTTCTCTATTAAACTCATTTTTAATCTAGGCCTGGGCTCATTCTTATAGTTCAGGATCTATATAGTTCCTGGATGCTAAGAAGAACTTTACAATGTATACTTCATCAGATATGCTTTTACTTACAAGAGTTTCTTTTTTGGTTTTTGGGAGTGAGAGTTGTTTTCTTGAGATAGTCGCATGTAGCCCAGGTTATCCCAAGAACACTGTAGCTCAGGATGACTTTGATTCATGATCTTCCTAACTCCACTTTCTAAGTCCAGGATTACAGACTGGGCACTACGCCTAACTTCCATGTGAGTTTCTTAAATTCTCTGTTTAACTGGGGGTGATTTATTTAGCATGGGCATATGACTGTAATCTTAGCACTTGGTGGGGGGAGGGAGGTGTAAAACAGGATTGCCACAAGTTCATAACCAGTCTGAGCTATATTAGAGTTCTAGGCCAGCAGCTTGGACTAAGTAAAACTGTCTTTAAAAAGAAAGAGAGGAAGCTGAATAATAGGGAAGTGGCATCAAAGGAGGAAGCCTTTATTTCCAGCAGCACAATAGACACTGCTGATTTGTCATTAGAAATTGTCTATGCTTTTTTAAGACTTATTTTTACTTTATGCACATGAGTGATTGCCAGCGTGTATGGGTAGATGCCTAGTGGACATGGAGAACAGAAGAGCCCTCAGATCTCCTGGAACCAGAGTGACGTGTGTTGTAAGTCACCATGTAGGAGCTGGGAACTTACCAGTTCTCTTAACCACTGAGCTGCCTCTTCAGCCTAGGCTATAGATTCTTGTAGTTTCCATTACAAAGATGAAAATGAGCCAGGCACACACTTAATAGTCCGAGCACTTCAGAGACTTGATACAGGAGGACCAAAGGTGGGAGTGCAGCAAGGCCCTATACCCCGCCTCAATAAATGAATAAGTGAATGAATACATGAATGAATAAGTGAATGCATGAATGAATAAGTGAATGCATGAATGAATAAGTGAATGCATGAATGAATAAATGAATGCATACCCCGCCTCAATAAATGAATAAGTGAATGCATGAATGAATGCATGCATGCTTAGAACCTTATTAGGAAGAACTAGTCTCAGACTGTTTTTCTTACGTTGCTGTGTTTGAACAAACTTCTTTTTAACCACTTCCTATGCCAGTGACCTAAATAAATGCTAGGACCTCAATGCTAGGACCTCAAAGAGCTCTGTCTAAGTTTTTTTCTTTTCTGTATCTCAGGAATGCATTAGGTAGTGAAAAAGAAAAAAACAGTAGAAATCATTGGAATGTCAGCACTCAGGAGGGTGGTCAGGATTGTGAGTTTGAGGCCAGCCTGGACTACTGACTCAAATGAAAAATAATCATTGTAACTTTTAAAGATGTGATATATATATATATATATATATATATATATATATATCACTACACTGTAGCTGTACAGATGGTTGTGAGCCATCATGTGGTTGCTGGGAATTGAACTCAGGACCTCTGCTGGATCCGGCCTCGCTCGCTCCAGGGCTGGCTCGTTCCAGGGCTTGCTCACCCCAGCCCAAAGATTTATTTATTATTATATGTAAGTACACTGTAGCTGTCTTCACACACACCAGAAGAGGGCATCAGATCTCATTATGGATGGTCGTGAGCCACCATGTGGTTGCTGGGAGTTGAACCACATGCTCTTAACCACTGAGCCATCTCTCCAATCCCCACTGTAACTTTTTATAAATGCTAAAATAACAGTGTATGTAGAATATGGAGGAAAAGTTCTTTACATGGAAAGGTTTGGCTTTTTAAGTTGGAAAAGGCATTTGATTGAAAGTTGAAATAGGATAGCCGGGCGATGGTGGTGCACCCCTTTAATCCCAGCACTTGGGAGGCAGAAGCAAGCGGATTTCTGTGTATGAGGCCAGCCTGGTCTACAAAGTGAGTTCCAGGAACAGCCAGGGCTATACAGAGAAACCCTGTCTCGAAGAAAAAAAAAAGTTGAAATAGGAATAGCAGGCAAATGCAAGGAAGAGCCTGGCTAATACTGTCTGCTGTGGACAAGTGTCATTATTTTGGCTTTAGAGACCTCGTGATACAGGAGTTACAACTCCTCAATTGGTGACAGCGCTCTTGTGTCTTTATTTGAGGCCTTGAATAATATGTAGAATGATATTCTCATTCCATCAGGGATTGTGTGTGTGTGTGTGTGTGTGTGTGTGTATGTGTGTACGTACATGCACGCGCGAGAGCATGTATGTGTTTAGAGGTTAGAGGACAACAACTTGTGGAATTCCTTTTCCTTCTTCGACTATACAGATCATGGGAAAGGAAGTCAGTTTTAGTGCTTGGTGGCAGTCGAGCCGTCTTGCCAGCCCAGACCTGGCTCTTTTCAAATGATGAAATGAAGTTAGCCTTGTATCACCAATTATCAATCAAGGCTTGAATGTTGTTGATACAGGTTTAAGGATATTATGTTAGTAGAATTAAAGAAAAGATATTTGGACCAGACAGTATATAAACAATTTTCAAAGTGTTTGTATTTTTGTTGTTGCTGGTTTGGTTTGGTTCTTTAATGAAAAAGAAGCCTGTGTTGATGGCCCCTGCTTGTAATCAAGGGAAGAAAAGACAGAATTGTGAGTTTGCAGACAGTTTGGGTTATATAGGCAGACCCTGTCATAAAAAACTGAAAAGAAAGCTATGACTAAATTAAAAAGTCATTTTATCCTTTTATTTTGTGACACAACTTTTATCACCTAGACTGACCCAGGACTTGGGTCCAAATCCTGGGAGTGCCAGCATGCTCCACCACACCTGCTTTCAAGTCAACCTTTTCTACGTGTTTCTATGTACTGAATAGTTTAAAAAGAGTAAGCCATATGTGGTGGCTCATGTATGCTATCCGAGTAATTATATAAACTAAAACTGCTATATAAAAAAGTAAAATATTATAATAATTTAGCGCTTGGAAAATAAAATTTCAGAGCTGAGCATAATAGTGCATGCCTTTAATCCTAGCATTGAAGAGTCAGAGGCAGGAGGATATCTGTGAGTTCACTCAAAGAGAAAAAAGAAAGGAAAACCTTAAGGGGCCCGTGAAGTGGTTGAGGGGGTCAATGGCAGTGGCTGCAATGGTAGCAGCCTGCGTTCAGTCCCTGGGACTCACATGGTGGAGAGAGGAGCAACTGCTGCCTCTTGTCCCTGATTACACAAGCGCTTGGGAAATACATGTGATTTAAAAGTTTAAACTAGTAACATTTAAAGGATGAAAAAAGACTTTCAATCATGGAACAGTTCCTCTAATACAGAATATAAATAACATTTTAATCATTTTCCTATCCCTGGGTTGGGGGCAGTGGGAAGAGGGAGAAGGAGAGAAATGGTTTTGAGCTGCAGTCTTACTATATAGCATAGGCTGGCTTAAACTCACTGGGATTCTCCTGCCTGAGCCGCTCCTGAATGCTGGAATCCTGGTTGTGCAGCACCATACCAGCAACTTTGCATTTTACTTTAAAGAAAAAGAAAATGAAGGCTCGGTCCTGGACACCCACCCGGTCTACCACAGCGTGCTGTGTACTAGATTCGCTGTCTGGGAGAAGCGGGGTACTGGTGGCAAGTTTCTCAGAGTGGTTGGTTTTCTGTTTTCTAGCAAAAATGTTGACAGGTATATTTTAGATACTAATTTATAACTTCCACTATTTTCAAAAGAGCTTTAAACTTCTACTAATATTAACCTAGTTAAATTGATGTGAAAAATTCCAAATTCATAATAAAATATTTAGAATCACTTTCTGAAATCATACTTCCACCTGTCAGCCAAAAATGAGTAACATGAAAATCAACTCTCCAAATCAAAGTTTATTGGAGAATTGCAACTGTTAACAATCCAATGTCATGGTAGAGAGCAAAAAGGAACTTAGAGACAGGCAAATCCACTTAAGCTGTTATGAAACAAATCTCACTGGCTACAGGAAGTATTTCAGTAGTCAGGGGTTACTGTCTAGATAGTGTCTAGTTTGGGAACTTGAGTCAGGAGTGCAGGTTAACTCATCTGTATAGTGCTTTGCCCAGCAATGTACTAGGCTTTAGGTTCAATCTTCAGCCCTGTAACAAAGGAAAGAAACCTATGGCTAATCTGCAAGCTTTGTGTTTTCAGCCTTCTACTGTAACCACCATTCCATTCAAGGGGCCTCCTTGTGGCCTTCAGTTGACTTTGCTTAGGTTTGGCAGAAAACACTGTTGTGATGCTGAAAGCTTTTATGCCCGTTAAGAAAGCAGATGGAGAGAAAAGTTGAAAAAAAATATTCTCCCAATTCTGTAAAGTCTGAGTCATCCTAGTCTTCCACAGTTTTAGTCAGTATTTTTGCCCAGTTATGCTTATATTTGGATGTAACTTCCATTATTGAAAAAAACAAACTACTGGGTGGTAGGGGTGCACACTTTTAATCCCAGCACTTGGCAGAGGCAGGTGGATCTCTTGAGTTTGAAGCCAGCCTAGTCTACAGAGTTACTTCCAGGACAGCCAGGGCTACACAGTGAAACCATTTCAAAGAACTGAGGTGGGAGGGGAGGAAGAAGGGAGGGAGAGAGGTGGTGGTGGGGGAACACACAAGCATCATAAACGCCCATGTGAAAGACCTGAAGGTCTTAGAGTTTGGTTATTATGTTTGATTGTCTTTAACGTCCTCATTTTTGAAGAACAGTGATGTACATCACTTGCTGAAACTAAAGGGAATTTGTTTTTTCTGCTCATACTTCCTCTTTGTCACACCAGTGCACTAAGGACCTTTTTGTTCCTTCAGCTTGTTAGGCTTTTGAAGGAAGTCGAGAGAGTCTGGTAAATGAGAGAATTGGAATGGGAAAACCTGTGGACCTGTACAAATCTGGAATATTTGTCAATGTGCAATTTAATGTTTTCTGCACACAAGTTATATTTAGAATACCAACAGACCTATGAAAGGAAAAAAAAAATAGCCAGGCATAGTTCTATACACCCGTGATACCAGCATTCAAGAGATGGATATAGTAGGATGAGACATTTGAAGCCAGCCTTGACTAAGTAGCAAATTTGAGGTTATCCTGGGCTGTTTAAAATTCTGCCTCAAAAACTCAAAACAAACAAAAAAGAAAATTAAATCCCTGGAACTTGAAAGATTGGATTTGAAGACCTGAGTTCATTTCCAGCACCATGTCAGGCAGCTCTGGCCTCTGCAGGTACTTTACAAATACACTTCAGTAAAAATGAGTGTTTGTTTTTAAGTACATGTTTTATAAAAACTAAAAACATGGTGGTATACACCTTTAATCCTAATACTTTGGAGACAGATGGATCATTGTGAGTTCTAGGTTAGTCAGGAATACATAGTAAGACTTTGTCTCAAAAAATTGAATAAATGCCTTTTATTTGGGGCTGGAGATAAGGCTCAGTGGTTAAGTTGTTCACTGCTCTTACAAATGACCTGAGTCCCAGCACCCGTGTGCTGTCTCACGACTGCCTGTTACTCCAGCGCCAGGGGAACCAACAACTCGTGGTTTCTGCACACATGATAGACACATAGACATTTAAAATTTTAATAAAAGCATTTCTTTGTAATATGAGTTTATGTCAGATTTATTTCTGAGGAAAATGATAGCGCTTTAGTCATCTTAGAGAAAAACATTTCCTTTTGTACTTTGTGTTGACTTTCCCTAGTCACATGCTCTTTTTTATTATTATTTCTAAGCTTTAGTTTTCAATGTTACATACTTTTATGTCTTTCTCTTCTAGAAGCTACCACTGCCCAACAGGTCAATTTCTTCGAAGAAGGTAATTTCTTCTTAACTGTCATGTAATACATTGTCTTTCTTTATATTAGAAGCAATTTTACTGAGTATTTAAGAGAGAAGTATTTTTCTTAAAACAAGACAAAAACCACAGCAATGCACACTAAGATAAAGCAGGATTGTTTGGATAGAACAGATGAGGGACACTTGTCCATCCTTCTAAACATCTTTAGCTGTTCAGGTTTAAGGACAGCTAGCACTTGCCACTTCTACCATATGTTAGTCTTGATTGTTATATTAAAATCATCACTTTGAAATTCTTATGACTAGTTTATGAAAATACAAGCATAACTTTAGTTCATTTTTAAGCTAATATATTTGAAATTAGTCATTTGGATATTGAAATATTTGTATGTGTACATTATCCATGAAAAAAGTCACTAACTCGCCAACATTAGTCATGTCTCAAATTATAGTCAGTTTATGGTAGTTTCTTCCAGTAAGCTAAAACTGTCCCAGTATTTCCTGATTAATCTGTTCATTATGGAATCTGCTTTAAAGCCTCCGTGTATGGTTTTTAGACATTATTTGTTTAAGAAGTAATAATTATGTGTCTGAAAGACAACCAAATACAGGAGCTCAACTGTAGCTCATTTAGAACTTTGTTATTCCAAATAGGAATCTCAGTAAATAAACAGCAGCTGTGACCTGGACCCTCAGGGGCTGCACTGTAGCATTGGCCTGTGTTGACTTGGAACTTTTGAACGCAAGCATAAAGACTGTGCTATGCATTGTCTGCCTCCTTGTAGGAGAAACCGAAGATGATCTCGAGAGCTCTTACAGCGACGTCACTCTCAGGGCCAGACCCAGCGATTCTCTTGAGTCTAGAGGTAATGTGGCTTTATATGTGTGTGACTCTTCCCACAGAGCTATCTTGTAGTTAAAATATAATTTTTAAGTAATTTTTAAGCCTTTAAAAATTTTTACAAATCATTTTTAGAGTTATATGCTTAGTCCATTATAATTACTCCTTCCATTGTGCCATGTGACAGATAGCTGAATAGAGCACTTTTAGCTGGCTTGAGTATTTGTAGAAAGATATTTTTATGCTTAAGAATTACTTTCTGAGCTGGGCGTGGTGGCGCACACCTTTAATCCCAGCACTCAGGAGGCAGAGGCAGGCTGATTTCTGAGTTCGAGGCCAGCCTGGTCTACAGAGTGAGTTCCAGGACAGCCAGGGCTACACAGAGAAACCCTGTCTCAAAAACACCAAAAAAAAAAAAAAAAAAAAAAAGAATTTCTGGTTTTGAATTTTGAGAAATTGATCACATTGGTACTCAGGAGTACTGCTCAGTTTTAGGAACCTCTAGTAGTATTAGATAATTAATTACTTTGTCTTTAAGTCAGAGTCTTCACCATGTTAGATATCACAGGGGATTTTGTTGTATGGCAGTCTGTAATTGTGCAGGTGAACTTGCCTTTAAGAGTTGGATAGAGAAACTTAAAGCTTAAGAAGATGCTAAACTATTTGCACACTCCATAAACGGGTAACTCTTAGTCCCACAAAAATACCACCTCATGGAAATGTCTGTACTTCTCATGATCAACAAGGCATCAACATTCTTCTCATTAAAGGTAAGCTCATGGGGCTGACTGTGATGGTGAACACTTTTAATCCTAGCACTTACTTGAGAGGCAGAGGCAAGTCGATCTCTGAGAGTTCCGAGCCAATCTGGTTCAGGTAGCAGGTTCCAAGCCAGTTGGGGCTATACAGTAAGACCTGCCTCAAAAACTTAAATAGATAAGTGGGGTGAGGACAAACCTTGCTGGTAGAGTATGTGCCTCACGTTTGGGTGGGAAGCCCTGATTGGTTCCCAGGACCACAGAAATTTTTAAAAAATGTAAAGCTCAAAAGCTGGTTGTAGGCATTTGGCATTTGTATATCCCCTTCCCTGATTTTCTCCCTTTTTTTTTTTGTTAGGGGAGGTTTTTTTTTTAATTTGTTTATCTTATTAGAGAGGAGCTCTTGTATAGCACAGGCTGACCCTATTGATCCCCTTGCTTCAGTCCCACTCCTGTCCACAGTAGTGCTGGCCTTAAAGACTTGCACCACGGTGCCCAGATTCCATCGTCAGTTTACAGTTTTGTTTTTAGATGCTTGCATATATAGTGTTTTTTTTTTCACACATATACATCTTTACACTTTGTTCTTAGCTGCCCCCACTTCCCTCTCCCATCCCTCATCCTTCTTAAAACATTTAATATTTTTATTCTTTCATAATCAAATGGTAGGTAATGTTTAATCATATTCCTCCCTTATCCTCTCCCATCTCCCTTTGCCTCCTGCTAAACTTCCCCCAACAAGTCCCCTTCCTACTTGGTTTGTAGTCTATGCTCCCACTTCCCTTTAATTAGGGCTGCTTGAATGAGTAGAGGTGGGTGGGAGGTGGTTATTTGGGCAAGGGCAACTTACCAGTGGCTACCCCACTGAGGATATGACTTCCCTTCCCCAGCAACTGTTAACTGCCTATTAGGTCCTTCTGTGAAGTGTCGCCTTGAGCCCCTCCCCCATCTGTGGTGGAATGTACGTGTGCTCAGTCTTCTTTTTTTGTTGTTGTTTTGTTTTGTTTTTGTTTTTGTTTTTGTTTTTCGAGACAGGGTTTCTCTGTATAGCCCTGGCTATCCTGGAACTCACTTTGTAGACCAGGCTGGCCTTGAACTCAGAAATCCGCTTGTCTCTGCCTCCCGAGTGCTGGTATTAAAGGCGTGCACCACCACGCCTGGCTTCTACACCTCCACTTCAGCTCCATCCTTTCCTCCTTGCAAAAATAATCCTTCCTTCTGCTTTCATGTCACGTAAAAGAAAATGTCTGTGGTACAGTTTGCAGGCCAAGAAGGATTTAAAACCAAATCCTGAACTTCAGGTTATTGCCTGTAGTGTATCTGTCTCACTCTTTTCATGACTCATTCTTCACCCATAAAATGAGCACTGGAAAGTGATGCTTCAGATACTTTGTGTTTTTTAGATGAAGCCACCCCAGCAGCTGGTAAACATCCAGAATCACTGAGGGGGTTGCCACACAGTAAGTAGTGCAAGTTCCTAGGTCTGCCGGGAGGAGGCCAGCCCTGTCCTGCCTGTTTGTGCTGTGTCTTTGGTTATATTACTAGGTTGTGGGTTGCTTTTAGTTTGTTCACTGATAGAGTAGTGAGTCTTATAGCGTTGTAATTTTTCATCTTTGTTGTTGAGATGACAGAATACAAAATATTAGAAGTAATGTTTTAAGATGCAGGTAACAATGATCATGAGTGGCATTTGGTTTTGACTTTTTAGGGGTCCTACAGGTTGAGCCAGGTTTTTAGTACTTTTAGGCAAGCATTCTATCACATTGCTCTACATCAGTTCAACAGTTTTCTTAAATGCTATTTCTATTGTGGATAATCTGCAATGAATATATATGTGTTCTTAGGTTAAGCAGAATAATAGCATTTTCATCTTTTTCTATTTTTAAATTAAACTTCAAGATTTGAGACATTTCCTTTTTGAAAATATTTCATTAAATCTAAGTTGCCATATTTTGTTATGTATCAATAAGAGGAACCTGTCTAATTGAGCTTTATTATTAGATGCAGCCTTAAACACATTTTCTAGAGTACTTTTTTAGTATTTGATATGAGAGAGAGAAAGTGTATGTGTGTGTGTACATATATGTCCATTATTTTCACACATGCAAATACCCATTTTTAAATATCTGATATGAGATCCCTGGGGGGTTTACGACCCACAGTTGGAAACCACTGTTCTAGAAGGCAGAGTTTATTTGAGTTTACAGTTCCAAAGGGTTAAAATCCATGATGTCAAGAATGAAGGCATGGCAGCAGGAATTGCTGGGAGCTCGCATCTCAAACTGCAAGCAGGAGACTGTGAGAGCACACACAAAAGTTCAGAACCTCTGCCCCCAGTGACACATCTCCAACAAAGCCATGCCCCCTAAACTTCCCCAACGAGTGCTGCCAACTGGGGCCCAAGTATGAAATGTTGCCCCAAGACTTATGGCGGACATCTCATCAGACTGCCACAGCCTGGTCAGTTGGTTGATGGGCTTTTCTTTTTCTTTTTCCTTTCTGTGCTGAGAATGAAAGCCTCACGCACACAAATGGAGTGCTTTGCCACTGAGCCACAGCTTCAGCATAGCCATTTTCAGAGTAATGATCCTAGAGCTGACGTCTTATCATTGTCCAGTGCTAGGTGTTTCTAGTTTAGAAAAAGGGAAATGAGATGGGAAGATGAGCCAGGCGATGGTGGCGCACGCCTTTAATCCCAGCACTCGGGAGGCAGGGGCGGGCGGGGCTACACAGAGAAACCCTGTCTCAAAAAACCAAAAAAAAAAAAAAAAAAAAAAAGATGGGAAGATGACTCTGGTTAAATGTGCTTGCAGAGGATGGGAGTTCAGTTCCTAGCACCACAGTGGACATCTCGGAACCACCCGTGACTCCACCTTCAGAAGCTCTAACACCGCCTGCTTCTGCAGGCACCAGCACTCAACATACACATGCACACAAAAGGGAAAACATACATATTTATTGTGTGTTTGACTGGTCCGAGGGTTGGATCGGTGTCTTTGTCTGGTAGACAGGTGACATGGCTGTGGTAGCTCCTTCTGTCTCTGTTCCCAGGCTTCTCTGACTTCACTCCTTTTCTCTGTTCTAGATCAGGACTTCCCAGCTCATGAGAATCAGCCATTACTGCTGAGTAAGTTCTCTGTTTCAGTCAGCCCTCTTCCTGCCTTGTTCAGCCAATAAAAAGTCCCAACATGGCCAAACTTGATAACACACACCTTTAATTCCAGCAAAGACAGGAGGGTTTCTGAGTTCCAGACCAGCCTGGTCTACAGAGTGAGGTCTAGGACAGCCAGGGCTACACAGAGAAACCCCAAATAAATAAAGTTGTAATTTGATTTTAAATCATTTCACCTCAGCTTTTTAAGTCCATCACACAATGGTCCTGTATGTAATTACTCTGATGTGGCATTCTATTCAGGGCTGTTTTAGCCGCAGTAATTTACTTGGAGGGTAACTGCCCAACTTTCCTTCTTAAATGTAATTAGAATCCAATGGGATAGTTTTGAACTCAGTGTTAGATCAGAGTAAAGATGTACATCGTAGTTTTATCTGGTGGGCAATTATTTCTGCCTGAGGGAAGGCTTTTGTTGTCACTAGTCTGACCCCAGGACATTATCTTTTACTTCAGAGGCTTTTACCTTTGATGTGTTCCCCCCTGCATTTCCCCTCCCTGTTATATTTATTGTATATGTTGAACTATGTTATAAATTTAGTATACGAAATGATGTGTGTATATATGTTTTTGCTTCAGCCTCAGGATGTCAGGAAAACCCTCAGGAGTGGGTTGAGCAAGCTGTAAGAATGAGGAATAGAATGGCATGTAAGTAGATCCCTCTCTTTGCTGCTGTACTTTGTTGACTATCTAATATAACAAATACTGAGCTCTTCCAGTAAGTACTAACGGTCAGCTCTGCTCCCAGATGAGATTGCAGCCAGTGCAGCCAGTACAGTGTAGGAAGTGGCATGCAAAAACCAGTGGGGGCCGTTCCCAGGCCTCACACCTCACAACCTAGCAGCTAATAACTTCAGGTGTGTGTGTGTGTGTGTTCTCGTGGACTCCATATAGATAAGCACTCTACTGCAGCCTTCTTTGCCCCTTATTTCATGTCATAAAAGCTGAAAATTCACAAATAGTATTTTCATGATTATGTTTAGGGTAGCACAAATGTCACTGAATGGAAGAAATATCTGTTGGGCTGATGCCCTCTTCTGATATGTCTGAAGACAATAAGAATGCACTCATATACATAAAATAAATAAATCTTTTTTAATAAATCTGTAAATTGATGTGACAAAATGACCATACTTTGAGCTCAGTCTGTAGAAATACATCCACATTAGTGCTGAAGATGTAACTAGGTGGTGGGGCATTTGGCCAGCATGCATAAAACACTGGGTTCAGTCACAAGATGAACAAAAAACACGCAGGAAATAGTCAGGTCAGTTATTGAGTATTGGCTGTGTGAACTGTCCATTGTTCTCTGCCCTGCATGGTGCTTTGCTCTTCACCCTCCACACCACAGAATTTGGTTTTGGGGCTGAGAACAGTGTTTCACACTACGGCCCACATTGTCTAGAACGCCATCCTTTAGCCTCGGCTGCTCAAGAGTTGGGGTTTTAGAATGGTGTGTACTATCACAGCAGGCTGTATGAAACCCTCACATTTATCTGTTGCTCAGGGAAGGACTGACACACTTAGAGATTGCGGTAATCTCTAATGATTACAGTTGACTTTTCCTCATCAGAGTCTGTATTCCACTCTTAAATGAGCCATTTAGCCGCATAAAATGAAAACACCCTTTCCTCCTGCTTTACTTTTGGCTATTATTTTTCAGTGTTGTGTGTACTACTTGATAGTAGAAAAGCATTTCCTGCCAGGCGTGGTGGCACACGCCTTTAATCCCCAGCACTTGGGAGGTGAATTTCTGAGTTCGAGGCCAGCCTGGTCTACAAAGTGTGTTGCAGGACAGCCAGGGCTACACAGAGAAACCCTGTCTCGAAAAACCAAAAGAAAAAACAAACAAACAAAAAAAGAAAAGAAAAGCATTTCCTCTTAAAATTTGTTTTTCATTGCCTCTTATACTTAGGAAACCAAATACTAATTATTCAGATTATTAGAATTAATGAAAAACCTTTTTTTTTCCTTTTAAATTTGAGAGACAGAATCTCTCTGTGTACACGTGACTATCCTGGAATTCACTATGTAGACCAAACTGACCTTAACTCAGAGAGCTCCACCTGCCTCTGCCTCCTGATTGAAAATTAAAATCTAAGAGGTAGCACTTGAAAGTAGAAAATGCAGTAATGGTAGTCTCTATTACCATGGAAAATTCAGAGCTTCTTGGGGTATTTCTTAGTTTATAATACTGTATTCCAGGAAATAAATAGCAAAGAAAAAAAATTATACACATTAATACCAGAGAAGATTTTTAAACTTTTTTTAGATTAAATTTATTTTGTGTGTGTGTGTGTGTGTGTGTGTGTGTGTGTATGTGTGTGTGTGTGTGTGTATGTGTGTGCGCGCGCGCGCGCATGTGCATGCTTATCCATGAGCTGGAAGAGGGCTTTGGTTCTCTCGGAGCTGGAGTTACAGACATTAGATCTCAGGAACTGAACTCAGGTCCTCTGTAAAAAGTACCAAGTACCCTTAACTGCTGAGCTGTCACTTGAGCTCGAGACTGAAGTGTGTGTGCTGTATTTGCACACAAGTATAGTACCTTCAGAGGTTAGAAGAGGGTGACAGATCCTGTGGAGCTAGAGCTATGAACTCCCTGATGGGAGATTTGGACTCTTGTCCTCTGGAAGAGCAGTCTCTGCTATCTTTACCTCAGTGATATCTCTCAAAACCCTTTTTATTTTCTCTAAGACATTGCTCATTGCGAAAGGAAACTGCTGCTGCCGTTATTCGTGAGAGAGGGTCTCAACTGTATAGCCCTGGCTGGCCTGAAATTAAGTCACCATGACTGGCTTAGCATTGTTTTTGTTTTGTTTTTTTGTTTTTTGACACCAAATTTGTAGTTAAGTTTTAGAATTTGGAGTTAAGTACTTGTAATTACCGTACCTAGGTATTGTACTGGACTTTGAGAGTGCTGTAGAAAAATGGCATGCAAGAAATGTGCATGCATCCAGTTGAGTATAGTAGTGCACACCTATAATTGGGCTGCCTAGACAGGAGGTTTGAAAACACCCTGGGCTACATATCTAGACCAAGGAAAGAAAGATTACTAGTCCATTAACAAAGTTTTGTTTAGTACAGAACAATGGCAAGGATGAAAATATTTGTAACAGTGAAAGACACCAGTGGTGATTTTGTAATAGCCTTTACATAATTACTCTTCAGTCCAAGATAGTTGTTTAAACTTCTGTCCCGGGTATTTTGTTTAGCTTCTGGTTGCTACTGCTTTGGGTTTTGGACAGGATCTCACATAGCCAGCTCTAGACTTCTCCTTATTTTTGTGCCACCTCTGAGTGCTTGATCTTAGTTGTACACCATCAAGCCTGAGCTGTTCTCTCTCATGTTTTGTTTTGTTTGAGACAGGGTTTCTCTGTGTAGCACTGGCTGTACTGGAACTCACTTTGTAGACCAGGCTGGCCTCGAACTCAGAAATCCCCCTGCCTCTGCCTCCCGAGTGCTGGGATTAAAGGTGTGCTCCACCACCGCCCAGCCACATAATTGTTAATACTTACGTATATCATGTGAAAATCAATAACTGGCAGATTCACGACCCTGCACTCTTGACTTTTATGGAGTAACTGCTGCTATAACTTTGGACTTGAAAATCTCTATAGATTTCCATGTTTCTCTTACTGCTTTTAGTGATTTAGTAAGGAAGAGAGAATACCTCAGCAGTTTATACATAGCAGTCTTCAAAGTATGTTTATGATCTATGGATTACATACATAGTGTGTACAACACATATGTAATACTTATTAGTCATATCCATCATAAAGAGTAAAACATCACAGAACTGCCATATCCCATTTATCTTTGTAATTATGTAATGAGGTCTTTAAGATGAGCATCTGATATATTGGGGACCTTTTTAGTATTTTGTTTTTAATAGTGCATTTGTAACCTATGGCATAATTTAAATGTTTCTAATAAAGTTTCATGAGCAGAATTGGTAACCCAAAGAATCGGCTCTTAGAGTTAGCATGATGTCACTTTGTCTTGCTTGGTTGTTGAGTGTTTCAGTTTTGTTTCTGTTTTCTGGTCATATGACTCAAGGCAATTTCTGTATCTTAGCAGCTCTAACTTTATTCCTGTGATCTAGCCCAGGGTTTCTCAAGCACAAGGAAGAGCATCTATCTGTTCAGAGTTGTCCATCCCAGAGTTACTGCAGGCGGGTGGTAGACGGATGTGACCGCAGAGGGAGGCCGTACCAGTAAAGTTGTTGGGCCTCTCTGTCTCTTGATACAGTTTTTGTTTTGTTTTGTTTTGTTTTATAAGATTTTAAAAATATTAATTAAGAATTTAATGGCCAGAATCCTACAGAAACTATTTCAGTCATTCTAAGATAGAAAATAATGATTTAAGATTGCATTTTAAATGGAAATTCTTATTCCATGTAATTTAGTAATCCATAATCTACATTTTCCTCTTTCTTACAATATCTTCACAGGTAGCAGTTTTGTAAATAGTCATTTTCCAGATTATTTCAGGCTTCTATTAGGGTGTGCATGGTTTTTTGCCCTCTTATCTTTGTTCCTAACACAGCTGCAAGGCTTTCTCTCTACACTGAGTATGTAAGGGTTCCCTCTGTACTTGGTTAGTGTTGCTGTAATGAACTGTGAGGGGCATCAGTGTAGCAGGCGTTTGGAGACTCTGCTTCACCTACCACCTCTGCTTGACCCCTGCATTTTCTTTCCTGTAATGAGAATACATAGGCAAATAAAACATAAAAATGATGGTCTTCTGAAATTACTTTTTATTTTAGATAACAACATTCAGAAATCCAACTTTGGAAACCAGTCTCCATCAACCTCCAGGCCACGTAAGTCTGTCTAATCATTATGTGGGCCAAACTTGATAGCTTGGATTTACAACATTTTTTGACAGCAGTATGACTTGATGCTATTTGAAGCATCATATAAGCACTTCTTTGGAAAAAGTATATACTATATCAGCAGGGAAATTCCGTGGAGACAAACCATATGAAACATCTAGTTTCCTCTTGACTTTATTGTTCATAGTCCCAAAAATAAATGTTGATAAGTAGGGCTGGAGAGATTGTTCGGTGAGTAAAATCTTACTGTCTGAGCCTCAGCACCAAAGTTCAGACTCTGGAACCACATAAAGGTGGAGGAGAGAAGCGACTCGGCAAAGTTACACTCCGACCTCCACGCGCATGCGTACACCCACCATGGCCTGTGCACACACATGGCACTAATAGTCTATTAGTGAGGAAGCCACCCTTACCATTACACTGAAGTAGGCCAGATTAGCAGGAAGGGAACATATAGTGTGACCGAAACAAATGCTGCAGGTTTTGAAGTCACAGAGGTGTATTTGAACTAAACTGGAACACTTACCTTGTATACAGCCTTGAAGAATTTTCTTATTCCCAAAGCCTGTTACCTTGAATAATAAGTACTAAGCAATTATTAGTGATTCTGAAATTTTTGTGTCTTTCTACACTGATAAAAATACTTACAAAGAGTTTGAATTAATTTGTAAATGACAGGATTTTTTTTTTTTTCCCGAGAGAGGGTTTCTCTGTGTAGCCCTGGCTGTTCTAGAACTCACTCTGTAGACCAGGCTAGCCTTGAACTCAGAAATTCGCCTGCCTCTGCCTCCCAAGTGCTGGGATTAAAGGCGTGCGCCACTGCACCACTGCCGGTGGCAGGATTCTTTTTTATGGATGATTGTCCCTATCTACTCATCAGTTGATGGACATTTGAGTTGTCTCCACTGCTTGACTCTTCTGCATCATTGCTGTAGTGAACCTGAGATGCAGATGTCTCCTCCACATACTGAATTCATCCCTTTGGATGCATACCCAGCAGTGGAGTTGCAGGATCACATAGTAGTTTTAAAAAGAGGACTAAACCTACTCATATTTACCTAGACATTAATCTCTAGTTTAATAAACTTTACTTGGACTCTCATACCCACTTCTGTTTTTAGATACCTAAAAATATTATTCAGATATGAAGAATTTTCAAAACCTTTTTATGGAATTGTGGACTTTCCTTACAACTTAACATTGCATAACTGACAGTAAAGACTAGTGAGGTTGTAGGGAGAGGAAGAGTCCTTATTCACTCTGATGGGAGGATAAAAGTTTCCAGAAATTACAGAGCTGCCATAGACCCAGGTATACCCCCTGGGTATACAGCCAAAGAGTTCCATGTCCTGCCACAGAGACCCTTGTGTGTCCATCCATGTTCACTGCTGTTCTATTCACAACAGCAAGGAAGTAGAACCAGCCTGTGAATGGGTAATGAAAATGTGCTACACACACACACACACACAGACTTTTATTCAGATGTAAAGGAGGTGTAATTATGGAATTTTCAAGGAAGTGGGTGTGTCTGGAAAGTATAGCATTAAGGAAGGTGGCTCAAACGCAGACAGAAACTGTGTGTTCTCTTATATGCAGACTCTAGCCTGCAATGTATCAGTGTATATGTGTATAAATTATAATATGTTTAAGCATATGTACATATAAATAAATGTAAATGTGGGTAAAGCATAAAATACCAGAAGGAAAACCGAGAGGGGTAAGACTAAGTGCTCAGGAAGGATGAAGGAGGCGGAAGTGGGCGGGCAAAGGATATGGAACAGCAGGATAAGCGGCAGGTCCTTAAGTGCGGCCTGAAACAGGAAACCAGGGACTGTTAGTGAGATTTTTGCTCTTAAAATTCATTGTCATTTTCTAGAATTGTTTTAGTTGGTAGTTCCTTTTTGCTGTTTTTTGGGGGGAGGGGAAGGTGTGTGTGTGTGTGTGTGTGTGTGTGTATTTTAGGCAAGCTTTTATGTAGTCTGTGTTGGCCTTGAATTCACTACATAGCTGAAGCTGGCCTTGAACTCTTGATGATATTGGCTCTACCTTCCAAGTGCTGAAGTTACAGGCATGAGCCACCACATCTTGCTTAAATTCTTAGAATTTGAATAAAGTGTCGTGCATTAATCATTAGAAAATACTGATTCACTAAGCTATCAGATTTTCACTGGGTATGGTGGGAATCTGAAGTAGTAGTCATACCCGACTACAGAGTGAGACTTCATCCTTGAAGCAGTGTATGCAGCCAGGGAGCTCCCAGGGATAATCCCAGCACTCAGGAGGAAAAGACAGGAGGATCACCCAGGAGTTTGAGTCAGCCTGGTCTATATAGTGAGTTTCAGACTAGTCGAGGTTACATAGTGAGACCTCCTCTCATGAAAACAAAGCAAATGGTATGTGCATTTTCTGAATGTTGACACACTATGTACAGTATAAAAGATTGCATTTGTTAATGTCACTATCAAACTCAAGATCTTTCAAGAGTTAAATATTGCTAGGAGTGGTGATGCCTGCCTGTAATCCCAGTCCTAGTGATGATAGTTGTGTAGTGAGGAGCAGTGGGAGACCTGGCATGAGTTCAGTGCCCTGACTCACACAATATTATTAACTGAGTTAAAAAATAAGGGGCTGGTGAGATGGCTCAGCTGGTAAAGGCTTTTGTGCACAGGTCTGAATCTGAGTTCAGTTGTTGTCTTAGTCAAGGTTTCTATTCCTGCACAAACATGACCAAGAAGCAAATTGGGGAGGAAAGGATTTATTGGGCTTACACTTCCACATTGCTGTTCATCACCAAAGGAAGTCAGGACTGGAACTCAAGCAGGTCAGAAAGCAGGAGCTGATGCAGAGGCCATGGAGGGATGTTACTTACTGGCTTGCTTCCCCTGGATTGCTCAGTCTGCTCTCTTATAGAACCCAAGACTGCCAGCCCAGAGATGGTCCCACCCACAAGGGGCCTTTCCCCCTTGATCACTAATTGAGAAAATACCCCATAGCTGGATCTCATGGAGGCATTTCCCCAAATGAAGCTCCTTTCTCTGTGATAACTCAGCCTGTGTCAAGTTGACACATAAAACCAGCCAGTACAGTCGTCTAGACCCACATGGTAGAGGAAAGAACTGACTGTCACAGGTTGTACACACACACACTTTTTAAAGTTAAGTATTGGTAGCTATTAGTTTTGTAATGGTAGGAGCAGTATTTCCAGAATTCTAATTTTCACATGAAAGTTTGAATGTTACACTGGCAACAAATATTGCCTGAAAGTCCCGGGTGTGCTTTGTTCATTGTTCATGAAATACAGGAATGTGACTAATCATAGATTATTAATTATTTTTCAAGTAAAAATGATTCATTTTCAAAAGTGCTGATTCAAGTAGCAGCTTAGTTGTAAAATTCCTTTTTCTTTGGACAACTGTTGTCTATGCTGTACAGCAGACAACATTGAGAAAATATGTACTCAGAGGGTTAAAGGTCTTGTAGTGGGGTCTTTTTTATTGTTGTTTTTAGTTTTGGGTTTTTTTGGTTTTTTTTTTTTTTTTTTTTTTTTTTTTTTTGGTTTGGTTTGGTTTGGTTTTTTGGTGCTAGATAATGTGTTAGGGCCTCACACATACTACATAGACATTTATACCAAGTTACAGCATGCCCCAGCCCGAGGACTAAGGTGTAACAAATTCATTTAGCTACTTCATGAAGGATAGTCTTAATGGAAACAGATTCTTTCTCTCTCCCTTTAAATTTTACTACACTTATGTAGTGTGTGTGTGTGTGTGTGTGTGTGTGTGTGTGTGTGTGTAGGTAAAAGGACGGGTTTCAGTGGCACCTTTGCCTGCTGAGCCATCTCACCAGCCTTTCTCCTAATTGTTGGTTTGGTTGCTTTTGGTTTTGGTTTTAGTTTTGGTTTGAAACAGTGTCTGTCTGCATAGCTCTGGCTAGTTTGGAACTCACAGAAACTTAACTTGCCTCCTGAGTGCTGGGATTAACAACACCTGGCATCTGCCATTCATTTTAACCTCTAATGGTATCAGAGAAAACTACAATGACTGTGCTAAGACAGCTAAGTCAGTCCCCAGTGAGCCCTGCCTCATCATCTGAAGATTTCCCATGTTAGCTGATTCACCACCAGGACAAGTATCACCCATGCAAAAAACAAAAATGACTTATTGTCAACTTTAGGGACCATACCTACCAAGTAGTGTTTCAGATAGCTTCAGGCTGTACCCTGAGATCTGCTGCTCCAAAAGATTCCTAGCAGTTCTATTTACTAAAGTAATTAATCAGGAAAAGCTTCGGAAGTGGATTTATTGGTAAGTGAAGTGATCTACAAAATTGCTGTGGAAGTGGAAAAGCATTCTGTAAATGAAACGATAACATAATTATCTCCAGTAATATGGACAGGTTCAGTGCCAGAGTTGTACACTGTCAGCCTGCATGCCACAAAGGAAGCTATCAGTACGGTGAATTCACTGTAACTCTAGGAGGTTCCATTACACTCAGCCTTTGTATCCACACATACATACATATACACACAAAAAGAAATCACTCCCCCTTGAATCTAAGAAAATGTGACATGTATGACCTTTTTTTTTTTTTTTTCTGAGCAGAAGCGGCTATCCAACACCCAAATGAACCTTCTGTCAAGATAAAGTGGTGGCTGCTGGGACTTGTTGCCACCCTTGCAGTGGGAATATTTTGGTTCTTTCATACCCCTGCAGTGGAAACCACTGCCGTTCAAGAATTCCAGAACCAGATGAAGCAACTCCAGTCTAAGTACCAGAGTCAAAATGAGAAGCTGTGGAAGAGAGGCACCACCTTCTTAGAAAAACATCTGAATAACTCCCTCCCTCGACCCCAGCCTGCCATCCTGTTGCTCACTGCAGCTCAAGATGCTGCAGAAGTGCTCAAGTGTCTGAGTGAACAAATTGCCGACGCCTACTCCTCCTTCCGTAGTGTCCGTGCCATCCGGATTGACGGGGCAGGTAAAGCTGCTCAGGACAGTGACCTCGTTAAGCATGAAGTCGATCAGGAGCTGACTGATGGATTTAGAAATGGCCAGAATGCAGCTGTGGTACACCGCTTCGAATCCCTGCCTGCTGGCTCAACCTTGATCTTCTATAAATACTGTGACCATGAAAATGCAGCCTTCAAAGATGTAGCCCTCGTCCTGACTGTACTGTTGGATGAGAAGACGCTGGAAGCCAGTCTAGGCCTAAAGGAAATTGAAGAGAAAGTGAGGGATTTCCTTAAAGTCAAGTTCACCAGCTCTAGCACGGCCAGTTCCTACAACCACATGGACCCAGACAAGCTGAGTGGGCTCTGGAGCCGCATCTCCCACCTCGTGCTGCCTGTGCAGCCTGAGAACGCTCTGAAAGCAGGCAGCTGCTTATGAGGGAGAGAAGCAGAAACCCATCTCTGGTTTGAGCAGTTTTGAGACCTTGTAACCAGAGATGGAATTTGGAACAGTTTTTGAAAACTGGTTTCTTTTTAAAGGAAGTAAAGTTCATACATAAAAGTGGAATAACTAAATCATTAACCAGCCTAACTATCTGTGATTTGAGAGAATTGTTTCTCTATTTCCACTCTGAACCATGTTAAGGGTATTTAGCATAGTGTACAGTATATGCAGTTCCCGAGTGTCTGCCTTGATTCTGGCCGAATCATTCTTGCTGTGGTGTGACCAGTGAGAAGGACTAGGTTCCTCTCTCAAAGAATCAGCTCTATAGTTAACTTTGGATTTACTTGTGTTTGTGATCTTATTAATGGCTGACAGCTCCCTAATTGTAGCTGTGGATTCCCCATATTTTTTCTCTCATACCATTTAAATGTGTGATCCTTAGCTGCTGCCTATAAAAACAGAACTGGGTGTGCGGTTTAGCCAGCCCCTCCCTCACTGGGTTTTAGAGAGGGGAGGAGGGATTTGGAGGTAGAAAAAGAAGAGAAATTGTTCAATAGAGAAGGAAAAGGAAGAAGGGAAAAAAGATAGTTGCAAGCTAGGTGCGGTAAACCACGCCTGTGATCTATCTCAGTATTGTCTCAGGGGAGTCAGGAGAAACAGAAGTTCAAGGCCAGCCTCATCTAGTTAGTGGGTTTTCTGCCACCCTGGGCTACATAAGACACTGTCTTAAAAAAAAAATTAAAACTCAAAATGAAACTTTACTTTTTAAAAAAAGAAACATAAACGTGACAAGAAGCCTATGAGAGGTAGTCACGCGGGCACGCCTAGGCGACGGCCTCTAACTGTTACAGTTTGCTCTTTCTGTTTGTGTTCTTGTATGAGGCTAAAGCTCAGTGGTGGAGCTTTAGCCCAGCCTGTGCAATACCCTGGATTCAGTACCCAGCATTCCACACGCCTGTAATCTCGGCACTCACTCATCACATTGCAGTTGGAGTATCTTGAATTGAAAGCCAGCCTGGAGTATATATATGTCAAGACCCTAATTCAACCCCACTCCCCAGGAAAAAAAGAGTGCCATGGTCCTCCCAAGATTTTTTAAGCTTATATGTTATGCAGTGTATTTCCTTACTTAGCTCTTATCAATTTGAAAGGTAGACAAATTCAAAGTATTCTCTTTGATAATACCTGACAGTTTTTGTCCTAAAGAAAATACAGTTTCTGGTACATCCTCAACTTGATGGTTTGGGATTTTTTAAATTATTATTATTACTATTATTACTTAATTTTTTTACTTTTTTGCCAATACTAGGAATTGAACCTGAGATCCCACACCAGCTGGTCACGTGTTCTCCTGGTGACCATCCCCTAGCAGTATAAACACATTTCAAAGTCAGGTAACTCATGTCTACAATGCCAGCCCTTGGGAAGCTGAAGAAGAAGCCATTATTAGCTGTATAGTGAGTTTCAAGCCAGCTTGCCTGGGCTATAGGATGAAGTACTGCCTCCACACCCACTATCCCCTCCCTGCCCCCCAATACACAACCATCCCCACTACCCCCCTTCCCACTCCTCCCACCCCCACCCCACCCCATCCCCGTCTCCACACCCACTACCTCCCTCCCTCCCATCTCCACAGCCATTATCCCCCCAATACACAACACAGAGATAGCTTCAAAAATTGGTAAACAGTTCTCTTCTGGGCTGTTGAAGAGAACTTCATTTTCTCTGTACGTGAGTACTAGAAGTCTGGGAATGGTGATCCATAACAAATGCAGAGATATACTATGCACATGATCATTTTGTTGAGTGAGTACCTCAAGCCAAAAGAGTGAACCTTACCACACATGAAGAACGGTGGACCTAGGTCTCTACTGCTCGAGTATTTTAGGGTATTTTGCATTTATAACTAGGTATTCTCATCTGTCCGCTGCTGTTTTGTTTTCTACTCTTAATCGATGTACCTTGAGTTCTTCTCCATAGACATCTAAATGAGAGTACTACTTTAGAGTCCTAGTCAACTGTTCTTTACCCACTGGGAATTTCTTGATGGGTGGTAAGATTTGTATTACTATCTGTTTCGGTTAGGTCAGACTGATAAGATTCTCATTTTGTAAAGAATTATAAAAAAGTTTTTGAAAATCTTTATTTTTTACATACATATCATAAGGAAATAGAAATGTCTTATATTCCACTGACTTAAATAAATTACTTTTATCTTTCAGAAAAAAACAATTGTAGCAGTTAATGTGTAAAAAGCTTTTAAAAGCTATTTTAGTAATTTAAATAAATTTACTTTTTGGGTTTGTATTCTGTATGTTATAAACTTAATGGTTTATAAGCCTGTTTTTTGTTTTTTTGTGTTTTTCCTGGTTTTTCGAGACAGGGTTTCTCTGTGTAGCCCTGGCTGTCTTAGAACTCACTTTATAGACCAGGCTGGCCTCGAACTCAGAAATCCGCCCACCTCTGCCTCCCAAGTGCTGGGATCAAAGGCGTGCGCCACCACGCCCGGCTCTACAAGCCTGTTTTACTTAATCCAACTCTTTCCTTGAAAAATTTAATGACCTTGACTAAGAGAAGCTCAGGCCAAAAAAATGCATTGCTTAGAGACAAAGTAACTATGATTTCTTTTTCACTTTTTTTATTCCATGTATTTTGAATTTTCATCCAAGTAGAGTTGCATTAGTCTCTTGATTTCTCATGAGTTCCTGAGCAGAGTTCGTGTTTAATGGCCTCTTGAAAGAACCTGTCTGGATTTCCTTTTTCTAGTCACTCCCTCTCATTTTTAATGCCACATTGTGTGTGTGTGTGTGTGTGTGTATGTGTGTGTGTGTGTGTGTGTGTGTGTATTATTGTGCTTTATACAGAATAGGTCTTTCTGCAGGTACACCCATAATAAGCCAGTTTTCACTGTCCCAGAGAACGTGTACTCAAGGATGTCTCCACCTGACCCTCTCTGGCGGCAGCACTCGAGCAAGGCCCGCACCTCCCCTGGGCTGCACGGTAAAGTTGACTATGTTGGGGTTGTGTGGACATGATTGTGGGAGAGCAGACCCCCACCCCTCTGCTGGCATGGGCTCAGGCAGGATGGCCCCTCTCTCCTGCCCCTTGCTGGCTACAGGACTCTGGGGAGCACAGCTCTGGAGAGCTGGCCCTGGCCCTTGACAGCTGTGGCACTTGGGTGAGCTGGCTCCACCCCTAACCCTTATACAAGGCAGTTCTGGAGAGCTGGTCCGGCTCACTACCAGCTGCTGCAGGCAGAAGATCTGGCCTTGCCCCTTGCTCGGCCAAAGCAGGAAAGCTGACCCTGGTATGGGCACAGACATCTGGTAGGCTGTCCAACTCAGCTATTACCAAAGCTCAAATCCAAGGCTTTGAGTTGGCCCACCCCAGCATCTACCCATCTATGAGCTGTTGGAGCATTGTGAAAGGGCCAGTCCTGCAGATTCAAAGCTGCAGGATCTCCATGACACAGGGCAACAACAGGATATCAAAGAGGAGATCCAGTCAAAATCCAGTACTGAAAGCGTAGGAAAAACAAAAAGTGAGAGGGCCTGAACCTGACCAACGACTCATTGCCAGGAATCTTTGCAAGTAGAGCCATTTGGGCAAAGGAGTGCACTGTGGATACACTGCAGCTTCGGTGAGATGTTTTGTTTTGTTTGTTTTTTGTTTTCTTTTCTTTTAGAGGTGAGGTTGTAAGGGCAGAAGGCAAATATGGAGGAGTGGGATTAGGGTGCGTGATGTGAAAAGGGTTTTTTACATTTTTTATTTATGTATGTATTTTGATTATATATTTTATTTATTTTATGTGAGCATACACATGCCTCAGTACTCATGAAATAGTAGATCTGAGTATAAGTTGGAGGTTTTTTCTCTCTTACCATGTGGGCTTTGGGGATCTAACTCAGGTTCAGGCTTGGTGGCAACCGCCTGTACATGCTGAGCCATCTCAACAGCCCTGGTTACCTGTTAGGTCAAGAACATAACATACTTGCCTGGCGTGCACATGGCCCTGGGTTCTGCCCTCAGCACCTATTCAGGAACTGAGTAAGTGAAAGGAGAGTGGCTCCCTGGGCATTTGAGGTCAGCCTCGGCTAAGCAGAGTCAGTATCTCCTGAGAACCAGGGTGGGAGTGTGGATCAGCGGGAGGACACTTGCCTCACACCTGTGAGCCTCTTAGTTCACTCCTCCCGTACTGCAAAAGGAAAAGCACGAGCAAGCGAGCAAGCGGGTTTGTCAGGGCCTAAGCTCTACTCTGTTCACGCCTCCCTATCCTTTCACGTGAGAGAGAGGGTAAGTCAACAGCGTGGAAGAGGGAACTGCAGTCTCCAGAAACTGAGCACGGGATTTTGATCGACAGTAGTAATCCTCGCCCAAGAATTTTACAGTCCAGTATCAGCTTTACAGTTTTTTTGGAACTAAATTTGCTTCCCTTCATTCAATTACCTCCTCTACAGTTTTCTAATTCTCAATCAAAACTGAAAGTCAACTGACTTTCCATTCAGTAAGAACTCACAGAGATGAAAGTTTGCATATTTCGTGTCATTGATCAGGGCCTAAGCTGAAACTGTGCAATCTCACTAAGTATCCTTTGTGTTGATTTACGTATACCTGGAGTTCTCATAAGGGTGATGGCAACGATGAGGCTGGTGTGCTTCATTGTCCTTACCAAGGTCACAGAGTGTGAATGAGTCTGAGAAGTCTTTTCCTAAGGAAGACTTTACTGGCCTACGCAAGAACCCTGTGGTACAGGATGCTCTTGCTAGGTAGGGAAAGTATAGGCTCACCTGTGCAAACCCAGGGAAAAACTTATACTCCACACTGTGGACAGGATGTTTGGCCTCTTAGCTCCTACATGTTCTTAGATTCTTGGACACAACTTCCTCTTTTCCTGGCTTCATTTCTCCACCCTCATTGCTTGGCTAAGTTTTTTTTTTTTTTTTAAAGATTTATTTATTTATTATATGTAAGTACACCATAGCTGTCTTCTGACACTCCAGAAGAGGGCGTCAGATCTCATTACAGATAGTTGTGTGCTACCTTTTGGTTGCTGGGATTTGAACTCAGGACCTTAGGTAGAGCAGTCAGTGCTCTTAACTGCTGAGCCATCTCTCTAGCCCTGCTTGGCTAAGTTTTTAATAAGGCCTTAGATTTATCAGTCTTAACATGAGATCTTCTCCTATTCCCCTAATACTGTTGGAAGTACTGTGTGTGTGTGTGTGTGTGAGAGAGAGAGAGAGAGAGAGAGACTTTTAGGTTTTTCGAGACAGGGTTTCTCTGTGTAGCCCTGGCTGTCCTGGAACTCACTTTGTAGACCAGGCTGGCCTCGAACTCAGAAATCCACCTGCCTCTGCCTCCTGAGTGCTGGGATTAAAGGTGTGCGCCACCACGCCTGGCTATAACTTAAAACCTTAAGAAACCTTTATAATCCTGAAAAGAAGCTGTGGTGGAAAGTGGAAAGTTCCTGGGCTAAGTGGGTGATTTGGAGGCTGGCAAGCATCCATCACAAGTGTCATGAGACAGCCAGAGATGCTCCTGATGAAAGGCAGCTTCCATAGGCTCCCGACTGAACCTTGGCCAGAGCCTGATACTGTCCCCACTCCAACCTGTCTTGAGGAATGAATGAATCACTCTTAAAGACTCGTCTGACTGGTAGAGGGATATTCTGCTTTTCCGGACTGAGTTTCTCAAGCTGATTAAAGTGGTAGGCCCTTTGTGTTCTCATTTATCCTGCAGTGCACTCCTGAGTGTGGACTTCCACTGCCATTTGCAGAAAGCAGGAAGTGGTAATAGCTTAATGGTGGTATTCACATTGTGCACCCCTCCCCCAGTGGTACACATTTATAGTTCCAAACTCTCAAGAGACTGAGGGGGGATTGCTGAATCCCAAGAGTTCAGTGCTGGGCTGGGCAATATAGTGAGACCTTGTCTATTAAAAATTAAAATTTAGGGGCTCGAGAGTTCACTCAGTGGTCAAAAGCCTTGCTGTTCTTGCAAAAGACCCAGGTTCAATCCCAATGCTGATGTGAAGGCTCACAGCTTTCTTAGCCACCAAGCATGTGTGTGGTACACATATACATGCAGGTAAAATGCTCATACAAAGTAAAACAAATCTTTAAAAACGAAGAAAAGTAAGCTGGGCGTGGTGGCACACACCTTTAATCCCAGGACTCAGGAGGCAGAGGCAGGTGGATTTCTGAGTTCGAGGCCAGCCTGGTCTACCAAGTGAGTTCCAGGACAGCCAGGGCTACACAGAGAAACCCTGTCTCGAAAAACAAAAACAAAAACAAACAAACAAAAAAGTACTTTTTTAAATAAAAGTTTTTTTTTAATAAAAGTTCAATTTGTTGACTAAAAGAGCAAGCTTTACCATAATCAGCTTTATCTAAGTAGAGTGTATCTCTTTGGTTCTGTGGTTTCTTTTCCTGTTCTTAAACTATTTCAGACAATTAAAATGAAGGAAATTCTTCAAACAACATTATCCTGGCACTAGACTCAGGAAAAGACACAACAATAAAAAACAAAACAGCACGCACCAGTATCCCTGATAAATTGGTGAGGACCACTACTAAATCAAATCTAGCAGCATATAAAAAGATGATACACACACACATACACACAAAGATGATACACCAAGATCAGCCAGGAATTGTCCCAGGGATGCAGGGACAGTTCAATATATGAAAACAAAAAGTGCCATACCATCAACACAGTGACATAAACCACAATCATTTCAGTCACATACAGAAATCATTTCACAAAATTCTGCTAGTATGTTTATTCACACCTGTAATGCCAGCACTGTAGTAGGGGGATTGCTGTGACTTCCAGGACAAAGTGAGACCCTGTCTCAAATCAAAAGTAAATAAATTCAACATTCTTTCATAATAAAAAACCCTCCAAAGCTTAGGTATAGAAGGAATGCATCAGGACAAAGGCTGTAGATGACAAAGCCAGTATGACAGGGGACACCTCAGATCATCCCCTCTAAAATTAAGAATGAGACATGCATACTTTCATTATCTTGTTAAATATAATACTGAAATCTGATCCAGGGCAATGTAATGAGATAAATGACTGGAGTCCGAATAGGAAGGAAGAAGTGAGACTCGTGTTCAAACACATCATGGCTTTGAGGAAAAAAAAAAAAAAAAAAAAAAAAAACAACATTCCACCAAAAATGACTCTTAGAACCCATCAATTCATTGAGTTTGTGGAATACAAAAAAGTACAAATAAATTTTGTAGTACACCCATAAGAAACTGTTAAGGACTTAAAAAATTCTATTCAATTCATTATATTTTCAAAACAAACACACACATATACACACCGGGGGAGGGGGGAGAAAGAGAGGGGAGAGAGAACAAATTCAACCGAGGAACGAATGGCCTCGAGTGACCCAGGTTGTGGGTATACTCCCCTGGAAGAGCACCTGCATAGCACACATAACTCTTGCATTCAGTCCTCAGTAGAGCAACAAACAAACCAAATTAGCCAACGAAAGGCATCCCACATTCATGGACTGAAAGAACGCCGATAAAACGTCTACACTACCCAAAGTAGTCTGCAGAGCCAGTGCAGTTCTACCAAGATACTCAAGACTTCCTTCGTAGAAATAGAAAACTCAGATGCAAGTGGGGGTATGGAGGGCGGAATGGCTAAATGACTAACTGGAGTGATACAAAGGCTCAGCCTGTCAGCCTCACTGCAATGGGCTGTTAGCTTTCATTCTCCCCTCTTGCTTCCTTTTCCATCCCTCGACAGGTATTGGTGGGGGAGATGCCTAATAAACACATTAAGTTAATGTACACATTAAATTTGGAGTTAGTGGGATGGCTTTGAAGTGCTTATTATGCAAGTGTGAGGACCTGAGTTCAAATTCCCAGCACCCATGTAAAAGCCCAGCCCAGTGTGAGGTGCACCTGTCAATCCCAGTGCTGGAGAGATGGAGATAGAAGGCTCCCTGGAACTTCTGGGCCAGCTAGTCTAGCCCATTAGTAAGATTCAGGTTCAGTGAGAAACATAGAAAATAAGGTAGAGAGTGACCGAGGAAGAGACCTGGAGTTGACCTCTGGCCTCCACACGCATACACACACATGACCCACATGCCCAAAACATAACAACAATAAAAAAACCACATTATTTTGTTTCATGGTTGTGGATGTTGCAACCACTGGAGTCCAGTGGATGGTGGTGAGGGAGGCTTCCATACTGCTCTAATAGTGTGACTGCCCATGTCCACAGGCATACTGTGTGACACAAAATAGAGGATCCCAACAAACTAGTGGAATCTCAGAATGGGCCCGGAACAGGGCGCTGGCTGCTTCCCCTGTCTTTATGGAAGTCCTCTCCAGTGCTGGCAGCCTGGTACCTCCTCATAGTGCCAGTGGGATGGTTGGCCACTCCCGAGCTCCTATACTCCCCATTGGCCCAAAGGTTGTATATAAATGCTTGCTGCTGCACAGTACAGCATCTGCTCCTGGATGCTGGTTTCCTGGAGTCTGTGTCCTGGGCTCACGACTCTGCCTCCCTCATCCCCTCCTGGATCCCAGTTCCCTCACACAATCTGATTCTCGAAGCAATTTATTTGTGTCCTATTTCAAACTTAGTGTAGCAAGTAAATGGAGTGTCATTAAAGTTTATTATTTAATATGGGCCAAGTGCCACTCAAGGTGGCATACATATAGTATCACACTTAATCTTTCTAGCTTTTCAAATAAATATTTCCTTGCTGAAGAGAACGAAACAGTTAGGGCAAAATGATTCTTAGGATGGAGGCCATTGCTGCCTAAGTTCAATCCTCAGGTCCCACAGGCTCTCCAACCTCCACAAGCACCACACTAAATAAACTCAAATTTTAAGTGGGGGCTAGTGCTAGAAAGAGTTCACACTTTTTAAGAGCATGGCTTCTTCCAGAGGACCCAGGTTTGATTCCTATCACCCACATAGGAGCCCATAACTGTAACTCTAGTCCTTAGGGGATACAATGCTTTCTAGTCTCCATATGCAACAGGCATACATGTGGTCTATAGCCATACATGCAGGCAAACCATACACACATACAAAACAATCATTTAAATTAAAACAATTTAGCTGGGCATGGTGGTGCACACATTTAATCCCAGAATTCCGGAGGCAGAGACAAGCAAGTAGATAGATCTCTGTGTGTTCGAGGCCAGCCTGGTCTACACAGTGAGTTCCAGGCCAGCCAGGACTATGTAGTGAGACTAACCTGCAGGAGAATTTATAAATAAAAGGAAAAGATACAAGAACCAGGGATGGAGAGGTAAATCAGCAGTCGAGAGTGTTTGCTACTGTGTCAAAGGATCAGAGTTCAATTCCTAGCAATCCAGGGATTTATCACCCACACATGTGCATATATATGCACAAATATATACACATTTTTTAAAAAGTTTTGTTTTGTTTTGGTTTTGGTTTTGGTTTTTGAGACAGGGCTTTCCTGTATAGTCCTAGCTGTCCTGGAACTCTCTTTGTAGACCATGCTGGCCTTGAACTCAGAGGTCTGCCTGCCTCTGCCTCCCAAGTGCTGGCATGAAAGGTGTGCACCACCACCACCTGGAAATATCTGCTATTCTTAAGGAGCAAAGCCAATAATAAGCCATAGCTTATAAATCATGAACATGGAACAGGTATAATTTGATAACAAAAAAAAAAGATGGTTTCTGGACTAGCTGATGAAACCTGCAGCCTTCTATCCTTGTGCATACCTGATGATAAAGCTTGAATTCTGATAGGAAGGATCCCTTCCTAATGAGACAGTCCTACTGAGATTCTAATTTCCTAATCTAGATCCACATTACATTTTGGTATAGCACTATGCTCTGAGCAAAATGCCACCATGTTCAGGAGTTCTGATGGGCAGTTTGCAAAATACAGCTGGGCCTATTTCTTGACTATTTACTCCCCTTCTTAGGGAGGAGCAGGGAGGTCATGACACCCTACCTGAGTATCCAGCTATCCCTCTCAACTGCTTGTATGTACTTCTGCCCTAATTGTTTGTGGCCTTGGGAGAGGATCTAGGGTTTATAGGTGAGGGAGGATGGGGGTGGCTCCACCCGTTCAGCACTGGAAACCATCACCCCTGCTGAGTGCCACAGGCTACTATGGCTGCTTTAAGGTCACCTACACTCCTACTGGTAACCTCTTACCCATTGCTCTGTGAGTAAGGCTAATAAAGCCCTGCGTTCCCCTGGTAAATCTTGGTGGAATTTCACTTCAGTTTGTCATTGGGACCTGAGGAAGAAGGGGCATACGTTTTTTACATCTCTACCAGGGAAAACATTTCAGCAACACATTTGATGATATTTAGTCTCTCTCAATGCTGATTCTATAAAATTGTTGAAAGCTACTATAGTTGAAATTACTGTAAAGCCCAAGGTATTTTGTTTGAGATCCTCTGAAAAGGATCTGTAGCTCCTGTAACCCACGATCTGTCCAGTGAATATTTCAAGCTGTATTTGAATAGTGTAATGCTGCTTTAAAAAAATAAAGCATCCCTGGGCTGGGAGATGGCTCAGCCAGTAGTGTCTGCCCTGCAAACCTGAGGACTAGGGACTGGGTCCCAGCACCTATGTAAAAGCTGGCTCATATGGGCTGCTGTGGCTCACCCCTTCAATGCACTTGGGAGGCAGAGAGGCAGGTGGATCTCTGTAAAACAGAGGCCAGCCTGGTCTACAGAGCAAGTTTCAGGACAGCCAGAGCTACACAGAGAAACCCTGTCTCTAAAAAAAAAAAAAAAAAAAAGCTGGCCCACATCACCTTGTCTTCAACTTCCAACCTATACACACACACATACACACACACACACACACCAGCTTACTAGACAGTTTGCCAATGAAATCTTCTCCTTTAGAAATAAAATAAGGTTTTCTGTTATTAACTGGCAGGTTCTAAAGATCAAAGGTGCCCCCTCTGAAATATTTTTATTAGCTGTAGATAAGCACGTTGACAGATACAGAGAGGACAAAGTACTTTTGCTCTTGAGAAACATAGCCAACTTCTTATCTCTGATTTCACCTCTAAGTTTTGTTATTCAGTCAGCGGCTATTTTTTTTTCCCTCTTGTTATCAGGTCATTCCCAAGGTGACCCTTTGACCTTCACAGCCTTCCCACTTTCCCAAAGAGACCCACATGTCTTAGTTGGACTATCGACGGAGCATAGCTTTCCATCTATGTAACTAAGTAACCCTCTCCTTCCTATCCCATTTCTCATCACATTGTAATGATGACACAGACACAGGCAGGGTGGCGACTCAGCCTACAAGACGCTGGCCACCAAGACAGTGACTTGAACTCTAGCCACATAGTAGAAGGAGAGAACTCACTCCCGTGGGTTGTTGTCTGACCACACTCAAGGCATGGCAGTGCATCCCCACAGTTAAACACAGGATTAAACAAACACAAAATTTTCAATTAAAATTTTTAAAAAGAAAAGAGATGAATATCAACATTGATGGCAGTTTCCATATCTGCCTTAAATCTTACACAGTGTAAACAGGAAAATATATACATACGATAAATCATCTTCTCTATTGTCCTTATAGTCTTTTTTCTTAAGCTTATTCACTAGAAATGGCTCAGCTGTTAAAGGCTAGGCTCACAACCAAAAATTATCTTATAATGTAAAATAAATTACACACAAGCAGGAGGAATGCATGAAACAAACTAATTCTATGTAGCGCTCCTGGGTAGCCATTTCTCCTAATTAGAAAACTGTTTAAGGACTTTTTTTTTTTTTAATCTTAAACACAAGCACAAGAGTTCTGGGAATAAAACCTAACCCTAAAATCTACATTAATAATTTCTTCAAAGCATCAATTCTATTGAGAACATGAATGGCACAATAAGAGTACCTAGGGAGTATATCTATAAACGAATAAGTCAGAAAGCAAATTGAAGAAATGTTTGGAAATAAGGTGAGGGAATAACCAACTAGGCAGAGCCACTCCTTGGACAGGATGAGGTCATGCTGCAGATAGCAAAACCCTTCTGGTGACTTCCATCCTAAGTTCTCCAAGTGTTATACTGACATTATCCATCAGCAAATATTACTGCCCCTCTTTCCTAGGTGGAGAACCTGAGATAGTAAGAGATTAAATGACTTGCCTTGCTTAAGCATACACAGTGCATCAGCAATGGAACCAGACATTTATTTCAGGAATGTAATCTACATTTCTGTTGGAATTACTGGGTCAGCCTTCAAAAGCCCACCAGACATTTATTGGCATACCTATTTATGCAATGTACTTTAAAAACTGATACTTATCTTCTGCAAACAATTCGGTGAAATGCTTTCGTTGTAAGTCATGCTTTTGTGTGTGTGTGTGTGTGTGAGAGAGAGAGAGAGAGAGAGAGAGAGAGAGAGAGAAATTTTGCTTGGACTCAGAGAAGTATTCACATTAAGTTTAGGTTATTATAAATATACATAATACAATATACATATAATACATATACAAATAAAACAAAGACTTCAGCTATTTTTTAAAAAGATTTATTTATTCATTTTATGTGAGTACACTGTCACTGTCTTCAGACGCACCAGAAGAGGACATTGGATCCCATTACAGATGGTTGTGAGCTACCATGTGGTTGCGGGGAATTGAACTCAAGAGTTTTGGAAGAGCAGTCAGTGCTCTTAACTGCTGAGCCATCTCTCCAGCCCCAATTTCAGCTCTTTAATCATAGGGCCATCATGAAATTTCACCTGCTATGTTGTCAGACTCTAATTACCTCTGTGTGCATGTCGTACATTATTTTGGAAAAGGGGAAGGCACAAATCAGAGGAGTCTAGGAATTATTTTCCATCTTCTTGGTTATCACCCTTTTAAGAAAATACTACTTTGGGGCTGGAGAGATGGCTCAGCAGTTAAAGGCACTAGCCGCTGTTTCAGAGGTTTGATTCCTAGCACCAACATGGTTACTCACAACCATTTCTAACAGCAAACCCAGGGTCTCATGTCCTCTTCTTCTTTGAGGGCATTGCCCACGTATATGCAGGCAAAAACCTACACACATAAGATAAAGAAAATACTACTCAAACTTTTGTTCTCATCCCCTATCATTTTTTTAAATTATGTATTTTCTTCATTTACATTTCAAATGCTATCCCAAAAGTCCCCCATACCCTCCCCCACCCCACTCCCCTACCCACCCACTCCCACTTCTTGGCCCTGGTGTTCCCCTGTACTGGGACATATAAAGTTTGCAAGACCAAGGGGCCTCTCTTCCCAATGATGGCCAACTAGGCCATTTTCTGATACATATGCAGCTAGAGACACGAGCTCTGGGGTACTGGTTAGTTCATATTGTTGTTCCACCTATAGGGTTGCAGACCCCTTCAGCTCCTTGGGTACTTTCTCTAGCTCCTCCATTGGGGGCCCTGTGGTCCATCCAATAGCTGACTGTGAGCATCCACTTCTGTGTTTGCCAGGCACCGGCATAGCTTCACAAAAGACAGCTATATCAGGATCCTTTCAGCAAAATCTTGCAGACATATGCAATGGTGTCTGCGTTTGGAGGCTGATTATGGGATGGATCCCTGAGTGCAGCAGTCTCTAGATGGTCCATCCTTTCGTCTCAGCTCCAAACTTTGTCTCTGTAACTCCTTCCATGGCTGTAATACCTTGGTATGACTCTAACTAAGGAAGTGAAAGATCTGTATGATAAGAACTTCAATTCTCTGAAGAAAGAAATCAAAGAAGATCTCAGAAGATGGAAAGATCTCCTATCATTTTTATATATGTGAGTACACTGTTGCTGTCTTCAGACACCAGAAGAGGGCATCAGATCTCATTACAAATGGTTGTGAGCCATCATGTGGTTGCTGGGAATTGAACTCAGGACCTCTGGAAGAGCAGTCAGTGCTCTTAACCGCCGAGCCATCTCTCTAACTCCTATCCCCTATCATTTTTTCCTTTTTGAGGCAAGATATCATTTTGTAGCCCTGGCTAGCCTGGAATTTACCATGTGGTTCAGGCTGGCCCTGATCTGCTTGCCTCTGACTCCCAAGTGCTTGAAGGCATATGCCACTATGCTTGGCTACTATAAAACTTTTATAATCTGTTTTATGAACACAAGCTTCCCAGTGTGCAGTTGCTTTTTACTACTTCTGACAAAGAGCACAGGTACTCATAAATTGTTTATATTCTAGCAATGGCACATTCTTGCGCTGAAAGCGCACTGGGGTCACGGGACAAGAATCATGTGTCTTATAACTGTCTGTAAGCTCTAACTAAATTTCAAAATAGAAATTGTATATCTTTCTCCTTCATTTTGATCTCAGCTCAGAACTAAAGATATCAAAAGGAGATCCAGTGACTTTAGGACTGAGAGTGACATGCAAACATCCACAGGTGTGTTCCTCCCCCCCCATCCCCCACCCCCCACCTGTGGTCGAGTGATTTTGCATCAACAGGGACCATCAGTAGACAGGACGATTTCTTACTCAGTGGTGCTTTTTGTGTAGACAAAGCACTGAAACCCATATCCCAAGTGCTTCTGGAGGAGCCCCTCAGCTTTGTGTGCTCCATGGTAGAACAGAGCAGGCCCGGGTGTGCTTTAGAAGACAGAGGTTCCAGTTTGTTCTGCCCTTAGCTAACCTCAGAGTAACCAGCAACTCACTTTTCCAAGTTCCAGCTTCCTTGTCCCTGAAATAGAGGTGATCACGAGGCACTTCCTGAGTGTTAAATCTGAGAGAATTAAACCAGACAAAGCTATAAAAATGCACATATATATGTGTGTGTGTGTGTGTGTGTATGTGTGTGTGTGTGTATATATATATATATATATATACATATATATGTCATAACCATCTACATAGGCAGCAATGAAAATGAGGAAGTACTTGCATATTTGAAACTGGATTTAGTACCATACACCACTAATCTCAGCACCAGGAAGGCAGAAGCAGGAACATCAGGAGTTCAAAGCCATCCCTGGCTACTTAGTAAGTTTGAGGCTACACTGGATTAAATAAAAGTCTCAAAAAGAAAAAAAAAAACATAACTACTTATCTACATCTGTCTGAATAATGTTTACTTTGTACAAGTTGGTTTTTTTGTTTTTTCAAGACAGGGTTTCTTTCCTGGCTGTCCTAGAACTAGCTCTGTAGACCAGGCTGGCCTGGAACTCCCAGAGATCTGCCTGCTTTTGCTTCCTGAATGCTGGGATTAAAGGCATGCAGGACCATCTACCTGCTTTTTTTTTTTTTAAGTATGTGTATGTGGAGATCTATCTGGAGAGACGGTTCCGTGGTTAAGAGCGCTCTCTGCTCTTCCATAGGACCTGTGTTTCATTCCCAGTGTCCATAGAATGACTTACTACCATCTAGTTTCAAGACAGCTGACGCCATTTTCTGGTCTCTTCCAGGCATCAGACACAAAAATGGTGCACAAACATATATGTAGACCAAACATCCATACATATAAAAATTCAAAACACAAACAATGCTTGAAATGATTAAAATAAATAGTTTGTGTGCATTTGTGGTGTGTGTGTGTGTGTGTGTGTGTGTATACAAATGCAGATTCTCTGGAAGCCTGAGCCACCCAGTTATGTCCACTGTGACTCAAACTCTGGTCACCTGCAGGAGCAGCAAATGTTCTTAACCACCGAGTCATCTCTCCAGCCCCTCTTGTTGTTTTGTTTTGCGTCTTTATTTTGTGGTTTGTTTTGTTTTTGAGACAGGGTCTAGCTATGTAGCCCAGGCTGCACCGGATCTCAGGGGAGATCCACCTGCCTCTGCCTCCAGGGGGCTGCGATTAAAAGGCCTCAGTCAGGACTGTCTGCTTTTGATTTGAGGTTCCGGGTTTTAGAGGCCTTGGGTCATGGCTCTCTCCTCCATTGTTTTGGGCCTGTGGGAAGGAAGAGCTTCGCGGAAGCAGGACCTTGTGAGAACTGAGACTCCTAATTTCATGGCAGCCAAGAAGCAACTGCACACGATTTTATCTCAAGTTTAATGATCTGTGCAGCCATTTAAGTTTGTAGAAAGCAGTCATGTCTTCTCCACCACTCTTACTTTCAGCTGTTTGCCATCCCACCCCCCACCTCATATTTTGTAGCATTGTTTGATGCAGTCAGATTTGTAACCAAGCGCTTGCCCGGTCCTATTTCTTGTTCAACAGGTGGGGATCATCCAGTCCTGAGATTCCGAGAGCGTTTTAGTAGCTGATAAGCCTCGTTAAAGCTTGCCGGTCTTCTGTGGGGCAGAGAACCCAGCTGCTCATTTTCTATTTTTGGAATGGGTGAAGAAACTCTTCAGTCAAAAGTTTAAAACTTTCCGCTGCTTCTAAGTAAACCCACTCATGGCAGAAGACAACCTGCTGGGTTCCACAAAACCCCCTTTACCGCTTCGCTTTGTTTTCTGCCTGCCTTGCTAGTGTGTATTTCATCTGTGCCATGAGGCCATAAATCTTCATTAAATGAAAGATACTAGAGGGACACCCTTCATTTTAAAAGCAGTTTAAGAAAATAAGAGGGTTCCCTTAGTATTGTCAATGGGATTCGTATTTGTTGTCCACTCTATTTAAAGGGGACCCCAAAAAGAGAAAAGACCAAATAAACCAGCTTCTCAATATTAGAAGAAAGCAACCTCTGCAGGCCCATGGCAATTAGATGTAGGAAATTCATCAGAGGCTTAAAAGCATCTCAAAAGCACTCGTTACGGAAGTACTTTTGTCTTTAATTAATTTGAGAAAAATAGAAAGATTTGATATTTGCGTTTAAATACATTGGTTGGCTTATTTACAGATCTTGGGAAATGTGTGAATGGAAGCAAATCAGAGCAGTAAAATAATCAAAACTGGCCTCACTCTTAGACCTGACCCCCCTAGTTCACCATTCCCGTGAACTTAAACATACACATAGCCTTTAACGAGAGACTTTGTTAAAGTAACCTGGTTTGTTTTGTTTTGTTTTTTATTCAACACCGCTTTGTATAAACTACATTTTCCAGATGTTTCTGTTCGTTCTATTGTCTGGCAATTGCCATAATAAGTGGTCCTAAAGATTCTAAAACAAACAAACAAACCCCTAGCAACAAGAAGGCTAACTGTACTATGTCCTGTTTCCCTTTTGACTTTACTGGAGATAAAGCCAGGAGGAAGAAACTGCCTGCCTCCATTGCCTGGCTGTTTGCCAAGAAGGCTCATCTGGAAGGATTAGACTTAAGTGAAGTGTGGATCTGAAGCAGTATTCCCAATAATTCAGTTGTCAAAAGCTCCTTTAACCCCCACAATGAGACACTCACAGTGTGGATGTATTTCCAGCTGGTTTTTCCTGGCTCACACTAAACTGAAGGAATTAATCCACCTATCTGTCCCTACAGTGAATTACCATTAATTGGTAGACAGATGCATGGGGCTGTGTTAACTGGCTTCTGCTTTGTGTTTTGATTGTGAGGAGTTAATATTTAGGGGACTTAGAGGTGTAGCTCAGTAGTAGAATGCCTGCCTAGTTTGCACAAGGCCCTGGGTTCAATACCTAGCATCACAAGATAAAAAAAGGCAACAACTTTAAGAGTGTGTGTGTGTGTGTGTGTGTGTGTGTGTGTGTGAGAGAGCTTTATACAATACAGGTTTATACTTCCTAAATCCTACTACAAACCAGGATCTCAAAAATTGGAGGTGGAAGAAAATATAAGGCTACCATTGATGTACCTAATTTTCCCCAAATTTCAAGCCATATATTCCTCAAGCAAGCAAGCAAACAAACAAACAAACAAAAAACATTGATCCTTGAAGCCAGAATTCCTGCTTGCACAAGATCTGGAAAGGTAAAATTTCTGCTTCTAGAGTCATCGAGCAAGTCAATGTGAGCAGAAGGTACAGAACAGATGTAGGCAAGGCGCACAATGACCCACCACTCAATACAAAGGTTCAAGCCCCAATCAGTCCTGCTGTTTGAATAACAAGGATTTCGTGCTTATTTAAATAGAAGAAAACAATGGACTAATTGTACTTATAACTTATGTGAAGCAGGAATATTTTATGACCTTAAAAAAATTCACAAAACTGCCGGGCAGTGGTGGCACACCCCTTTAATCCCAGCACTCGGGAGGCAGAGACTGGCAGATTTCTGAGTTCGAGGCCAGCCTGGTCTACAGAATGAGTTCCAGGACAGCCAGGGCTACACAGAGAAACCCTGTCTTGAAAAACAAAAAACAGAAAAACAACAACAACAACAAAAAATCACAGAACTATAGTCACAGCATTTGGGGAGTAGAAAAAGGATGATCAATCAAGAATTCAAGGCCATTTCTTAGACACATATTGAGTTCAAGGCCAGCCTAGGCTTTCTTGAGACTCTAATTATTTTTTTAAAAAGATAAACCAATAAATAAAATAGTAATAAACCCTATTTAAACACGATTTATTCTTTTCATCTATGGCTTGTTGTAATGGTTAGGTAACTTCACATTTAAGAAGAATAAAGTTTGGGTCTGAAGAAATGTTTATTTAGGACCCAGTTTGCTAAGGTGCAGAAATCAAAAGTTTGCTAAGGATCCAGTTCAGTTGCCAGCACCCACATGGCGACTTAACAACTTTCTGTAATGCCAGTTCCAAGGGTTCTAGCTCCTTCTTCTGGCTTTCACAGGCATCAAGCCTAAATATATTAAAGGCAAAATATTCATACACATAAAATGAAATGAAAAAACAAAGTGTAAGAACCAGTACTTAGTCCCAGCACTTGAGCGACAGAGGCAGGTGAATTTCTGAGGCAAACCTAGTCTGTAGTAATTTCCAGCCAGGACTGCATAATGAGACACTGTCTCAAAAAAACAAAACAAAACAAAACAAAACAAAACAAAACAAAACAAAACAAGAAGTATAAGGTTCTGAGCCACAGCTAAGCTTAACTCACTGGTTCTCTTCCTCATTTTCTGTGAGTTAGATGCCTAGGCCAGGTAGTGACATTATTTGGAGGTGTGGCCTTGTTGGAGTGGGTGTGTCACTATGGGTGTGGGCTTTAAGACCATTATTCTAGCTGCCTAGAAGCCAGTCTTCTCCTAGCAGCCTTCAGATGAAGATGTAGAACTCTGAGCTCCTCCTGCATCATGCCTGCCTGGATGCTGCCATGTTCCTGCCTTGATGGTAATGGACTGAATCTCTGAACCTGTAAGCCAGCCCCAATTTAAAATCCTAACTAAGACAGAAGTCATGGCTTAACTGGGAATTGTGCATGGCTGAAACTGCAAAGAACTTAGAGTTCCATTCTCTAGTGTGGTTTGGTTTTGTTTTTAAATTGTCTGACCAGAAGTAAGGCCCCATCATGTGTGCTCCAGTACAATCTCAGAATCTCTAGGCCGTTCTTCCAAGCCGAGTCACAGCCCAGCACTGAGGAGCATCCATCATGAGACAACACACTCTTGTTGAAAAAGACTTAAACCCAGAGGTCTGTCCAGTGAAAATGAGACTCAGTTTGCCCATTGTCTTCTTACCAAAGGCAAATTGATACCATTGTGAGAGGGATGAAAGAAATGGGCCAAAGCCCACTGGAAACACCACCACAGGGTATCGAGTTCAACCTCACTTAACTCTCCGTGAGTCAGAGAGAAAGAAAAAGGAGAAAGAGAAAGTCTCTCTCCCTCTCCCTCTCCCTCTCCCTCTCCCTCTCCCTCTCCCTCTCCCTCTCCCTCTCCCTCTCCCTCTCCCTCCCCCTCTCCCTCTCCCTCTCCCTCTCCCTCTCCCTCTCCCTCTCTCTCTCTCTCCTGGCCCTGACCACCTATAATTATTAAAATTTGAACAAATGAGTGTAGTGGCTTGTGTCTGCAATCTGAGCATTCAGGTGGCTGAGGCAAGAGAATGATTGTAAGTTTGAGGCCATTTAGTGCTATGTAAGACTTACTAAAATGTGACAATATCCCTAAAAAATAAACAAACCAAATTCAAGGTCATCTTAGGCTATAAAGGGAGTTTGAGGCCAGCCTGTGATATATGAACTGTCACATACACAAAACTAATAATAACAACAAAAATGATTTAAATTAGTAGACTTGGAATAAGGTAGGTCACCTTTGAATGGGGGTCAGGCTCACCCAATCAGTTGAAGACTTCAAGAGAAAACAGCAGAATTCTGCCAGCTGATGGCATTAGAATATAAGCTGCAATATCAACTCCGATCTACCAATCTAACCTATGATATTAGACCTGTTGGCCTCCAAAATTGTATGATGTGGAAAATTCTAACATTGCTAGGAACTAGGACCATTAGGGTCATCAGTCCATTGTATGTCTAGTGATTAATACTGCAGAGAGATCAATACTAAGGAGCCCGGTGTCTTCTGTGCTGTTTCTGTCTTTTGAGGGCTTTCAGTACGGCAGCTTCAACTTCACATCAGATCTGGATTCTAGGGCATGTGTCCCTAACGAGAGAACATGAGTAGAACTCACATCACTTTTTAAAATTACCCAACCTCTGATGTCAACTTGCATCCTTTCATTCCATCATTTGAGCCTGATGCAAAGTTCCCCTCACGTTCCATAGAAAGGGACACAGACCTCATATGTAAGGGAAGACATAACATTATAGAAGAGCATTTGGGATAACATAGCATCTGGAGGGGTTGGAGAGATGACTCAGCAGTTAAGAGCCCTTGCTCTTCCAGGGAACCTGAGTTTGATTCCCAGCATCCACGTGGAAGCTCAGAACCATCTGTAACTCCATGTTCAGGGAATCAAGGTCCTCTTCAGATCTCCATGGGCACCAGCGGATGCACAGACATTCTTGCATGCGAAACACCTGTACACATAAAAGGGGGGAAAATCATATGGAAATACCATCTGACTCACAAAATTTCAGTTTTTGAAATATATTTCTACTTGCTCAGAATTAGTAATACTTAATCCTCCTCTCTTTCCCTCCCTCCTTCCCTTCTCCCATCCTTTCCTCTCTCTAACTCTTTATGCCCCACCCATATCAATATTTAGCCCAGGTTGGCTTTGAATTCACAATCCTTCTTTCTCAGCCTCTTACACAGCTGGGTTAGCATGTAACTACCACAAGATGCTGCCTTACTTTTAGAATAGATTCACTCACCTATTGATTTTTTTTACTTTTTCTCTTGACCCAAAACACCTAGGATATTATTGCAGGAATGTACATCTGAAAGTCACTTCTAATCTTCAATCCTCCTGTGCTAATTATTTTTCTTGTCACTGTAGGAGGGCGGGGAAGCCTCAACTTAAGGAAAGAAAGATTTATTTTGGCTCACAGTTTCAAACCATCACAGAAAAAACAGTATGTAGTGGTCACAGAGGCAGGAGCTCCTGGTGGACCCTCCTCACGTCTTTGTAGACCAGGAAGCAGGGAGGCTTGGGAGGAGGGCTGTCCTGGACCCCTCAAAGACCAACCTGCAGTGACCCGCTTCCACTAGCCATGCTTCCTGACACAGAGCTTCTACAAGGCCCCAGATGCCACCAGTAGGGAGCCAGGTATTCAAGCAAGAGAGTCTGAGGGCATTTCAGAGCCAACCAGAACACCACCTAAATTCTAGTATATTGATTTTTTAAAAAGTCATTACATAAATCTAAAAATATGTTTTAAAATGACTCTCAGAGCTAGAAAATTGTTTTACAGAAGAACATGTGAGGCCAATGTCATTAATAAAAGAACATGAGATGGTAATGTAAATAATAAGATTGTCACAAATAATGAGACAAATGTACAAAATGTTAAGGAAAAATACAAATAATATAAATAAAGATGTGATGTTATTGTTTGGCCTGAGGGATCTGAATCGGGATAAAGTCAGCATTGGATAAAGTCAGCATTACCTGACAAGAGGCTCTGGGCTCTTCGTTTGTTTGTTGTTGTTTACTGTCATGCTGAGGACTGAATTCAGGGTCTCAGTCATCCTAGGCATTGAGATGTTTTCCCACTGAGCCACAGTCCCCAGCCCCTCCAGCTTGCTCTTCTGTTTAGAACTACCCTGTTGCCTGCACACTAACGCACCTTCTTTTCTAGAAACTAAGTAGCAAAGAGGCTGAGGCAGAAGTGAGCTCTCTTGACTGCTGTGAATCACAGCTTGCGGATGGGATGGGTAAAACGTACCTTACCTCACCATTCTCTAGTTGTGTCCCCTTGCTTGAACTGATTGATTCTCAAGAAACTTGCTGCTGTTTTGTTTTTGTTTTTGTTTTTTAGCACTAAAACTTGGATAAAAGTAAGTACCGCACTTTGTTATTCAGTGTTATAAAATTAAAAAGCATTCTGAGCCCCATATGATTGGGATACCATTTTAACTGGAGTTACATTCTTTTTTTTTCTCTATTTTTCCATCTTGGTTATTTTTCCCTCCCACTCACCAAGTATATTTTATAATTCTTATTATTAGATCCAACTTTAGAAGCTCACAGGAAGCTACTGCAATAGGGAAATTACTACAAGTTAAGGGCCAGCCTGGACTACACGGTGACTTGCAGGAAACCCTGGGTTACAGTGTGAGAATCTATCTCAGAGAAATTATCATTTACTTTTAATATGTATTATTTAATATTTTAAAAACTAAAACTCTGTAAAAAGTCAGGCTTTTGTGTATCTCCCCATAGCTGAAGAAAGAACTCTACAAAGGCAGTTGGAAGGCTGGGGATATAGCTCAGTTGGTAGAGTGCTTGTACAAGGTTCTAGGCTCTGTCACTGGACTGAACTGTGTTCATGTCACATACCAGTTCCCCTTTTGCTACCTCAGAACCTGTCACTTTGTTGACATCAGTATTTTTCTTACTCCTTAGCACTGAAAAATACTTTATTCTCCAAGTGTGTGAAATATACCCGTAGTTCAGCACTCGGGAGGTGGACGGCGAAGCTCAAAGTCAGCCTGAGTCACAATGAATATGTGAGACCAACCTGAAATATATGTCCCAGAAACCAAGGGAAAAACTTATTATATTCTTATGCATATGTAAGTAATGTAAACAAGTGTTGTCTATGTGTTCAAGCTTTGTGGAAGTAGCATTATTCCATATGAATCCTGAAATCTGTTTTTGTTTGTTTTTATCTTTTTTCCACTTTTTTATTAGATATTTTCTTTATTTACATTTCAAATGCTACCTGTACCCTCCCCCCGCCCTGCTCCTCTACCCACCCACTCCCACTTCTTGGCCCTGGTGTTCCCCTGTACTGAGGCAGATAAAGTTTGCAAGACCAAGGGGCCTCTCTTCCCAGTGATGGCCGACTAGGCCATCTTCTGCTACATATGCAGCTAGAGACACGAGCTCTGGGGGTACTGGTTAGTTCATATTGTTGTTCCACCTATAGGGATGCAGATCCCTTTAGCTCCTTGGGTGCTTTCTCTAGCTCCTCCCTTGGGGGCCCTGTGTTCCATCCAGTAGCTGACTGTGAGCATCCACTTCTGCATAGCCTTGTTTTTACTTTTGAAACACAGTGCTGGGGCTGGTGAGATGGCTCAGTGGGTAAGAGCACCCGACTGCTCTTCTGAAGGTCCAGAGTTCTAATCCCAGCAACCACATGGTGGCTCACAACCATCTGGCGCCTTCTTCTGGAGTGTCTAAAGACAGCTACAGTGTACTTACATATAATAAATAAATAAATCTTAAAAAAAGAAAAGAAAGAAACACAGTGCTACTCTGTAAGCCAGGCTGATCTCTAGCATATGCCCATGCCCGTCTCGTTCTGGCCCCCTGAGTGTTACACTCGTTTTGGCTTCTTAGAATTATATTTGTGAGATTTACCATTGTATTTGTTACTTCTGCTGCTCGGCCTTTCATCCCGCGGACATCCTTTGACTGATCTATAGCCCCTGCAGACAGACAATGCTACTTCTCGTTCTTGCAACTCTGAACAGTAACAAAATTTCTCCTTATGAGCCCTGGTGACGCCCCCCCTGGCTGTGAACTACTTAATACAAAATTGCACCAAGATAAGGAACTTATGTCAGAATACAAGTCAACATATTATTTTCTTCATCAAGAAAGTCTTGGAACAAAAAAAAAAATCAACTCATTAGGACCGAGTGCTTAGTGATGGAGCGGCTTTCTTTCCTTGCATAAGCTCCTTGTCTGGTTAGGGTCCAGTGACAAAGAGTTGGAGATGGTAGACTCTTCTGCTGAAACAGAAGCAGGTCTTCAGCTTTTTACCTCATGACTCCACACTGAACACTCGAGCCACCCATTGATCCCGAGTGAGTAAAATCTTTGTCCTACATCTCTGCCGATGTATAGCATTGTCAGAGCTTTTTCATTTTTGACAAGTTCGTGGGCATGGACTGGTTTACTTTTTTATAATATTCATTGTGTGTGTCTGTGTCCATAAACTCACACACGTGTAGGTCAGAAGACAACTCATGGGATCGGGTCCTCTCCTTCCACTGTGTGGGTCTCAGGTACTGAACTCAGGCTCTGGGTCATCCTGGCAGCCACAGCAAAATATGAATTTTAAAATTTCTCTTTAGATTTTTGACACAGACCAAAAAAAAAAAAAAACCCAAAAACAAAAAAACAAAAAACAAAAAAAAAACCTCTTTAGTTTATGGTACACAGACATACATGCAAGCAAAATACTGACTCATAAAATAAATGAATATAACTAAAACAATAAAATTAAAAAGTCCAAAGGAAAATGGCTGGTAAGTCTCCCACTTAGCCTTGGTCATTGGCTTCCTTCCACACAGCCAGTGTTAGCACTCCTCTGCACACATACAAGCAAAATAGAGCCAGACAGTGGTGGCACACGCCTTCAATCCCAGCACTTGGGAAGCAGAGGCTGGTGGATTTCTGAGTTTGAGGCCAACCTGGTCTACAGAGTGAGTTCCAGGACAGCCAGGACTACACAGAGAAACCCTGTCTCGAAATTAATATTAATTAATTAATGAATTGCATAGGGCTTGTGTCTCTGTCAAAACCACTGTGAATTCAAATGTACAACTATCCTGCTGTGTCTGGAAACACTCTTTCACTATAGTAACCCACCTCTTTTAAAATCTTGCCATTTTATTTCCTGGGGTGATCCCTCAGGCTTAGGACGTGTGTGTGTGTGTGTGTGTGTGTGTGTGTGTGTGTGTGTGTGTGGTATACATGTCCCATTTAGGGCTAAACACTTTGCAGTTTCTTTTTTTTCTTTTTCTTTTCTTTTTGTTTTTGTTTGTTTGTTTTTTGAGACAAGGTTTCTCTGTGTAGCCCTGGCCATCCTGGAACTCACTCTCTAGACCAGGCTGGCCTTGAACTCAGAAATCTGAGGACCTCTGCCTCTCAAGTGCTGGGGTTTGGGGGGGGGGGAGTAGGGGAGGATTAAAGGCATGTGCCACCACTGCCCAGCCACTTTGTAGTTTCTTATTCTCTGTACCTCGACCAGTTGTGGGTCTGTGCTAATTGCCATCAAAGGCTAAAAGAAGTTTCTCTGATGAGGGTACACTAATCTATGGGTATTGCAATATGTCATTAGGAATCAGTTTAATACTATGTTCATTTAACAGAATAACAGTAGATTCTCCCTTATATCTTATGATCTGTCTAGATTCAGGTTCTTAGCCACAATAACAACGCCAGCTATAGGCTTCATTGTGGCATCGTAAGCCTGAATGCCAGAAAGTTGTTGCATCTGTGCCATCGGTGGGCACATCGTGCCAAGCTGCTTATTAATGTGTAGCTTGTGAGCTTTACAGCTGGGTTAGGCTGATTACCTCTCTCCTCCAGCGGGCATGGCACTTTCCAGCACTAGGGAACCCAGGCAATAGAGGTGACGCTTTCATGTGAGTACAAATTGATTTCTCCATGTTCTATAACTCAAGCATGTGCTGTCATCAGCAGTAAGGTCTTAATGTTAGGTTCTGGAGAGTGACCGAGATCATGACAATAGTCTGAGATGTTTGGGAGTTTGTGGGACTAGCTAATATACATTCCGGAGTCTATGGGACACCACTAAGCCAATAAACATAAAAGAGGCAACACACTCCTGGCACTAAACTTTTTAACGGTTAGCCTGTGGTGTCTATTAGGACCATCTTTATCTATTATAGGGTAGCTCTAAAATTTTTAAAAATATATGTCTATGCATACACTGTAGGAAGTTTTTATAGTTGTAGGCTTCCATATGTCTTTTTCAAAAAGTCTTTAGTATTAGTTACCTCCTATACCCCCTCCACCATCCTGCCCCCTCACCCTTCACCCCAGCTAACCCTTTCTAGTTCATTATTCCCCTCCCCCTCCTTTACACCACCACATTGTCTCCCATCCCACAGAACCTCCCACCTCCCGTATTGGCTTTCTGACCTCTGTGGGTATTCCAAATGAAATACTCAAGTCTAAATACTCAAAGCCAGTATGCACAAATGAGAGAAAACACGTTATGTTTGTTTTCCTAGGTTTGTGTGACCTCACTCAAATAATTGTTTTCATTCATTTACCTGAAAAATTTATAATTTCATTTTTCTTAACATCTGAAGATTATCCCAATGTGTAAACTTAACACATTTTTACGATCCATGAAGATGTTGATGGACACCTAGGTTATTTATATTTTCTGGCTATTGTGTAACAGCAACAAACATGCATAAGCAAGCATCTCTGTAGTAAAGATAGGATTATTTGGGTATACACCTGAGTATTCTAGCTGGATCTCTTTCTGGCTTTCAGAGAAACCTCCACACTGATTTCCATAGTGGCTGTACCAGTTTGCACTCCTCCAGGCAATAAGTGGTCCCTTTCCCCCATAGCCACACCAGCATTTTTGTCTTACCCGTAGCCTTTCTGACTGGAGTAAGATAAAAATATCAAAGTAGTAATTTGCATTTCTCTGATGGCAAAACATGTTGGACATTAAAAAAAAAAAAAGGAGCATATTTTCAGCCATTTGCTCTTCGTCTTTTGAGAACTTTCTGATTGTTTTCATATTCATTTTAGTTATTTGCTGTCTTGATGCATAAATTCTTTTGAGGATTTTTTTTATATTCTAGGTATTAACACTGTCAGATTTATAGCTGCTAATGATTCTCTCTTCCTCTTCTGTAGGTTGCCACACAAATTATAGTGTCCTTGAATTTTTCTCCTTTATTTTATGATTGTTTTGCCTGTATGTATGTCTGTACATCACAAGCATATAGTGCCCACAGAGGCCAGAAGAGGTGGTCAGATACTTTGGGTCTGGAGCTATGGATAGTTGTAAGCTACCTCTGTTCTCTGGAAGGATAGCCAGTGCTCTAAACTGTTGGGCCATTTCTCCACCTACTGGGGTTCTATTCAGAAAATACTTTCATGTGCCTATAAGTTATTGGATGGTGTACTGGCTAGTTTTGTGTCAACTTGACACAGGCTGGAGTTATCACAGAGAAAGCTTCAGTTGGGGAAGTGCCTCCACGAGATTCAGCTGTAAGGCATTTTCTCAATTAGTGATCAAGGGGGAAAGGCCCCTTGTGGGTGGGACCATCTCTGGGCTGGCAGTCTTGGGTTCTATAAGAGAGCAGGCTGAGCAAGCCAGGAGAAGCAGACCAGTAAAGAACATCCCTCCATGGCCTCTGCATCAGCTCCTGCTTTCTGACCTGCTTGAGTTCCAGTCCCGACTTCTCTTGGTGATGAACAGCAGTATGGAAGTGTAAGCTGAATAAACCCTTTCCTCCCCAACTTGCTTCTTGGTCATGACGTTTTGTCCAGGAATAGAAACCCTGACTAAGACAAATGGTATCAGGTCTTTGTATTTGTTTTATTTTTGTTTGAAACAGGGTTCCTTTGTGTAGCTCTGGCTTTCCTGGAACTCGCTCTGTAGACTAGATTGGTCTTGAACTCATAGAGATCCCCCTGCCTCTATATCCCAAGTGTTGGGATTAAAGGTGTGCATCATCACTGCCTAGCTTTTTAAATCTTTTTTGTTGTTGTTGTTGTTGTTTGTTGGGTTTTTTTTGTTTTTTGTTTTTTTTTTTTTGTTTTGTTTTGAGACAGGGTTCCTCTGTGTAACCCTGGCTGTCTTAGAACTCACTCTGTAGACCAGGCTGGCCTCAAACTCAGAAATACACTTGCCTCTGCCTCCCAAGTGCTGGGATTAAAGGCTTGCGCCACCATGCCCGGCTTTTTAAAATCTTTATTACATTTCTTTGAGTTGTGTGTGTGTGTGTGTGTGAGTGTGTGTGTGTCTGTGACACAGAAGTCAGAAGATGACATCAGACTCCCTGGAACTAGAAGAGTTACAGATGGTTGAACCACCGTATAGGTGCTGAGACTTGAACCCAGGTCTTCTGGAAGAAGAGCTAGTGCTCTTAACCTCTGACCCATCTCTCCAGATCATGAGTATCAGGCCCTATGTTGACATCCTTGGTCCATTTGGAGTTGAGTTTTTTGGAGAGTGAGAGAAGAGGATTTAGTTTCAGTCTTCTATGTGTGGATACCCAGCTTGGCCAGCACCATTTATTGAAGATATTGTCTTTTCTTCAATGTATATTGCTGGCCTTTAAAAATGATCTGGTGACTGTGGGTTTATATGTGGGTCCTCAATTCTAAAAATAAATAAAATTTAAAAAGAAAAGCTCAAGAGTAATCAAAAGGTTAAATCTAGAAAAAGGACAAACCAAGCAAAGGAATCAGTAAATGTACTTCTGTGTTTTGATTAAATTGGAATGGAATTTATTATTTCAATTGGTCGAGTTTATTGTTGAAAATGTACCCAGGGGCTGTTAATAAGGCTATGCTGGTGAAGGCACTTACCAAATAAGCTTAGCAACCTGAATTGAATCTCCAAAAGCCATGTCAAGGGAGATGGAAGAGAATGGACTCCACAAAGTCGTCCTGTTGTGTGTGCATGTCCTGCCTCAACACGCTGACAAGCAACATTATAATAGTAATAGTAATAGCAATATTAAAATAATAATAATAATAATAATAATAATAATAATAATAGGTTAAAGGTAGCCAAGCATGGTAGCACATACCTGAAATTCTAGTACTTGGGAAGTAGAGTTAGGAGGATCAGAGGTTCAAGGCTGGCCTCAGCTACATGAGACTCTGTCTCAACAACTCCCCATCCCCAACACACACACAAGAATAGGTGATGATTATAGATTGGATTTGGTTTCTAAGATTGACATGTTCTTAGCAACATCCCTAGACAATTCTCATGCATCATTTTGTACAATTAATACAAAGAGTCAACAACTCATTACATTATTATAGATATGTCTCTCCACTTGTCAATTTATTGTCTAGAATTAACGTCAGATATATCATGTTCAAGAAAGAATATATCAAATTCATTCAAATTTTAGTTCAAGAGAGATCAACTGCTTAAACATATTGATTGCCTATTCAAATATTTTCAATAAAGCATTTAAAAAATAAAATGAAATGCTGTCCTAGCTAATTTTATGTCAACTGGACATAAGATAAAGTCATCTGAAAGGAGGGAAACTCAACTGAGAAAATTCTTCAATAAGATTCAGTCAGGGTTCTCTAGAGCAGCAGAACTTATAGAATGAATATCTTTATATACATATACACATATATATGTGTGTATATGCATGCACACACATATATGTGTATACGTATATGTGTATATATATACACACACATATATATATATACACACACACACATACATACACACACACATACACACACACACACACATATATATATGGAGATTTATTAGAACCTCTTACAGGCTATGGTCCAAAAAATCCAACAACTGTAGACTATGAACGGAAAGCTCAAGAATTCAGAAGCTGCTCAGTCACGCTGGATGTCTCAGTTTGTCTTCTATAAACACTAGAATTCCAAAGTAGTAGTCTCCAATTCCAGTGAAGAAAGAAACTTGCTTGCACGGCAAGAGCAAGCAGACAAAGAGCACAAGGCCTCCTTCTTCCCTATCCTTACATAGCACAGTTTCTCAACCTTCCTAACGCTGGGACCCTTTAATACAGTTCCTCATGGTGTTGTGACACCCCCCATCATAGTTATTTCTTTGTTACTTCATGACTGTAATGAATCGAAATGTAAATATGTAATATGTAAGCTATTTGATATGTGACCCCCAAAGGGGTCACAGTCCATAGACTGAGAACTACTGTTCTATAAGAAAGCAAGCTGAGCGAGCCATTGTGAGCGAACCAGTAAGCAGTACCCTTCCATGCCTCTGCATCAGCTCCTGCCTTCAGGTTCCTGCCCTGTTTCAGTTCCTGTCCTGACTTCCTTCAGTGGATGAACTGTGATGTGGAAGTGTAAGTCAAATAAACCCTTTCCTTCCCAAGTTGCTTTGGTCATGGTGTTCCCTCACAGCAATAGAAACCCTAACTAGGACAAATATGTAGACCAAAGTTATACAACGAATACATAGCTCCACCAGGCTCCAAATCCAGACCTTTGTGATTACAGAGTTCATGATCTTAGATCTTGGTGTACCATGAAGATGACAGATGATGTCGTAATGAAACATGATCAACCCACAAAACTCTAAGAGGATACTTTGTCATCTGTCCAATGAACAGCATTGTGGAGTTTGCAGATAGAACAACTGCAATGTATAAACACCCAAACTCATGGCAATTCTCCTGTCTCAGCCTTCCAGGTTGGGCTTACTGGCATGTGTCACTATGCCTGGCTTTTCAAGACAATCCTATTGAGTAGATAATACATTAGCTTGGATTCGTAGTCATTAAGTGGAGGTTCTGGAGGGGTCAGAGGACACACAAGTGTTGAGAGCATTTTCTACTTTATTGTACCATCTTCAGGGAGATGGAGAGAGAAAAGCTTTGCCAGCAGGAAGTGAGAAGTTTCCACTAATCTTATCTTGGCAGCTGGAGGCAGGGCAGGGCTAAAACTTGAGGCATCCTCTGGAAGTACTGATTTAATCATTTGCACTGGAGGAATGTGGCTACTTTCATAAAACTGTGAGGGAAACGAACAGACTTTGATACACTTGAAAGCCAATATTCTTGAGGGAGTAAAAAGAAATCACAGAGTGTCAAGAAGAAGAGAGATTATCTAGTATCTAGGCATGGTGGTGCAGGTCTGTGATCCTAGCACTCAGGAAGACTGTGAGTTCCATGCCAACCTGCAGGATCTTCTGAGAGAGAGAGAGAGAGAGAGAGAGAGAGAGAGAGAGAGAGAGAGAGAGCAGTTGAGAACCAATGCTGGAAATTTGATGAAAACAGGAGTTCAGGCTGATAGCAGAGAGCAATGCTGCTGACACCGTAACAAAAACCTCATTGCCTTTCTGTTGCTCATGAGGTAAAGTGGGAGGTGGGAAAGTATGTTAGCTTTGGAGTAAAGGAGATTATTTCCCATTGATTGGTACTATAATATTGGGCAGATAGTGTTTCAGAACTCACTATTAAAAAGTAATCATAACTCAATAAGGGGATTGGATACGTTCTTTAAAATAACTAGGCTGGAGAAAAGGTAAATTTCATTTTTCTTTTTATTACATATATGCATGTATGTGTGTATGTATGTAATTATACATGTCTTCTTATGCACCTGCACGCAATGCAGATCAGAGGACACCTTAGAGGAATCTGCTCTCTTGGTCCACCATTCTGGGTCCGAGGATCAAACTAAGATCGCCAGGCGTGGTGGCAAGTCCTTTTACCTGCTAATCCATCTCCCTGCCGCAGTTCCACCTTTCAATTTTTTTTCTTGCTACTGCTTGCGGCGTACTCGGGATATCTACAATTCTCATTCTTTGCTGAAGTGCTGCTTCTCAGGGAGAGAGTATACATTGACAGTGTGCAGGACTTTTGTACATTCACGTAGTTCCTGCTGAGGCACGGCTGTCTTATGGGGGAGAATCAGTTATTGTCGTCTGCTTTTATTGATATGGTCAAGGTAGCGAACATTTATTGAACATCTACAATGTTCTAGTTACTGTGCCAGGCCCTACTGGGTATACATAGAAAAAGGAGACTTTAAGACACCCAATGTACTTTAGATGAGAAATAATTTCGAGGTAAAGTAACTATCGGAGCCCAGAAGGTGGAGAGTGTAGCTGCAGTGAGCACCTAGCGGAAGGTGTCAGGCATTATTTGCAGAAAAGCTGTCCTTTACAGTCTTGACAGACGATAGAATTCACCAAGCGGAGGCTGGTGACAAAGACAAAGCTAAGAGAAAATATGTTGACCCCAGTGGGCTTCTCAAACCACAACACCGAAGGGAAAGGAAACGTAGTTTTTGCTTGCTTTGGAAACAGCTTAAGCCATCAGTGTGCGTGCTGAACAGAACTGTAAACCCCTGGCCAATGAGAGGGCCGCAGTGACAGCAGCGAGCAGCCGCAAAGCTGCGGTGACTCCGATCCGCCTAGAGTGACGATTCCTTCGGAATCATCTGCCGGGTCCCGGATCCCCCGGTCACCCTTGTCAAGTCCTCAGCGTGTTTTGGCTCGGGGGTGACCCGCTCAGCCAGAAGGCCCAATTAGCGTCAAAGGGAAGGGGGTGGTCTCCTCTGCGGATAGACTCTGGCTCCTCCCGAGTCCGGCCGAGCTCCCAAAGCGCCACACCAAAGATGGCTTCCCCGCGTCCTCTAGCCTCGGTTCGGCTCGCGCTCCTCCGTCGGCCACACTCAACATGGCTGGCCTTCACCCAGGGTTGCATTCCTGCGGAACCGTCTCCGGACAGTTCTCGCGAGGTTTGGCGAGTCTCTTCCCCGCCCCCCCCGCCCTCTCCCTCCCTGACTGCTCCCGCCCTGCCTCGCGCCGCCGCCACCGCCACTGCCGCCGGCGCCGCTCCTCCTCCGTGTCAGTTGTTGAGCTGTAATGGCGACTGGGCCGCCGCTGCCGAAGTGACTCCCGGGGCGGGGGAGCGGGGCCGGACCTGCGCCTGAGAGGACTGCGGAGAGCCGCAGCTCGGGAGGGGGCTCGCGGCGGGGCAGAGGAAGGCCGCCTCTGCGCCTCTCCTTCCTTGCCTGCCACCCGGCGGATCCCGGGAGCCGGGGCGAGGCGGGCACCCGGTGCGTCCCCGGAGCGGGGAGGCCAGGCCGGGCAGCCCTGGGGCCGGTCGGGGCGGCGTCACTGCACCCTCCGCCAGGCCCCGCGGGATGCACCGTGGGAGCCGAGGGCGGAGGCGACACTCTCAGGTGAGCTGCGGGGAGACCTGGCGGAGCCTGCTCCGCCTCGGATGTCTCTGTCCGCGGTCCCAGGTCCCCGAGGTGGCCAGAGAGGCGGGGCGGGGCCCCCTGGCACTGCCTGACGCCCCCCCCCCCCGGGGGGGGACCCTCCTTGGGTCCGGAGACTTTTCCTGGAGGGTCATCCTGAGACCTGGGCTCCCGGACCTACTGGTGCCCACCGAAGACAAGATTTCTTTGCTTACCTGCCAGTGTCGCCCTCAGCACCCTCGCCCCTCCTCTTGTCTGCATAGAGTTAAGCCACCTCTCACCTTTGGTCTCCGAAGTGTCCCTTCTTCGTTTGGAGATCGAGCATATTTTGGGAAATTCCGGGGCACTAGCTCCAGTGTCAGGAAGAGTTTCTGTTCCTTTTCCTGGGTGTAATCTTCTCAAAGTGCAGTATGGGGAAAACTTTGATCACCTCCAGTCCAGCAGCAGTTGTTGAATGGAGTCTACCGGCTTATTCACACATGATTGGGTGGAGAGGGGGTGACATTTAACAAGCCTTACACGTTGGAAGTTGTCACTCTCTCTCCCCTCCCCCCTCTTTTAAATTCAGACTAATATGATAAATCATATTTAGTTAATGTCACAGATACAGGCAGAAATTTGCCTGGATTTTAGTTTTCAAGTTCGGAACTTGCAAATAGGTATAGATTTTTTAAATGGATTTTTTGATGTTGTAACAAATGTTTCATTTGGGGGGAAAAAATAGGCCCTTAGGAATAGTGGTCGGTATCCATGTACTCTACTTAATTGTTTTGCTGGTGTTTCTTGTTTTGAATTTGGAGAAGTCGTTAGTGTTGCCATGTTAACCTGCTCCCTTCGCTTGACAGTCCATCCTAGACCAACTTACTATTAGCACCTGGGAAGTTTTGAAGAGGCAATAATAAAATACTACAAACTGTTCTCCATCTAAAAACTCTCTTAATTTAAAATACTGCTTTTTTTAAAAGGCAGTGTCCTGCTAATAACCTGGGATGGTGACTTTGGGAGACTCCTAGCCCTGTACTAGAAGTTACTGCAAGCCCATGAAAGTGTAAGAGGTTTTGTATGCTAAATTGACAAACTATTAAATGCAACAAATCTGAACTGTTACTGCATTCAACTTAGTACACCTTAATCAGAATATGAAGGTCATGCCAGAATACATTGTATATGTAGACAAATATGTATCTTGTCTTTTCATAGCAGAACTTTGTGCTTATAGTGATAGTAATGTTTGTAAACAATTTTGTATAAATATGAAAGACTTTTTTCTGACATGTATTGGTGTATAGTATTATTTTAAGACCATCAATACTATAGAATCAACCTTTTATGGTGTTAATACATTTATGAATTAAAGTTTTAAAATTTTTTTCTTCTGATTGTCATTTTTTAAAATCCATTTTTAACACACTATATAGAGGCACAAGAAAGGAAGTGAAGTCCTTATGTAACCACTTCAGTTTGTTAAACTGCTAATAACTTATAATGAGGGCAAAAGAGAAGTTTTACGAAATAACTGACTTTTTGGGGGGACGGGTATACTTCCATGAATTAGTCTTTATGTCTAATTAGTCTTGTGAGCAAAGGGGACTTACATCTTTATTTTGTAGTTGTGGAAATGAACATACAAAGCCATTAATTTATGTGACTGCTGTTTTTATTCTGCAGATGTTCTAGAATTAGCTACATTTTAAATTAAATATTAGCCTTAGATACTTTTGCTATTTGTTATTATTTCAAGATATTTTAAAAAATATATTCTTCCTTTGCACATGACACTTGTTCCTTGTGATTTCTGGTTTTTAAAGGCATTAGCATTTTCATAAAAATTTATTAATTATTAATAAGTCATGAATTATTATAATGGATCACTGCTCTTTGTAGTTGTGACTATTATTTGTGCTGTGTGGGTCAAAGTGCAAAATAGTTTTCCTTATTGACTTTCCCCCTATGTCAGTTTTTAGTGTAACATAGTTGAAGAAAGAACTGCAGTGTCTCTGCATTGGTTTTCTTGTCATCATCGGTCATTGGTGCTCCTCAGTGGAACTTCACGCTTACCTTTGAGTATTGGGTTATTATTTATTATTATTCCTCACCTGGCCTCCGAGTCCTGCTCTGGCAGAGGTTCTCTGTTGGTCACTGTGCACGCAGTTTCTAGCATATATTAAAACAAGCAACCAATAAGAGTTGAGTTCATCTCAGTCCTAGGATAATACTTTCAAATAAAAACAAAAAAACTGGTTCTTAGTTCATAGGCACATTTTAGCTTTTTTGTAGACATATGCTCCAAATGTCTGCTCAAATTTGCTGGGTATCAGGGGAATGACAGCCTGGGATTTAAAATCCACTGAGAATAAGCCACAGGTGGGTCCTAAAGCTTTGATGATTTTAATGATTTGCCCAGGTGCTCTGTTAGGAGTTGTAATTTAAAGAAAATGGAATCTTTAAAACCCTAACCTAATTGTAATTATAGTACAGTTACACACTTGTAATAAGTTTTGATCCTTCTTAATCACAGTACTGGGTGTTTAGAATACTGGAGTCCAGTTAGTCCAGTGTCCATGCATCATAGCTTAAGAAGAATCCACTAAGCAGTTCTAGGCTTACATTTATTTGTTTTATATGTCAGATAATTGTCAAGTCAGAAGGTAATTATGACTAACTGGGCAGTGTTTTTTTTTTTTGTCACTATCAATTAAAAATTCAAAGTGGATCTCAGTTTTCATGTTAACTTAATATTAGAGTATAAATTAGTTTAAGTAGAACAACTTTCTGGGGTGAAATCTGGCATTACCTATCAAAATTTAAATAAAGTACATGTACTATTTGATAAAATCATTTAATGTTTGTGAGTTTTATGTTACATAAATTTTAACAGAAGAGCCAAACTATAAATAAAGAATATTCATTTATCATAATTACAAATAAAAGGAAGCATACTTATTAAAAACGTTCAAAATGTCTGTTGGTAAGGGAATGGTTAAAATCACAGTATATCCATGCTGTGAGCTACTTCCCAGTTGTTAGCAGGCTTTAGGGATCTATATTTACTTGGTGAGAGGCAGCTGAGCATGTCCTTCAGCACATGGACCAGGCAGCAGCTCTTACAGGTTCACGTCCTGACTGCACTTTATACCAGCTGTGGCTTTGTAAGCTGGATAGAATGCTAGTCCATGCCTCTCGGGGCTATTGTGAGAACTAAATGAGTTAGTGTCTGTATTCTAAGTAAGCACAGGGTGCATTATAAAACTGCTTCTTGTCACTATTATGTACTGACATAGAACAGTGCTCATGATATAATAGTGTGTAGAAGAAATACTGTGTAATATGATTTGACTTGTAAAAATATAGATAGGGGCCAATAAGATGGCTCAGTGAGTAAAGGCTCTTGTTTTACCTATGAGGACGTGGATCACAGACAACCGTAAAGCACACGCAAGGCTATGAGGAGTTCATCAGAATATTGGCTTCAGTTAGCTTCATTGTGTGTCCCCTTCCATTTGTAGATAATGGTCGCAGTCCCTTTTACTGCATCTGTCAGGACGATTTCCTGTTCACTAATAGGGTTTGATTAATATGATGTTCCATTTTATTGCATATATCAGGGATAAGTTCTTCAGTTGACAGTATCTGAGAGGAAAATTGTTGATTCATTTTGAGAGAGTAGTCACCTGTGGTGAATGCTGTCAAGAGGTCAAGTAGCCCTTTGGATTTGGAGAAGTGGTCTTTGATGGTTTCAGCAAGTGAGGATGAGGATGGTGGCCACCCTGCAGCTGCTTGAAAGGGAGTGAAAGGATCTGGAAATGGAGACGTGTAGCGTAGAGGCAGCATTTCTGAGAGGTTTGTAAAGGAAGACACAGTATTGAAGGGGGTCCTGAGTGAGGGACTTTATCTTTTTAAGATGTCCTTAAGCAGAACTGCATATAGGAAAATGTTGGGGAGGGGAGACTGGGACAAAAGTGTGAGGAAAATGTGGCCAGGAATTCGAGAACCTGGGTAAGTAGCTCTAAAAGGAGATGCAGTGTTCCTATGGTACCTTTTCTCTAAAAGTTCTTCCTCCTTTTCCTCTTCTTTTCTTCCTCCTCTTCTTCCTTCTTCTTTCTTCAGCCATGTTTGATGGTGCATACCTTCCTAGAACACAGACAGGCAGATCTCTCTGAGTTCCAGGCCAGCGTACTCTATGTAGACAGTTCCAGCTAGTGCTGTACAGTAAGAAAAGGACAAAGTTAAAATGACATTTTACTTGGGCAACACACACACACACGCTATATACACACATATATGTGTGTATATTTATGTATATGTATGTATATATATATATATTTTTTAAATTTTTTTAATATACACACAGCATAAGGAGGCCACTTGTTTTTCCATTCTCCCCAACAAACTCCCAAGTTAATAGTAAGTTCAGTTCTTTTTAGCTATAGGTTTTGGGGTAGCCTTTGAACTTTTATTATTATTTCGATAGGGGCTCACATTGTACCTAGTCTTTCTTGGAACTCCCTATGTAGCTCTGACCTGAAGTCCTCCTGCCTGAGCCTTATGAGTGCTGAGATTATAGGCCTGCACTACACACCTGGCTGCCTTATACCTTTCTTTTTCTTTTGAGATAGAGACCATTATGTAGCTCTGGCTGTCCTGGAGCTACTCTATAGACCAGGGTTGATTGAACTTGCAGCTATGCCCCTGCCTTAGCTGTCAGAGTGCCCGGATTACAACTGTGTCTCCCCAAGCGTGGTCTTAGTACTTTTCTTATCTGGCAAAGATTTTGTTGAGTTAGCTTCTTTCCAATTGTCGTGATAAGATACTATGAGTAACACAATTTGTAGAAGAAAGGCTTATTTGACTTACAGTCCCAGAGGGACGATAATCCACAATGGCAGAGCAGAGGTAGGTGGCAGCAGGCTGCTGCAGCAGCAGCAGACAGGGCACTTCACAGGAAACAGAGCAAACTTGGAATGGCGAAGAGGTGCAGGTCTTTTTGAAACCTCAAAGCCCCTAGTGATGTTCTTTCTCCAGCAAGGCCATACCTCGTTCTCAAAGACCATCAGGGACCAAGTATCCAATTGCCCAAGACTTACATAAATCATACATTTGGTGATGTTTGAATACACAGATTCTTTGTTAGCTTAAGATCTTGCTTACTGTCAAGTCAACATTTAAAAAATGTTCTTAGCTGGGCAGTGGTGGCGCACGCCTTTAATCCCAGCACTTGGGAGGCAGAGTCGAGGCCAGCCTGGTCTACAGAGTGAGCTCCAGGACACCAGGACTACACAGAGAAACCCTGTTTCGAAAAACAAAAACAGAACCAAACAAAAAGTTCTTATCAATATATATGATTTTAACCAGATTGGGGTGCACACTCGTATGTTATATTATGTTTGTGTGTATGTGTGTGCATGTATAAATAAATGTAACATGTTCAGTCCATTTAGTGGTGCTTATATGTGTATGTATTTAGGACTGATCATGTGGAATCGGATAACTTACTAGGGCACTTGTCCTAGAAGAAGGCTAGTTCTACCTCTCTTAACAACCATTAATTGCCTGTAGCTCTTCATCTCCAGGAGTGTAAATAAAGCAATGTCTTACCCGTGTCAAAGCCTGTAAATTACAACAATAACGGCCAAGATACGCTCACAGGTAGACTTGCGGCCTGTTCGGTAGATGGGAATTCATCCTTGTTCCAGTAAATATAGCCCTGCCTGTGGGTGGTGAGGTCATGAACTCCAGAGGATAACCAACACTGCCACATTCCTAAACCTGTAAAATTTCCAACCGCATTCTAAATATCTATTCAGAGCCCCAGAAGGATTTAGGCAAGTTACAATAGCATTTGGGAAATAGCTGAGATTATGAAAAGTGTATTGAAGGGTTAGGGAGCTGGCTCAGTTACTGAACTGTTTGCTATGTAAGCGTGAAGATCTGAGTTCAGATCTCTAGAACCACATTAAAAGCCAGGCATTGTGCTGTATGTCTGTAATCCTGGCTGTAGTGAAATGGAAGCAGGATCCCTGGGGATTGCTGGCCGTGTACTCCAGGTGAGCTCTAGGTTCAGTGAGAGACTTTGTCTCAGAAAGGAAGACAGGCCCCACCTTTGACTTTTGCCCTTCATGTGCACATGCACACACACATAACACGAACACACGTACATACACACGCCCATTCACACATGTGTACTCGGACATGTATACACATACCTTAAAATGTGTTGAATTTTCTTGGTAAGAAGACGCAAGAAAAGAGGTCTAGGCCGGGCATGGTGGCGCACGCCTTTAATCCCAGCACTCGGGAGGCAGGGGCAGGCGGATTTCTGAGTTCGAGGCCAGCCTGGTCTACAAAGTGAGTTCCAGGACAGCCAGGGCTATACAGAGAGACCCTGTCTCGAAAAACCAAAAAAAAAAAAAAAAAAAAAAAAAAAAAAGAAAAGAGGTCTAGTGATAGGAAATACTGGGCTGAGGTAGAGGGGCCTTCATCACTCAGTTTATGTATGTGCTGTTAAGAAAAGAGGAGAGCTGTGCTTACATTATTAATCTAGGAGAAGTGGGAGTTTCAAGATTAAAGTTTGAAATTATATATGTTAATAAAATATTGCTGTAATACCATCAAATGGAAAATTATACTGTACATACGGGTTTTTTTTTTTTTTTAGGTTTTTTTAAGACATATAATTTTAAACAATGTTTAAGTCTTTAAATTTTATTTATTTTATGTTTATGAGTGGTTGCTTTCATTTATGTCAGTGCACTGCATGTGTGCCTAGTGCTGGCAAAAGTCAGAAGAGGGTATCTGACCCCTGGAATAGGAGTTATAGGTGGTTGTAAGCAACAGTAGGAATGCTGGGAATCAAACCCAGGTCCTCTACAAGTGTTCTTAACTGCTGAGCCATCTCTTCAGCTCACTCAAATCGTTCTAAGACTGTCAAAAAATAAATTCGTAAATCAGGAAAAAGTAATTTTTAAAGATTGTTGCTTTGGTTTTGTATTTGGAAAACAGTCTTATAGAATGGTATAAATGACATATGATATGCATGAAAACAATGTACAAATGTATAACTGAGTTAAGTCTTATGAAATGTACATATTCTTGAAATTGGTACCCAAATCAACAAATGATTATAAACAATTGACTAGCCCCTAAATCCGGTGTGAGGGGATGACCTCAGTTGAGTCACTCCAGGGCTGATGAGCTTCACTGGTGGCACCTCTGAAAGTGGTGCTTGTGTTGTCCTTAAAGTGACAGGATTGTATGGCATGTAGTTGTTTCTGTGTCCCTTGTGTAATAGGGTTGTGATCCTGAACTCCATCGTTTTATGAGCAAATATGACATTATATAATAATGTAATCTATTGATACATGTTATATAAACGTTGACTAGATATTTGTAATTAGATTGACTGTAAATTAGGCATTTATTTTGAAACTCTTTTATGTTTACACCACTTTACCTTTATTAGCATAGACCCTTCGATGGAGACGTTGTAGGCTGGAATGCAGTTTTAAAACTTATTTGACCTACTTATCCTTTACACTGAGAAAATAGTCACTATATTTTTGGCACTTACTTTTAAGGGAAAGAAATGTTTATGAAGACAGTTTTGTCAGATCATTGACAGATTAGTGATAAAGAATGAGCAAGTGCATGTGTGCGTGCATGTGCACATGTGCATCTTGCCCTTGAGAGGATGTCAGATTCCCTGCTGTATCATTCATTCTCTGCCTCATTCCCTTTTGAGACAGGCATTTCACTGACACACCTGTCGCTGTCCTCTGCAGTGCTAGCATACAGGCACGTGCACCATGCCCAGCTTTATGCTTGCTGGCTGGGATCTGGACCAAGTTCTCTAGTTTTGTGTAGTGTGTGCTCTTACCCACCAAGCCACCTTCTCAGCCTCAATCAGTGCTAATAACTGCGATTAAAGTTTTTATGGTTAAAAAAATTTTAACTATTGGTAAATTTACTGATTTTTGTTTTTTCCCAACCCCTGTTTTCAGAAGAAAATGTATTTTTTGAAGAAGTTTTGTATGTACAATGCTAAGGATTGAGTAGAGGGCGCGTAGTAAGCAAGCATTCAGCCACTGAACCACAGCTCTGACCCTTAAAAGAACTTCATCTTTTTTTTTAGATTTATTTATTTATTATATGTAAGTACACTGTAGTTGTTTTCAGACACTCCAGAAGAGGGCATCAGATCTCATTATGGATGGTTGTGAGCCACCATGTGATTGCTGGGATTTGAACTCTGGACCTTTGGAAGAGCAGTCAATGCTCTTAACAGCTGAGCCATCTCTCCAGCCCCAAGAATTTCAGTTTTAGAATAGTTTGAAGTTTGTTTCTAGGAAGCCTAATGTCAGGATTATCTACTCCCTGGAGAAATTAATTCCCATAAAATTAATATACTTTAAAGTTTTATGTATTTGGACTAAATAGGTAAAATTTTATTTTTCTTAAATATAATTTGGGATTTTAAAATAATCAACACACTGGAACCAAGAATGCATTGCAATGGTGCTTGCCTACTGTGTTTGTGTTCTGGGTTCAGTTTCTCAGGACTCCAAATAACGTACTGTATTTTCTTTATCAGTAACTAATTGAATAACATGATTTGTTGCATCTTATCTATTTTGTGTGCATGTGTATGTGCCTGGTTGCATTTGCCATGGTACACAGGTGGAGGTCAGAGGACAACTTAGGGAGTCAGTTCTCGTTCCATAATGTGGCCAAGGGGATAGAACTCAGGTTGTCAGGCTTGGCAGCAAGCATTTGTACCTGCTGAGCTGCCTCCCTTTAATTTCCAAATTTTAAACCTATTTTGTGGATTAAATACTTAATAAATACGGTAAAATTTAATATGCTATAAAGAGCTAATAAAATTAATTTAAAAATTAAGATCTTACTAGGTGAATGAACAAAGGACAATTCATAAATAAAAAAACCCTTAAGATTAAGATCTGCGGCAGAGGAGAAAGGGAAGGAAGGATTGGAGGAGCCAGAAGGATCAAGGACACCACAGGAACATGGCCCACAGAATCAGCTGACTGATAGTCAAGTTGGCTCACAGAGATGAGGGAGCCTGCACGGGTCTGACCTAGGTCTTAGACCTACACATGTGTTACAGTTGTGTAGCTTGGTGTTCTTGTGGGACTCCTAACAGTAGGCGTCGGGGCTGTCTCTCGTTCTTTTGCCTGCCTTTGGGACCCTTTTCCTCCTAATGGGTTCCCTTGTGCAACCTTGATGTGAGAATATGTGCCTGGTCTTCTTGTACCTTGTTATGCCGTATTTGGTTGATGTTCCAGGTTGATGGCCTGCTCTTTTCTGAGGGGAATTAAAGGGGGCATGAATCCAGGAGAGAGAGCCTTGGGGGAGAGGAGGGAGGGAAACTGCAGTTGGGATGTAATATATGAGAGAAGAATAAATTAAGAAGGAGGAAAAAGATTTGTGGCAGAATAATTGATCTGGCTAAGTTCTACCATGTTCAGATTCAAACAATCACCTTTCCCTATGGAAATCAAAAAACAAAAGCAATATAAACGATATTAAAGGGTCTTAATGAAACTTCTGGGCCCCTATATTACTGGAAGCTTGAAAACAGTTTGACGTTGGATCTCAGCAGCATGTCCTTCACATTCTTTAGTTCAGTTTCGATACATTTTGCAGATACTGTTCTATAGTTCAAATAGGCCAAAACCCATATGCACAGTGTTGTCTTTGTTTTTAAGACAATGCCTCATTATGAATCACTGACTGGGCTGGAACTTGCTGAGCAAGACCAGGCTGTTCTTAAATTCACAGAGATCCACCTGCCTCTGCCTTCTTAGTTCTGAGATTAAAGGCATGTGTCACCGTTACAGTGTTATTTGCAGTAGAGAAAATGAAACATGATAAGGTATTGGTTGTTTCTATTTTAGGAGAAGGTCTTGTTTTCCTGTTTATTTACTGTGTGTGAGAAACTGTGTAAGGATATGTGCATGCCATGGCTACATGTGGAGGTCAGAGGACACCTTGCTGGGCACCTCTCCCATCGAGTAGGCCCTAGGATGGAAACCAGATTGTTAGCATGACTGAGCCATCCCACCAGCCTCTTCTTAATTGTCATGCCAGGGGATGAACTGGGGCCGCATGTAAGGGCAGCATGTGTTCTACCGCTGGTACAGCTCCAGCCTCGTGACTCAACACAGTCGGTGTGCTGTAAATGAAAGTTTAATAATAATGATGATAGTTCCTCTAAAGTATTGTATTCTTTATTGGATTATTATGTGTTGCTTATGAGACTATGAATCTGCATTTTATTAGAGATGACAGTGTTGATGAGTAGGCCAGGCTCTGTCTTTTCTATTGTATTTTATAATAGTGATGGGCAGTGATTGTTGATGACATTATTGCAGGTAAATTGGCAAGATGAGGAGCAGCAAGTCAAAAGAGGTGCCTTTACCAAATCCCAGGAACTCTCAGAGCAAGGAGACTATTCAAGGTATGGGTTTTGTTTTTACACTGAACTTAGTCTCTTTCTAAGGTCCTACAGTGTTCAATTTTGGGCTAATCAGTAGATGAAATTTGTGCATTATCTTTTGATTCATAAAACAAAAGAGTGGATTATGCTGGAGCAGTGGCTCAGTAGTTTAAAAAAGTGCTTACTGATCTTGCAGAGGACCTGTGTTCAGTTCCCAGCTCCTCCTGTCCTGTCTGGCTTGCAAGTGCTTATGACTTCCGCTTCAGTGGTCATTTGCATGAACATTTACACGTGTACACTACACACACACACACACACTTAAACTATTTTAAAAAAGTGGATAAATAATTTAAACTTTTACTTTTTAGTATACAAGTACCCTTTAAAAAAATGAATTAGTTGAGCCAGATGTGGTCATGAATTACTGTAATGCCAGAATTCAAAAGGTTGAGGCAGGGGGATTATGAGATTAAGGCCAGCTTCTGCTGCACAGTATGAACTCATCTCTCCTCAAAAGTTATTTATGCAAAATTCATGTTTCTTTTTCAGAAATCCTGATATGACTGTCAGTATCTATAGTACATACATAATAAGTTAAAGTTATTTGTTATAGGTACTTTAAGGTATGATATTTTAAAAGAGAAACTGACAAGTAGACCCAGAGGAAGGTTCTCGTTTGTGAGGAAACTAGAAATTACGCCATATGGGGAGTCTTTGGAGGAAATGAAAATTCTTATCCTGGAAGAGGATAACTCATGGGAAACAGGGCAGCCTCTAACTAGTTGAAAGACTAAGTAGATTTGTTTGTACTAGTAAAGTGATATATGGAATAGTTTTAATAGTATCCTTTCACTTATAAAATATTGATATAGGACAACTCATATTTTAGGTATATTGGTGGATACCTAAAATCCCAGCAACTCAGGAGGCTCAGGCAGCAAGATTCTAAGTTGGAGGTCAGACTAGGCTATATAGCAAGACCCTGCCTTATTTTACCTTATTTATTCTCTGTCTCTGTCCCTGTCTCTCTGTCGGGGGGGATGCTCAGGCCATTGGTGTGAACTGAGTATACTTCTTTTATAAATGTCTGAGAAGCCTGACCTAGCTTCTCACCTATAAGTGCATCTGATAAGGACTGAGTGGTTCTCAAGCCTTTGGTCATGTTTGGGAGCGCGTGAAACTTGATCGCTTAAGTTAACTTCACAACTCTGACTCTCTTACATATCACTTTTTCTCAGTAGATGTAACCACGTCATGGGATGCACTTTCTCAGACCAAGGCTGCTGTAAGTAGTTTTAGTTTCTATTTTAAACATTTACTTGGTTTAAAATTGATACTATGTTATGATGTGATTAATTAGAATATTTAATTGGAAAACAAAGGCATAGATTACACAGTGAACAACCGTGAGCAGTGAAGAAGTAAACTAGACACTGCCGTAGGGTCTCGGGCCTGCTACTGTCATGACACGTCAAGTATTGGAGTGACCTGGGTGGCTCCTCACCTTTAATTAGCTGGTTCACTTTGTGAGTTGATAGGTAGGGTGGCTATGGGGGAGGTTGGATGGCACCTGTGTAGAAGGCTCATTATCAGGGAGGAAGGGAAAGGAATTGGCTTCTTGAATGGACTATGAGTTATCTCTTCTGTTTTGTGGCAGTCATAGGTTCTTTTCCTTTATAAAAAAAAGTAACTATAGGAGAGTTATTTTCATTGTGTTTAGTCTTGTCTGGATTATAGAAATCTAAACTGGTAATGTAATGTATGGTCCCTTTAAGGAGATATTCCTCTTCTTGGTTGATTATCTTTTTTTTTTTTTTAAGATTTATTTATTATTATATGTAAGTACACTGTAGTTGACATCAGACACAGCAGAAGAGGGCATCGGATCTCATGGGTGGTTGTGAGCCCCCATGTGGTTACTGGGATTTGAACGTAGGACCTCTGGAAGAGCAGTCAGTGCTTTTACCTGCTGAGCCATCTCGCCAGCCCCTGGTTGATTATCTTAATAAGTGCTTTTTTCCCCTTTTCTTTTATATACCCCCGGAGTTTGGCTTTGTTTCTTTATTGTCTATTTTAAAAAACATTTAGTTATTTTTATTTTATGTGTCTGATTGTTTTGTCCCAGAGTATGTGTCCACTGTGTGTTTGGCTGGTGCCCATAGGCAGCTGTAAGCCACTCTGTGGGTGCAGGGAACTGAAGCTGGACCCTCCAAGAGTAGCAAGTGCTCTGAACTGCGGAGCCAGCTCTTCAGATGGGGATTAATTATTTTGTGGAATTTTCTATGTTCTAATCCTTGGAAAGCAAATCAGCTAGTTTTATTTATTTGTTTGTATTTTTTGTATTCTCTAGAGAAGGTCTGTTCTCTGTGTCTTGAGAAGCATAGCCTTACATATTGGTAGGGAGAAAAATTGTATTTTGAGTAAATATAATAAAGATTTGGCTTTGTAACAAATGATTATGCGGTCTCTCTCCATGAGCTTTAAATGTATGTAATGCAGGAATGAATAGTAATTGGATTATTTCAGGATTAATTTATGTGTTTTCATGGTATTCAAATTTTAGCTGAGACACATTGAGAACAAATTAGAAGTAACTCCTACAAGCACAGCTGTAATCGATTCTGTGATGGATACAAAGAAGTCTGCAAGTGCTACCCGAAAAATAAGTAGGAAAGGTATGTGTGAAGTCCCTTCTAAGAATTTAACTATACTAAATACATATTCATAAATTATTATTATTGCTTGTGGGGATGGATGCACATACGCCATGCCTGCATTTGTGGAGGCCACACTTTGGTTCTCCTTTTCTACCTTTATGTGGGTTCTGGGGTTGTCCCATTAATACAGATTTTAGTTGTTTCAGTTTAGTGCTTCTTGGTAGTGTGCAGTGCATGTCGGCTGAGTACTTATGCAGAGTACCTGTGACACAGCCTCATGCTTAGTGATGCTGATGATATTTTTACCAGTGCATCATGAGTTTTCGTTGTTTGTGGGAATGAGAATTGTGTTTGGGGTGTTTGAGGTTATATATACTTATTTTTTTAGTTCTTAGGTATAGTCTTTGAAGGTAAAATTTAGTTGACTTAACATGAATGTGCTTCTTTTGTGGGGGGCCAAATTTTTAGTCATGAATATCTTTCATATAGAAACTATATAATACAATGACCCTATGCAGATGCAGATTATATACATATATACATATATACATATATACATATATACATATATACATATATACATATATACATATATACATATATACATATATACATATATACATATATACATATATACATATATACATATATACATATATACATATATACATATATACATATATACATATATACATATACACATATACATATATACATATATACATATATATATTGGTTTCCTTGGTGGACTACATGGTACAAGTAAACGCTGTCCACTTAGCCTAAGTGTTACTGGGTTTTGGCAGTTTTCGTCTTACTGTTTCGAAGGGAGGGTTCCTGAGGATTTAACCTAGGGCCCCACATGCATGGACAGTCCCTACTGCTGACCTGTATCTTTAGCCTTATTTTTATTTACTTTGTATTTTGAGATCAGTGTCTACATTGGTCTTGAACTCACTTTGTAGTTCAGGCAGGCCTTGGCTGATGATCCTCCTACCTTTTGATGTATAGCTTTTGATTTGGTATTACCTTCTTAGAGTTCAGTTTATTTTTCATTAAATTTAGTTGACTGGGTGTTTCTTTCTGCTTACCTAATATCTAACAAGGGATGGTAGGAGGCACACATAGGTAAGTTATTCTCTTAGACAGTCATGGTTTATAGCATATGTTCTCATAGATTTTTTTTTTTCTTTCAGATGGTAGATGTCTAGATGATTCTTGGGCCAGTGCTCCAACTTCCAAATTTTCTAAACCACGGAAAGAGAAATCTCGTAGTCCTCTCAGGGCTACCACCCTGGAAAGTAATGTTAAGAAAAACAATCGTGTGGAGTTCCGTGAACCTTTGGTTTCTTATAGGTTGGTATTAGGAAAACACTGGTATAATCTAATAATAACTGCAATAAGATTATGATTTTTCAGTTTTTCATATACTGATTCTGAAGTTCTGTTAGTTTTTTCTCGTTGCTGTGACCATCTGTCTGACAAGCAGCCTGAGGAGGGAAAGCTTTATTTTGGTTACAGTTTAAAAGGAATACAGTCCATCCTGGGGGAGGGCAAGGCCTGGCAGCAGACCTGGGAGGCTGCAGGCCACACTGTACCTGCAGTTAAAAAGCAGAGCGGCAAGGCTCTGGGAGGGAAATCTCAAGGCCTACCCAGTTCCTCACTGCCTGCAACCAACTGACCAATGCATAAAGTTCCACAGACCTCTGAAAACAGTGCCAGACTGGGCACTCCATCATTCAAACACACGCGCCTGTCTCACACTCAAGCCACAACAGATAGTTCAAAAAATAAACATTCACCAAAACATACATAAAAACTGACAAATCTGGCGCATGCCTTTAATCCCAGCACTCGGGAGGCAGAGGCAGGCGGATTTATGAGTTCGAGGCCAGCCTGGTCTACAAAGTGAGTTCCAGGACAGCCACAGCTACACAGAGAAACCCTGTCTCGAAAAACAAAAACAAAAACAAAAAAACCTGACAAATCACCCCAGAATCAACCTTCTTATAAAATACTGATTATTGGATTGTCTTTTTTTATGGTACTAGATTCCAAATCCAGGATCTCTCATATCATTGTCAAAAACTCAGCCACTGAGCTTCATCCCCAGTCTGTATCCTCTCTATAAGTATTTGATAGGAAGAATAGTAATTTTGTCTCTATGTGCATGTGTGCCTGTCTATCTGTCTGTCTGTCTGTCTGTGTCTGCGTATGCATGCTTGCCACATGCGTTGTTGGTGCCAAGAATGCTCTGGAGAGTTGCAGTTGGTTGGAGCTATCTCATGCGGGTTCTGGGAACTGAACTCAGGTCTTCCAGAAGAGCAGAAACTGCTTATAACCAAGCAGCAAATATTATGAACCAGCTTTTTAGTCCCTGAAATTAATATTTTTCTTTTACTAATTGCATGAGTTTATTCTTTTTCTTTGTTGCAACTTAGACATTCTGGATTAATATATTATTTTGATAGTGTAGGATAGATAATAGAAAATGTTATACATTTTTGTTAACAATGCTTAGGATATTTAAGTACTAAAATTAGATAATTTTTGTTTTTGAAGAATTTACTAATGATTTGAATATGTCTTAGTCTTACTGTGGCAAATAGTAAGAAGTAAGACCCTGGGCCTTATATGTATTGAATTTATAAGCATTTTTTTTTTGTGTGTGTGTGTGTATTTCAAAGTGTCAGTAAATGAAGATGTTTCATGATGGTCTTGATAATTTTAGGTATGTACTCTCAAATTTTGTGATAAAGTATTTGGGAAGAGGATCCAAATAACAAATTCAATGTTTAATATGTTATATTTGATACTAGCTAAAAAATAGTCAGTAAAGAATTTGCAAATGTAGATGAGATATATGTAGAATGATCAGATATGAAATTATAGCCATGGGCATTGTTGCTAGTATTGAAGCAAAAAACAAAACAAAACAAAAACCTCAGAATCTGAAAAACCTGAGATTGAGTTACTAACCACTTCCTATTCTGATGTCCTTGCAAAGAATACTATATGGTACTTAAACTTTTATAATATGTGTGTGACGCACACACACATATACACACACACACACACACATATATATGTGTATGTTTATATATGTGTATGTGTGTGTATATATATGTATGTATATGTGTGTGTGTATGTATATATATATATATATATATTGTATGTATGTATATATATATATATATATATATATATATATATATATATATATATGTTTTTTGAGACAGGGTTTCTCTGTGTAGCCATGGCTATCCTGGAACTCACTTTGTAAACCAGGCTGGCCTTGAACTCAAAAATCTGCCTGCCTCTGCCTCCCAAGTGCTGGGATTAAAGGCGTGTGCCACCACTGCCTGGCTTATAATTTATATTTTTAAGAAAAGAAAAATATACCCAGAAAAAATATACCCAGTTGTATATTGAATGTCCTTTTCTACCTGGCAGATTCCATTTATCATGTAACCCCCTTATTTACCACTCACATGTATGTGCACAGACACACACACACACACACACACACACACACACACACACACTGGGTTTCATGTGGCCAGGTCTGGCTTCCAGCCAGAATGAATTCAAATTTCTGATCCCCTTGCTTCTATCTCCTCCTCTCTGTTACTGAGGTCTTAAGTGTGCGCCACCTGATTTATACAGTGCTGGGATTAACTGTGCATGCTAGGCTGGCACTCTCAACTGAGATACATTCTCAGCTCCTTCAAACCCTTACTATCTTCTGTAAGAAACACAACCTCATTTGTTTTTGCCTGTATTATTTACCTTTCCGTAGCTAGGACCAAATACCTGAGAGAACTGTAAAATTTTTATTTGCTTGTTGGTAATTGTCATCTCCAAAACTTACTGTCTCTGTCTGCTGACCTAGGCCTAGTCCTGGAAGCTTCTAGCATCCACACAATCTAATCTAGGCTTAGAATGATTTCAGCCTCTTAGACTTGCTCTGTCGTCACCTGTGTCTAGCTTGTTCTTCCTCTACCACCTCCCTCTGTACAACTGTCCCAGTAAAACTGTCTCCTTCTTTCTTTCTCATAAGGAGCTTTCCTTTCCTCTCTCTTCTCCTGAGAGTTGGGCAGATCCTATTCTGTCATATCTTTCTGATTTGTCACTTTGTCAGGGTTTCTATTCCTGCACAAAACATCATGACCAAGAAGTAAGTTAGGGAGGAAAGGGTTTATTCAGCTTACATTTTCACACTGCTGTTCATCACCAAAGGAAGTCAGGTCAGGAAGCAGGAGCTGATGCAGAGGCCATGGAGGGATGTTACTTATTGGCTTGCTTTCTTCCCCTGGCTTGCTCAGCCTGCTCTCTTATAGAACCCAAGACTACCAGCCCAGAGATGGCACTACCCACAATGGGCCCTCCCCACGTAATCACTAATTGAGAAAATGCCTTACTGCTAGATCTCATGGAGACATTTCCTCAACTGAGCCTCCTTTCTCTGTGGTAACTCCAGCTTGTGTCAAGTTGACACACAAAACCAGCCAGTACAATTGACCCCTTGTCAACTTGACACACAAACACATCACTATTAAGCCTCAACCATTACTTTCTTATTCATCCCCAAGATCTAAATAACTTTCAGAGTCCCACGGTCTTTACATATTAAAAGTTCAATCCCTTTAAAATGTCCAATATCTTTTAAAATTCAAATTCTCTTAACTGTGGGCTCTACTAAAATACCTTTCTTCCTTCAAGAGGGAAAAATATCAGGGCACAGTCACAAAAGCAAAATCAAACTCCAACCATCTAGTGTCTGGGCAACTCATGATCTTCTCGGCTCCTCCAAGGGCTTGGGTCACTTCTTCAGCCATTCCCTTTGTAAAACACTTCCCAGAAGATGTCACCTCAATGATGTTGGTCTCTTCTTAATCACAGCTAATTTCTTAGCTCCAGCTAACCAGCATCAATAGTCCCAGTAATGCAAAGGTTTCACTTTAGTAGTCCTGGTATCTTGTTAATCACAGCTGATTCTTCAGCCTCAGCTAACTAGAACCACAGAATCTTCACAATCAAAATAGCAATGGCCCTGAAAAGAGTCTTTAATCTTACCTCTGAAATTTCACAAACCTGGCCTTCATCTTCTGCACTGTTCTCAACATTATCTGTCAAGCTCCTACACAACATCCCACAGAGCTCTTAACACTGAATGGATCTTCTAGCCCAAAGTTCCAAAGTCCTTCCACAGTCCTCCCCCAAACATGGTCAGGTTGTGACAAGAATACCCAACTATGCTGGTACCAGTTTGTCTTAATACCACTCTGTCTCTCAATTAGACATGGCTTTTAAACATGGGTGATTCTTTCTCCAAACTAATTTTACCCTCAGTTTTTTGGATTAAAAGTGTATACTAAGGAATGCCTGTGTTCCAGCCAGAGGGACTAAAGGTGTGAGCTAAGGATGAGCCACACCACAACTAGAAATACCGTCTTGGGGTTCACAATGTGATGATGAAATATCCTGCAATAGAGAACAGTGTATTTATACTCATGATTTCAGAGGGCACAGTCCATGGTTGGCCAGACCATGCTTGAGCATCCTGGAGGTGGAAGCACATGGAAGAGGGGCGTATCCACCTCATAGTGTATGAGAAGCAGAAAGAGAGACAGAGTCAGAGACAGAGACAGATGATATGAATTCATGAGTGAGAGATGCCTCTGGCAAGCTATCAAGCACATCCACTGGTGATAGACTTCTTCTAGCTAGGCCAAACCTCCTCAGGTATCCACAACCTTACACAACAGTGCTGTCATTGAGGAACCAAACATTTAATGTAAGGGCTTATGGGAACATTTTCTATTGAAACCATACTACTTCATTTTCCAAGACAGACTAATCTGTGCTTCTTTAATACTAGATACTTTCCATTATAGCATTTTCATATCACAGTTTGATTCATGGTTATCTATTGAAGGGTGTAAATCTGATCTTCTCAAAGCAGTAACTGGCTAGTGCTTTGCCATATGCTAAATATTAATATTTTTACCAATATTTTATTAAGAAAATTTAAAATATTTTAAACAGCTAAAAGTATAGTGAAGACCCTGTGCATATTCAGTAAATATTGAACGAGTAAAAGATTATGTAAAATTACCTTTTTACCTATTTTCCTTTTTAAAGACTTATTTTTATTTGTGTGTATGCATGTGTTTATATATGTGTGTATGCCATTACCACAGAGGTCACAGAGGGCATCACAGCACCTGGTGGAGTTATACACGGATGTGAATGATCTGACAAGGCTGTTGGGATCTGAACTCCTCTTCTGCCAAGAGCAGCAAGTCCTCTTAGTCGTTGAGCCATCTTCAGCCCCCTCAGTTTTCTTATCCCTTTTTGGCTTTAATTTATTCTCTCTATGTTCTAATTTTATACTTAATTTTTAAAAACTGAATTGTTGAATACTAGTGAAGATAGTGAACATAATTGCGTTTAGTCTTCATATCTGATGGCAGCCATAGGACTCATTTCTCAGCTTTGTTTTGTTCAGCAATTGACCACTGTGGACAGGCTTTAGAGATTTGGAGGCCGTGGATGCCAATGAGACTGTGAGCAAAGCTATAGACTAGCTCTGTAGAGAAGTGCACGTTTACAACAGATGGAATTGCAGGTGGGGTCAGGTTATAGCCGTAAGAGTTTCTGAGGTACTTAGGCAGGGTTTATGTTTTTATGTGTAATGGTCTAGATTAGGCTCTGTAATAGAAATGTTAGTGTGAAGCACAGTGTGACTTAAACGTTTTTAGTCGTCACGCACTGAAGAAGATAAGTAAGCTACTGTTTCATATGTTTCAGGTCCAAACTGCTGTACATGGAGTGGGTATACTTTCTCCTTCATGCTGTGTTTACAGCTGAGTTTATTTATTTTATTTTATTTCATTTTTATTAGATATTTTCTTCATTTACATTTCAAATGCTATCCCCAAAGCTCCCTATATATCCTCCCCCTACCCTGCTCCCCAACCCACCCACTCCCACTTCCTGGCCCTGGCGTTCCCCTGTACTGGGGCATAGGATCTTCACCAGACCAAGGGCCTCTCCTCCCAATGATGGCCGCCTAGGCCATCCCGCTGAGTTTTATTAGTCTTCATTAACCTTCTCTTTAACAAACCTCTTAAAAGAATACACACTTTACAATAGTGTGTAAATTAAAATCGGCTGAAAAGGAAAACTTCTGCTAGTATTTTTGTAAACAAAGACTGTAGACTTTGTGTGAGAGTCTGCTTACTCTTGAGTTTTATGTAGTTTTTTTTTTAATATTTATTTATTTATTAATTATATGTAAGTACACTGTAGCTGTCTTCAGACACTCCAGAAGATGGCATCAGATTTTGTTACGGATGGTTGTGAGCCACCATGTGGTTGCTGGGACTTGAACTCAGGACCTTTGGAAGAGCAGTCGGTGCTCTTAACCGCTGAGCCATCTCTCCAGCCCCGAGTTTTATGTAGTTTTAAAGCTGCCATACATTTATTTCTCTGGTTATGAGAAGGTTCACTTTAGAAAAAAGTTTTTAGGGCTTCTTGCACACCAGATCTTTTAATAATATTTACTTGCTTACTTTTTGAGACATGGTATTGTTAAGTTCCCCAGACTGGTTTTGTACCTCTGATCTTTCTACCTCATACTCTCTAGCAGATCTGGACCTTTAAAAAAATCAGTCTGTCTGTCTGCTTTTTGGGACTTGTTCCCAAACTGGCTTTGAACTTGTGACTCTCTTGTCTCAGACTCTCCAGCAGCTTGGATTATGGACATGTAGCATTAAGCCCTGGTTTTCCTTTTTCAGACTTGTAGGGAATTGTTGTTGGTTGTTTTGCTTCCGCTATTAACTCCAGGTTCTCCATTCAGTGTAAGACTGGTTTCAGTTTGACTGCTCTGTTTTACTGTTACTCAGGCTCTTCTTATTGGAAAGTAAAAATTATTTGTGGTGTACATAATGTCTTGATTCATGTATTCATTTTAGGATTGTGTAACCAAGCTCTTTCATGTATGTGTCACCTCACACACTCACTATTTGTGGTGAGAATACCTAATATCTAATTTCTGCAGTTTTTGAGTCTACAGAATTTCTTGTTCTTAACTCTAATCACCAAGTTTTTTGTTTCTATTACAGGGAAACCCACGGTACACCTTTCAGCTTAAGTCCCAGTCATCTGGAGTCAAAGCATGTCTATTGTATTCACGAGGAGAAGCCCGAGAGTGGGAAGCAGATGGTAGTTAGTCGGGAAGACCGGAATATCCAGTGCTGTGATTTTGAGAGTGCTCAGCCCTCGGTCATCAGTGATACAGTTGTTAGATTTTTAAATGATGGACCAGCAATTGATGCATTGCACAGTTCTGAATGTTTAATGAAAATGGGAGTACATGTAAGAACTGAGGATGAAATGCCTAACAGAACAAAAGGAAGTGAGAACAATTCAAAGCCTTCTCTTAACAACATGGAACATGATGTTGATCCAAAAGTGTTGCTGCTGTCTGACTCTTCTCCATCCTCTAGTGCCTGTAATTCCCAAAGATTAGATATTTCGAAGCGGCAACAACATGATATTAAACTGGAAAAACTTAAAGAGCGGATTAGGAAACAGTGGGAACACTCAGAAGAAATAAATGGCCAGGCCCAGACTCTAGGTCATATTGACCATCCAGTAATGGTTGTTAATGTTGATAACTCGGTGACAACGAAAGTCAGGAAAGTGGCAACAGCACCACCTGCTCCAGCATACAAAGGTTGGTATACTTTTCTCTGTCTTCATGTCCTCTGGTCCCCTAGGATGCACAGAACAGCTGAGTACCAAATTAGCTGCATATAAAAAATGGACATGTTAAAAATGACAACTCTAGACCTAAGGCAGAATTTCTGGGGATGCGTTCCAGAATGAGATTTTCTTGTTTGTTTGTGAGACAGGCTCTCACTGGTAGCCCTGAATAACCTGGAATTCACTCTGTGAACAGGCTGGCCTGGAACTCTCAGAGATCTATCTGCCTCTGACTTCCAAGTGCTGGAATTAGACCAGAATAAGAAATTTTAACAAATCTCTTTAAAGGATCTTACCTCTTCCTCTCCTGCCACCCTCCTCTCCTCTCTTTTTGCAAGAGGGTTTATCTATATCTAAGACTGTTCTCAAACTCAAAGCAATCTGTGGTGACAGGCTTGAGCCACTCTGCTCAGCTTCTTAGGAATTCTTAGAGGTTGAGACTACAAAATAGGAAATAGGTTTAGTACCATTTTCTGACAACCAAAAGAATATTGTTTGGAATTCATAGACTTGCTTAACAGGAATGTCTGTAGTGGCGCGTGCTTGTAACCCCATCTACTCTGGAGGATGACGGAGGGAGAATGTCTAGGGTAAGGCCAGCCCAAACTGCCGAGTTCCAGCTAGCCTGACTGCACAGCACATCCCTGTCTCAAAATAGAAAGTTTTAAAAAGAGACAGGGATGTAGCTCAGTAGTAGATAGCTTGTGGGTTTAATTCTCAATATTAGAAAAACCCCATTTTCAAGACATTAATCAGTTTCCATTTAACATAGGACTGCATAGTATTTTGGCATTGACATGGATCCTGTTTTAATTTTTGACAAAGAGTTTCTAAAGAGAGAGAGGGAGAGAGAGAGGGAGAGGGAGAGGGGGAGAGAGAGAGATACCCAAAACCTAAAATACTTCAAAATCTGAAATATGTTAAGAGATGATAGAACACTGTAAGTGGAAAGTTCTATATCTGATCTCATGTGGCAGGTCACAGTCAAAATGCAGGTACATAATATTATTTAATCAGCCGCCCATGGGATACAGGCCCAGACATTTCCTGTCATCCTGGATATATCTTTGCCATGCATCTCCAGACTCCCCAACTCCATTCTGCTCACAGGGATGATAAACAGTGTATTTGTAGATCACACACAGCAGTAGAATTTTTCCATCATGCCTCACAAAGGGTTTGGGGGCGTTTCTTAGCTTTTGCTTATTTTCTGCACTCTGGTGTAAAGTTACTGCTGGGAATGTCAAAAAGCCTGGTGAACATCCTTAGTTGTAACAATTTATAGGTAAAGAGAAAATACTTAGGTTTATCAGTAGTGCCAAAATCAAGCCTTCAGAGTGTGAAACATCTGACAGAAGGGTTGGGCTGGAGTGACTGGGCAGCAGACATGACCTGAGAAAAAGATAAACTGGGAATGTCATGAAAGTGGTGAGCAGAAGTTAATGAAAGGGAAAGGCAGACTGTAGACCCAGAGATGAGTAGCTTATGTTTTCAAAGTAGGTCTTTTGTTAGGCAGTGGTGTCATAAACCCTTAATCCCACTCAGGAGGCAGAGGCAGGTGAGTCTCTGTGTTTGAGGCTAGCCTGCTCTACAGAGCAAGTTTCAGGACAGTCAGAACTGCATAGAGAAACCCTGTCTTGAGAAACAAAAGGGTATTTCTGTCTGTACTGCAGTAGCACATGCCAGTACGTGGAATGCTATTATGTACACCTACCTGAGTGAACAGAAATGGAAAGGACTGTGACTGTGCAAGAGTTTAAGAAAACACACAGGGTACGACTACTACTACTACTACTATTATTATTATTATCATCATCATTATTATTATTATTTTGGATTTATGGTGGAAAAACGTGCTGATTACAAAACCAGAGAGAAGAAATTCAGTGACGAGTTTGCCAAAGTTGTTGCTGATGAAAATCAAAAATACTCATGACACATTACTGTTTTGGTGGTATTGCCCCAGAAAGATGCTAATGATAGCCAGCCCAGGAATTAAGGCTGCCAAGGACAGAAGGGCTGTTGAGATATGTTAATGCAGCAGGCACACAGAAACCTTAAAACTTTGTGTGGCAACTGAAAGCATTCACCTTCCCTGTTTTAAAGGCTTAATGTTTTACTAGTCTGTTGTGCTAATAAAAAGTCAGACCTTAGACAGCTCTTTTTAAATTGGTTTCACTGGCAACCCACACTAGCAGCCCACACTCACTCCTGGGGAGCTGCCCTGAATAATGATGGCAGAATTTTGTTTCTCTTGACAACTGTTCTGTTCATCTTCAGGGATAGAGGATGGAACAGAGATTAAGGGAATGACCAAGTAATAACGATTCCAACTAGAGACCCATCCCATGGGCAAGCACCATTCCCTGACACTACTAATGATACTCTGTTATGCTTGCAGACAGGAGTCTAGCATAACTGTCCTCTAAGAGCCTCCACCTAGCAGCTAACTCAGACAGATGCAGATGCAGATGCCCACAGCCAAACAGTGGATGGAGCTTGGGGACTCTTATGGAAGAGTCAGGGGAAGGAGTGAGGGCCCTGAAGGGGATAGGAACTCCACAGCTTCTCTTGACCCATGAGGATAGAAGGATATCGTTACAAGTCATTTTATTGATATATATATATTTTTAAGACCACTAGTATTTGGCCTTAATACCCTAGGTCTCTGGGCTATCTATCTAGTCTCTGATTCTTGGCCAAGCAGTGTTGGGTATGGGCTCTGTCTCAGGGAGTGGGTTTTAAGTCAATTAGACATCGTTTGGCTACTCACCCAAGTTCTGTGCTGCCGTTGACCTAGCATATCTTGCAGGCAGGACAGATTGCAGGGCAAAGGTTTTGTGGTTTAGTTGATGTTTATGTTTCTCTTTTGGTAGCCTGCAGAGTACTTTCTTGCACAAAAGGTGTTAGAATGTAGGGGTGAAGGCTTCATGTAGGCACCAGTTTGACTTCTCTATGTTCCATGAGTTGTGTGGGTATTGTCCTTGGCAGTGAGGCTCTCTCTGTCAGGTTGTAGAGAACACCCCTTTGTCTTAACAACAAGCTGAGTTGTCTGGGAATTGCCATGGGACCCCCCCTTGGCCAAGAACTCAATTGAATGCAATGCAGTCCCAGTACTGGAAGATTTGTTTGGTGACAAGAGATGCCGATTTGGGACTCTGTCTGCCCCATTTTTAGGAAACCTTATTAAGATCTCCTTCATATATGTTAGGAAGTTTCCACTGCTCTAGGTTTCCATACTATCCCTCAGATGCCCCTTGATTCCAGCTGTCTCTCCCTGCATTCCTTCCCTTAACCCTTTCTCCCCTCCCCTTACCAACCTGTCCCAAGTCCACCCATAAAATCTATTCTATTCTCCCCTCACAGGGAGATCCATGTGTTTGCTGCCCATGGTTCCTAATCTGTCTGAGTGTATGGATTGTAGGTTGGTTATTATTTATTTCATGGCTAATATTCACATATAAGACGACACATAACATTTATCTTTCTGGGTCTGGGTTACCTCCCACAGGATGATTGTTTTCTAGTGCCATTCATTTGCCTGCAAGTTTCATGATGTCATTTTTTTTTTAAACAGCTGAGTAATATTTCATTGTGTAAATGTACTACATTTTCTTTATTCATTCTACTGTTGAGGGACATCTAGGCTGTTTCCAGTTTTTGACTATTATGAATAGAGCAGCAATGAACATGGTTGAGCAAGTGTCCTTGGAGGATGAAGTGTCCTTGACATTCCAAGAGTGGAATGGCTGGATCTTGAGGTAGCTCTAGTTTCAACTTCCTGAAAAACTGCCATACTGATTTCCATAGTGGCTGTCCCAAGTTTGCACTCCTCCCTCCCAGCAATGGAGTCTATGTTCCCTTTATTTCATATCCTCCCAGCCGGAGCTGTCACTTGTGTATTTGGTCTTAGTCATGCGGACAGGTGTAAGATGGAACCTCAAAGTAGTTTTGATTTACATTTCCCTGATGGCTAAAGATGCTGAACACTTCTTTTTAAGTGATTCTTGACTGTTTGAGATTCCTCTTTTGAGAGTTCTCTGTTTAGATCTTTATCCCACCTTAATTTGATTATTTGTTGTTTTGATAGCTAGTTTCTTCATATATATGAATGAATGATTTTTGGATGTGGAGTTGGTGAAAATCTTTTCCATTCTGTAGCCTGCTGCTTTGTCTGAATGATAGTGTCCTTTTGCCTTCTAGAAGCTTTTCAGCTATGAGGTCCTATGTATTCATTGTTGTTCTTAGTGCCTGGACTTTCTGTTCAGGAAGTCTCTTCCTGTGCCATTGAATTCAGGGCTCTTGCCCACTTTCTTTTCTATCTGGTTCAGTGCATCGGTTGTTGTTGTTGGTAAGGTCGGTCTGTGGTCCATTTGGAGTGAGGTTCTGTGATAAGTATGGGTTTATTTGCATTCTTCTACATGTCTACACTCAGTTTGACCAGCACCATTTTTTTTGAAGATGCTGTCTTTTTTTCCAATCTGTATTTTGTCTTATCAAAAATGAGTATCCATAGGTGTGTGGATTTATGTCTGTATCTTCAATTCAATTACTTTGATCAATGTGTCTGTTTTCTGTTAATACTGTGAGATTTTATTACTGTAGCTCTGTAGTATAATTTGAAATCAGGAATGGTAGAACATCCAGCAGTTCTTTTATTGTTTGGGATTGTTTTAGCTAGCCTGGGTGTTTTTTTCTTTTCCATGTAAAGTTGAGAATTGTCCTTTGAAGGTCTGTGGAGAATTGTGGTGGAATTTTGTTGGGGATTCCATTGACTCTGTAGATTGCTTTTGGTAGGATGGCTCTTTGCATTATGCTAACCCTATCGATCCATGAACATGGGAGATCTCTCCATCTTCTGATATCTTCTTCAGTATCTTTCTTCAAAGACTTGAAGTTGTTATCGTACAAGCCTTTCACTTCCTTGATTAGAGTTACCCCAAGATATTTTATATTATTTGAGGCCATTATGAAATATGTTTTCTGTAGTTTGTATCCTTATTTGCTCCTATGAGTATTTTGTTCCCCCTTCTAAGAAGGACTGAAGCACCCACACTTTGGTCTTCCTTCTTCTTGAGTTTCATGTGGTCTGTTGGGTGACACATTCTGTAAATACTTGTCAGGTCCATTTGGTTTGTAGTAATGTCTGTTGACTCCAGTATTTCTCTGTTTAGTTTTTGTCTGGGTGACATACTCATTGGTGAGAGTGGAGTATTGAAGTCACCCATTGAGTGTGTGCAGGTCATTTTTCGATTTAAGCTGCAGTAGCCTTTTTTTTTTTTTTTTTAATGAGCTTGGGTGCCCTTGTATGTTTGGGGCATAGAAGTTAAGAACTGAAATGGCATTTTGGTGGACTTTTCCTTTAATAACAGGTGCAATATCCTGCCCTATCTCTTTTGATTACTTTTCATTTGAAGTCTATTTTATTAGATATTAAAGTGGCTACACCCACCAGCTCACTTCTTAGGTCCACTTACTTACTTGGAATATCTTTTTCTAATTATTTACCCTTAGGTAATGTCTGTCCTTGATGTTGAGATATGTTTCTTGGATGTAGCAGAAGAATTGATCCTAGTTTTGAAACCATTCTTTTAATCTTTTTATTGGGGGATATGAGACCATTGACATTGGGAGATATGATTGTGCAGTGTTTGTTGGTTCCTGTTGCATGTTTGGCTTTATTGTAGATTATCTTTTTTTAATCTATGGTGATTGAAAGTTTTGCTGGTTGTAGTAGTCTTGGCTGGCATCTATGGTCCCTTAGAGTCAGCAGCACATCTGTCCAGGCCTTTCTAGCTTTTAGAGTCTCGATTAAGAAGACAGGTGTAATTCTAACAGGTCTGCTTTTGTATGTTACTTGGTCTTTTTTCCTTGCAGGTTTTTATAGTTTTTTTCCCTTTTGTCTTGTTGTTCTGTTTGTTTAGTATTTTGATATTTATGTTCTGAAGGGACTTTTTTTTAATTTATTTTTTTTATTAGGTATTTTCTTCATTTACATTTCCAATGCTATCCCAAAAGTTCCCCAGACGCCCCCCCCCCCCACTTCCCCACCCACCCACTCCCACTTCTTGGCCCTGGCGTTCCCCTGTACTGGGGCATATAAAGTTTGCGTGTCCAATGGGCCTCTCTTTCCACTGATGGCCGACTAGGCCATCTTTTGATACATATGCAGCTAGAGTCAAGAGCTCCGGGGTACTGGTTAGTTCATAATGTTGTTCCACCTATAGGGTTGCAGATCCCTTCAGCTCCTTGGGTACTTTCTCTAGCTCCTCCATTGGGAGCCCTGTGATCCATCCAATAGCTGACTGTGAGCATCCACTTATGTGTTTGCTAGGCCCCGGCATAGTCTCACAAGAGACAGCTATATCAGGGTGGGACTTTTTTTCCTGGTCCAATTTATTTGGTGTTCTATGCTTCTCATGCCTTTCTAGGCATCTCCTAAAGGTAAGGGGAGGTTTCTTCAGTGATTATGTTGAAAATGTTTTCTGGGCCTTTGAGCTGGGATTCTTTCTCTTCTCAGATTCCTAGTACTCTCAGGTTTGGTCTTTTCATAGTAGCCTTGGATATTTTGTGTCAGGAGTTTTTTGGATTTAACTTTTTCTTTGACAGATGTATCCATTTCTTCTTTCATATTCTATTTTATCTTTAACACCCTGAATTCCCTCTTCCATCTATTATATTCAGTTGGTGAAGCTTTCCTATGTAGTCCTTGTTCGAATTCCTACATTTTTTATTTTCAGAATTTCCTCAGTTTGGGTTTTCTTTATATCTCCATTGCTTTTATTTGTTTTCATCTGTCGTTTGTGTTTTTCTGGATTTCTTTCTGGGATGTTTTGCTGTTCTCTTTAAGGACTGCTGCCATCTTCATACAGGTGGCTCTAGTGTCTTTTTGTTGTGCTTCAGCTATGTTGGACTGTTCAAGGCCTGCTGTGGTTGTATAACTGGACCCCAGTGGAGACGTGCTGGCCTGGCTGTCATTGTGTTCTTATATGTTAGGTTATAGGCATCTGGGATGGGGATGATTACAGGTCTAGGTGCTGATTTCTGGATTTGTCTTTGTTGGGTTTTGTTCCTTGGTTTCTGTTTCCTCTGTGGATTTTTGGAGAGTGTGATGCCTGTGTGTTGCTTAGTAGGATATTTTATTGGGAGGTGACACTTGGGAACAGGGATAGAGTAGAGGTCTGAAGGGGTTCACAGGAGTGTTCAAGCAGTATCTGCTTATTTTGTCTTCTTGGAGTGGGGGAGATAGTGAAGATAGGTCACCCCAGAGGATCAGCTAAAGCGACTGGGGGTTGGATCTTAGGGAACAGGAGGAGGGGAAAGTCTACAGACAGCCTACCTGCTTTCCTGGCAGGAGTGGTCTGGGTTAGCAGGGAGTGCCTGCAGGAGTTGGGCTGGGATAAAGCAACAAGTTAGGAGAGGGAAGGTAGGAGGGAAAGGCCTGTGGGATCCACAAGAGATGTGGACAGAGGGGCAAGGGAGGGCTGCAGCAGGGGTCCTACTGCAGAGTTAAGGGAGAGGAAGAGGGAGTGATGAAGTTCTTCAGTTAGCTTACCTGTTTACCTAACCTGTTCAGCTTCTGCGTTCACAGGGAATGCCTACTGGTATTGGAGGCTAGGATACTGGGATGAGTTGGGGGGAAAGATGGTTGTGGGAAAAGATCCCCATGATGAGGTCAGGTAGGAAAGGTAGGCCGATTTCCTGCTACAGAGCTGAGGTTGAGACTTGGGGGAGGGGGGCTGGCATTCTTGTATTATTTAATTTTTTGAGTCTCCATTTCCAGTGTGTTTGAATATATGTTGCTTTATCTCACAGAAGCCTGCTTTTTTCCAACTGGTATTCATCAGTATACTGTGTAGTAGCTAATTATGTATTCCTTTTTAAAAAATAGGTTAATTAAATATAGAAAATTTGACATTAATATCACAGAAACACAAATCAGACCACAATAAGATGCTACTTTGTAGATCCATTAGAGTGGCTTTAGTGAAAGAGACAGGCAATAATATCAGCAAGAATATGGAGAAATTAAAACCTATGTGTCCTGATGAGAATACAAAATGGTGCTGCTGCTTTAGAAAATAATTTATAGTTCTTACAGTTACACACACACACACAGTTAGTTACCATGATCCAGCAGTTCATTCTTATATGTAGTACCCATTAAAAACATTTCCACAAAACTTGTATAAGGATATTTATACCAGAATTATTAATAATAGAAAAAAGTAGAAACAGTCTATGTGACTGTGTGAATGGATAAATAAAATGTCATGTCCGTTCAAAGATCTGTCAGTTGACCCTGATACAAGGTGTTAGAGCCTTGAAAAATTACCAAGTACAATAGGCTAAACATAAATGACATAATGTTGAAAGATTCCACTTACATGAGCTCTCCAGACTAGGCAGATCCTTGCAGATAGAAAGTAGATGAGTAGTTGCCAGTGGTAGACAGGTGTAATGGGCATCAGCTGATAACAGGGGCAGAGTTCCTCCTCTCAGTGATGAAATACTCTGCAGTTAGATAACAGTGATAGTTATGAAACAGGATAAATTTTAGAACAACTAATTTTATCTTACGAGTGAACTTGGGGGCTGGTGAGATGGCACACTGACCTGATGACCAGAGTGTGACCCTCAGGATCCACAGGGTGGAAGGAGAGAGCCAACTCCTGCAAGTTACCTTCTGCTCTCCACGTCCATGCTGTGGCGTGCCCGCTCATCCCCAACTAAATAAATAGATATTTTTATAGCGGATTTTATGTATTTTTAAAAAATTATATCTGACTTAAAAACAGAGCCAATCTTTAAAAGCATCTTGTATTGGTGTGTATCAGGTTTCAACCCATCAGAGACCAAGATTCGCACTCCTGATGGAAAAGTGTGGCAGGAGGCGGAGTTTCAAAGCATGAGTAGAGAGCTGTACCGAGACTTAGCACTTCAGTTCACAGGTAAGAGCAGAGTTTTCTGTGTCTTGCTTATTTTATCATGCACGCCATAACATACACTATTAACATGAAACTCTCCAACCTCGAGATGCTGTCCCTCCTAGGTGTGTTGTGTATAGAGTAGTAATGGTTTAAGTGAGGAGACCCCTTGGCCTCTTAGCTCTCCTCCAGGGTTAAAACTAGCCTCCATGGCTCGTGTCACAGAAACTAGGCTATTTTTAAAGCTTGGGGACTTGGGAAGTCAGGACAGACTGATTTTATGGAAGCATAGAGTTGTGGTTTGCATCTCTTAGGCCTCAAATGTGTTTAAAGTGGCCAGTAATTACAGTCAGCTTTTGCAGAAATCAGAGCGTTACAGGAGGGGAATGCATGTTAGAGAATTATAACCAAGAGGAACCTGGGGAAGACCTGAAGAACTAGGACAATGAGGACAGTAATGTTCCCACCTCCTGCGTGGCTCATAAAGGCGCCAAACAAGGTTGATGTGGCGCTTAGTCTGTGTTTGCTTTATAAACAGTTGAGGAATTGAAAACTGAAAGAATAATTTTTCTAGGATATAAAGAATTAAAATCAAGATTCAAAATCAACTGTTTAATTCCTAAACCTGACAGCTAAGATTTTGCTAATTTTCTTTCTTTCTTTCTTTCCTTTTTTGTGTCATTAAATTCCATTTTCTTTATTGTATTAAACATTGTATGCAGGATACTCTTCTCATGTAGAAAGAAAGTGTCATGTAGTAATTATGAACTATTTTAGAATCAGCTTAAAAGTTCATGTCTGGCTTTGCTGTTCATTAGCTGTATATGTGAGGCCGTTGCATACCCTTTTACCCTTGATTTCCTCATCTTACAAAAAAAGTGGCAGGAGCTACACCTCACAGGACCTGGTAGGGAATATTATGTCAGGGACTGTTTAAAGGTCATTTGCTTACTCTCTGCCTTCCTCTTTTTATGGTGGGTAAACTGTATTCTTAACCTCTACCTGTGCTTTGGTTATACTCGTGTGTGTGTGTGTGTGTGTGTGTGTGTGTGAGTGGTGGGTAAACTGTATTCTTAACCTCTACCTGTGCTTTGGTTATACTCTTTTGTGTGTGTGTGTGAGTAGATTACTCCATCTTGCTCTCACACTCTGTGTCAAGCTTTTCCTCTGTCTGGTCACACCCACAAACACACTGTCGGGCACATTTGTCATAGCAGGCATCATGCTAGAATACCTCTTTGGGCTCTCTCTCCAGTGTTCCCCTTCTGTTCAGAGCAAAACTGCAAAGTGTTTCCTTATGCCAATGGTCTCTGATTTGTAGCCTCCCCTTACATTTGTTTGTTTGTTTGTTTGTTTGTTTGTCTGTCTGGGGTTTTTCTAGTGTCAGGATCATCAGTGACACTCACTTTGCGTCTGCAGTACCTCGTCTACATTTGTCATGCTGATTCCCCAGCAACAGTTGATACTGTTAGCCAGCCCTTCCTTGACACACTTCACTTGACTTTCTAGAAGCATTGTTTTTTTCTCTTTAATCTCTCTGTTCTTATTCTTTTCTTCTCTCCCCTCTCCCCTGTCATCTTTCCTCTCTTCTTGCTTATTTATCCAAAAAGACCTACTAGGAAAACATATGTATTCTTAACACCTAAAATAGTTCTTATGCAAATATTCTAGTTTAGATCTCCTCCATGAATTCAAACTCTTATCAACCTGCTCACTGTATATCTCCCATGCATGCGTTATAGATAGCTCAGGCTTACTGTCTAAAATGGAGATTACTCATCTGGTGACCATCCCTTAACCTTGCTACTCCATTGTCAGTCTGGTCAACCCACAACCTAAGTCATCTTTGAGCCTGTTTTCTTTCATATTTTCTATTCTGCTGTCTAAGTTATATCTATCTAGTACCAGTCCTATCTGCTGTTGGCGAAGGTGGTTCCTTTACCACTTTTGTCACTATTCCCTAAATCAGGGCACCATTGGTCTGTGGTTTCAATTCTCCAGTCTTCTCTTCACTGGTCTCCTCCCTGCTAACTCTGAGGGAGTCTGTTCTCAGTACAGCTGCCAGGGTAAGCTTGTTAGAGTCTTGTTTAAGTTCTCTTACTCCTTTGCTCAGGTGTTCTACAAACTCCCCATTTTACTACTGAGTAAGACAGGAAAGCCCGGAGCACCCTTCCCCTCAGCTGGATCGCGTTTATATCTCAGCCCCGATTCCAACTGTTCTCCTCTTTGTTCACTGCATCCTCAGCAGAGTCCTTGCTGACTGTTAGATACTGGTCGCTTCTGCCTTAGAGCCTGTTACTCAGACTTCCTGCTCGCTCCTGCCTTAGAGCCTGTTACTCAGACTTCCTGCTCGCTCCTGCCTTAGAGCCTGTTACTCAGACTTCCTCTACTCTGCTTATGCCACAGACCTTCATGTGCATTTTAAATTTCATTATTCATACCTGTCATTTAGATTAAGTTTTTGAACGTCTCTGGCTAGTATATTTACATTTTGTAAAGTTTTTATGTTGAAGTTTTTAATAAAGTGGTAATCTAAGAAAATGCTCATCTGAGATTGCAGCCATGCAGTGATTGAAAGCATGACTGCTAAGGCTTCTTCCTATTCCTGGAAATGAGGTGGATTTCTCACGAGTGTTCTCAAAACAACAACAACAGAATTGGTAGCTAACAGCAGAGTGGTGGTGACCTTTAAACCCTTCTGTCGGAGGACTTGACATTGATAGTTTGGGGGTCATAGAAATAACTTGAGTGAAAGTTTTTCTCTCATAGTTCTAAGGCCACCAAAGGATGCTTGAAACTGAAGTGTGTGGAACCCTGCTTGTATTTTGTGCTTCCTACACATACTTGTGATAGTGCTTAATTTAGAAACTAGGTGTAAAAGATGAGCTCGCTGTCCACCTTACCACACCCAGCATGCGTTTTCCCATTATGTTGACAAGTGTGACTTTGATGGACTTCACAGGCGCACTGCACAGCTTCTTTCTGGTATGCCTTCACTGCTGGCATCACTTTTCTTGAGCTCTGGAACCTTTAAAAGAGTTTATTCAATGATATCACCAAAGAGATAATCTAGTGGAAGAGATGGCTATTGGTGTCTAATAAGTGGGAAGCCTATGGGTGTGGACACTGTAGACAGGCATGACCCAGCATGATGCACAATTTATAACATGAATGGTTTATGTCTGGAAATTTCCACCTGATGTTTTCAGATTGCAGTTGACCTTGGGTAACCGAAGCTGCAGAAATAGGGTACTGATGTACCCCTGTTTCTTCATGAGGAATGTAGGTGCTAAATGGGAGTCTAAAGGTGGCTGTCCATATTTATGCATTTCAGATGATACCTCTGTAAAAGAGAAGCCTGTTGAAAAAAGCAAAGAGAAGAAAGTGGTTAAACCAGTACGAAAAATCCAAAAAGTGACACAGTTGTCAAATCCAGAATGCAAAACAGGTTGGTTCTCAGTATTTTGTTCAGTTTAAAGTTGGATTTTATAGAAGTGGAATCTGTATGGATATAAATATGTTATCAGATGTTCTTATTGTTAGGAATGTATGAAAATTCAGTCTATTATATATGTCATTATTACTATATAATGTATTTTGTTGAGGTATAGTTGACAGCATTAACTGTCCATATTTAGAATATGTAATTTGAAATGTTTCTTATGTGTATACATCTATAACACATTGTTCATTGTATTAGTACTCTTGTGAAAACTTTCCTGACAAAGACTGCTAAAGGAAGCAAAGCTTTTGTGGCTCACAGTTTTGGGTTACAGGTAACAGTGGTCGGAAAGGCAGTGGCAGGAGCAGGGGTAGATGGCCATATTTTATCCTCAGCCAGGAAACAGAGAGAAGAAAGCTGCAGCTTACCTCACTTTCTCCTTTCCATTCAGTCTGGGACCCTCACCTCATAGAATAGTGACACCCACATTTAAGATAAGTTTCTCTTCCTCTGCTAAACCATTCTGGAAACACCCTCATAGCATAATGTCAGAGGTGTGTTTCCATGGTGATTATAAATCATATCTAGTTTATAATAAAGATTAATATCAGATTCATTGTATGTTCAAGTTAGTTAATGTGTCACCTCAAAAAGTTTTTTTCTAGTATTTTTTAATAGGAACACACCAAATTAAAATAGTGATTTTTTTCTATGAGTAATAATTTTCTTTAAGGTCATGATTGCCTATAAGATACATCAGAATGTCAGTCTTCTTGCCAGTAGTGGTTAAGCTAAACACAGAATAGATCAAACTAGGAAAACGAAATTTCTGCTTCCATAGTGACTAACATGTCAACCTTGATTCATATTGCTTGACTTTCTATTGTAGCTAACTATTTCTTTGACAATGTGTCAATTTAGTATGATTCAGTTTCATCATGTAAAAAGACAAATCAGAGTATTTGTCTCACAGCATTGTTGTGAGAGCTAAAAGCATGAATACTAGAAAAGCACTTGCTGTGCAAGGGTGGGGACCTGAATTTGAATTCCTAGACCCCACATAAAAGCAGACATACAGCATCAGTACCTGTAGTCCCAGTGCTCCTTTGGGGTACCAGGTGGACACAGTACTTGGTAGCTCCTGGACCAACTGGCCTGGCATATGCCAAGAAAACCTGAAAACCACAGAAAACACACTTGTGCACGCACACATGCACACAATACATATGCATGTGTACATACATGCATACATACACTTTGGCAGAAAATATTTATAATATAGTTGCAATTATTTTATTAGACCCATTTTCTATTTAGACTATTAAATTTTAGCTTCTTTAATAGGAATTTTTGTTTTGTTTTGTTTTTCGAGACAGGGTTTCTCTGTGTAGCCCTGGCTGTCCTGGAACTCACTCTGTAGATCAGGCTGGCCTTGAACTCAGAAATCCACCTGCCTCTGCTGCCCAAGTGCTGGGATTAAAGGCATGTGCCACCACTGCCCGGATTAAAAGGAACTCTTAATAGAATGTCTTTCATATAAAAGTAAGACAGTATGCTAGAAACCTTGAAAAATATGGGAAAACAAAACTATTCATTTTGACACAAACAAAAAGTATTAGTATTGGTTTGAGTATTCCCGAATAGTATTTGAAATTTTTTATATTTATTTATTGTCTATACAGTAATTTTAAAGTCATATTAGTATAATTTTAGTTATTATATACCTAAAATTCTTTTACATATATAATTTTTATCATTTAAAAAAATTTTAAGTTATTTGTTTATTGAGGAAGGGTCTCACTTTGTAGCTCTCATTAACTGGGATGTAGACCAAGTTTGAACTCACAGAGGCTCTACTGCCTCTGCCTCCTGAGTACTGGGATTAAGATGTTATCCCTATATTTGTTTAGCAAACAAGCCTTAACTAGTAACTTGAAATTTCAAGAATCATTGTGGTAGGAGAGAACTGGGCTGGCTGTCCCACGTTGTTCTCTGACCGCCCCACATGTGCTGTGGCACACTCTCCCCACCCCCAAAAATGAATGGAATTTTTTAAAAAAAGATTTGAACAAACTGTTAACCAAATTTGATGGCTTAGAGTTATTTAAAAATAAAATTTTTAAATTTTATTTATGTGTATAGGTATTATGTCTACATGTGTGCCTGAGTACACATTAGTGCACATTAGTGCTCACAGAGGACAAAGAGGGTATTGGACCTCTTGGGACTAGAGTTGAAGGTGGTTGTAAGCCTCCATGAGGGCGCTGGAAATCAAACCCAGGTCCTCTGGAAGAGCAGCCAGTGCTCTTGAGTGCTAAACCATCGATGTTTCTGGCTCCTAAAAATATACTTTTAATGACAGACCTTTTCAGCTTAGCAGAAGATAAATGTAAAATTAATTATAGAATTTGTATTACTGAGTAAATATACTTCTTAGAGATAAAATTAAGGTTTTAAATTCAGTGCAATATATATTTTAGGTAGTAGTCGTTTGATAAGTACATCTTCTTGGCGAGATGGACAAAAATTAGTAAAGAAGATTCTGGGACCTGCACCCAAGATGGAGCAAAAAGAGCGAAGACCCACATCGAATGACAGAAGTGGAAGAGAAAGAGTGGCTAAATTTGGTGAGAGGGTGTAATTAAAATTGTTTCAAAAACCAAGGTTGCCTGTTTACATACTTAGATGGTGCAAATGTGCTGGAGAATACTTAAGGTTTTGCTTTAAAATTCTTACTGTAGCTCAAAATAGCAGAAATGCTCTATTGAACTTGGCTAGGCCTAGAGAAAAGTTCTTTCCTCAGACGTGTAGTCAGGCGTAGCTAAATTTGTTTTACGGTCCAGGACTCTCTTAAATTTGACCTTCAAATTCTTCCTTTCTTATTTAAGTACATTGGCTGCTATTTAAAATAGGTGTGAGGGTATTTCAGGAGGTTTTTCAGTGGATAAAGTGCTTGCTATGCAAGCCTGAGGACCAGAGTTCAGATCCCAGTGCCTACCTGTAATCCCTACCTCGATGGGACTTCCTTGAGGAAGCTGCCTAGCAGGACTAGCTGTATAAGTGAGCTCTGAGTATGGGTCTCTGTGACGGAGAGACCCCACCTCAGTGAATGAGGCAGAAGAGACATCATTTCTGACATCCCCCCCTGGCTTTCACATTCACATACCTCCCTCCCAATGTAGGCATCTCCACATACATATATGCCCACACATACAAGCATACACATACAAGATATACAACACGCACACACACACATACACACACACAGGAAAAGGAAAAAATAACTAGTTATGTTTTCCATAATCACTAACTTTGAGAAATGAAATATAAAATCTCCACAGCCAGTTTTCTTTTTCAGCAGTGAAATTTTCCCCTAGTTAATTTAGTTCCAGGAGTCCATTAAGCAAGAAATGTAATCAACTGTGATCTAATACATTGCAGTTGATATGAACGTTGTATTTCTTTTTCTTTACTTCATCTTGCAAGTAAACTCATGCCTATTCTCAGTCTAAAATTAAGCCTTGTCAGCAAATAGTAGATGATAAAATGGTTGTTTGCATATATAATGTGTTTATTGTGTTCTGACATTCATTAAAGAGTCGTAGAGGCTCAGCTCTTAGCCAGCAGATAGTGTTTTCTAGGAAGTAGGTGGTTCTTTAATATCTAGGGCATCATACCATAGGCCACAGTTCCTGACTACTTGAAAGAATATATTTATCCTAATATAAGGAAGCATTATATATTTCTTATGCTTCTCACTGAGGATTTTTCTTTTTCTCTTAAAAATGGGTAAAATACCAAATAGTCTTTTTTTTCTTTTTTCTTTTTTTTAATTAGATATTTTCTTCATTTACATTTCAAATGCTATCTCAAAACCCCCTATACCTTCCCCCTGCCCTGCTCCCCAACCCACCCACTCCCACTTCCTGGCCCTGGCATTCCCCTGTACTGGGGCATATGATCTTCGCAATACCAAGGCCATTGATGGCCGACTAGGCCGTCCTCTGCTACATATGCAACTAGAGACACAGCTCTGGGGGTACTGGTTAGTTCAGATTTGTTTTACAGATATTAGTAAGATGTGATATGTAGGAGGTCGATTTTAATCTTTTTCTATCAATAGGAATCTAAACTTTCAGAAGTTCTCTGGTAAACTTGTCTAAATGTGGTGTCCTTCAAATGCAGAATGAGTCAGTAGTGCATGGACGTTTTAGAGAAAAACATTCAGTATTTCCAGTGCCTTTATTGTTGTGTTTGGTACAGCTTGATTTTTCTTTTAAAAAACTTCATTATTTTACTTTTATGAGTGTTTGGCCTGCCTATGTGTCTGTACACCCCATGTGTGCCTTACCTCAGAAATGGATGTCAGATCACCTGAAACTGTAGTTACAGACAGTTGGGAGCTGCCATGTGTGTGCTGAGAATCAAACTCCAGTCTTCTGGAAGAGCAGATGTTTCTCTTAGCCACTGAGCCTTCTCCCCAGAACCAAGTTTGATCTTTTTCAAAGCACTTAAAATTTTGCCTTCCCTAAAGATTTCTAAGGAGATTTCCTGGTTAGATTTTGTGGTAGCTTGAGGGTAGAGTTTTACAGAGCCCAGGCTGGCTCAAACTTACTGTGTAGCCAAGGAAATTTATGAACTTCTAATCCTCCTGTCTTTGTCTCCCGAGTGTTGTGATTATGTTTATTTTTTTGAAGAAAAAATTTTGAAGTGGGAAAAATATGCATGTGTAAGATAAATGGTAACATTACTCATATTCCTATCAATTATAATATTTGGGTTTTTTTTGCAGAAATACTGAGATGTATTATAAAAAGCGTATAGTTCATATGAAGCTCTTCCTGATATAAAAGGGGATTTTCCTCTACAACATTCTTTGGACTGTTATAGGATATTTGAATTCATGTTTAAAGTAAAGAAAAATTCCTTAATTTTCATATTCATGCAGTAAATCTTAGGAATGAATCTGGAGTTTTAGTATAACTGATAGTCTGTGTGTTGCAGGGGGCCATATTGGAAGAGCAGAATCGGACCCCAAGTTGGATGTTTCACATAAACAGCTTCCACGAAGCTCAGAACGTTCAAGAAGTAGTAGAGCCTGGTCTGAAACTAATATAGTGAAGTCAGCTCTGTCCCTTCCAGACAGTAAGCAGGAGGAAAACGCTGCCTTAAACAAGGATTTTTTGCCAGTTGAAATTCGTGGGATTCTTGATGACTTACAGCTAGATTCTTCAGCTCAAGCTGTGAGGCAAGAGGCTGGAGAGGGACAGAATCAGAAGTCGTCGGCCCCTGAACAAGCACCTCGGAGTCACAGCCCTGTGAAAAGAAAGCCAGATAAAATAACAGCGAACGAGGATCCTCCTGTGATTTCCAAGAAGCGCCACTATGACACAGATGAGGTCCGACAGTACATTGTTAGACAGCAGGAGGAGAGGAGGAGGAGGCAACACGAAGAGAAGAAGGCTCAGAAGGAGGCTACGGAGCAGAAGAACAAACGATTACAGGAGCTCTACCGGAGACAGAGAGAAGCCTTTTCCAAAGCAAAAACTGTGCCTCCTTCTGACCCATCGGTCTCTAGACGGCTTCAGGAAACTTACTCCAAACTGCTACTAGAAAAGACTTTGCTTGAAGAACCAGCCCGTCAGCATGTTACACAGGACGTACAGGTACTAGTAGTTATGGGAACACGAAATGGGGTAGTTTATGGTGAGGAACGGTTCAGAAATGATCCTACCTAGCACTCAGGCATGCTCAGATCGTTACCAACAACAACCAAGACCTTCATAAAATGTATTGCATGCAAGGAGAAAGGAGGAGATGCAAGAAAGTTAAAGCTGAAGCGCTTACAATATTGGTCACTGCTGACCTCTTCTGTCCTGCTGTATTTCTGCTTTGTTTTCATTGTACTAGTGCACCACCAAATTACGTTAATGAAGTATTTAATTTTGGGTTTAGTATTGAAGTGAGGGCATACTCTTGTGCTAATGTTTTTAAGACTGATAATTGAGTGTATCTCAGGTATTACAACTGTTTTAAAAGCTTTACTTACAGGGTTAAACATCAGTAAGTCCAGCCTCAGAGAGGTTATTTATATTCTTTTTACTTATAAGATGGAAAAACCTGAGGTTTATAAAGGATACTTTTTTATCTTAATCATGTTGCTAATATTAAAGTCTGTTTATTTTTTGTCTGTTCCTGTGATAAAATACACTGACAAAAGCAATGTAAGGGAGAAAGTCTTTTTCTGGCTTTTACTTTAAGGGAATAGTTTATCATAGAGGGGAAATCAGGGTGGCAGGAGCTTGAAGCAGCTGGCCACATCACCTTCATAACCAGAAAGCAAACACTAATGGACACATGCTAAGCTGACTTTCTTGATTTAAGTTGTCCAGGGTTCTACCCAGGGAATGGTGCCACCCACAGTGGACAGGTCTTCCCACCTCATTTAACACAGTCAAGATGCCTAGAGGACCATGTCCCAGATGATTCTAAATTCTGTTAGCATCTATTACCAACGATTGCAATGTCCTTGTTAGATTTTAGATAAGATTTTGCTGTTAGTTGTAGTGGTTGTTTTTATTTGGTTTTCTGTCATGCCAGGATCAAACCCACACCTGATATAAGTAAACACTCATGTAATGGTTATTTTAAAGGCAAACTAAATATAAAGTGATTTTATTTGAGGGAGAAAATGCCTCTCTTTTTTGACCTTTTTAAGTTAAAGGGACTTGATAAGTTTCTTATGTGCTACTTGAAGACATTGTTGTGATCAAAATCAGCTAAATTTGATGCTCTTTTCTCTTAGGCCAGACCTGGGTATCAACCATCTGGAGAATCTGATAAAGAAAACAAAATACAGGAACGTCCCCCAAGTGCGTCTTCCAGTAGTGACCTGTCCCTGTCAGAGCCTCCACAACCTCTTGCAAGGTAAAAAAAATAAAAAGAGAGAATGAAAGATGACCAAGGTTTTTTCTTTTAATGAAAAGACATTTCACATTTGGTGAATATCTTCAACTAATACCTGACCATGGCATCCAGGTGTATTCGCTGTGCCCCACGTTGGTTTTTCCTGTCCTTTAGTCCAGACTCAGTGTCAGTTCCTTATGCAGATGCAGTCACAGTCCTAACCCAACTTTCTACCGCACTCTTGCTCCCTCTGAGCCTAACATCAAGTTTTTGGATGGGGAAGTCACAGTGAAAGATATAGACAGTTCTAAATTACACTTTGTAATGATAACCATTGGGAGAAGAAAAAAGATTTGAAACTCTTTGAGAATGTACACATAGAAGTCAAATCTCTTTCCAATTTGAAGTTAATACACATGGTCCTTTTTCACCCCAAAGGACAATAACACTGATAACATTTCTGTTGTTTTCTACATTTATTTATTTTACGTTTATGAATGTTTGGTCTGCTGTATGTACATACACCATGTATATGCCTTGTATCCACAGAGGTCAGAAGAAAGTAAAGAATCAATCCGTGGAACTGGAGTTATTGATGGTTGTGAGTCACTGTGTGGGTACTGGAATCAAACCTGAGCCCTCTACAAGAGCAAGAAGTGCCATTTTTTTTTCTTTTTAAAGATTGTTTATTTCAATTACACATGCATGTGTGTGGATATGTGCCTGCCAGTGCAGGTGTCTGCAGAGATGTTAGTCTCCTATAAGCTGCCTGTATGGATACTGAGAATTGAACCTGGGTCCTGGAAAAGCTGCAAGTACTTAGAAACTTAGAGCCGTCTCTCTAGCCCTAGTGGTATTGATGACATTTATTGTTTCTTAGTTTCTAGGCCTGGAGCTGATTGAATCCTTTTAGAAAAAAACATTGCTTGGGTGTTCCTTTGGTTTTATTTGCTTTGTAGTACTAGCATGAAGCCCAGTGCCTTGTGCCTTTTAGGCAAGTGATTTACCACAGAGGCACATCAATCGACCTAAGCGCTGTTATTATTATGGTTCCACAACGGAGATAATTGAAGTCTAGACTTTAATTAAACTTTCTCAAAGTCAAAACATTACTTTTGGAAGTGGGTTTGAACATAGGTGAGTGACTTTAAAAGCCAGTATTTTCAACCAGTTTATGCACTTACTGCTAATAAGAGAAATGTTCGATTTATTTAATGTCATCCTAAATATATTTTAAATATAAATCATATTTTTTATTTATAATTTTAAAGTCTTTATTATGCTCATTTTTTTTTGTTTAAATACTACTGTCCATGTAATCATTGTTAGCCTACTGTGCTGGGGTCCTGTTGTTTTGCCTTTCCCTGCATTCTGATTCTGAATGTTAGAAAACAAACCAAGCACAGGTTTGTCATTACTTTGCATTGGTTCCTCCACTTCTTTTCTTTTCTTCCTTCTTTCCCTTTTTAAAATTTTAGATTTTTTTTTTTTTATTAGTTCAAACCTCTACATTTTAGCCAGGAGGTGGTGGCACACTCCTTTAATCCCACCACTCAGGAGATAGTGGATCTTTGAGCTCAAGACCAGCCTGGTCTATAGAACAAGTTCAACAAAACCAATCAACCAAAACAAATAAAAACCCAAACAAACAAAAAACCAACAGCAACAATGTGAAGCAAACCTGTACATTTTAATGAAGTACTATGTATTGTGTGTGTGGAACACATGTAACAGAACACACATGTTGTGTATTCAGTTCCTTCCGTCTTTATTTGAGTTCTCCAGGCTTGAACGTCAGATGACTTTTCCTGCTGAGCCATTTAGTGACCTCCAATATTTAGCAGTCTATCTTAGGATTCCTATTGCTGTGCAGAGACTCATGGCTACCCTCATAAAGGAAAGCATTTAACTGGAGCTGGCTTACAGGTTCAGGTTCAGTCCATCATCATCATGGTGTAAAGCATGGCGGAGCACAGACAGACATGGTGCTGGAGAGGGAACTGAGAAGTCTACATCTAGATTGGCAGGCGGCAGCAAGAGAGAGTGACAGCGGGCCTGGCCTGCCTTTAGTATCTGAGACCTCAAGCTTAACCACAGTGACACACTTCCTCTGACAAGGCCACACCTCCTAAAAGCATAACTCCCTAGGAGACTATGGGGCCTATTTTCATTCAGATCACTATATTATCTTAAGTGTTTCTCTTTTAAGTAATATTATTTTTAAAGGATTGAATAGAGGTATTGTTCTAAGGAAACTTATCTGTAGAGTTTTAAATGGCCATTTGAAAAAATAAGGCCTCTTATTTGAAGAAAGTTTGCAAAACAGTACAAATGGTGAAATACCATTTTTGTGCAAATATCACCACAAAACCACAACTTACACATAGATAAATGTTAGCAAAGATATAATTGTAAACAAACTACCAAAAATAACAATGGCTTTTTAATTGTTTTTCTCTGAGTAATCTCTCACTATCAACCCTTTTGCTTTTTTTTTGGCAATGTGTGTATACTATTCTTATAATCCCAGAACTCCTTTACCCCCTTTTAAGTGATGGTTTGGACTGGGGAGATGGGTCTATGAGAGAATGCTTGTCTGGCAGGGCAAAGCTCTGGAATCAATTACTAACACTGCAACAAAAGAAAAATAATAGTGTGGATTACTGTATTAACTAACACCGTGCTTTCTGTTATCAGAAGAGACTTGATGGAGCCTACATGGATGCAGCCCGACAGACTGAGCCCTCGAGTTCATAGTTCTCAGGCACAGCCCCTTGTTGGAACGACTGAAAATTTACTCTCCCATCTCCTGCATCTTGAGCATGTAGGAATTTTGCACAAGGACTATGAATCTGTTTTACCAGCCAAGAAGAGTCATAATACGGCTTCAGGACCGTTAACTTTCACACCTCAACCATATCCGACCTCACAAGCTCCTCATCCAGATGCCTTGTTGAAACCTAGTACCAGCCAATATAAGACTAAACTGGATCGTATTGAAGCCCTGAAAGCAACAGCGGCTTCTCTGTCCAGTAGGATTGAGAGTGAGGCTAAGAAACTAGCTGGGGCCAGCATTAACTATGGGTCAGTGTGGAACACCGAGTGTGATGTGAAGCTAGCACCTCAAGAGAATGGACCGTGGACTAAAGCTATCAGTCCGCCTATGAAAGAGGACATTGAAGATGGTTTCTCTGCCCGGATTCAGAAGATGCTGGGAACCTGTGTATCTCATGCAACTTTTGATGATGAGCTTCCTGGTGTAGGCAGCCTTAGTGAGTATAAAAAACTTCCTGAGATGATCAGGCCCCAGAGTGCCATATCAAGCTTGCGAATGAAATCCCCTAGTCCTAAGACAGGAGGGCTGCTGGCACAGCTGTGCAGGAGGCAGACGGATTCTTCCAGCTCTGACATACAAGCCTGCTCTCAAGGAAGAGCCAAAAGGTCTCTTTGTTCCAGCATAGACTCAGTCAGCGAAGGGCCTCTTCTTAGTGAAGGGAGTCTCTCTGAGGAAGAAGAACGCCGGGATGCACGGCCCCTTTTGAAGGTAGCGGAAATTTTAAAGGAAAAAGAATTCTGTGCTGGGGAGAGAAACTCTTATGAGCCCATCAAAGAGTTTCAGAAAGAAGCTGAGAAATTCTTGCCACTTTTTGGGCACATAGGTGGTACACAAAGCAAAGGACCATGGGAAGAACTGGCAAAGGGAAGTCCACACAGCGTCATTAATATTTTTACTAAGTCATATCAGTTATATGGAAAAGGTGAGAAAAAGCCTATACTATATTTAGATAATTATTTCATAATTTTCTTTTTATTGTTGTTTTTTTCTTTTTTAAATCCAGGATGTCTCATAATACTGCACTCTTGTAACCCAGCTTTCCTTTTCTAGGATGAAGTCCATCCCTCCAGGTATATCGCTTTCTGTTTTCTCTTTATTATAGGTGAATCCTACCAAATGTATAATAATATAACTTTAGAATTCCTAGGTTGTAGATTTTCACTCTATAAATGGAGCAAATTTTTGACAAATGAGTTGGTTTCATCTGTTATTATGCTCAATTGGGTATTATATTTCATTTTCTTAAAATTTACATGTATGCACTTAAAGATATTGTGATAATTGTGTGTTATTGTTCTCTTTTGTTTAGTTACTTTATTTATATCAGTGGTTGACATAAACTAGAGTCCTTTGAGATGAGGGGACCCCTCTTGAGGATTTACCTAGTCCACACTGGCCTGTGGGCGTGTCTGTGGGGCATCGTCTTGTTTTACTGGTTGAAATGAAAGCCTACTGTAGGAGGTACCACCCCTATGTAGGTAGGCCTAGGTTGTATTAAACAAAGTTAAACCCAGCTGAACTTGAGCCTGAGCCGTGGGCCAGCAGGAAGAGACTTCCTCTGTGGGTCTCGCCTCTGCTCCTTCTTGAGCTTGTCCCTCATTACTCTCAGTTGTGGATTGGGACCTGGAAGTGTAAGGTAAAGAAATGCTTTCCTCTCCAAGCTGTCTTTGGCTATGATATTTATCACAGCAACAGAAAGCAAACAAGGACAGTTGTCATTTTAGGTTGCTTTTGATTTTAATGCTCTTTCAGTTTCTTCTGTTGAAAGCAAAGTGCTTAAATCACTATTTTATTATTTTAATATTATCTTATTTCTGTGTATGGGTGGTTTGCCTATACATTTATTTGTCTTATGTGTGCCTGGTGCTAGCAGAGGCCAGAAGAGGGTGTTGAGTCCTCTTGGCCTGGAGTTAGAGAGATTGTGAGTGCCCTGTAGGGCATTCCTTTGGAAGAGGGCCACAGGTCTTAACTGCTGATCCATCACTCCATCTTGACATTCTGGTTTTTTAATAAGAAAATTGGTTTCATTATAAAATTCTTGTATTAGATCTTCATTAAAATTTTATACCTATATTGAAATATTTGGAGATGAAATATATGTGTTTGGTATTTACTTCAAAATAATCTGTAGGACCACAGTAGAAGAGAGGAATAGGTTGTTTCATTAAAAGTAGCTTGTTTTTTTAATTGGTTGTTGTTGAAGCTAGTAATGGATACATTATTTATTTTCATATTTTTCCTAAAAAGAAGTGAAGACAGCCAGACATAGTGCTGCAAGCCTTTAATCTCAGCACTTGGGAGGCAGAGGCAGGAGGATTTCAGAGTTTGAGGCCAGCCTGGTCTACAAAGCAAGTTCCAGGACAGCCAGGGCTACACAGAGAAGCCTTGTCTTGAAAAAAAAAAAAAAAACTATAAAAGCAAATGAAAGAATCCAGTGTTTATGTTAGTAACATGATGTTATAGAATGGCTTTGCTTATAGTTTAAATTTTATTTTGTATTTAACCATACCTCAATTATTATTTTTTTAATAGGGTTTGAAGACAGGGGAACATTGGTATCTCGGCCTTTGAATGCCACCACAACCCCACTCAGCAGCGTTTCCTATGAAGATGATTTTGTCTCCTCTCCAGGAAGTGGGACACTGACAGAAAGGAAGTCAATTCTTGAATCCCAGTAAGAATTTGATAGCAAATCTGTATACAGATAAGGGCTCCGGTCAGGATATAAGCCACATCTTAATTGTTGATACTTATAAAGGCTGTATAACGGGCCAGTCATGGGCTCTGGATCCAGACTGCCTGAGTTGACTTGATAGTTCAGTTGAGTTCATTGTTTGGTGAAAATTGTCATACCTGCTTACCTCACAGAGTTGTTAGAAATGAACATTCAGCGAATGTTTTCTGTTTTTTTGAGATATGGTCTCATGTAGCCAAGGATGACCTTAAACTCTTGATCCCCCTGCCTCCGATTCTCAAGTGTTCTGGGATTGCCTGTGTGTGCTGCCACACCTGGTGAGTGGAACATAGAATACTTAAAGTAGGACTTGGTATATAAGAAAGAGAATACAGATTATAAGTCAGTCTGTGAGTTCCCAACAGAGGATAGCATTGGGAAATGGTCTTAATATAAGAAATATAAAAAATTGTTTTTTGTGGTAGATTGAGGAAAATCAGGTAGACATTTAACTTTATGATCCTAAAAATACTTTTTTTTTAATCAAGAAAACATCTTGATTTTGGTATACAGTAAACTTCTAAGCTTTGAAATAATTGATTATACCAACTGATGATTATATTGGGCCCTTAATATGCAAGGCACTGAAAGGATGGGCTTTGCCTGTATAACTCACTTTTGTAGTAGCCTGATTTAGGAAGGAGTATTCTTAGAATACCAGGTTTAGACAGGAAATTGAAGAACAGAAGTTAAATTATACAAAATCACAAAACAAATTTGACTTTTCTAGAGTTTCTCCCCTATATTTTATTACCATGTAAGTTTATCATTCTCCATATTCAGTATTTTTTATACCTCTATGAAATTATTAAATAACCTTATAGACATTAGTTCTGCTATTTTTCTACTAGCTGGAATAGTATGAATATTCATAAAAGGATAGTAAGAAAAATATAGTTTCAATTTTGAGCCTAAAGAAAAGATTATATTTTTAAATTAAGGTCTTTTTAAGGATTTAATTAATGTCATCAACCAATATGATTTAATACATATTACTATTAGGTGAAAGTAGAATATATTAAAATTATTCTTCTGTATAAGATTATCAGAGGAAAAATAATTATGCTGTATGAAAGTATAAGCTCGAGTAGAAATTGAGGCCACAGTTTCCCATCGTCAACATTGTATTTTTTCTCATAAATGTCTGAAACATTTGGTTTTCCCATCTTTTTTTTTTTTTCCACTAGGGCTTGTGTAGCAAAGGTTAGCTTTGAACTTCTGACCCTCTTGTTTTCACCTCCTCAGTTTATGGTGTTCTATAGACCAAACTCAGGGCCCATGCGTGCCAGGCAGAGCCTGCCAACTGAGCTCCGTCTCCAGGCCTGAGACGTTTTATTTGCTTTCACTCCACAACTCATCTGAGTAGTAAACTGAGCCCTAGAGAACCTATTAAAATGGATAAATTTACAGTAGTTGTTGGACATATCTGCCACTAGTTAGTTTGAGTACCTTTGTTGTAAGTTTGGTTTGGTTTTGTTTTTTACTCGAGTAAGCTTCGCTTTGCCGTCTGATCTAGGTACTCCGAGCTCCTTTGAAACAGAATTCGTGATTTTCTTTTAATTTTTAATTTTTATTTTTTGTTAACTTGTATTTCTTTCTCCTTGGCAGAGTTGATGGTAGCAGCTTGGGCGTTCAGGAGGAGCATCTGAGCAGACAGTTTGCCTGTGACCTTGCCTCTGTGGACGCTACCTCCCAGCACTCCTCGGGAGCTCGCTCTGCCGGGTCCACTCGCTCCTCCTCAGCTTCTAAAGGGAAGAAGGGGAAGAAAGACAAGATGGACTGTGAGTGGAGTCCCACCTGATGGCTTCTTTCGTCTTCATAGTTGTGTGCTAGTGACCTAAAGTTACAGTTTGCTTCTTCAGTTAGGAGATGAATTTATTTATGATAATGTAATTAGCTTTTACATTTGTGAAATATCTTTAATATCTTTTGCTATATAACATCAACCTTTTTAGTATAAATCTTTCAATACAGATAAAATGCATAATTAAAAATTTAAGAATTACAGATACTCATTCAAGAACTATACAAATCAGGGCCAGCAAACTATGGAGATGGCTCAGTAGGGAAAAGCAATGGCTGCTCAATCCTGATGCCTGAGCTTGATGCCTGGAGCCCATACAAACGTGAAGGGGAGGACACATCGTCATCCCGTGACCTCTCTCTCTGTGTGAGCAGTGTGCAGTTGGCTCTCCCACACACAAATAAATAAAATACAGAATTTAAAAAGAAGTATACGTCATCCATAATCCATTTGTTCCGAGGCAGCTGCTATCACTGTTTTTGATGACTTTTTCAAATAGATACATGAAGCCATATCTTTATTTTAAAAAGAAATACAAATGATACTGCTCTGCAACTGCTTTAAAAAACCCAACTTGGTAATATATCATGTACATTTCTAAGCATCATCAAACATAGTTCTCAAGTGTCCTTCCCTGTAAAGCAGACTGGAGTTGATAGGGCGATCTGAAGAGCATGAGTGTTTAGTGGAAGTGATGTGTGCTCCATGGTACTTAGCATGGTAGTTGGACCTTTTGGCACTCAGTGCTTGATATACCTGCTGATGTATATAGTTCTACTATGTTAAATCACTCCGTGAGCACGTGTGTACGTCTGTGGGAGTCAGTGCACAACTGTGGTGGGCTTAGTTCTTCTTCCACCTTGAGACAGACTGTGTGTACGAGAAGTTCACTGGCCCATGAGCTTCTGAGATTCTTTTCTTCCATCTCACTGTTTAAGAGCTGGGATTGCAGATACGTGCTACTATGCTTGGTCTTATGTGGGGTTAGGGGATCCCAACTTTCTTGGTTGGGCAGCAAGCACTTTACCCACTAAGCAACCTCTCTAGTCCCATATTTATTCTATAGACCTATAAGTAGGGAGATACAGAGATCATGCAAAAGCTTCTTATGCTCACATAATGGTTTCAAGCTTGGGAGTGATTTTTTCATACACACACACACACACACACACATACATTTCCTAATTGAAAAAATAAACTGTGCTTATTGACTTGAAAAATATGAGGTGGAATAGGAATATGGGAAGAAACTAACTGGTCAGTATAGGAAATTATATTTAAAAAAATAAATTGGCTGTAATTTTTTAATGTAAAGATGATAGTGCTAACATTTTACAATTTTATTTTGGTAAAATAATGCACACATAGCTGGATGTGGTTAGGCACCCCTTTAATCTTCACACTGGGGAAGCAGATGCAATCTGATCTCTGTGAGTTTGAGGCCAGACTAGTCTATATGGTGAGTTACAGGGCAGCCAGGTCTATAAAGTAAAGGCCTTGTCTCAGAAAAATCAAAATAATAATAATAATGCCAACATGGGCTTGAGATACCATCTCATTGAAATCATTTTCATGTTCAGTGACATTAAGTCCACATTTGTATCATGGCAACTGCCACCACTACCATCTCCACTCTTCCTCCACAGCTAATGACAGCCACTGCTTCTGTAAGTGTGACTAGTCTCTACTTCACACAAGTAGGCTAACGCACTGTGGAATTACAGACATGTGCCATAATGCCTATTTTATTAAGTGGAGGCAGAAAAATGAACTGCTTTATTTTAGATATGAAAAATAAGTCTTAAATACAAATTAATTTAAAATAGTCTGATCTGTAATTTATTTTACTGAAAATTTTTTTTTTAGTAAGTCTAATGTTGGAAATTTGCTTACAAAAATTTCCTTTCCAGGGTTGGATTCACTCACTGGAAGTGCTCAGAACCCACTCATTGATGAGGAAAAAGTACAGTCAGACTCAGAACGTGGTTCCCATCCGAGCAGGAGGCTTGGGACTGGCAGCAAACTTGCTGTTGGAGACTCTGAGCAGACTCTGGATGCTGAGAGCACACTGGAAGACCTGTCTGGGCACTCTGTGAGGTAAAGCCCCGGATTCTTTATGCTGCTATTTGTATATAATGGAAGTTAAATAATCTATTGTCGTTCAGTGAATTTGGTAAATTTCAGCTTGGCAGTTCACGGTCATGTCTGAGCTGGAATAGGCTGTTGACTTTCTGAAGGGCACTGTAACTTAGTTCACAGCTGTATACTTTGTTTTGGTATGTGGACATTCCTCATTGCAATTGTTAAAACATTTCTAGTAATTATTTGCCTCAAGTACAGCCCTTTTTCTCTCCTGACGTCATTGTCACACTGTTCTTGGCTCAATCTTTTGAGGAGGTGAAAGGATAATTTCAGGAGGAGTCAGTTCTCTCCTTCCTCTCCATCTCTCTTGTATGGGCCATGCTGGTTCTGTTCTAACATTGACCATCAAGCTGCTGTCCCCTTGAGCTTCTAGTGGTTCTGCTGTCATTGCTGTTGATCTCACTACAGGAGTGCCGTGCCATTCCAGCAGTTTCCCCCTCCTGGTACCTCCCCCACAGTTTCTCATCCCATTCCGCCTCCCCCTTGCCACCAAGATGTTCCTCCTCCTACCCTGGGGCCTCAAGTCATTCGAGGATTAGACACATCTCCCACAGAGAGCAGACCAGGCCGTCCTCTGCTGTATATGTGCCAGGGGCCTTGGACTGGCTTGTGTATGATACCTGATTGGTTGTTCAGTCTCTGGGAGCTTACTGGGCTCTGGGTTAGTTAAGATTAATGGTCTTCCTAAGGGGTCTCTTCTCTTCAGCTTCTTCAATCCTTCCCTTAATTCAGCCATAAGGGTCCTTGACTTCAGTCCAGTGGTGTAAGTATCTGCGTCTGTCTCAGTCAGCTCCTGGTAGGGCCTCTCAGAGGATAGCCATGCTAGGCTTCTGTCTGTAAGCACATCATAGCATCAGCAGTAGTGTCAGGCCTTGCACCCATCCCCCTTTACACCGCCCCCCTCCCCATGAGATGGATCTCAAGTTGGGCTGGTCACTGGACCACCTTTCCTTCAGTCTCTTCTTTATTTTTGTCCCTAAAGTTCTTTTAGACAGGAACAATTCTGGATCAGAAATTTTAACTGTGGGTTGGTAACCCAGTCCCTCCACTTGAGGCCATGTCTATCTACTGGAGGTGGACTCTCCCCATTGTTGGGCATTTTGGCTAAGGTTATCTCCATTGAGTTCCGAGAGTCTCTCACCTCCCAGGTCTCTTATACTTTTTAGAGGGTCCCCTCATCTCCTAACCCCTGAGGCTGCATATTTCCATTCATACTCCTGGCCCTTTGGGCTTCTCTCCTGCACCCCACCCCATAACTGATATTGTTCCCCTTTTCCCCTTCCCCTCCCCTCTCTCCCTCAGGTCCCTTTCTCCCTCTGCCTCCCGTGATTATCTTCTTTCCCCTTATAAATGTGATTGAAGCATCCTTACTTGGGCCTTTCTGCTTGTTAAACTTAAGGTCTGTAGGTTGTATCCTAGATATTCTGTACTTTTTGGCTAATATCCACTTATCAGTGAGTCCTTTTGGGTCTGGGTTAACTCACTCAGGATGATATTTTCTAGTTCCATCTGTTTGCCTACAAAATTCATGATATCCTTGTTTTTAAAAGCTAAAAAGTATTCCATTGTGTAAATGAACCACATTTTCTGTATCCATTCTTCAGTTGAGGGACATCTGGGTTGTTTCTAGCTACTGGCTTATCAAAGGCAATCTACAGATTCAATACAATTCCCATCAAAATTTTAATACAATTCTTCAAAGACATGGAAAGAGCAATTCTCAACTTATATGTAAAAAACAAAAACCCATACAGAATAGCCAAAACAATTTTCAACAATAAAAGATCTGCTAGGGAAATCACCATCCCTGACCTCAAGCTGTACTACAAAGTAATAGTATTAAAAACTGCCTGGTATTGATACAGGGACAGACAGTTTGATCAATGGAATAGAGTTGAAGACCCAGAAAGAAACCCCCACACACCTATGGACACTTGATCATTGACAAAGAAGTCAAAACATATACTAGAAAAAAGAAAGCTTCTTCAAAAAGTGGTGCTGGTCTAACTGGTGGTCTGTTTGTAGAAGAATAAAAATAGATCTGTATTTATCACCTTGCACATAGCTCAAGTCTAAGTGGATCAAGGACCTCAACATAAAACCAAATAATACAGTGAGTCTAATAGAGGAGAAAGTGGGAAAGAGCCTTGAATGCATTGGCACAGGGGAAATTTTCCTGAACAGAACACCAAGGCTCTAAGATCAACCTCATGAAACTGAAAATAAGAGAATGTAGGAAGAGCCTCAGACTCATTTGTGGGAGACTGTACCTTGCCAGGAAACTTGGTAAGATGGAGCAGATCTTAGTCCCCGGAATCTTGGGGTTCACACCTGACAACAATAGGTGGCCTCCTGCCCCTGCCGGATTCCTGGCCTAGAGCATGTGCCACACTTCCCACATAAGGAAACCTGAGTTCTCCATGCTAATGAGGTACCTAGAGGCCCTCAGGGTTTAGCCAATAAGCTCCAGCTCCCAGACATTTCTCCCTGAAAAGGGTATTGAATCTCTGATCCACCCTGAGAAGTTGGTTTGCATCCATTTTTCATGATGAACAACCAATAAACAGTTTGAAACCAAAGACCATCTCTTTCATCTACCACCACGGGGACCATGGAGAAGACCTTCTCCTATAGAGCCACAGTCTAAATCTCAGGAGGTCTCTCTGTGCTTTCACACAACTGCCTGCCAAGCTGATAAGCTAAGCTGCAACTCTCAGCCCACTCTTCAGCCTGCACTCTAGCAGCAAGTAGATGTCCGGGGGTCAGGAAATACCAGCTTCAGCTTTCCCATATCTCAGAGTGCATTTTCCCACCCCTGGAGTGGTGTCTCGGTGAGTCCTTGAAGCCCAGCACCCACAGTTTTGTCTCCCCCAATGGCTATGCCCAGCGGCATGGCAGAACACCTGCCCACACTCATTGGCACACTGGGAAATTTCCTGAACAGAATACCAATGGCTTAGGCTCTAAGGTTAACTGAAAGAACCTAGTGGGGGAACCCCCACTCAATTCCTGATTCAGCGTGCACCCAAAGAATCACGAGAAGACCATCTTGATATAAATACACGAGGTAGTTGAATGGCAAAGCTCCGGGTTGAAATGGATGTCAACCACGAGGCTTGAAAGCTGGGGGTTTTTATAGAAAAGGGTCTGGGGCTGGGGGAGGAATTGGCGTGGTTTCACATGACATATTCATTTAAACATCAGCAGGGAGGAATTGGCGTGGTTTCACATGATTGGTCCATTTAAACATCAGCAGACTGTACATGCAGATCAAGGTAACAGCAGAGTATCTGGTTAACATTTAACTTAGGTCAGAAGGGCAGGAGATAAGGAGGCGCTGGGCCAGTCCAAACATTCTTGTAAGTCTTCCCTATCTTTATGGCTAGTTGGTTCCTGGGATGACTTTACAGCCTTTGTTCTTTGCTCTAAGCCCAAAAGGCCCTCCTAACTAGCAAGCCGCATGAGTCATGGACCTTGACTTTTAATTTTCTTTCATAACAATTGATAAAGGGGACTTCGTGAAAACCTCCTGTAAGGCAAAAGACACAGTCAATAGCACAAATTGGCAACCTACAGACTAGGAAAAGACCTTTACTAACCCTATATCTGACAGAGGACTAATATCTAAAATATATTTAGTGTTGGGGCCGGCCAGCGGCTCACATGTCCGGGTTCGAGCCTGGAAGGCATCTTGGAATCTGGAAGAAAAGAGGGAGCCTAGGCAGGTTGAGAAATAATGGAACCAAGACAACTAGTCTGCTCAAGGTTCAAAGTTTTAATGGCGGACACGCTTTATAAAAGAGGGGGGAAAGTCCATTCCTGCCAATTCATCCTTGGAGCCTGGAACCAGCTGCAGGTGATGACGTGCAGGATAGGGCGTAGTCTCCAGAATAGGCCTCCAGAATAGCTCCGGGGCCTCTCAGCAGGTAGCAGTATCTTGAAGGGGAACAGAGGCAGTGGCAGAACAGTAGAGTGGTCTAGGGAGGAAGGCTCCACCCTAGATAATCTCCTTAGTGGCAGCAAGGTCAAGTTCTGGTTTAGCCTGCTTCAGGCTTATGGGAGGCTACAATTTAGAACTCAAGAATTTAACCTCCAAAAAAACAAATGACCTAATTAAAAAAATGGGGTATAGAGCTAAACAGAGAATTCACAAGAGAAGAATCTCGAATGGCCAAGAAGCACTTAAATATTCAAAGTCCTTAGTCATCAAGGAAATGCAAATCAAAATGACTGCGAGATTTCACTTTATACCAGTCAAAATGGCTAAGATCCAAAACTCTAGGGACAGCACATGCTGGCAAGGATGTGGAGAAAGAGGAACACTCCTCCATTGCTGGTGGGATTGCAAACTGGTACAACCACTCTGGAAATCAATTGGGGTTCCTCAGACAATTGGAAATGGTTCTACCTGAAGACCCAGCTATACCACTCTTAGGCATATACCCAAAAGATGCCCCACCATACCACAAGGACACATACATTTTTGTTTTCTTAAAGATGTGAGCTATGACATTGACTTCAGGATATCAGGCTTGTAAGGAATGTAATTTTTACCTATTTTGCTCTCTTGTCATACACATTTAGCCTATTGCTTACAATAAGCTTTAATCAATTGCTTTCTGTACAATTACTGCTCATCTGTCCACATGAAATCTCTGTTTTAGTCAAGTCCAGGACCTGTGAGTTGTGTCAGGAGGTAAAAGATGTTGCTGTCAAGCCTATCTGAGTTCAGTCTATTGCCTACATTTGAACTTAAATTTTAATTACCTTGCTACTGAATTCAGGATTCATAAAAGTTTAACTTTCTGCAAAAGATTCTCTGATTTAATTTATCAAAATCTATAAAGTTATGTTTTTAGAAAATGAAATCTAAGTAAGCTTAATAAATTCTCCATAGTGGACTCTGTCTCGCTCTTAATAAATTCTCCATAGTGGGGTCTGTGTCTCGCTCTTCATCTGTGCAGCGTCACAATGGATAAAGTAATTTGAACCTTGTAAAGGAGGAATATAATTAAAAAAAAAACTTTTTAAATGTATTTCAGAACACTGAGAACTTAACTTTTTGAAATGGTAGTCTAGGTGAATCGTCTCTGCAAAGCAAATATAAATTCATCTTGTAAAACCATACAGTGAGTTATAGAGTCCTTTATTTTGTTTGATGTGGTAGAATTCAAAATGAGAACTCATTTTAGGAACTATAAATCAAGTTGACTATAGTCTCCTACACTTCCCATGGCTCAGTGTTGGTCAACTGTCCTTATAAAATATTAGGGGGAAAATGGTAGAAATAAATGACTTCCTTCTTTAAAGTGCTACTGTTCTGAGTAATTACGAAGGATTCGGGCTCATCTTCCATGTGGCTCAGCTCGTGAGCAGTATTTGAGTCTAATTAAACCTTTGTTTATTTAATAATGGGTTCCAATTGAAGGGTAATAATGGTGCTGATTTGTATATGCTAAGAAACACTTTATAAAATGCTTCCTTTAAGGGAAAGGTAAAAATAATGATGATGATGATGATGATGATGGAAAAGATTGTATGCTGAAGTTATGTAGCAAAGAACTACTGTGAGAAATGCTTTATTCCTGAAATTATGGGATGGCAAAAGACTGAAATGATGGGGATGGTAAAAAACAAAACAAAAAACAAATAGTTTTACTGTAGTGCCTCAAACTCTAATGTTCACAGCCACACCGGGTAGCAAGTTAAGATGAGAAAGTTAGGCTGGAGAGATAGCTCAGTGCATAAGGGCACTCAGGGCTCTTCCAGAGGACCCGGTGTGATTCTTAGCACCCATATTGTTACTCTCAACTCCCTGTAACTCCAGTTCTAGGGAATCCAGTCCTCTGTTTTGGTCACCTTAGGCTCCTGCACCAGGTCCTACAGAACCATACACTCAGATACACACACATACACATAAAATATATATATGTTTTAATGTACAGAAAAGGCATTAACCATGTATATGTGTAAATAGTGTGGTTTCAGGGATCTATTGGAGGTACTAAGAACACATCCCCACTGTGTGTGGAGGGGCTACTGTTACATTCTCTAAGTCATCTGGTAGAGATCTCGTTAAGCCAGTAAATACTTTTTCAACACTATTTTTATTCAGATATTCAAGGTAGGCCCAATTTTTGCCTTTGAAATCTATCACATTTTTTTCAGAAGCTAAAAGAAAACTTATTTTAGTTTATTAAAAATGTCTTAATTGCACCAGGTGTGGTGTCTCATACCTTTGATCTCACTGCTTGGGAGACAGAGGCAGGTGGATCTCTGTGAGTTCCAGTTCACCCTGGTCTACAAATTGAGTTACAGGACAGCCAAGGCTATACTCGAAAAAACAAAAAACAACAAGAAAAGTGTTAACTGTGCTAAATACTTTGTAGATAATCTCTTAATTTAGCCATCAAATAGAGATCCAATATAAGTAAATATGAATGAGATGTGTCTTGTGGTGTGTTAAATGCCTTAAGAGTTGTTACAATCAGTTATATGAAGTTACTTAAAAGCTCAGACAGTGTTATAGTATTAAAAAATTCAGTATGCATAGTTAAACATATATTAAGCATTTGGAGATGACAATATGAAAATAACTTTTTGCTATGATCTTTGGTTTAACAGAGAAAATAAAGAATCATGGCTTTAAAGAAATTTAAACACAGAATGATATTTTATTTGAGATACATGTTTTAATATTTGTTTCTAAAGTTTTTACATATAGTTATGTTTTTATTAGTGTATAGTGGCTGTCTTAGGTTTTGCTTCATAATGGAATGAATGAACTGTGGTGTATGTGGCTAGTTTAGTCAATAAGCTACTTCACTATTTTATTTTGGGGCCGTTTACCTAGCTTGTTCATTGCTGTGTATCTAGCAACTAGAGAAGTATTGATGCGATCCAGTCAAGCAGTGACTGTTGAGTGGATGATTGCCTCCATCATAGCTAGTATTGGTAAAGTTAATTCACGTTGGTAAAGAAAAAATGTTTGTTCTTCTTTCTGATTATCTGCTTCTTGGAATAGTGTCTCTAATGTCTTTCTGCAAAAACTTGTAGTGGCTCTTCAGACAAGGGAAGATCTCAGAAGACTCCAACTTCTCCCCTGTCTCCAAGTTCACAGAAACTGTTACAGTTTGACCTTCCTGGGACTTCTTTAGAAAGATCTAAGTCCTCAGTCATAGTACCTCCAACTACAACTGGATTTAAGCCCACTGCAGGCTTTACTGATGTGAATAAAACAGAGATGGCTTCAACACCAGGTAAGCAGAATCATGCAGGTAAAAGTTTGAAAGTAAAGGGTCCAGTGTAACTCTACTAGTGGAGTGCAGGCCCTGCCTGGGCTTACCGGACACCACATAAGTCACATGCAGGATGCACATACCTCAGCTTAGGCAACCAAGTGAGTTAGAAGGTTTAGCTTGGGGTCCACGAAACCATCTGTCAAGAGAGAGGTAGAAACTAACAAGAAAAACAGCAAACTAAGTGGTAGGGAAATGTTACTTCAAGTTTATATGATTACTCTTTTAAGTATTGAACAAAAACTGTGTAGAAATTAAATATTCAAAAGCATACGTTCAACAGTGTTCATTTTTTCCATGTTGTCATCGTTAGTCAAAACTTATCCCCCAAATATTATGTTTCATCTGTAGGCATGTAATATGTATATAGACGACACGCCCATAAGAGAGAGAAAGAAGTAACTATTGAAATACAGTGTATTAGTAAGTCACTGTCTTTAGTACAAAGGAAAGGGAGATTTGTCACAGGCTCATAAAATGTGCTGTGGTTTTGTGTGAGCCTTTTGATTTAACGATGCATCTGTGCCCAGGTCCTCAGCGTTTCTCTCCTGCTGGCCTTCAGCATCGCATGGCTGCAGAACTCAGTTACCTGAGTGCCCTCGAGGAGTCCGTGCGCCAGCTGTCCGATGTGGAGAGAGTTAGGGGCATTGCCCTCGCTCAGCAGGAGAGTGTATCTCTGGCTCAGATCATAAAGGTAGTAGCTGAGTTTTTGTAATTTGTTCCCTGTGGTTTTCTTCTTTTCTTTGTGTTTAGAATTACCCTTAATGAGTTTTGTTTGGTAAACAAAACAAAACAAAACTTTGAAGCTAGGCATTGTGGTGCATATGTTTAATCTCAGCATTCAGGAGGCAGAGGCAAGAGTCTCCAGGTGAATTCAAGGCCAGCATGGTCTATATAGCAAGTTCCAGAGCAGCTAAGACTACACAGAGAGAAACCCTGCCTAAAAAAAGAAAAAAAAACTCAAACTTCCAAGGAGAATTAAAAATAGCTTGTATATTACCTCTAACTAAGAAAAGAAAAACTGTCACATGGATTACTAAAAAGAAACTCGAAGCCTGATTTGGTAGAGCACACTTGAATCTTATCATTTGGGAAGCTGAGTCAGGAGGATCAGGAATTTAAGGTCAACTGGAGCTCTGTAACCAGACTCTTCCTTAAAGACCAAACCAAACAAACCAAAACAATTGGCACCCCCAAGAGAATTGAGACTAGAGCGTGTGGCTGAGCCGGAGAGCGCCATCTCAGTCACTCTGTCACATGCTTTGTTTTCCATGTCTTATGTCTGCTTTAATAACTGAAAATGAATGATGGAATTAATGAAGATTAATGAGAACAGTCATCTATTTTTTCCCTGAAATGACTAGGTTTGTCTGGGTGGTGGTGGTTGTTTTATTTTGTTTTACTTTGTTTGTTGTTGGTGGTGGTGATTTTTGTTATTGTTGTTCTTTATATTTGTTATTTGTTAAGATTTATTATTTGTTTTGTTGTTATTATTTATTTAAAATGCCTTTGTTTATTGTATGTGTATAGTCTCAGGAGATCAGAGGACAACTCATGGAAATCACTTCTTCCACCGTGTTGGTCTTGGAGATTGAACTCGGGCTGTAGAGCCTGGCAGGAAGCCCCTTTCCTTGTTGTGTGATCTTGCTGCCCCCACTTTATTTGATTTTTTTTTATGCTTTATTTGAACTAAGCAAACCAACCAAGGAACCATTTCTGAGATCCAGATGTTTTATAAAACAAAGATAGTGTGCACTGTAACCCAGCACATCCAGAGGTTAACCATTTCTGAGATCCAGATGTTTTATAAAACAAGGATAGTGTGCACTGTAACCCAGCACACCCAGCGGTTAGCCAGTGCTCTCCTTTGTGTGTGGAAGCTCTAGGGCACCATTTTTATTTTATTTTACTTAGGTATTACATTCAATTAAACAATGCAGACTTTAGGTGTGCAGTTTTAATTAATGTATATTTCTCCACAACAACCATCTAATCAATAGAAAACTTCTCTCATCCCATTCCCATTTTCTGCTAATTCCCAAAGGGTATTCAGTCCATTTCCTTATGCCATGGTTTATTTTTTGTCTCTTCCAGAATTTTATTTATATATATATATATATATATATATATATGTATATATATATATATATTCATGTTTATTTCTAACTCTATTATAGTTTATTTCATTCAACATAAAGCTAGGATTTATCTGTGACATTGCATTTTTGCCTAGTAATAAACCAGTGTTTGGTAAGCAGGTCTTCATTGTCCATGTATTTTCTTGTTGGTTGATATACAACATATTTTCATTTTTCTTGCATGAATACCCAGGATTATTGCTTGAGTCATGTATAAGCATCTAAAACTTAGTGAAAAACTCTCATATTGTTTTCTAAAATGTGTGTGGGGGGTTTGTTTTGTTTTTGTTTTTTTTTGTTTTTTCCGAGACAGGGTTTCTCTGTATAGCTCTGGCTGTCCTGGAACTTACTCTGTAGACCAGGCTGGCCTCGAACTCAGAAATCTGCCTGCCTCTGGGTGCTGGGATCAAAGGCGTGCACCACTACTGCCTGGCCTCTAAAATGGTTTAACATTGAATGTTTGGCCTCACTGCAGTAGAAAGACCATGCTGATCATGCGTTTGGAATAAGCATTGAGTCTGGCTGTTCTTAACAAAGTAGACATCAATCCCTTTTTATGATTCACGGGCCAAATTGAAAACATCTAGGGACTTTGTACTGTTTCAGTAACTGGATAACACCATTGTTAATTAGCCAGGATAGGCAGGAATCCTGAATCCCTTTACAGTGTGAAACAGTTACATACACCCACATGCATGCTCACAGATACACAGATTTCTTTTCCATGCCATATTATAATTTAGGAAATCCCATTATATAGCTTCATATATAGGCTAACTACCTATAGGGAACCATGCTATTTAGTACCATTCCAGAAGAGAGGGAACATATATACTTGGAATTAACACAGTATGGAATAATGGTGTCAGAAAGGATTTTTTTTTTAACCCAAAGGAGGCCTTTAGGGAGGCAACATTTTAGATGAAGTTGCTCCTTCAGAAACAAAGTCAAAATGATGAGAACTGAGACATTAATTTTAGTTTCACATACATAACTTTAGTAAAATCGAAGAGTTAGATGGTTTAGTTTTCTTTCTAGTCAGCTTTGGTATTCTCAAAATTTCTGTATAGAAATAGTGATGCATGGTAGATGGCCACTAAGTCCTGCCAGTGAACAGTAAGATGTCTGATGACGTTAGAGTGTGCTACCTTTGCTTTAGGCTCTGGTGTTTGGCACCTGTCACTTACATTAGGAACAACATTGTAACAAACAAAAAAATAAATAATAAATATCAAGAATTCTTTGGAGCCGGGCATGGTGGCGCATGCCTTTAATCCCAGCACTCGGGAGGCAGAGGCAGGCAAAATTCTTAGTTGGAGGTCAGCCTGGTCCACAAAGTGAGTTCCAGGACAGCCAGGGCTACACAGAGAAACCCTGTCTCGAAAAAACAAAACAAAACAAAACAAACAAAAAAAAATAAATAATAAATATCAGGAACAACATTGTGAGTCTCGTATGGTGGCTCATGTTTGCAATCCTAGCTCTTCAGGAAACTGAGACAGATTGCCTGTTAGTTCGAGGCCAGCTTGGTCCATAAAGGACCTATTTGAAGAAAACAGGAGGGAAGATAGGGAGCAAAGGAATGTGTTGACTGTAGCAACTGTAGCAACACATTTTATGCTGAAGAATTAATATTTGATCATTTTAATTGAAAGGCACAGCAGCAACGTCATGAAAGAGATTTGGCCTTATTGAAGCTGAAAGCTGAACAGGAGGCTTTGGAGTGTCAGAGACAGTTAGAAGAAACCCGCAACAAAACAGCTCAGGTAATTTGTTTCCTGGCAGATGTGGGATTATTAGACCTAAAACTTTATTTATTTATTTATTTATTTATTTATTTATTTATTTATTTATTAAAGATTTATTTATTAATATATTTAAATACACTGTAGCTGTCTTCAGATGCACCAGAAGAGGGTATCAGATCTCATCATGGATGGTTGTGAGCCACCATGTAGTTACTGGGATTTGAACTCAGGACCTTCGGAAGAGCAGTCGGTGCTCTTAACCACTGGTCTCTCCAGCCCAGACCTAAAACTTTGTGTTTAAAAAGTTGACTGGAGAACTCATTAAGCATATAAGTGTAAAAAAGAAAGGTGGTAAATGACATTTAGTCCTTTATATGTGGTAATTTCATGACATTTGAGTTATGTAGCAAACCTTTGAAATAAGTAGTCAAGACTCAGTCCCAGTTTAGAGAAGTGGCAACCACGGTACATAGTAGTTTATCACTTACAGACCCATTAACTGTGAAATCCAGGTTATAGTCAAATGTATTTTTCATCAAGTATTTGGTCCATGAAACAAATTTGTAAGTTAAAATTAAGTTACACGGAAGAAGACTAACCCTTAAGCCTTGTTATTTATAGGTCCATGCAGAATCTTTACAGCAGGTGGTTAAATCACAAAGAGAAGTGACTGAAGTCCTCCAGGAGGCAACTTGTAAAATAGCAGCTCAGCAATCAGAGACTGCGCGCCTTACCACAGATGCAGCGCGGCAGATCTGTGAGGTGAGAGCCACTGAGCCTTTGTTCTCAGTCATCCTGGATAACTAAGAACTTGTCCGGAATGGGTGCCTAACACCGACAAGATGCATACTTTGACTTAGTGATTCTGAGTAAAGCCCCACTAAGATCACATTATTCATTTACTTGTTATGGGGAAGGGCTCCTGGGTTTGATGTTGCAGTCAGGGGACAGCTTGGAGGAGATGCCTCTCTCCTGCTACCCTGGGGGTCTCAGAGATCTAACTCAGGCCCGCAAGCTTGGAAGCCTTTGTCTGAGGAGCCATCTGTGAGCCCAGTTCAGTGATCTTCCCAGGGCATCGCGCTCCTTTTCAGCTCTCCTGACTCCTTTGTAAAGTCTACTTTTACTGTTTGGTGTGTTCACATTTAGATGGCAGAACTAACTCGAACACACCTCGCAGATGCCATCACAACTTCTGGAGTTCCCCTAGCAACACTGTACGACCACCAGCGGCAGCATTTTCCAGACTTCATGAGAAAACTGAGGACCAAAGCTGAAACAGATAGGTGAATATGCATCCATTCAGATCTATGTAACGAGGTACCTTTTCATCCTATGCACCATTTAGAGTCTAGAGAAAACAGTTATGGGTGTACAGTCCAATGGGAAGAGGAACATTTGTCAAATACTCAGTTAAGTGAATGAAAATTTTATAAACTTAGGTAAGTGTTATAAAAGAAACGTGTTTCAGAGGTATGTAATCCTGAGATTTAAATAGCAGAAGGCCAGGAGATGAAGAGGGTGTTAGAGACTTATGATGGGATGTGGTAGATAAGGAGTGGGTGATAGAAAGGAGGCAAGGAGTCAGAGGAAAAACCTTGAAGGACAAAGGAGTACAACATATTTAAGTGGAATTCAAAACAGAAAAGGCCAGTGCGACTGGAAGAAGAGAGCAAAGAGGGAAGTGGTATGGAAAACCTGGGTGAGACCTTGCAGATGTTAGAATTTTGGACTTTACTCTAGAAACAGTCAAAAGTCACTTAAAAAGTTTTTTAAGACAAGAGTCTTACTTTGTAGCCTTGGCTAGCCAGGAGTTTATTATGTAGACTAGGCTCAGATCCTGCCTCCCAAGTGTAAAGGTGTGAGTCACTGTGCCTAGTCTGTGTGTGTGTCTGTCTGTGTGTGTGTGTGTCTGTGTCTTTGTGTGTGTGTGTCTATGTGTGAGTGTGTGTTATCTTTTGGGGAGACTTTTTTTCAGCATCCCACACTGGAAGTCATTCTGGCTTGGCACTTGCTGTACAGCGCAGCCCTGCTGTTCAGACCTGGTGGCAGTCTCTGCTTTCCTCCCCCATGTGCAGAGAGGACAAGCAGGAGCCATTACTCCAAGCTTTGTGGGTGGTTTGGTTTGGTTTGGTTTCTGTTGTTGTATGGGTTGTTTGTTTACAGTTTTGTGATTTGTTTTTTTGTTTGTTTGTTTGTTTGGTTTGGTTTGGTTTGGTTTTGGAAACAGGGACTCACTCTGTAGATCAGGCCCCAAACTCAGAGGTCTGCCTCTGCTTCCCAAGTTCTGGGCTTAAAGGCACGGGCCACCACTCCCTGCTTACTTTGTGTGTGTTTTGGGTGGGGGTGTCCTTAAATAATGTTTTAACTGTCTCTAATTCTTTTTTTTTTTTTTTTAATTGAGACTAGGAGTGGCTAGTGACAGTATTCTTTCTTTATATGTCCTTTTCTGTTTGAATTCTAAAATGCTTTCTAAGACTTATTTTGTAATTTTTATCCATTCAGGATTTTGCATTCTATTACTGTGGAGCAGCATTTAAAGTCCTTACCTTCCTGGAGACCTGATGCTTCATCAGACTTTGTTTTGCTTGTTTTAGGATAAGTCATTCTGCTTCACTGTCCCAGAGTAAAGAAGGTGCTCTGGACTCCAAGCGGCAGAAGTACTCCCCTTCCCGTGACAGTTACTCTGAGTCTTCAAGAAACAGGAGTCATGACTACCGGAGGTGAGGAAGGCTTTCGTCAGTACAGTGTGGTAAACTCTGATAAAAGCTCTAAATGTTGCCTTTTCCTTTTAAATTTTGTTTCTATGAATTGAATGATGGCCTTCAAAGTGCCAGTCATCCTTTTTAATTAGCCAATATATAAAAAAAAAATTTGTCCGTGTAATAATACAGCTACTATTCCTTGAGAATATAGTAACCTGAACATTGTATAGGTTGTTCCTTTTACATGTAATATTTAGAGCAACCTTTCAAGTCAGGTAATAATACAGTTAGATTAGAGAAAGGAACTAAGACCCCTAGAGACATTAAGACTTCAACTAAGGGGCTAGAGAGACGGCTCAGTGGTTCAGAGTCCTATTGCTATGGAGAATACTGAACAGTCTGTCCTTCATACTGACACAATATTGATGTCTGTACTTGTCAGTTATGGTTCAGTCCTCTGAGTAGATTTCACAGGCTCCTTTCCAGCATTTCTAGTGGTAGGATAACCACATCATCAAGTATAATAAAGTCTCAGTTAAAGGGCTAAGGACTTGGATGTAATACATGATAAGCACAGCAGGGATTGATTACTTACAATGTCTACACTGTGCACTTCCTTTTTAACTTTAGCTGAGTGCTACTACCACCGATGCTTCACGTAGGCCATTGGGTTACTGCAGTGGACCGTTAATAGGTATCTTGTTCAGCCGTGTGATAACCAGGGTGATTTTTTTTTAAGTTTGCACCTAGTGCATCCATTCATACATGTTTGAAAGTTTTACCAGGCTATTCAGGTTTCTTGTGACTTTTAACTTCACATGTTTCCAGGGCTCATCTATGTTATAGTGTTTGCCATTACTGTATTAATACTGTCAAATCATATTCTAGTGCACATATATATTACATTTTATCTGTCCGAAAATAGCCATTGCTGCTTGTTTCTGCATCTGGGGTATAATGAATAATTCTGCTGTGAACATTAATATTCAAACTTTTGTATAGATGTATGTTTTCATATTTTATGAGTATATATTTAAGAAGTACTGAACCCCGTGATAAGTGTTTTATTTTGTTTTGTTTTTGAGAGACTGAAACTTTGTCAATAATTGCCAAACTCTCATCCGAAGTCTTAGTGCTTTCCCACCTGGAGTGTAAAGTTTCCTCCATCCTTAGGAACACTAGTTACCGTCTTTTGATTGTAGTCATTCCGGTGGGAACCATTTGTACTTACATCTCCCAGATTCACCATAACCAAAGGCAGGATTTTAAGGAAAGATAAAAAGTAAAAGCAAGTGAAATAAATACAGGAAGATTTAGCTCTAAAAGTAGGAAGAAAATTTAGATTAGAATCATAGGATATAAGAAAAGAGAGCTTTTATTTGATATTTAATTTTGACATAATTTCAGGCTTTTTAAATACTAGCAAGAATAATAGAAAGTCCTTAACTATCTTTTATACAGAGTACCCAAAATGTTGACTTTTTTCCTTGTTTGTGTGTTTTGTTTAATTTAAAGCAAATAAAGGTTTTAAAAGAAGGTACAGGGTCTGTCGATGACCTGGGGTTTGCCTAGCGTGTATAAGACTCTGAGCTCAATCCCTAGCACCACAGAAAATCAACTGTGGAGCCTGGTGCCTATAGCCCCAGTGCCTGGGATATAGTCAGGAGGACCAGAAGTTCACCTTTGGCTATATATCAAGTTTAAAACCAGCATGGGCTGCATGAGACATTGTCTAAAAGAAGAGGGGAAAAAAGAAGAAGAAGAAAGGAAAGATCAGCACTGACTGGTACTTTTAGAAGAAAAATGCAATTTATGAATTTAAAGTGAGAAGTTTAGATCATTTCTCAAGAACAGTTCCAGTAGAACAGTTAGTGATAAAGCACAGTATTAGTGAAAGAAAAAGGAAATAGTGAGCAGAAGCCTCCTTTAACTGAAAAATGTGACTGCTAAATGAAGTAGGGACATGGTAACCTGTGAATACTGGTTGTCTGTTGTATTTCCAAAGAAAACAGCCTCTCCTGATCCTTCTGCTGTTTCCTTCAGTTTATGACTTGAGTATGAAGCACAATCTTTTGGCTGAATTAGTTTACTTTGAAGTTATGATGTCATTTCTTTTCTGTATGTTGTTAAGTAGTAGTGGTAGCAGCCGACAGGACAGCCCTTCCGTTCCACCCAGTAAGGAGAGTGAGAGACCATTCCATGGTGAGAAGATGGAGAGTTCAGTTGATGAACAGTTGCAGACAGCCGCAGATGATTCCTTACGAAGTGACAGTATTCCGTCTCTGCCTGATGAGAAAGGTAACTTTCCTTGTATACACGTGACAAACTGGAGGAAGAGCCATCCTTGGGACAAAGCGGCAAATAAGTCCATTAAACTCACTCATTGACTCACTTGCTTTTGTTGTGCTGCTGGAATTTGAACTCAGGGCCGTATGCATGCTCGGCAGTTGCTTTATTGAGGAACTGAACTCTCTGGGCTTGAGGTTTTATCTGGAAAATAGTAGTTAAAAGTGATAGACTTGCACATTTACTTTAAGAGGTTACTACCAAAGTGGTGTTTCTCTTTACTGCTTATAGTAACTTGAAGGAATTATTAAGGAAAAAAGGAACCAAATATTAAAGGTTTAGAAAATTCTCAGCCAGTCCCTATTTTTATTGTTTAAACATTTTTATGTGTGTGAGTGTTTTGCCTGTGTGTATGTCTATATACCACATATGTGCTTGGTGCTGGTAGAGGCCCAAAGTGGGCATTGGATCCTCAAAACTGGAATAGATGGTTGTGAGCCATTATGTGGCTGAGAATCAAACCTGGGTTCTCTGGAAAGGAAGCACTGTTCGTAACCACCAGCCCATGTCTCCAGCCCTGCCGCCACTCTGTATCTTAGAGGGGAGCTGCAGAGGAAGGCAAGTGTACAGATGCAGCTACCAGCAGAAACAATGCCAGTTAAACTAAAGTAGGCAGGACAAAATAAAACAAAAGGAGAGCAGACTTTGTACAGGATGGGTCATTAGCGAGTCTGAAGCTGTATTCTTCGAAAGCGAGAAGGAGGGTCCCTGGACAGTTAGCAGGTCAGTAAGGCTGCTGCTGTCAGGCCAGGCCAAGGCACCAGGGCTGTTCACCCACCCTGCTTCCAGCAACAGTAGCATTGTCCACACTATTTCTATACTTATTTGTAATTGTTATAAAATTGAATGGCTGAAATATTCTCACTTACATTAGTGTTTTACATCCCTGGATTCATATGAACAATTCACACATAAATGAAACTAGAAAAACTACCAATACTTAAGTCCTATTTTTCCACTTGCAATCTCAGTCAGGTATATTTTGACCCTGTGGGGGAAAATTAATATCCAGAACTACCAATAACAGGAAGAAGAGAGAAGAGGCATTTTTTGCGGTTTTCGAGAGTGAGATGTTTCGTGGCATGGTAGGTGCTTGAGCATGTTCTCCCCATGCCGTTCATCTGCATTCTAGTGAGCTGTCTTTTGGCATAATTGTTCCGTGTTTTTTCGTGGATGACAAACAGGTTCATGTGGGGGTTTTCGTTGTTGTTCATTGTTGTTGTTGTTTTTGTTTTTCTGAGACAAGGTTTCTCTGTATAGCTCTGGGTATCCTGGAACTCTGTAGACCAGGCTGGCCACCTGCCTCTGCCTCCTGAGTGCTGGGATTAAAGGCATTTGCCACCACCGCCCAATCAGGGTCATGTTTTTTCAAAGGACGCCCACGTAGCTTTCCTTCGCCTCTCCTGAGGGAGAACTTACTTCTAAGATAAGATCTGTTTTGAAGTCAAAGCAGTGTTTCACCGGATGCTAGGAGAGAAGTTTGTGAACCTAAGTTCACTGAGCTACTGATAGATCTCATTGCAGAGTGGCACTGGTTCTGTCCCACAACCATGCGGCTTCTCTGATCGTCCAGCATAGGGCACACTCTTCTGAGAGCAAATTTTGTAGCCACTGGGTTCCCAGGTGTTTTACCAGCAGTCAGTTTATGGGCAGTTCACTTTGTGAAATCTGGGTAATAAGACATTGGACAGATTTAGACTGTGATAAGGAATTATGCTGGTCTAGGAAGGAGAGGAGTCAAGATTACTTTTCTATGGTTCATAACCTCACTCATCCCAGGAAGGGCCAGGTTCCCAGTAGCAGGCATGAATCTTGTCCTGCCGAGTGGACCGGAAGCCCCACTAGACACTTGTCCTCCCACAACACGAGTGCGAGTGCTGCTCATTGCACCTTTATGCGGTACTTGGCGTGGTTCCCAGGTGTTGGAGCTGGGAGGATGGTGCAGTGGCTGGTGCAGTGGCTTCCTTCTGTTGGTGGCTTGCACAGTCGTCTTCTGGAACTATGAAACTGAGACCACAGGAAAGAGGCTTTCCGGTTAGATCCAGCTTGAGTCATTACAGTTGTGTATCTGAAGTGTGTTCAGCTGTAGGATAACTTAACTTTTATTTCTTTGCTATAATGTTAAATGTTTATAAACTTTTTATTTCCTTGTTTCCTTTGTGAAGCATCTGGTCATAAACTTTGAATAATAAGGCTTTCCTAATTGATCTGTTGCTCTTTATGAAAAATATTAATTTTTAACATATTTCTTTTTTATTATTTAACTTTTAAAATTCTTTGTGCCTTTCACATCAGGCACCCCAACCCCACTCATCTCTCCATCTCTCCGTACCCACCTTTCCACCCTTGTTACCTCCCCACAAAAGAAAAACAAATCTTGTCTTGGAAGCTGTAGTGTGACTCATTATGTCCCACGGTGCCACCTTCTTGTCCACACTTCTTTACTTGCAAATATTCACTGCAGTGACTCATTGGTCTGGTTCCAGGCCTCTGGCTTCTGCTACACTATTAATACTGGATCCTCACTGGGACTCCTCGGATATCCTGTTGTCACCCTGTGTCGTGGAGACCCTGCAGCTTTGGATCTGCAGGACTGACCCCTTGACAAGCTCCAGCAGCTCATAGATGGGTAGATGTTGGGGTGGGCCAACTCCAAGCCTTGGCTCTGGGCCTGGGTGGTCGCTGAGCTGGTCAGCCTGCCAGCTCTCTTTCCCCCGTACCACCAGGAGAGGCTCTCCATCTCTGCTGCAGAGCTCATCCATTGCTGCAGCTGGCAAGGGGCAGAGCCAGTTCTGCTCTCAGGCCCCCAGGCCAGCTCACCCATACCCATGCCAGCAGGGCCATCTCTATTGTGCTGCCCAGTCAAGGTGCAGGGCCTGCTCTCCTGAGTGCTGCATCAGGCAAGGGATTGGGCCAGCTCTCCTCACCTTGAACCCCTGCACCCAAGGCCAGCTGTACTGTATTGCCCAGGCGAGGTGCAGGACCTGCAGCTGGTGAGGGACAAGGCCAGTTCTCCCACTCTCATGACCTTTGGGCTGGTGGTGAGGGGCAAGGGTAAGGAAGAGGGCATCTCTGCCTTGCCCATGCCACCATAGGGTTTCAAGTTTCAGGGGCAGCTCACCTGCACTCCCTATTCCCAGGGTCAGCTCTACTGTGCTGCCCAGGTGAAGTTTAGGGTGTCTTGAGTGTTGCAGCAGGAGAGAGACAGGGCCAGCTCTTCTGATTTCTATAGCCTGTGAGAGGCAAGATTAGCATGTTTCTTATTCTAGCATTTCTAGGTATTTTTAGAGAGTTTTTTTTTTTCTTGTTTGTAAGATATTTAATTTTTCCTCTTAAATGCTAGGTACAGTTCTGAGAATTTCTATAGAATTGCCTCAGTAAGAGGCAAAGGGGGTTCTCCTTAAAGGCCTACTGAGAATAATGATGCTGACTGGGTATGGGGCTGGAGATGCAGCTCAGTGGGAATCATGCTTGCCTGGCACACACTAAGACCTGGGTTTGAAGCACAGCACCACATAGCATAAACTAGATGTGATGGCGTGCAGGGTGGCACACCTGTGAGCCCAGCACTTGGGAGGTAGAAGCAGGAGGATCAGGAATTAAGGCCCGGGCTATGTGGGACCCTGTGTCACACCCTTCCTTCCCCTGTAAAAGAATTATGATGTTTCTCTCCATTCTATTAGACTCAACTTCTATTGCAACAGAATACTCCCTGAAATTTGATGAATCTATGACAGAAGATGAAATAGAAGAAAAGTCATTTCGATCTTTACTACCTTCTGAGAGTCATCGTAGATTTAACCTGGAAAAGAAAAGAGGCCATCATGACGACTCCGATGAGGATGCTTCCCCAGACAAGACTGCTCTGTCTTCTGCCAAGGTAGGCTTTACTAAGGAGGTCCGTGACTGCAGTCATAGGCTCTCAAAAGTATGAGAAGAAGACATTTATATAAATACCAGTTATATCATTGGCAACTATCAGAAATATTTTCCAAGACCAGATTTATATTATATATGTAAAATCTGGCTTGGTTGCTCAAATAAAATAGAATATAAACTTTTTAGTTATAATAAGACCTTTAAAGATCTCAACCAGTATTACAGCTTTTTCATTTCATCCATTTGAAATATATACTCTTCTTTCCAAATTGTATGCTTAATGGGAAAGAGGGACAGAGTTTTACCCTGCTTGGTTCTTGGTCCACTGCATGACTTGCAGTAACTGTTTATTTAAAAAAAGGTTCAATTTTTTTTTTTAGATGAATTTCACTTCCTTCCTCTCCTCTCTTTTTGAGCAATATTTTCTTATATGGTAGATAGTTTATACAGTGCTTATTTGTTTTATTTCTTTTTTAATCATTTCTTTTTAAGATGAAATCTCACTGTGTTCCTCAGGCTGGTCTCAAGCGTGTTCATGCAATCCTCATATCTTAGCCTCTGGAACTATAGACATGTGACCCCACCATATATCCTCATATCTTAGCCTCTGGAACTATAGTCATGTGACCCCACCGTATATCTTCATATCTTAGCCTCTGGAACTATAGTCATGTGACCCCACTGTATCTTTTGTAATTTGCTTTTTATAAATATGTAACTTTCTAAATGAAGTTAAATACCAAAAATTTTGAAATAAATTGTGTGCTTTAGGAGCTGAGCATGCCGTTCTCAGGAGGACAGGATAGCTTTTCTAAGTTCACCATGGAGATGGTGCGGCAGTATATGAAGGAAGAGGAAGTGCGTGCCGCTCACCAGTCCTCACTTCTGCGTCTTCGAGAAAAGGCCTTAAAGGAAAAGACAAAGGCCGAATTAGCCTGGCTAGAGCATCAAAAAAAGCAAGTTCTTTCAATAAGTCTCGTTTTCAGTACTCAGGGGTTTTTTGAAATAAGACATGCTTTATGTGTTATGATGATTTAATTTTTGATGTTGGGGAATCAAACCTGGGTTTGGTGAATGCTAAACACTGTGCCAAGTGTGAGCCACTCCCAGCCTGTCTCATCTGATCTGATCTCATCAACACACTTCTCAAACTAAAAATAGTGGCAATAATCTTTGGTTTGTGCTACTTTACAAGATAATTTTTGTATTGGTAAATGTTTTCATTTCTTAGCTCAGTTTCTCCAACTCATTACAGGTTGTCATTTTATACCTAATGCCTCTTAAGTGCTGTATGTTGCTCAGAGTATTGCTTAGAGGATGGAGTCCAGGGCCAACACACACCCTCACACACACACACACACACACACACACACACACACACCCTCACACACACACACACACACACACACACACTCAGTAAAACACTTGCTGAAACTGGTACTTGTAGCAATTGCTTTCCACATAGAAAGACAGACATTAAATTAGTTTATAGGCTTTAGAAGAGTTAAGAATTTTTGAGATAATAAGTTTATTATTTGTATTAATGAAAGACTATGCTTTTCAGGCATCTACGAGACAAAGGAGAGGATGATAAGATGCCCCCACTCCGGAAGAAACAGCGTGGTTTGCTTTTAAGACTTCAGCAAGAAAAGGTGTGTTGGGAACAGCACCTGTGTGACAGTTTGTCCCAAGGGAAGCTTGTGAATGGTGCTTTACCTAATCACAGTTTGCTGTTATCACTGTTTATAAGATTCAGCTGATACTACTGCTTATTACTGTAGGACAATGATTATGAGGCATTTCATGCTAGTCTCACCTATTTCTCTTATTTTAAAACTGTCATATTGCTTACTAGACAGTCATATGTACCTCCATGTACTACAGAGAATAAAAAACTACAAAATACAAATTACAAAATTAAGCTATGTGTAGAAAAGTAGATGTGGGTTAATACTTAGCACTGTTTCCTTGAGTAGTAGTGTATGGCATGCATTACACATCGACCAGATTTATGGCTTAGTGAAGTTAGAAGGACTTTAACTTTGGGTTCTGGAGAGACAGCATAGTACATGATGATTAGGAACTCAGGTTCTGGGGTCTGATTGCCTGGAATAAGGTGATATGAGCGGTGTAATAGATTATTACTTAAATAGTGTCAAAAAACCGGTTTACCCAGGAATATATCATCACTGACGGTATTAATTATCATAGGAAATGCATTAGCTTTCTGTTGATATAATGATCACCTGAGGTGAAGAACAGGGCTTACTTTGGTTATATTTGAGAGGTTTCAGTACATGGTTGGTTTGCTCAGTTGCTTTCGGACCTGTAAGTTAGGTAGTGTAGGATCACAAAATCTTGAAGGATGGGAAGCTCTTGGTAGCTAGGAAGTAAAGAGAGAGAAAAGAAGAGACTAGTCATAACCCCAATTTAAGTTCCTCTCAAGAGTCTCCCACTGCTTAATCACTCACTGACCTTCTAATGTGTGGATCTTAGGAGACACTAATCCAATGATAGCAGAAGATTCACATCCTCTTCCCTCTTTGGATTCCCTGGAAAAGTCATTGAGTTATATGCTATTTGCTTCAGAAATTCAAGCACAAAGCAGTGCCCTAGCACAAACTGGGGACATCAGATTGAACTGATAAGTCATATTCTTTACTTTTATGCACGTACAGTTAAAGTACACTTTGGTTAACAAAGCCCTAATTAAGTAGTGAAAATGATAATCTTATGATTGTGACCCTTACATTTGTTTTTTGTTTTTGGTTTTTTTTTTTTTTTTTTTTTTGGTTTTTCGAGACAGGGTTTCTCTGTGTAGCCTTGGCTGTCCTGGCACTCACTTTGTAGACCAGGCTGGCCTCGAACTCAGAAATCCGCCTGCCTCTGCCTCCCAAGTGCTGGGATTAAAGGCGTGCGCCACCACGCCCGGTAACCCTTACATTTGTGTGTCTCATACTGTGCTTAACAAAAATGTAAAGCTCACACTTAGACCCTGCTTTGGCTAGCTGACTACAGTGATTAATGTATGGAAAAGTATTTGTGCAGTCATTTGAATTGGAAATCAAAAAAGCCAAGTGTTTTTGTCTTTTTAAATTTGTGTGTTCCATTAAATTCTTAAAATGAACATACCAAATGTCTTAGGGTTTTATTGCTGTGAATAGTCACCATGTCCACAGCAACTCTTATAATGGCAAACATTTAATTGGGGCTGGCTTACAGTTTCAGAGGCTTAGTCCATTATCATCATGGCAGGAAGCATGGCAGTGTCCAGGCAGACATGGTGCTGGAGGAGGAGCGGAGAGTTCTGAAGGCAGCCAGGAAGGGACCGCTCCCTGCAATGATTGGAGCTCAAGCACTAGAAGCCCTTATAGCCGACTCCTACAGTGACACACTTCCTCCAACAATACCACACCTATTCTAACAAGGACACACCTCCTAACAGCATCACTCCCTGTGGGCCAACCATTCAGACACACTAGTCTATGGGGGCCAAACCTATTCAAACCACTATAGAGTCAGACTTTGATAATTGTTGAGTCTGTCTTATTTTATTTTACATAATTTCAGTTCCACCCATTTTCCTTCAAATGCCTTAATCTCGTTATTTATAGTTGATAAATGTACATGGTATAAATGTACCACATTTTTTTTGTTCATTCATATGTGGGGAGACTTCTGGGCTGGTTCCATATTGTGGCTATTATTACATGTGCAACAGTAAACACAGCTGTGCAGAAATCTCTGCATTCTGATGACTTATAGTCCTGTTTAGCTGCTGGATTGTATTTCTGTCTGGATATGGTGAGATGGAATAACTGGGTCATTTAGTATTTCTATTTTAGGTTCTAAAAGAGACTCCATCCTGATCTCCACAGTGGTCAACCAGTTCACATTCCTACCCGTAGGGTGTAAAGAGACTCCATCCTGATCTCCACAGTGGTCCACCAGTTCACATTCCTACCCGTAGGGTGTAAAGAGACTCCATCCTGATCTCCACAGTGGTCAACCAGTTCACATTCCTACCCGTAGGATGTAAAGAGACTCCATCCTGATCTGCACAGTGGTCCACCAGTTCACATTCCTACCCGTAGGGTGTAAAGAGACTCCATCCTGATCTCCACAGTGGTCCACCAGTTCACATTCCTACCCGTAGGGTGTAAAGAGACTCCATCCTGATCTCCACAGTGGTCCACCAGTTCACATTCCTACCCGTAGGGTGTAAAGAGACTCCATCCTGACCTCCACAGTGGTCAACCAGTTCACATTCCTACCCGTAGGGTGTAAAGAGACTCCATCCTGATCTCCACAGTGGTCCACCAGTTCACATTCCTACCCGTAGGGTGTAAAGAGACTCCATCCTGACCTCCACAGTGGTCAACCAGTTCACATTCCTACCCGTAGGGTGTAAAGAGACTCCATCCTGATCTCCACAGTGGTCACCCAGTTCACATTCCTACCCGTAGGGTGTAAAGAGACTCCATCCTGATCTCCACAGTGGTCACCCAGTTCACATTCCTACCCGTAGGGTGTAAAGAGACTCCATCCTGATCTCCACAGTGGTCCACCAGTTCACATTCCTACCCGTAGGGTGTAATGGTCTCTCCCTCTCTGTGTCCTTATTAGCATTTCTTGACCTGTTTTCTTAATGATAGTCGTCTTTCAGTTTGCATTTCCTTATTGTAGACTGACAACACAGCCCCACTCCAAAATGCCACTTTTACTTGAAGGAATTATCAACAAGCAAACTATGCTTACTCCTGTCTTCAGCAGTTCAGAGCATTGCTACTCTTGAAGAGAACTTGGGTCATTTGAATAGTGAAAATATATTTTATGCCACACTAGAATGAATCCAGACCATTAAACTGTTAACTTTTCAGATAGCTAATAATTAAAAACAAAAAAAAAACCCAACAACTCTCAAACATGAATAAGGAAAATAACTGGGTTTTAGTGTCTTTATTAGCTTTTCTCATTAGTAAATTGAGTGGGCAGAAGATGGCTTAGAGGTTAAGAGAACTGGCTGCTCTTCCAGAGGTCCTGAGTTCAATTCCCAGCAACCTTAGGGTGGCTCACAACCATCTATAATGAGATTTGGTGTCCTCTTCTGGCATGCAGGCATACATGTAGGGAGAATGTTGTATACATAATAAATAAATAAATAAATAAATAAATAAATAAATAAATCTTAAAAACGAAAAACAAAACCCTGCATTATGGGCCATAGACTGTTATCATTGATTTGCTTTTCCTACTGTTAGGAACTTCTTAAAATAGTTCATAATATAAAACAGTTATAGAGTTAAAGCATTCTTTAGATAGTGAGAAATGTTAGGATTTAAGAATTTAACAGTGCAATAGTGGTTACACTAATTGGCTTGCTGATGTGCAGCTATTAAACAGGTAAATGTAAAGATACAGTAACATTATGGGAAAATGTGAAAGATATGAAAGGTTAAAAAGGACTATGAATTTGCCAGCATGTTTGACTATAGTTATTAAAGCTGAGAGATCATACTAAACTGTTTTAGAATGATGGAGTAATTTATAACATTTTCCCTCCACTAATTCGAAATGTTTTGGTGTTATCTTGAATTACATTGTATCTGTAATCTGTTGATGACTTCATTCTTTTCTTTATGCTACTTTGAATTTATCTCCTTCAAATCTCAGTCCCTTTTCCTAATTCTTTAAATGTTAGGCAGAAATCAAACGTCTTCAAGAAGCCAATAAGGCAGCCCGGAAAGAGAGGCAGCTGATCCTTAAGCAGCAGGAAGAGATCGAGAGGATCCGGCAGACCACCATAAAACTGCAGGAGAAGCTCAAGTCTGCAGGGGAGAAGAAATTGGTAACTTAAATGAAGTTTTTATTAATCTGCTTTCTGCCTGTGTTGCTTGTTAATCTTGGCTCACTTTGTCTTCTGAAGTGATAGGTATGTTTGTTCAGTGTGATGTAATAATGACTTGGATAAAGTCTTGTGTGCCTCGAAAACATCTTCTCGTGGTATGTGGTTATCTTGGAAGAAACACATGGTTCTTTCTTTAGCTTTAAAGTCTTTCTCTTTTGAATTAAAGTGGGGTTAATTTGGATTCTTGGATTTGCTGATCTGTCATTATGCCTCAAAATTAAAAGGAGAGGCTCTGTTCTCATTATATGGTATTCCTCTCAGCTATCCAGAGTAAAGGAGACATGTAGGCAAGAGCAAAACCTGCGTCTCTGCTAAGGTACAGTGGGGTGTCAGTACTAGGTTGGAATAGTCAGGATTTTATAACAATTTAAAATTTTTAAATCCCAATTTCCCATATTTTGATTTTTGAAACACTCTCAAAAATCAAAAGTTAAGCCCATGATAAATTTATTTTTCTTAGTTGCTTGAAAATAAGTAGCCAACAAATTAACACTGATATATTACTACTTAACTTCCAGTCCTTTCAGTTTCCTACTTATCAAAATGGTGCTCTTTACAGCAAATCAACTCCAGATTGCTAGTGGAAGTTTTTTTGTATCTTTTTGTTTTTCCTCCTTCAGTCTAGAATAGGTTCTTGACCTTGATATATGAGAATGCACAACAGTCATTTTGTAGAACATTCCCTAATGGGCTTTGTCTGGTGTTCCCTTGACATTAGATTCAGATTGTGTACCTGTGGTAGGAGTATCGTGTAAGTGATTTTGTATTTGTTGCCACCAACAGGTAGACCTTGATTTTGACTTTAATTGATCACTGTGCCTCGGTCACTTGATTAATATGTCCTAGACTTTACTGTGTTAATGAATTACTTTTCTGTTACTGTGACAAAACACTGCCATCAAAGAAACATATAAAAGAAAGCATTTAAATGGGTTGTCAGTTTCAGAAGGGTTTTGGCATCAAGTAGCGGGCATGTTGGTTGGAGCAGCTGAGAGTTTACATTTTGATCCACAAGCAAGAAGCAGAGAACACACTGGGAATGGCACAACTCTTGAAAACTCAAAAGCCTGCGCCCTATAGCACACCTCCTCGGAGGCAGCAAGGCCACATCTCTTAGTCCTTCCCAGTCAGTTTCACCACCTGGAAACTCAGTGTTCAAACGTGAGCCTACTGCGGCCATCCTCATTCAGGGCACCACAGTTGTTTATCTTCTCTCTCCCTGGCGTCCTTCCCCGTGGACTGTGGTGCTTGCTAGGATGTTCTCTGTGGAAAGGCGGTCCTAACTGCTCCCCATGTGTGTCTGTGCTCAGGCCGTGGTGCTGATCACTTATTGCACAGGAACTAACATGTCCTGGTTACTGGGATCCTCTGCTTGCGCCATGCTCTGGAATTAGATTCTTTTTACTCTGCTCAGCTCTCGTCCCCCCCCACCCTTCCCCTAGACACAGGTGGGGACATGCTTCTCTTTCTAGTGACTTTAGGTCTCATTTGTTCAGGAGCAGGAAGGAAAAGAGAACGGGTCTGCTTTGTAATTTCATGAAATTTAAACAGACAAGATGATCTGTACCTATCTTCTTGTAAAGTAATGAGTATAACTTAAATTTTATGGGAAAGGTATATTAAGCTATTAAAGTGTCACTGTTGTCTGTGGATTTTGTTGGGTTTGTTGTTTGTTTTTACTATTTTTTTTTTAATGATAAGATTGTTACGTAGCCCTGGCTGGCCTGCAGTTTGCTCTGTAGCCCAAGTTAGTCATGAGGCTGGCAGTCCTGCCTCAGCTTCCTCAGGGGTGAGATTGCAGTTGCCATCATACCTGGCTTCAGGTTTTGCTTCTTGCTTCTTAGAAGTAATGTGCTGGTTAACCCAGTAATTCACCACGTTTTTCCTGTAAATTTTGTAAAATCTGTGAACATACTGTTTTCCATAAAAAAGTTTTAAAAATTTATTTTCCTGCTATGTTTAAAGTTTATATCTTTTGATAATTTTTTGAATGTATACACATTTTATATACCCATAGTGCCTGTTATGTTTTTATTTTGAAGCAGTGCTCGGGATTAAACCTCGGGGCTCACACTTGCTAAGGAAGCACTACTCACTATGCTACACCCCATCCCCTTGTGTTCCTTTTAAGTGTTTTAACTTTTAAAAATCAAAGAGGACATTTGGGTGCTTGATTACACTGGCAGAAAATTTCCAAGTTCTTTGGATTTTCTTAGTTAAGAAAATAACTTATTATATATAATATAACATTTATTTTGCTCTCTCCCCGCCCCTTTCTGTAGTAAAACATGCATAACATAAAAATTTAGTCATTTTTTGAGGGAGAGTCTCACTGTGTATACCAGGCTAGCCTTGAATTCACTCTTGGTAGCTCAACCTGGTGTCAAATTCTTGATCCTTCTGAACCTACTTTCTAAGTGCTGGGATTATAGACATGCACCACCACATCTGGACCCACTTTCTAAGTGCTGGGATTATAGACATGCACCACCACATCTGGACCCACTTTCTAAGTGCTGGGACTATAGACATGCACCACCACATCTGGACCCACTTTCTAAGTGCTGGGACTATAGACATGCACCACCACATCTGGACCCACTTTCTAAGTGCTGGGACTATAGACATGCACCACCACATCTGGACCCACTTTCTAAGTGCTGGGACTATAGACATGCACCACCACATCTGGACCCACTTTCTAAGTGCTGGGACTATAGACATGCACCACCACATCTGGACCCACTTTCTAAGTGCTGGGACTATAGACATGCACCACCACATCTGGACCCACTTTCTAAGTGCTGGGATTATAGACATGCACCACCACATCTGGACCCACTTTCTAAGTGCTGGGACTATAGACATGCACCACCACATCTGGACCCACTTTCTAAGTGCTGGGATTATAGACATGCACCACCACATCTGGACCCACTTTCTAAGTGCTGGGACTATAGACATGCACCACCACATCTGGACCCACTTTCTAAGTGCTGGGATTATAGACATGCACCACCACATCTGGACCCACTTTCTAAGTGCTGGGATTATAGACATGCACCACCACATCTGGACCAACTTTCTAAGTGCTGGGACTATAGACATGCACCACCACATCTGGACCCACTTTCTAAGTGCTGGGACTATAGACATGCACCACCACATCTGGACCAACTTTCTAAGTGCTGGGACTATAGACATGCACCACCACATCTGGACCCACTTTCTAAGTGCTGGGATTATAGACATGCACCACCACATCTGGACCCACTTTCTAAGTGCTGGGACTATAGACATGCACCACCACATCTGGACCCACTTTCTAAGTGCTGGGACTATAGACATGCACCACCACATCTGAACCCACTTTCTAAGTGCTGGGATTATAGACATGCACCACCACATCTGGACCAACTTTCTAAGTGCTGGGACTATAGACATGCACCACCACATCTGGACCCACTTTCTAAGTGCTGGGACTATAGACATGCACCACCACATCTGGACCCACTTTCTAAGTGCTGGGACTATAGACATGCACCACCACATCTGGACCCACTTTCTAAGTGCTGGGATTATAGACATGCACCACCACATCTGGACCCACTTTCTAAGTGCTGGGACTATAGACATGCACCACCACATCTGGACCCACTTTCTAAGTGCTGGGACTATAGACATGCACCACCACATCTGGACCCACTTTCTAAGTGCTGGGATTATAGACATGCACCACCACATCTGGACCCACTTTCTAAGTGCTGGGACTATAGACATGCACCACCACATCTGGACCCACTTTCTAAGTGCTGGGACTATAGACATGCACCACCACATCTGGACCAACTTTCTAAGTGCTGGGACTATAGACATGCACCACCACATCTGGACCCACTTTCTAAGTGCTGGGACTATAGACATGCACCACCACATCTGGACCCACTTTCTAAGTGCTGGGACTATAGACATGCACCACCACATCTGGCAATCTTACATCCCAACTACTTTTAAGTATGTGATGGATTTCTGTTCTGTAATTAATCTCTTGACTTCAGTTATTACTACAAATATTTTAAGTTTAAACTCGTGTTGACTGTGTTTAAGATCTCCTTGAGATCTCGAGGTCAGTGGCATCTGCTTTGTGGTTTGCAGGGCTCTCTTGCTGATGATGACGAGGCAGAGGACAACAAGGCAGCTAGTCCTGGGCCACCCGGCTTGGAGACCCGCAGTCCTTCCCCGATATCTATTTCCAGCAGCGAGACCAGCAGCATCATGCAGAAGCTCAAGAGCATGAGAAGCCGCATGGATGAGAAGTAGGTGCTGCTCTGTGTCCTGTTAATCACACTGATGGGTGTCGTCAGGGTAGACAGAGAGAAAAAAATATGTTAGCAGAATTACTAGATTATCTAAACAGCCATTAACTACATTTTTCTCAATATAGTCAGGTTTTGTAGTTTGGAAAGCAAAACCAAAAACAAATTAGTAGTCAAATATATATTCATGATAATATTAAAAGAAAGGAAGAAAGGGTACATGCTATATCCTGATGTCTCATCATTATTTCAGTGACATATCTCAGACTTGGTCAGATAAGGACAATTTCAGCTTTGTGAGTGGGTATGAGTTCTTCATCTGAGCCCAGAGAGGCTGGGATGCTCTTGAGTTATGGACTGACTTGTCTTTGTTTGTTTGTTTGTTTGTTTGTTTGTTTGTTTGTTTGTTTAGAGACAGGATCTTGCTTTATAGCCCAGGCTGACCTAGAACTCACTACTTATAGCCCTGGTTGGCCTGGAACTTCTGGGAATTCTCCTCAGTCTCCAGAGTGCTAGGGTTACAGATGTGAGCCAGCATGCTGGTATTTTGTTATTTTTATATTCTAATATGTGTGTGTGTGTGTGTGTGTGTGTGTCTGTGTGCGTGTGTGCGTGTGTGAGGGAAGCACGTGCTTGCAGGCCACCTAAATTTTTTAAAGTAGGGTTCTCTACCTGAACTTTGAGTTCCCTGTTTGAACTAGATGAGATGGCCAGCGAGTTCCCAGGACTAGCCTATCTGTACCCCAACACTGGGTTACAGGAACATGCCACCATCACTGACATTTATGTCATGCTGAGAATACAAATCAGGTCTTCAGCTCATGCAGCACACACTTTACTGTGCTCTCCCCAGCACCTAAAAAAAATTATTTTAAGCATTTTTTCAACTTTATTTTGAGACATAGTCCATGTAGCTCTGGCTGGCCTTGAGCCTGCTATATAGAGCAGGCTGGCTTTAAACTCACAAGAAATTCATCTGCCTCTGCCTCCCATGTGCTAGGATTAAGGGTGTGCACCACCACAACTGGCCTGCTAAAACATATTTTTAAAAAGTGTGTGTGTGCTTTTGTTCATGTGCGTACAGATATGTATAGGACTCAGAAGACAATGGCCTTCCTTCTTGTTTGAGATGAGTCTCTTGATTACCACTGCATATGCAAGAGGAGGTGACCCAGAAGTTTTCTTGGTTCTCCTACCCACACTTCACATGTTGTTGTGGGCATGCTGGGCTTACCCATGTATGTGTAATCCACCTTTTACACGGATTATGGGCATTTAAACTCAGGTCTTCATGCTTGTATTGCAAGCATATTATCCATTGAGCAACCCAGCTCACCATTAAATGTTTTAAAGATTTTTAAAACACTTTGGTGTGTGGTAAGGTGTGTGAAGGTGGGGAACAGTAAGCCGTGGCATTTGTATGGCAGCCTGAGGACAGTCTGTAGGCATGCACGCTTTCCTTCCAACCCATCTGAGATAGTGCACTCAGGTCGTCAGGCTTGGCAGCAAGCACTGTTCCCTAATGAACCATCTCACAGCCCCTCCCTCCCTCCTTCCCTCCCTCCCTCTCCCTCTCTCTGAAGATCAAGGACAATTTATATTACAATTAAAAAACAACTTCCAGGACAGGAAACATGTAAATACCAACAGCTGCCTGGAGAATGGAGAGAAGGGGAAAACAAGGGACATGTGCTTGAAGCCGGCATGGAGGTCAGATACATGGCTGAGGAGCAGCCACATGGTAGTGAGGGGGCCTTAGAGAAAGCAAGGAAGCTGCAACTGCTAGAGAGACCCAAAGTATTAAGCGTGCTTAGAAAACAGATACAAAGAATAAAAGGAGACGGTACACTTTTCTTGATAATTCAGAGAAGGGGTCAGTCTTATGAAGCCGCCACACTCCAAGACAAGGATCTTGCTATACTGGTTAACTTGGTCTGAAGCTTACTACGTAGCACAGGCTAGCCTCTTGTTCTGACCCTGCTGCCTCACAAGTACTGAATGGGATAACAAATGTACCCCACCACACTCAGCTCTAAGGCTTCTCCTTTAAAGAAAACTCCTATTTGGATGTAGTTTGGTTGTACATAAGCTCTGAGCATATAAGGTATATATATATGTGATAGTTACTCATAAAATGTTAATTTAATTGAGAACAGCTGTAAAGTAGCTTCTTGCCTCTGTAAGTGTCTATCTACTATATAACTGTCTTGAAACACACTAAGTATGGGAAGGAAAACAGATTTTTGTTGAGTACCATTTTAAAGTTAATACTTCAAACTATAGGAAGAATTTCACTTGTGTAGTAAAACAATTCTAGTGAAGACCTGCTTCCCTGTTACAAGAAAGCCAGTTCATAATTTTGGACTGTTTAAACTATGGAAACATTTTTTAAAAAATATCCAGATTTGGGTGGCACATACATGTAATACCAATAGTAGTGCTGAAGCTACAAAGAAAAAAGTTCAAGCTGGTCTGGCTGTCTTACTGCTGTGAAGAGACACCATGACCACAGCAACTCTTAGAAAGGAAAATGTTTAATTGGGGCTGGCTTACAGTTTCAGAGGTTTAGTCCATTATCATCATGGTGGGAAGCATCCAGGCAGACATGGTGCTGGAGAAGGAGCTGGGAGTTGATCCAAAGGTAGCAGAAGGGGACTGTATGTCACACTGGGTGTGGCTTGAACATGAGAGACCTGAAAGCCTGCCTCCACAGTGACACACTTCCAACAAGGCCACACCTCCTAATAGTGCCACTCCCTATGGGCCAAGCATTTAAACATGAGTCTGTGGGGGCCATACCTATTCAAGGGAAGATGGATTTTCTGGCTTAAGTGTGAGGGCCTCTTAAAAGAATCATATTCACACGTATATAAATATAGTGTCAAAATAACTATATACATGATTTTAGTGGCGTTAACATGAATTGCTCAAAAGGTTCGAAGTTAGGTCGGAATAGTTATACTTAGTTTAGTTTTGTTTTAGAGAGAGGGTCTCACTGTGTGTGAGGTCTAGCTGTCCTTGAACTTGCTATGTAGAGCAGGCTGGCCTCAAACTCTGAGAGACCCCCCTGGCTGTGCCTTGGGAGAAGTGCTGACACTAAGGGCTGGGCCACCGAGGCCAGCTGATGCACTCTTACTTGAAGGGTTTTCCTTCAGTAAATGGCATGAGGTGGTTATTCATGAGTAACAGTAAGATGCTCATGTGCTGCTAGATAGAAACATAGGTCCAAAGTCAGGAAGTTCTCACGTAAGTCAGTCAGAAAGAGGTCAAATGTGTTTTTACTATAAACATGATTCATAACCTTGTTAGTGAGATTTTTCTTTCCAACTTTCATCAGGAATAAAGGACTTTTTTTCCTTTCTTTGTCCCCTTAATTTTCCCTGCTTAAGACAAAATTTTAAAATTAAAGGGAGTGAATGACCAGGTAGATGGCCCTTTAGGTAAGAGTGCTTGTTGTGTAAGCATGGGGACCTGAGTTCAGATCTCTAGAGACCACAGAAAAGGGCTGTCTGCATCCATGTAGCCCTAGTGCGGTGGGGAGTAGAGACAGGAGAATTGCTGGGGCTCGCTGCCTAATAGCCTAGTTCCAGAGTCAGTGAGAGACTGTCTTAGGGAAGTAGAGCAGAGAGTGACAGAGCTTGACACTGACACAGATAAAGGAAGTATGAAATGAATGTTCAGATATTACATATATGTGAATATCCCATAAACGAAAGGTTTCTTCAAACAAGGATTTCCTGAGTTGGGTATGGTTTTGCCTGCTTGTTATCTTAGCACTTGGGAGATGCTGCCAAAGGATCGAAGCTCCATAACCAGCCAGGACTACAAAAGGCACTGTCTCACAGGTAGGCAGACAGACAGTCCATAACTCAGTGGTAGAGTGTTGTACAGGCAAGGCTCTATGTTTGACCCATCACACTAAGGAGAATTTTTTAAACAATTTTTTATGCTTCCTTCCTAAATTGGTTACTTTTTTCATCACAGTGACAAAATACCTTTTAAAAACAACTGAAGGGAAGAGAGGTTTGTGTGGGGTCATGGTTTCAGCAATTTTAGTTCATCATCATAGGCAAGGCAGGTAACCTTGTCTGTGGTGGCAGGAACATGAGACAGAGGAAGCAGAGGTGATCCAGAGGCAGGTATAATCTTCAGAGGTTCTACCCATCTTCTTCCAGGCGGGCCTGCTTGCTAAAGTCTTTATAGCCTTCAAAGGAGTCTTGCAAGCCCAAGACTGGACATTGAAAGCAAGCCTGTGGACAGCTCACATTCAAATCATAGCAGTTCCTGTCCTGCGTTGTTCCAGGAATAATGGATCATAGGTTTTATTACCATCCTAGTTTTCATTGGTTGCTATGATAAATTCCATGGCCCAAAGCAACTTTTACAGGAAAGTGTTTATTTCACCTTACAGCTTATAGTCAGTTGTAAAGGAAAGCCAGCACAGGGCCTTCAAAGGAGGAACTGATGAAGCAGGGACCATGGAGCACTGCTGCTTCTCCATGCCTTTCTCACCTTGCTTTCTTATACAGCCCAGGAATACCTGCCTGGGGTGTCACTGCCCACCTCAGTCATCCATCAAGAAAATGTTCCCGGGACTTGGCCTGCCCATCTGATGGAGGCATCTTCTTAGTTGAGGTTCATTGCTTAGACTTTAGTTGTGTCACAATCACTCTTTTCCGGTTAGATCTTCCTTCAAATGCCTGAGAGTGGTGCAGGCCTTTTAGCCAGTCACTACAAGCTGCATGACTACATTATGTCTATGCACTGCTATGTGGTGTAGAGAGCAAAGACACCCAAGAGTAGTCATCCTTCCCAATACCATTAACATTTGGGGAAATTTTTAAAAACAGATTTTTGGGCTGGTGACATGGCTCAGCGGTTAAGAGCACCGACTGCTCTTCCAAAGGTCCTGAGTTCAAATCCCAGCAACCACATGGTGGCTCACAGGAGTGTCTGAAGACAGCTACAGTGTACACACATATAATATAAATAAATAAATAATAAAAAAACAGATTTTTATGTGTGTGAATGTTTTACCTGTATGTGTGTATATACACCATATACTTGACTGGTGCTGTTTGAGCCCAGAAGAGGGCACCAGATAGCCTGCAGTTGGAATTATAGGTAGTCCCAAGCTGCTGTGTGGATTTAGAGAACCAAACGTGGTCCTCTGCAAGAGCAGCAAGTGCTCTTCTTAACCACTAAGCGTCTCTCTAGTCCCTTGGGAGAAAACTTATTCATTGTTTACTGTCAACTTTCTGAATTGATTTTTATGACATTTTCTGCAGTGATGACACTACTTTGGGCCTTAAATGTTTCACTGATAGTAATGCCCTTGGTAAGATTTATATTTCTAATAGATGACTTTTGCTGACCTTTAAAAAAACCAAACCTCTTTATATAACCCACTCTAGCCTTAAACCCCAAGTACTTGTGTTTCTGTCCTTCCCATAAGGTTACCTGTTTAGCATCCCAAAGGATTCCTGGCTCTAAGCAGGGGTTGGGGGTGGTGGGTAGGGAGGTGTGGTGGTGGTGATGGTGGTACTTAGCCCTTTGATCTTAAGGTTTTTGTCAGGTTTTAAGGGGCACTTTTAGTTATATAGTATATACATATTAAATAAGGAAATGTGTTTCTGCAAAGATGTTTCAAATGTATAATTTCTTATACTCTTTTAAAACTATTAATTTTATAATAGCTATTTCTCTTGTTTTTTATTTTTAACAGAGATTTTTAATATGTTTGCTCTTTAATAAATGACAAACAAATGTCAGTTCTTGTTCTGATAGAGGAAAATTGTTTTCTGTAAAAGGCTAGACAAAAAAAGGTTAGCTATACATTTTTTAAAAGTTGTTTTATGTGTTGCAATACTCTTTTACTTTCTGTGTAGGTCATGCATGCGTTTAGCAGTCTTACACTTAAAAGGGTGGGTGATATTTGAATGCTATAAATCAATTTTTAAACCTTCAAATGCATTTTGTTTTATATGATATTTTGATAATTAGCATCAAAATAAGTTTATTGTACATTCATAAAGAATGACAAGGGACATTGCAGTGTCTTTCTGAATGTGCAGGAATGCATTTACTTAAAGTTGAGTGCAGAAAATCAAGGCGATCCAGATAGTAATGACTGTGAATGTGTAAAAATCAACAGAGTGATGGGCAGACACTGCCTATGTGTAAATAAACAGAGGGATGGACAGACATACTGCCTATGTGTAAATCAACAGAGGGATGGCAGACATACTGCCTATGTGTAAATCAACAGAGGGATGGCAGACATATTTTCTAAGACATGTATAAAAAAGATGTCCCTCCCTTCAAAACTCCACGGCTGGATTCACCCCTAGATTCTCTCCCTTCTGGGATATACTGATACTGACCCTTGCCCTTCCAAGGCAATAATGAAATGTGGCCTTAGCTGCAAGTCACCGTTGTTTGCATGTGAACAGGAGCATGCTCTGTCAAAGAGGGTTAGCCTTTCCGACTCTCACTGGACTTATTATCATTTTATCTAGTATGACATCTGTTTACTACTACAAATGAAGACGATTTTCCTCTGCCTTTAAAACTTTAATATATGGAATTTTCTTATCTTTAGCCTTACAATTGAACTGTTCATAACATTCTTCACTGACAGTATTTATTAAGATCAGCTCATTTTATTCCTAATTGTACATCCTGATATTTCAAAAAATGGGTATTGATTTTTTTGTAATTATTATTATATAAGTGGCCCGATGTTAGTCTTAAAAAGCAAGATATCTCCATACTTCCTGTTAAAAGTTTATGTTGTCAAAGTTAATTATTCTGTAAATTGGTTTACTGAATTATATTTTTATTTTCAAGCTAGATCATGATGGTAATGTTAAATAAGACAAATGCAGTAATTTAGTTTAAAATACATAAGGTACAGCAACAAAAATCAGTTGCTCAAAGTTCCATGTGTGGGTAGAGTTACTGACACACTGGGTCATGACCATAGTGTTTACTCAGTGTTAAAGTTTCTTGAAGACGTATTTAGCCGCACACTGTCTTTCCCATTATATTCTCATAATCAAGGAAATTTACCTGAAAATGTAGATGATGGCCATGCAGTGTTTGAGAAGACACATTAATTCAGAATCCATCGATGAGATCCATAACAGTCTCTCATGTATTTGTGTGTGCCACACATAAGGGGTCCCTTCCTAAGTAATGTGGGATGGTCAGGATGCAGATTAAAAGGTCTCCATTCAACTCCTTTGCTTTCCCCTTTCCTTCTTCCTGCCTCTTGATCTCTTGGTTTTAAAATCTTCCTCCTTATTTTGTAGACACTGCTCTCCTGTTCACTACTTCTTCTCTGTCTTTACGTCTCACCACTGGGCCTCTCTCAGTGTCTGTTTCCCCAACCTTCATCCCAAATTCCAGCTGTATATCTACAACCAGTTGGTCAGGTAACTTTGCACCTTTCTCAGTGCACTCTTCGATAGAGCATGCTCTGTTCTGTTCGTTTGTTGTGTTTGCTTTTTTCTTTTTCTTTTTAGTTTTGTTTGTTTAACAGCAGCCCAGAGGCCTCTTGTCACATGTCATATGGACTTTACCCTAGTGTCTCTACACTAAATGACATGATAAATGTTTAAGAATGAAGCATCAGTTCCTCTTGGCCTTTTATTGCTTGTTGGATGTGCAAGATCTTTTTCCTGGTTAGCCGTCACTACAGACCTAACAGCAGTAATAACAGCTGCTCATCTTGTATTTGTCACAGCATCTGTATGTGGACAGTTAATTAGTGCCTCACAACTAACCAAAATGTTTTTTCCTAAATCAATAATTTCTCCCAACCCTTTAGGCCCAAGATAAGATTTGATTTTAGAAATCAGGTTAAATTGAGAGAATCAAGGCTTGGGGCATCAAATGGTGCTCAGCGTTCATACACAAAAAGATGCATCAGCTGACATTGCATTGCTTAGGTAAAAGCAAAACCTGAATTTGAAAATAGAAATAAAAAGGGGATATATATCATTTTTGTTTGTTTGCTTGTGTATTTGGGCTCCTTGGGGTTTGTTTTTATAGTTGCTTTTGGTTTGTATTGTTTTAAGTTTTGTGTGTTTTCTGGTCTGAGCTTTTAAAATAAATTTCTTACATACTCTCTTATGAAAAAGAGACACCTATAAGAAAAGGAGTATGTAAGTGACTGAACGACAGCGCCACGCAAGTTTGTTTACATACGCATTAGATTTTCTTGTCTGAATTTACCACTCGCTTTCCTTCACTGCCCTGACAACCTGTTACAAGAAAACACTAATTTTCTCATATTAAAAAAAAATAAGTTGGCTCATTTTTCATCTGTCATTCTAAGCTCAGGGAGAGAATGGTCTGAGTGGCTGCTTTTGCACAGCTTGTTGGTAAGGCATGACTGACAGCTTTCAAAGTTACCTCTGCCTGGAGGTGGGCTTTCTAACTGTCCTCCCGGTGTGACTCTAGGTTCCTGACGAAGCGAGAACAGAAGCTCATGCAGCGCCGCCAGCACGCAGAGGAGCTCCTGGAGTGGAAGCGGCGTCTGGATGCAGAAGAAGCGGAAATCCAGCAAATGGAAAAACAAGCTTTGGCTGCCTGGGACAAAGAACTAGTAAAACCCAGAACTCCTAAGAAAGATCTGGAAAGCCAGAGAACAGAGCAGAAAGGTAACGAATACAAACTAAGCCAACATGTTTTACTTACTTGTTTTTGGATGGGAATGGTTAAAAGTGAAGAAGGCAGTGCAGCTACACTTGATGCACAACTTTTAAGAAGCTAAGTAACTTCTTGCCAATGTAAATGTGAAGGTTTTTTTTTTTTTTTAAATTCAACTTGTCAAAGCTTAATAGATGTTCATACAAGGAAAACTCAGGTATTCTTTATTTTCCACAGAATGCAAAAAAGAGATACATTTTCATCTCGCTTTATGATATTAGTATATAACTTCAATGCTAAATCCATAAAAGAATAACACGAGAAAAGAAAAAGCTGTTCTTTTCTATCCTGAATACTATACATACAAATCTAAAGAGGAAAAATTATAGTCACTTGAATGGATTCATAAAAAGACTTAGGATCACATAGGTAAACCTCAGATCAAAGTACACATGGAAAGGAACTTTCTTTAACCAAGAACACAGAACAAGAAAGCCCAGACTTAAAGTAGATATAATGCTTAGTCATAAATCAGAGCATTTTCCCCTTAAAAGTGTTTATTAAGCATTATGTGAAGGTTGTAGATAGTTCAGTAAGGCTTGAAAAACTATTAAAAGCTGTGAGTAGGAAGTGGAAGACACAAAATCCTCTTTTTTTTTTTTTTGGTTTTTTTTTTTTTTTTTGGTTTTTTGAGACAGGGTTTCTCTGTATAGCCGAGGCTGTCCTGGAACTCACTCCGTAGACCAGGCTGACCTTAAACTCAGAAATCTGCCTGCCTCTGCCTTCCAAGTGCTATGACTAAAGGCGTGAGCCACCACTGCCCGGCAAGACACAAAATTCTTATTACTTACAGTTAGTAGAGGTATACACATAGAAAACCCAGAATTGGGTGGTAGAGAGATGGTGCGTTAGGTAAGAGTGCTTGTTTTACAAGCAAGCATAGAACCTTTAAGTACCTATGTGAAACGGTAGGCAAGTATCCATGTCTGCTTGTAACCCCAGAAATGTCAGGCAGAGACTGCCAGCTCTGTCAGTGAGAGACCGTCTCAAAGGAATAAGGTAGAGAATGACAGAGCAGGACACCTGACCTTTCCTGACTTCCACACGTATCCGTAGGAACATATAATTGCACATACATGTAGACATATACCCCTTGTCGCATACAGGAAAACCCTGGATTTGCACTTTGTTAGAATAACGAGTCAGTTTAGCAAGATCACTAGTTAGAAATTCCAAACATTGAAACCCAGTTGTTTGGGGCTGGAGATGTAATTCAGATGCTGGAATGTTTGTCTCGAGTGCATAAAGCCCCGCTTTCCTCCCCCAGCACCTGGATCTGATGGCACAGGACTGCTTCCAAAGTGGAGGCAGGAGGATTAGAAGTTGAGGTCAGTCTCAGCCTCAAAGTAAATTTGAAGCCAGCTTGGGCTGTCAGAAGCCCTGACTCAAAACAACCAAATACATCATCATGCTTCTGCACATAGCCCTTGTCATATTAACTGAGTCACTTTAGAAGGGGCAGGGTGGGGCAGTGCTGGAGAAATGGCTCAGTGGCTAAGGGTGCCTCCCACCCTTCACAGGACTCCATGTCAGGGGTCTCACAACTGCCTGTAATCCAGCTTCAGGGCACCCGGTGCTCTCTTCTTGCTTCCTTATGCATCCACATAGACATGACACACATGCACACAAAAATAAATCTTTTTAAAGAAATATTTGAAAGTAGGAAAGAAATAAAGGATCCAGAAGAGTAGGAAGGGGACAGAGAGGATAATAGGTGAGCCTGATACATTATATACACACGTATAGAGATATAAGACTCCATTGTGTATAATATACTTAGTAAGTTTTAATGTAAAAAAAGCCCTCAACTATATGTCTTAGACAAACAAAAATTGGCTTTTAAAAGTACCATTTTTAAAAAGATGCAAGTAGAATTAGGCATGGTAGCACACACTTCTAACTCCAGTACTTAGGAAATTGAGGTAGGAAAATGTGACTTTGAAGCCAGCTTAAACTACATAGTCTGAGATCACTCATAGGGAGAACCTGTTTCAAAATAAATTAAAATATAAATAAATAAATAAATAAATAAATAAATAAATAAATAAATAGATAGATGGATGGGCAGACAGATCAATGAATATAAATAAGCAAATATAAACAAAAATATGAAGTACTTTGATACAAGGTTAATAATACAAGATCTTTGTTAGGGAAAATTTAGAGCTTTGTTAGATGTTAAACAGCAAAACAATTTCATATTACAAATGAACCCAGTATCATAGGATATTTATTTTTCTTGAACTCATCTCTAGAGCCAAGGCCATTTAAACCAGAGGCCTACCAAGGTTTCTGAAAAGGGTTTTGTTGACCTCTGTTAATTTTTTGAACAAAAGGTCAAAAGAGCAAGACCTTGATTAATAAGAACCATAAGGGGTGGACCCTACTTCACCATATACCAAGCCTTCTAATTTAAACAGTGTAATAGTGTCTTAGTCAGAGTTTCTATTCCTGCATAAACATCATGACCAAGAAGCAAGCTGGGGAGGAAAGGGTTTATTCAGCTTACACTTCCACACTGCTGTTCATCACCAAAGGAAGTCAGGACTGGAACTCAAGCAGGTCAGAAAGCAGAAGCTGATGCAGAGGCCATGGAGGGACATTCCTTACTGGCTTGCTTCCCCTGGCTTGCTCAGCCTGCTCTCTTATAGAACCAAGACTACCAGCCCAGAGATGGTACCACCCACAAGGGGACCTCCCCCCTTGATCACTAATTGAGAAAATGCCTTACAGTTTTATCTCATGGAGGAATTTCCTCAACTGAAGCTGCTTTCTCTGTGATAACTCCAGCTGTGTCAAGTTGACACAAAACTAGCCAGTACAGATGGTTACATAGAGATGGAAAGAGACCATGAACAGACAAAGAACCCAAGAAAGACCCATCCGTTTATGAAAGGTTGATATGACACCAGCAACTTTCAGACTTACAGAGAAAAAAAGGGACTCTCCATCCAAAGATGTGTGGGAGGAGACAATGAAGTGTTGAGTCTACACCGGACAGCATGAAAGATCTGTACCAGCCAAATGGGGTACCTTTAATCACAGCACTTGCAAGGCAGAGGCAAGAGGATTTCTGAGAGTTCAAGGCCAACCTGGTCTGCATTTTTGTGTTCCAGGACAGCCAGGACTACATAAAGGGACCCTGTATAAAAGAGAGGTGGGGGAGGGGGAGAGGAGAGGGCGAGGAGAGGAGAGAAGAGAGGAAGGAAAGGGAAAAGGGAAGGGAAAAAGGGAAGGGAAGGGAAGGGAAGGGAAGGGAAGGGAAGGGAAGGGAAGGGAAGGGAAGGGAAGGGAAGGGAAGGGAAGGGAAAGGGGAAGGAAGGGGAAGGAAAGGAAAAAATGTGTTCAAGGTATCATTTTACCTAACTGATAGAAGCATGGCTAGTTGTTTGTTTGTTTGTTTGTTTGTTACTTAGTATTTCTATTATAAACAGTGTCATAGGTATCTTTAGCATAGTTAGGTAGAGTGTGTATATAGATGCATACATCGTGTGTGTACTTATAAATACAGCAGGTTTCAGACTCTTTGCTTAACCAAAATGTTTATCTTTGATGTTATCTGTTCTGTTCTGAACACTGCTGGTTGCAGCCCATTGCTCATGCCTATGAGTTAGCACTCACAGGTGGGAAGTGTCCCGGCAGAGCAGGTCTCAGATGGTTTTGGCTCAGGACCTCTTTATACTTGTCGAAATTGTTGAGAACCACAAAGCACTTTTGTTCATGTGTCTGCAGATGTGCTTATACATATCTATATTTACCACATTAGGAATTATAACTGGAAAAAAAGGTTTAAGCATTAACAATTTTGGGGATTGGGGGTTTAACTCAGTGTTAGAGCAAGGTTCAGTTGTGTTTTGTTTTTTGAGCCACGGTTTCTCTGTATAGCTTTGGCTGTCCTGGTGTAGACCAGGCTGGCCTCCAACTCACAGGGATCCTCCTGCTCTGCCTTCTAACTGCTGTGATTAAAAGTGTGTGTCACCAACAGCTAGCTTAGATTCAGTTCTTAGTTTTAGAAACCAAAGAGAGAGAGAGAAAGATGGGGGAGGGGGCAGACTTTTACAAAAAGACACCCACCCACCCCCCAACCAAGGAAACTAAATATTAACTTACTTTTAAAAGAAGTAACAAATGGGGAGGGAAACAGCTGGTAGAGTGTTTACCCAGCAGTCATACAGGAAAATCTGGGCCAGTTGTCAGCACCACAGACCCAGTCATGGAAGGTGGAGGCAGGAGGATCAGAGATTCAAGGTCATCTGGATTACATATTGAGTTTGAGGCCAGCCTAGGCTACATGAGACCCTTTCTTAAAGATAAAATTGGAAAAAAAAATAAACATTGCCCTAATAACTTAAAAAATGTAAAATAGACTTTCCCCCAAAAGAGAATTGTTTAACAGTTTAGCAAGTAATTTCAATGTCTGACTGAGTAAAATGAATTGTATTCTTATATCTGTTTCTATATTCAATTTGTGACAGTGTTTTTGGGTACACATACACATGGATATGTAAAAGATACACTTCAACTAGCTGTATATCATAATAAGACTATTGGAAATAGAAAACAAACCTCCATTTCTATTAGTGGTGTATTTATATATTCCAGTAATCAGCATGTGTATTTGCATATTTTACCATGCTCAATTAAATACAAAAAAAAAAATGTAGCTGTGCAAATGAACATATAAGTAAATCACAGGTGGCCACAAGTGGTTTGGCCATTCCTTTTCTAGACCATTTCAAAACATGTGAAGTTAAATAATCTAGCAACAAATGATGTATAAAGAAAGCCAAAAGTTTTCTTGTGGTCTCTCCCCAGCTTCAGCTGGAAGGTAAATTAAAAATAGCTTCCCTCGTTAAAGCTGTTCATTAGGAACTGTTGGACATGAGTGTGCAGCATGTGACTAGGTCAGTGGAGGAAAGCTTTCTCAGAGCTGCCCTTTAGCTCATCAAGAGTAGCCAGCTTTTGAGTTTGGACTACTTAATAAGGTAAAGATGATATAAGCAACAGGGTCAGGAAAAAAATAACAGAAGCCAAAAGCAGTCAGCATGAGTTCATTGCAGCAGCGAAAGCTCACTCTAAGCACAGCGGAGTCACATATTTAAATGTCCATGGCTGACAGACCTTTGGAAACAGCCAAGCAGAACCCTAAGGAAATCACTAACAACTTGACTGTGGCCACCAACAGTTACCTTCACAATGGAGTCTGCAGGGAGCCTTTTTCTTGCAGCTACTCACTTCCAAAAGGAAGTCTTCTGCAGAAGTCCAGTGGGGCACAGTGACATCCAGGGAGGTGGGCTTTCAGCTCATGGGATCTAACTGGGTGACAAGCACGGTACTGTTTAGGTAAGAACTTTATTATCTAGTAATAGGGAGCTTAAAACGTTAAAAGTAGGAACATGACAAGCAGGAGTTCAAGAAATTTACCTTCCTTTCATAGAGTACTGTTCAATAAACAAATGTTCTTGAACTTTTCTGAAACCTTCATTTTTAGAATAATGTACCAAAACAGTAAGTTTTTTCTCAACAAATCAAAGGGTTTTTTTTTTTTCAAAGTTGAAATGGGAAATTAAGCAATAATGATTTTAAAATTTAAGGTTACTATCATCTTGTGTATATGTGTGTATGGTGTTTTAGGACATGTGAGGTTATTACCATTGTGTATGTGTATGGTGTGTTAGTACGTGTGAATGCAGCTCTAGCGTACCATAATGCAGGTGTGGCGGCCAGAGGACAACTTTGGGGAGTTGTTTTCCTTTCTTCTGTATATTCTGAGGATCAAACTCAGGTTATCAGACTGGAGTGACAAGCACTTTTACCCTCTGAGCCATCTCTCTGGCTATAGTGACAATGACTCTTAAGTTCTCTAAAGGGAGACATTGTTACAGAATAGATTAAAGAAGTAGTTCACTGTTTGCTATGCTCTTGTCATTGTGCAGTGATGTACTCCAATAGTCGCACAATGCCACGAAGTCCCTTACAGGAACTTGCGTGCTATGTAATTGTGACAGCTCAGGTTCCAACAGTGGCAAGTTTATTTGGATTTTGTTAAGCTTAATTTCCCATGAATTTCTTAATTGCCCAAGAGGACTTTATGACGTGACACTGTTTTGTATGCACGTGTGTTATCTAGTTGGGCAACCTCTTGAGGTTTAACTAGTACTATTGAGGAACTGAATGTGTATGCATGTGCGTGCCTGCCTGTCTGTGTGCCTGCGTGCATGTGTGTACACAGTAGTGTGTGTGTGTGTGTGTGTGTGCCTTGCACATGCATGTGGCAGGCAGTCTCACTCAAACATTCTGTAGTGTACCTCACTGCATGAATATGGCACATTTGGGCTTCTCTCAGCATGGAAAAAGTTGGCTGTATATGCTAAGACTTCTCTGGAATATAGCCTAGCAGCAGCAGTTTTCGGTCATAAAATATTTGTTTCATCTTTTCAAAAAGCACTAAAATACTTTCCAAAGTGACTGAAGCAGTTTCCAATTTGTGAGTTATAACTGCTGTACAGCCTCATATTTAGTCAGCCATCATCACTGGCTATACATGATGAACATCATGTTCTCTGATGGTGTCCGCCAAAATTGCTAATGAACAGACTTTATTAGAAAATGTTAAATAATGTGGTTTTACACTGAAAACAAGTCTAAATGTAACAAGTTTACTTCTTCATTGACAAAGATTGGACAGTTTTTGTTTCACCCTGTGTTTCTAGGAATCGCAAGTGAAGAGGGGTCACCGATGCCTTCGTACTCTCCACGGAACAGTGAAAGTTGTGTTCCAGAAGAGCTCGGCAGTCCTGACTTATGTGCTCCTTCTGAGTCTAGGGTACAGGCACAGTCTGGGAGTCCAGATCATAGTATACTTACTGAGGAAATGGTTTTCTCACAGGAACTGGAATCTACCTCTCCTAGTAAACATGTGAGTTAATGACTATTTATATCTTAAAACTTCTTTAGAAAAAAAACCAATGTGTTAAGAAGGTATTCCTAATAGTTATATTATTCCTGTTAAGGGCAGCAGTGACACCCATGCTCATTACATGCAGGATTTAACATTTGGAGAGAAATAAAGCTTTTAAAAGGCTTATATTTAGAAGTATATGAATTTAACTTTAGTAGCAGTCAAAATTATACTCTGTCAAGTATAATAATATTAAAGAGATAGTACCTTAATTAGAGTTACTAATGCTGTAATGAACACCATGACCAAAAGAAAGTTGGGAGGAAAGGGTTTATTTGGCTTACATTTCCAAATCACTGTTCACCATCTAAGGAAGGCAGAGCAGGAACTCACACAGGGCAGGAACCTGGAGGCCGGAGCTGATGCAGAGGCCATGGAGGGTGCTGCTTACTGGCTTGATCCACCTGCTTTCTTTCTGAGCTCAGGGTGGCACCAGTGAGCTGGGGCCTTCCCCATGAGCACTAATTAAGAAAATGCCCTACAAACTTCATACAGCACTGTCTTATGGAGGCCTTTTCTCAGTTGAGGTTCCCTCCTCTCGGATGATTCTAGGTTGTGTCAAGTGGACATAAAAACCATTTAACATGGGAAGGGACTTTTAAAGTCTGTAAGAGGAGCAGTAAGCCGGCTCAGTGGGTGGGTGAAAGGGTGTTAACCTCAGCTTGACAAGACGGCCTGGCTTTGATTCTCAGGATAGAGACAGCAAACTCTCATACTCCCACAAGTTTTCCTCTGACTAGCATGTGGTGTGTGTGTGTGCGCGTGCGCGCACATGCTTGTGCACGAATATACATAAACACACACAGACACACAGAGTAATGAAGATTATTTGTGCGAACATGACAAGTTATTTTGCAAAACTGCTTTGTCTTAGAAAGCATAAACTCTTTAAAACATACAAAGTGTCTTTGCTATGATTGAGTTAGTAATTGCTAGTTCATAATCAGGATAAGAGTGATGTTATATTGCTTTAAAATATCTGAAATGAATTGTTTTCAATTATTACACTGGGCATTATTAGAATAATAATATTCTTCTGTATTTCATAGAAAGATAAAAACTCAAAACTTGCCTGTTTTTAAAACTGATTTCTACAAGATTAAGACATCAGCATAGCAATATGAAACACTAACAAATGTAACAATAAAGCTTTTTACTGAAGAAAGTTACATATGTGCTAGTGTGCATGTTTCTGCATGTAAAAGTCAGAAGACACTGGTAGGAGTCAGTGCTCCCCTAAACCACATGGGCTCCGGCAGTTGAGCTCAAGCTGTAGGACGGCAACAAGTGCTTGACTCTGCTTAGCCATGTGACAGGCCCTATTAAAACCTCCTTAATTTAAAAAATATGGATAGAAACATCTATGGCTAGAATTTTGTTTTAAAATTGTTATTTTATGTATATGGGTGTCTGGCTAGCATGTGTGTCTCTGCACCATTTGTGTGCCTGGTACCCAAGGAAACCATAAGAGGACATTGGCTCCTGAAACTGGAGTTACAAATGGTAATGAGCCACCATGTGGGTACTAGGATTTGAATCTAGGTTCTCTGCAAGAGCATCACTAGTCTTCAGAATGAGAACCTGGCTTAAATTATATATAATACGGAATATATAGACTATATATAAACTTAATATAATTATAATGAATTATAATTAAAATATAATGAACCCAGTATTCTTATGCTAATCAAGAAATTGCATTAAAGAAGAAAAAGAAAAGGGTTTCATTTTTTATTCACTTAATATCCTGATTGCTGCCCCTACTCCTAGTCACACCTCCCACAATCCCTCTCACACTCCCCTTCTCCTCTGAGAGGATGGAGTCCCCCCTGGGTCTCACCCAGTTCTGGAACATTAAGTCTCTGCAGAGCTAGGCACATCCTCTTCCACTGAGGCCAAACAAGGCAGCCCAGCTAGAAGAACATAAACCCATAGCCAGGCAACAGCTTTTAGGATAGCCTTCTGCACTAGTTGTTGGGGATCCACATGAAGACCAAGCTGCACATCTGCTAAATATGTGTGGGGAGGCCTAGGTCCAGCCCGTGTATGTTCTTTGTTTGCTGGTTGGACTCTTAGAGCTCCAAGGGTCTAAGTCAGTTGACTCTATTGGTCTTCCTGTGGAGTTCCTATCCCCTTCTGGGCCCTCAATCCTTCCCCAGCTCTTCATAAAAGTCCCCAGCCTTCATCCATTGTTTGGCTGTGAGTCTCTGCATCTGTCTGATTCAGCTGCTAGGTGGAGCCTCTCTGAAGACAGCCATACTAGACTCCTGCGTGCAAGTATAACAGAGTAACATTAGTAGTGTCAGGGATTGGTGTTTGCTCATGGGGTGGGTCTCTAGTTGGGCTGCTTATTGGTTGGTCATTCACTCAGTCTCTGCTCCATTTCTTGTAGACAGGATAGATTTTTGGGTTGAAAGTTTTGTGGGTGAGTTGGTGTCCCTAATTGCTCCATTGGGTTTCCTGCCTGGCTACAGGAGGTGGCCTCTTTAGGTTCCATATCCCCAATGCTATGAGTTTCAGCTAGGGTCACCCCCATTGATTCTTAGGTGCCTCCCCTATCCCAGGTCTCTGTCTCATCCTCTAGATGACTCCCACCCCTGCCAGGTGGAGATTTCCATTCATTCTCATGGCCATTTGGCCATCCCTCATATCTTTCCCCACACCTGATCCTGACCCCCCACCTCAATCCCCTCTCCCATCCAGTTCCCTTCCTCAATCTTCATCCTACAAGTATTATATTCCCTCCTCATTTGGGCCTTCCTTCTTGTTTACCTTCTCTGGGTCTGTGGAGTGTAGCATGGGTATCCTGTATCTTATGGATAATACCCACTTATAAGTGAGTATATACCATGTGTGTCCTTTTGGGTCTGGGTTACCTCACTCAGGATGATATTCTCAAGTTCTATCCATTTGCCCGCAAAATTCATGATGTCTTTGTTTTAATAGCTGAATAATATTCCTTTAGGTAGATGTACCACATTTTCTTTATCCATTCTTCAGTTGAGGGACATCTAGGTTGTTTCTAATAATGTTTTTTAAACTTCTTTTTTTTACCTTTTGTAAATTTATAAAATAGTGCTAAAATTTAATGTATTCAATTATTATATAAATTATTAAATTTAATGTTTATTTGATATGAAAATGTTATACTTTAAAAAAGAGCACTTGCTGATCTTGCAGAGAACCAGGTTCAGTTCCCAGCACCCACATGGCAGTAACTGTAGTTGCAGGGGATTCCACAGTCTTTGCTGCCTCCATAGGCACTAGCTGTGCTCATAGTGCACCGCCATACAGGGAATAAATAAATACATTTTAAATTGTTATCTTTACTTAGTTGTATCTCAGATTTAAATATAAGTTCAGTTGTATGACAAAATAATTCCTGTTTGTCTTTCTGTTTGAACAGTCACCTCCCAAAAGTTGCTTATCTATGTCAAAGCAAGAATCTAGCAAAGCAAGTCACAGGACTGAAGGACACTGTCATCTGCCTGTCAAGTCTCACCAACCCTGTTACAGTTGGTCAGATGAGTCACTGTCTATGACACAGTCAGGTAAGGCTACAGTGAGTTTCTTCTTTTGTTTTTGAATTCTCTTAAGCTTTGTCTGACCACATGCTAGCACTCGGTTATCCTCTGTTGCTTTGTATGGCCAAGATTAATTCATATAGCACAGTGGTTATCATTGATAATTATATCCTTGATTCCACAAATTGTAACTAATTTTATCCTCTTGTGTTAGTAGACATTTATTTCTCCAAACATTTCTTTCCATCTGTCCATGTCCGACAGTGATTGTGTGTTTCTACAGTATTCTGGACTTCAGTGTGCCATATGTGCACAGCACAGCTGGTAGATCAGCTGGCTCACCAGGTCTGGATTGAACTCCTGGTGGCAGGTTCTGTTTTCTTAACATTTGTAACACCAATGCCCCATAGGTACTGTTGATTGCTGCATGTGTGGGTGTTTATTAATTTTTTTCAATGAGTTATTAGTAACCATGAGGTAAGAAGGTTGTGGGACAGGATAGCACAAATCTCAAAGGAGCCATGCAGAGAAACAGAAGCCTATGGATGGCAATAGGAGCATTCTGGGTTTTTAGACCTCTCCTTGATCATGTCTCAGTTGGAAGTTGATTTGAAAGACTGAGTAGCTTCTACCTTGCAAGGCGTCAGGGGTTTGTTGGTCTTGAGAAGCATAGCTAAAGGGAAAGGGTTGTGATTATTAGAATTATGAGGAAATGAATGCAATATCGAGTATTGCCATTTGAGCTCATTCTTTTTTTTTTTTTTTTTTTTCCCCCCTTGGACAGGGTTTCTCTGTGTAGCCTTGGCTGTCCTGGAACTCACTTTGTAGACCAGGCTGGCCTCAAACTCAGAAATCCGCCTGCCTCTGCCTCCAGAGTGCTGGGATTAAAGGCGTGTGCCACCATGCCCGGCTGAGCTCATTCTTAATTTCAAAGACATTAGTGTTTTGTTTTGTTGTTTTGTTTTGGAGGATTTTGTTGTTGTTTTGGGTTTTTTTTTCTTTTAAAGAAAAAATGGTTTAGTTGTTTCTATGAGAGGAAGTGGACTGGGCAAGTCGTTTAATCAGGGAAGTACTTTTTGCAAGTATGAAGACCTCAGTTCGGTTCCTAGAACCCACGTGTAAAGGAAACAGGCATGTAATGTTATAATGTAACATGTAATAATAATAATGTAACATGTAACGATGTAGCATATAATAATAATAATGTAACATGTTATAATGTAACATGTAATGTTGTAATGTCATGTAATGTTGTAATGTTATGGAATATTGTAATGTTAGTCCAGGGCAAGTAGAGATCGGCAAGTGCTTGGGGCTTGTTGGCCAGCCAGTCTAGACATGGTGTGGGGAGAAACCATGTCTCAGAAAACAAGTTGGATGTGCCTGAAGAAAAACACGCAAGGTTGAATCCTGGCCTCCACCAAGCACATCCATGTATAACTGCACACATATGACCCCCCCACACACACACACACAATTTTTAAAAGGTAGATAATACACCATAATTGAACTGTTTTCCTTGTGATTGGTTATCTAGAGGTTCTTAAATGTTCACAGTTTTAAAAATATATTGATTCAAAATCATGTGGAGAGCAAAGTTTACATGTGGTCTCCTACATTTAACAAGGTAACATCTCAACTTTAAAGGCACATAAATAACTCTTGAGGGTTTTGTTTATTGTTGTTTTGTTTTGTTTTCAAGTCAGGATCTCACTATGTAGCTCTGGTTATCCTAGAATTCACTATATAGATCAGGCTAGACTCAGACTCATGGAGATCAGCCTGCTTCTGCCTCCCGAGTACTGAGATTAAAGCTGTGTACCACTACACCTGGCTTAACTCTGTTTTTTGAGACAGATCTCATGCAGGCCCGGCTGGCCTCCTCCTACCGTCCCAGGGCTGGAACGACAGGCATGTGCCACCACTCTTTGCTTAGAAGCATGGAACTACTCAGGCCAGAAAAGTCGATGTTAGGAAAGATGATTAATTTTACCCAGACTACAGCAAATGAATAAAAGCCCCAAGTGCTTAGAGGTTTTAACCTAAAACCACTTATTTTCTTCAGAAGTTAAGAGGAAGCCCATGAAGATGATGCTCAGATGCCCTCCTCCTGACACTGCTGGTTTTAGGACGTTACGTCAGTGCTTAGAGATCATGGGAACTTGGCTTTTCTTTGGAGCCCAGATATTGGGTTCACACCATTTTAAAGAGACAGTACTCTTTCTGCATTTCAATGGTTTCTTAGGTAACTTAATCTGAGATAACCTAGTCTCGGGATGCAACAGTGCACATCTGAGTCTGAGGTTTCCAGGATGAAAGTAATGAGTGTATGGGAATGCCATCAGTGTGTGATTCTAAGAGGTGTGGGAAAACTCACTTGTGTACTGTGGTATTTCTGTGTGCAGTGAAGTAAGCAGTGGCTTTGAATGCTGCCTCTGTAGGACGGGTTATAATGCGCTGCCTCCCTGTGCTATTGCCATGACTAGGCCTCTAATATGCAGAAGTAAAGTACTGGGGAGAGACAAGTTCTCATCAGGTTTACTTTAGTACTTGTAAAGCCTTCAAAGCAACAGTAGGGCATTTCTCTTTATTGTATGTGACAATAAGACTTCAGTTAATGATTCACATTCAAAAATATAAAATTCTATTTTATCCTAATTTGACTTTAAAAATATAACAACATGTATTAATATCTAAGAAGGACAATTATATGAACATCTTGCTACCAGAAGTAAATTTTTACAGAAAGTACAAATTTCACTAACATAAAAATTTAAACTTTAACTATGTATCTAGCTAAGATATGGTTTTTCAAAATGTACTTGCAGTTTCAAATAGTGAGCTGACAGGATTGCTCAGTAGTTTAGGATCCTTGCTTCCTAGACCTGACAACCTGAGTTCAGGCCCTGGGACTGACAGTAGGAGAGAATCAACTCCCACAAGTTGTCCTCTGGCCTCCACACATATATCCATACTCATGCACACACATCATACACACAAGGGCACAGTTTTCACAATAATTATAAATAAAAGCAAACGTATAGTACCATTAGAAATCAGAAAGACAATTAGGAATACTAAAGCAAAAGGAAGATCTTGGAAAAGCAAGCATGTATTTTATTAATAACATTTTTCAGTAGCTCAATTTTTAAAATTTTAAATATTAACTTTAAGCATTATAGCTTTTCCTTATTAATTACTGAGTTAATTTTATTCTTTGTTAAAATTAATTAGAAGGTTTTGCTTCTCTCAGAAACCACATCTGACCAGAGTGACATTGAAGGGAGGATCAGAGCTCTGAAGGATGAGCTGCGGAAGAGGAAGTCAGTCGTGGAGCAGCTGAAGAGGGAGCAGAGGAAGAGACAGAAGGAGAGACTGAAGGCCCAGGAGGCCAGTCTGCTCAGACAGCTGGAGGTGAGAGGGGGACGGGTCAGTGGGCAAGGTTAGTTCCTGCCAGAAGCTCGGGTGTTTACTGCTAATCAAGTAGTCATGTAGTAGTGCACATTTTATCATCTTTAAAAACAAATCCGAAGATATCTATAGTATTACACTAAATACTAAATATTAAAATAAAAAATTTCCTGATAATGGTACTGGCCAGGTAGTGGTGGTGCATGCCTTTAATCACAGCACTCTGGAGTCAGAGACAGGAGGATTTCTGTGAGTTCAGGTCCAGCCTGGTCTACAGAACGAGTCCCAGGACAGCCAGAGCTACACGGAAAAACTATGTCTCGAAAAGATTATGGTGATAAAAAAGATTATCTATAATCTCTTAAAAACATTAAGAGACAAATAGATTTAGATATTCACACTGTTGTTGCCAGTCTGTTCTAGAAAGAAGGCCACACGACCCTTGGGCTGTTTTTGGACAGCTCTTAATTGATAGCTGCAGTTGCTTCCCTCCTAAGCGCTAGCAGCCTTCCGTGTTCTGCCTGATACGAAGCCTGATTTTGCTGCTGTCCTCCTCCTGTCTCCTCCTATAGTCCCAGTTCCCTGATGTTCTTCCTCCAAGGCCCCTTTGTTCTATTCCCTTCCTGCTGCCATTAGTCTAGGGCCTGGCTCGGGTTCTGAGGCCCCTTATCTGTATTCTCTGCACAGTCTCCTGGTTATCACTGCCTCTGGCTGATTTTTTCTACATATCTCATCTCTCTGTCTCTTTCTGTCTGTCTGTCTGTCTTCCTCTCCCTCTTCCTCTTTTTCCCTGCCTCTTTTGCCTTTCTTCCTTTCCATTCTTTCCTTCCCCCAGCCTCCTCTGCCTCCTTACAGTCTCTCCCTGCTGCCCTAGCCTCCTTGCCCTAAGTCATGGTATTCATCATAAAATCCATCTGAACTCCTGCTAGGACAGCAGTCTGTCCTCATGTCACCGCTTCTACCTGTATACTTTCAAATTTTCAAAACATTTGAAACTGTTAGGCCTTCAAGCTTACCAAGTGTGAGAAAGTGCATTGCTGTGTTGAACCAAATTATCTGTCCTTTTAATTTTTACCCATTGACTAACTTCCTTATAAAATTCAAATGGCTATTTTTATATGACAGGAACTCAGATAATTGAATGCATTTTCTTTAATCCTCATAGCAGTGAAGTATGGGTATTACCTCTGAGTTTCAATAAGATTAAGGATCCAGGGATACACAGCCCACAAATGATAAAGGCAGGATTTTTATTTATTTCTAATTCCAAATTCTATGTTTTCGCATGAAAATAGGCCTTTTAATAAGTGTGGAAATAATAAACATCAGCATGGGTGCATCACATGCTGACAGAGCAGGCATGGTAACTAGTGTTTTCTAGTTTCTAACTAAGTCAGAAGAGTGGTTATAATAAATAACCAGCCCTAGATAGCCACACATTCCTATAATCAGCATGGGAATCTGAAATAGAAATGGGAGTTCAAATCCAAGCTGACCCACACAGTGAGCTCCAGATCACTCTGAGCTGTGTACTGCACCTCTAGCTCTAGGGAATTTAGAATAAGCAGTGGCTCTGCTGGGAGTTCATGTAGGAAAGCAGTGGGAGAAAGTTTAAAAGTGGAGGTGACATTCAGGAACTTAATGGCTAGACTAAGAAATTTGAGCTTTATATGATTGGTCATGCAACTGTGAGCCATTAAAGTCATACTGGAAATAAATTAAGAGTCAATAATGTTGCTTAAAAAATGTTCATTGTTATAATCCTAGTACTCGGGAATTTGAGGCAGGAGGATCTCAAGTTTGAGCCTAGCCTGTGGTACATACTAAAAATCCTGTCTCAAAAAAAATGTTACAAAGTTGTAAAGAATATTTCATTGATAGAAATGTCTAGAAAAAGTGCCACATGATTCATCTCACTCAGCACTTGGCTAAGTACAAATGAAAGGGACGTTATGTCATAGAGAAATAAATATACATGGCAATTTATATGAAAAAAGATTTATTGGTCACAGATTTAATAAACTGCATTAGATCGGTATTGCTTTCAGATCTGAGTAGCTTTACCTTCTATATAGACCTAGCCTGATGGCCCAGCATGCTATATATGTTTAGTTAATGATTAATACTAAAATTTATCAAGTCATTGGTAATTGCAATGAAGGTAATATGGAAGATAAAAGTTATCTACCTCTTTAGTAGGGATTTCAGTCCAGACATTAAGAGTTTGTAATAATTAGCAAGGATCCATCCATCATTCTTTCATTCTCTAAAGATGTTTTGATTATAAATCTTTTTGGTCTAGTTTAGGCCAGACATAAATACAGCCTGAATAAAAAGTGCTGAGCTTTTATTTTGAGCTACTACACACAATGGTTATACAAGTGAGGTTAGCCCTTCAAGTGGATGAGACATGTAATAGAGAGACGGTCCATCTTGAATGCCATACTAGTGATAGTTACGATGTATTACGTTCTGGTGGTTAGTAAAGAGTGGGTATTTTAATAACCAGGCAGCAGTGGTAGTGATTCTGACCTTCTGACTAGTTGTACTCAATTTCCCCTAACTTCTATTTCTTAAGAAATTTACAGCCAGTGAACCTCAGAAACAAAACAACATACAAAGCAGGCTGTTGTAGCTCAAGTCTTTAGTCCCAGTACTAGGAGGAGGCAGAGGCAGATGGGTCTCTGTGAATTCAAGTCCTGCTCTACATAGTGAATTCTTAGGTCAGCTAAAGCTACCAACCTCAATCTCCAATGCACACCCCCCAAAGCCACTAAATAATAGTGTATACTGTAGAAAATAGCATATAACAAGTTAAAAGATTTCAGCGTGCCTGGGTGGTTATCACTCATAATTTTTTTGGATTGAAACTATAATTTCTTGCTTCATTTTCTATAGTGGTGAATATGTGACGGGGAGCAGGGAGAGAATCTTTATAGTCTGTCTTTTTACTAGTTGAATATTTAAATTACGCTATTTAAAAATTTTAAATATTCTTATGATTTAAAATACCCTTTAGCAAGCGCAAGGCCCTGGGTTCGGTCCTCAGCTCTGGAAAATGTAAAATAATAAAATACCCTTTAGAACATTGTGCATAATAACTTCTCTGACTCTTCCAAACGTAGACTTATGATGAATTCATTAAGAAAACTGAAGGTGAACTCAGCCAAGATTTGGACACATCCCCAACATCCAAATTTCAAATGAAAACTCTCTCCTCTGTATCCGAAAAACCCAAAATCAAGCCGCATCCACTACACAGGTAAGAACTTTTAAAACTTACATATCTTCTGATTTATTTGATAATGGATAAGAAAAGATTTTTAGAAGTGATCTTTTAACTAACAGTAAATGATACAAAGTAAAAATAGTGTTTGTTTCATGCACATAAACGTGTTACACACGACAAGTGCACCTGCACCAGGCCGTGCAGCTAGAGCCAGTCTGCGGCACTGCGGCACTGCGGTAGGAGCAGACAGCTGCATGTGGGTCCTTGGAAAATATGGCAGTGTCTTAGAAACACCTGTAATCTTTAACTCCACAACCCTGTGTCTAGAAAATTAGCTTGATAAAATATGTCATACCAAAAATTTCTGTTTGCACTAAGTATATTTATTATAGCAAACTTTGTGTTTATTATAACATTCATTTATATTTATAAAACATTGGAAATGATCTTTAATTCCAAAAATGAGTGAAATATCTCAGGAAATTATGGTTCTATTCAGGTAATAGAATATTATATATCCAGTAAAAAAATATACAAGGGACTAGATAGCAATAGTAGAATATATGTTATACTAGATTAAAAAGTCAAGTTATAACAGTTAAATGGTTTGGACAGTGGGTAAGAGGCTTCTGAGAAACAGGCATATGTGAAAGCGAAGAGAAGAGAAGCGTGAATGATGAAGAGAAAAAAAACCCGGTAAATGTGATTGGGTACTGCTGGAGTTCGGAGAGACTGGAGAAATAAGGAAAAGCCACATTGGGAAGGCTTTGTTTTTGTTTTTTTGTTTTTGTTTTTCAAGACAGGGTTTCTCTGTGTAGCCCTGTCTGTCCTGGAACTCACTCTGCAGACCAGGCTGGCCTCGAACTCAGAAATCCGCCTGCCTCTGCCTCCCGAGTGCTGGGATTAAAGGCGTGCGCCACCACACCCAGCTTTGGGAAGGCTTTGTGTTCATTTAGTTTTAGTAGTTCACATTTTACTGTGAGATGTGAGCCTTTAAAGTTGTTTTTAAAGGATTTTGAAGGCTGGGAGTGCTCATGGTGGAACATTTGTATACCATGCACAAGACTCACGATTTTTATCCCCATTGGTATAAGAAAACAGGAACAAGCTAAACTGCTTTGCTGGGTGTGGTGTTTCCTGCCTGAAATGCCAGCATTCAGGAGGTTGAGGATCATGAGTTCTAAACCAACCTAGGCTACATAGTGAGCGCCAGGTTAGCCTGATATGCATAGTGCAACTTTTATGTATTATTATCCAGCCCCTCACCTAAGGGGCTGGAGAGATGGCTCAGCGTTTAAGAGCACTGGCTGCTCTTCTAGAGGACCCTGTTCAAATCTCCCTCATGACAACTCATAGCAGTCTGTAAACCTAAGATCAGGGAGTCTGATAGACCTCTTCTGGCATCTGTAGCCACTGCAGCAGTCATACATTGCAGCAAAACACCCACACGCATTTCTTTAAGAAAGGAAGGAAGAAAGGAAACAAACAGGGCTAGGGAGATTTTTCAGTAATTCAGAACACATACTCTGCTCCTGTAGGGGACTCAAGTTCAATCCCAGCACCCAAATTGAGTGGCTCACAACCATCTGTAACTCCAGCTCCTGTAATCTCAGCACTAAGGAAGTAAAGGCAGGCTTAGAAGTTTAATTCACCCCCTCTACATTAGCAAGCTCAAGGTCAGCCTGGGATACACATAAGCAAATAAAGTACTTATTGAGCAGCTTTATTAATCAGGGTAATAGATCTTTTTTTAAACCAGCAGTTAATAGGGCTCTTGTTCACCAGCAGAATATCAGCACGTTTAGCTTATGTTCAGTCTCCAACATCAGAAGATATTTGTATTCAGAGAGCTTTCTGACTTTAATATTAAGGAAAGAGTAGAAGAAATAGGCTTAGATGCCAAAAGAAAAGCAGTCTAAACCAAGCCTCAAATAAACAGCAGTAATGAAAGAAGAAGATATACTTTAGAAATTTCTAAGAAGTGGTATTGTCTAATTAGTGCTGGATGGGAAACAGGAAATCAAGGGCTCCTGTATTTCTTAGTCAGTTGAGATAGGCTTTCGTTATCTTAAAAGCAAAGAGGTTCTTATGGGAAACTTAGGATTTCCTTGGTTGGTTTTTTGTTTGTTTTTGTTTTTTGTTTTTCGAGACAGGGTTTCTCTGTATAGCCCTGGCTGTCCTGGAACTCACTTTGTAGACCAGGCTGGCCTTGAACTCAGAAATCCGCCTGCCTCTGCCTCCCGAGTGCTGGGATTAAAGGCGTGTGCCACGATGCCTGGCTCCTTGGTTGGTTTTAAGTGTTAATTTTGAGATGTTATGATTCATACAAATAGAGTTGTGTGGATGTCAGAAAGAGGGTAGATAAAGCTGGAAACACATGCATTTAGAGAAAAGGGGGATGCAAGTAGTAAATAAAGCTAAATAGCAACATTTAAGTTATTATAAGCAAAAGGCAGAAAGCAAACAGCATGGCCAGCAGCTGTAGAGAAGGAAGCTGGTGAACAAGGAGGGACTGGAGGTGTGGTCAGTGTGGAGCAAGTCACTGGAGGAAGGGAGAGAGAGAGAATGTGTGTGTATATTCTTTGTTTTAATTTTAATGATTGAGGCGTACATATAAAACAAGGAATATAAAAGATGTGCCTTTTGTCTTCAGAGAGCAACAGGGAAGGAAGTTGAATGGTTAGAAATCTAGAAATATGTAGCTAAAAGGACAAGGTAAGCTATCTATTGCCTCGTGGTCTCTGCTCGTCTCATTGAGATTATCCACAGAGAATGGCAAGAGTCAGACACAGGAGGAGTAGCTGCTGCAGGGAGGCGGGGAGGCTTGTCTAAGGACGCCTGCTTACTGTTGTCAGTCATGCAGTATTTGCATCTCATCTTATTACTTTTTCCACTTCAGATCTGAAACAGCAAAAACTTGGAAATCTGTAACAGAGTCAGAGCGTTCCAGAGGGTCCTTGGCATCCATTGCTGAACATGTTGGTATGTTACTGAAAGAAAAAAGTTGTGTAGACATAGTGTAAGACCTACAGAATTCTACCTCTACAAAAGTGAATTTCTGGGGCTGCAGAGATGGCTGAGCACTTAAGAGCATGTAATGTCTTTCCAAGTTAGATCCTTAGCACTTATCTCAGACTGGTTACTGACAGGATTGGATTGTTGCTCACTCTGAAGAGAAACTCTTGGGCTCAAGTCACCCCTTTACCTTAGGATCCCAAGGGCAGCATCTGTTGGGAACTTATGTTCCCGCACTCAGTTCTTTTTTTTTTTTTTTTAAAGCATGCACCACTTTAATTTCAATACTACTACACAGGCAGAAGTTGGTGAAGGCGGTCTACATAGTGACATCCAAGCCAGCCTATGTCATGTGGTGATTATTTTTGAGGCTAGAGAGATGTCTAGAGAGTTAAGAGCACAGACTACTCTTCAGTGTGCCCATGCCAGGTGACCTAAAGCTGGCTGAATGTCACTACAGATCCCAGGATATCTCAAGGGATCTAACACCTTGTATCTGAGCCTTCTTTTGCGGTTCCATCTCCTTAAAATTCAAGCTCATTATAGTCAATCTCTCATTGAAACTCTCCTCCAAGACATCACGGTAGGGTTTGAGACTATCTGCCATGAAGGCAGAGTCAGCATAAACAGTTATTGGTTTCCTCGGCACTGTTGTGGGATCTTCCTCCTCTCGTTGTGGCCGTGGTGTGCAGAGATGATCCTGTCCTGGATTCATTATTACCAGGAAGTCATGGCTGGCATCCAGCAAATAGACCTCTTTCAGTCTACACCTCCTAGGCCAAACCTTCTGGTTACTCAGCCAATCTACTCCATCGTAAACACCCTTGAAGTTATACAAATTGAAGCTGTGTTTCAGAGGGCCAATGTAGAGGTTGCGGTAGGGCTAAGTTACTACCAGGTGCTTCACAAGTTTATGTCGTCTCTTAGTGAAGGCCTCCTTGAACAGTGGTAGGAAAAACACTGAGGGGAGGTCCTTTAGGCAGAAACAGCCAAGTCTTAATGATTCAGCAGCAACTGGATTGTTAGGTGCTGGAGTGTGGGAAGAGCCTGAAGTTCATCCTGAGAGATTCGGGTAGAAGGATCCAGACACAGACACTGGTGACAGGTCTCCTAGAGCAGTAGGGTGAGGAGGTAACTCCAAGATTCCTATCTCAGTTCTTTTTAAGCCAGTTTTTATTGTCCCACATTTCTGATAAAAAGGGAGACATGAAAATCAAATAGCTGCATACTATTAACATCTTTAAATTCTTCCCTGGTAATTGTTTATGTTACATAATGTGTTAAATAATCATATGTAGCTTTTTCAGTTTAACTTAAAGATAACAATTACTAGAAAATGATTACTGAAAATAAAATGTAATCATATGAAGAAACTAAACTGAGGCAAATAAAAGCTACTTTCCTGCCAGTAATGATAAAGTAGAGATTTTAATATAAAACCTAATTCCTGAGTTGTTAGCTCATTATATCATACTTTCTTCTTAATTTGCTACTTTAGCCCTTAAAGTCCTAAATTTTCAAACATAATCTCATATTTTTATTTTCTCTCTCTCTCTCTCTCTCTCTCTCTCTCTCTCTCTCTCTCTCTCTCTCTCTCTCTCTTGCACACACACACACATTAGGGAACTTAGGGTCTCCAGAAAAATGTGTTACATTTGAAAAATGTTTTATTGTTTATATTCTGGATGTTTTGCCTACATGTATGCCTGTGCATCACATGTGTGTCTCATGCCTGAGGAGAGGGCATCAGGTCCCCTGGAATTGGAGTTACAGGTTGTGAGTTGCCATGTAGGTACTGGGAAGTGAAGCTGGGTCCTCCAGTAGAATAGCAAATTCTCCTAACCATTAAGCCATCTCTCTAGCCACCAAAAATTTATTTTTAAGAAGAATAATAGTATATCCCCATCATGTTCTTCTGCTTGAAGACAACATTCTTTATATAGCCTGCTTTCCCATGGTCATGTTCCCAACAAGCATGTTGAATAATGGTGTCATAAACTTAGTCCCTGTTACTTTATAAATTATTCCAAACTTAAAAATTTTTAATGTTCTATTTATTCTTTTTTTGTTTTTGTGTTGTTTTTGTGTTTCAAGACAGGGTTTCTTTGTATAGTCCTTGCTGTCCTGGAACTCACTTTGTAGACCAGGCTGGCCTCGAACTCAGAAATCTGCCTGCCTCTGCCTCCCAAGTGCTGGGATTAAAGGCATATGCCACCACCACTAGGCACGTTTTATTTATTCTTATTACAGTTTTTTTAAAAAAATAAAAAAATAACCTCATATGATAATCAGAGCAAGTCATATTTATTGACCAGAGCTTTCTTAACTGAGAGTTGACTTTCATTTAAATTTTGGGTCTCAGACCTGAAAGATTATGATTGAATAATTTTATGGTTTTTTTTTTTCTTTAAGATTCTTCATTATCATGTTCTGAGAGAGCCATATCAGAAAGGTCACTATCTGCATATGCAAAGAGAGGGGTTGAGTTGGACAGCCGGATAGAACATTTGCAAGCCTCATCTCCAGTTCTGTCATCTAGAAAAGCACAGACAGAGTCTAGAGATTCTCTTGAAAGTGCACCCTCGTTCTCTCCTGTGAAGGAATTAAATGCACCTGATCGCATTTATGACGTGTCAGAGGCTAAGGCTGAAGATACGAGTCAGAAATCAGAGATACAAGAAATAGAGTCCATGAAACTGGAGAGCAGTGAGGTTGAAGATGCCTGTTGTAAGCAGTCAGGAGGATCTGAAGTCCTACTGAAACTAGACCTGACCTCTGAAACCCTGTCAAGTAAAGAGCTTCCCTCAGACTCTGCAAATGTGCAGCAAGACTTAGTTAAACCAGCCACGGAAACGTTTGATGAAAAAGAGGAAGCACTGAAAGAGGGTCAGTCCAATCAGAGTACAGATGCCCGCAGTGCAGACATCCAGTCAGCAGGAGGCATCCCTGAGCAAGGATGCAGGGAGAGTGGGGACTCCACGTGCTCAGGACACCTTTCTGTTCCCAAAGACTCATCCTACTCGGAAGATTTCGAAGTGTCTTCTTTCAAGAAAGGGGTTTCTGCTGACGAGATTAGTAAAGATGACTCTGAGGTGTCATCACCGTCGCTCAGGAAAGACTCTCAGTCTCCCAGAGATAAGGCACAGCTCACAAGGAGCTCCAGAAGCAGAAACACGGGGTCTGGAAGCGATGAGGAGATCAGCGAGTGTCTCGGTGAGAAAAGCCTCTCTGTTCACAGTGGTGTCCACTCTGAAAGGCTGCTGGAGCTCAGGTCACCCACAGAGCTAATGAAGAGTAAGGAGCGCAGTGACGTGGGGCACGAGCAGGGGGGGACTGAGCCCCTCCCCCTGGCTGCAGTTTCTGCCACAGAGGAGCTACTAGATTTCCACATTGGGGATAGGGTGTTGATTGGCAGTGTTCAGCCAGGTACTCTTCGGTTCAAAGGTGAGACTGACTTTGCTAAAGGGTTCTGGGCTGGAGTGGAGCTGGACAAGCCTGAAGGAAACAACAATGGGACCTATGATGGGATTGTGTATTTTGTGTGCAAAGACAAGCATGGTATTTTTGCTCCTCCTCAAAAAATATCTCCCCTTCTAGAAAACTTTGATGATATAGACATAAATGAAGATGAAGAGTCTTACGCCGATGAACAGTACCAACCCTGTAGTCAAGAGCAGAAAGATATAAAAGGTCTAAAAGACAGAGAAAACAATATAGCTGAATATTTTTGTGAGAAATCACTACCTAGTATGCATAATACAGATGCCTCAGTGGATAAAGATAGAAGCCTTAACATAGAAACAGACACTTCTGAGGTCCTAGAGGTCCATGGTCACCAACAGTCTTCAGTAGATCCTCTGATTTCTTATAAGGAGAACAAAGTCCTTGTTTCTGATGCCACAGAAAGTGTTCCTGCGGCTGCAGATGCTGCTACTTCAGGCAACACATTTTCTGGAGAATCAAAGCAACAGCAGCCTGCAGAGAAGGAAGAGAACTTTTATTCTCAAGTTTTGGAAAAGCCCTCTACCCCTCTTCTGGATCTTTTAACAAGAGAAAAAAGCCAATTGGAAGCTCAGCTGAAGTCATCAATAAGTGAAGAAAAAAAGTCAAAGCAGCAACTAGAGACAGTCAGCTTACTAGCAGACAGTTTACTACAAGTCTTTGTGAAAGACACAGTTAGTCAACTACAACAAGTCAAAAAGGCTAGAAATGAGAAAATCCAGCTTAGCAATCAGGAGTTTCTTGACCAAAAGAAAGTACCACCCCAAGACCTACCCCAAAATATTGAGGAACAATCACCCAGTGTTCCAAGTTGCTTTTTAAGGTCTGAATTGGAAGATGAAAAAGAAGAGATTTCTTCTCCTGATCTGTGTCCCCGACCTGTGAGTATTTATCTAGAGAGGACTCTGACTGCCTTCCTTTGTAGCATCCACTCGCTCTGTGGGGGTGGACATCTCCCCAGCCTGCTGCGTATTAAATACTGTTTTTAGAGGACTTGTAGCTGTTTTTCCATCTGAAGTATAATTGCCCTCTGTTATGTCATGAGTAGTCACCATAGGGTTGTCATGAACACTGTCAGGTTGTGGAAACTGAAACTTCTTTTAAACTACTCTGTTGATGGCCCCTGTATACAGTCCACATGTTATATCTCTTTCCACATTCCTTGGAACTCCCCAGTGGTTCTCAGCCCAGGTCTCTCTCACCCGTCTATTCAGTTATGGCACCCTACAGAGATTGGCAGTTGTGGTGATGATTCTGATAAACCTGAAACAGGGCCTCTATGACATAGGCTCAGACTGTCAGCTGGGTAGGTTGCCCATGGATAACTAAGGAAAGGGATGGTTTTGATTAACTTGAGCCAGGTAATCACCAAAGGTAAGGCTTTTCATTTCCCATGTCAGAATTCTAGTGATAGTCCTTCAGAAATAGAATGATTCATGATATGTAAAAGGAAAAAACAAACTAATGAATAAATATTTTATTATAAAATTTAATGACTAGGTTTATAAAAGCAAAAGAGTGGAAAGAAGATAGATTTTTCTTATTCATCAGTGACCATTATATTGTAATTTTACATTTCTTACAGAGATATTAAAACACATAAGTAATAGGTGTGCATTATCTTTCAAAAGCTGCTAGGTAAGGTGACGTCACTAAATGGTCCTTTCTCTGAATGTTTATTTCTATAGGAGAGCCCAGTGTTTGGTGCCAGTGGGCAGGAAGAGCTAGCTAAGAGACTTGCTGAACTTGAGATCAGCCGAGAGTTCCTGAGCGCATTAGATGATCAAGACTGGTTTGATGAAGATTTTGGCTTGAGCTCTTCTCACAAGATCCAAAAGAATAAGGCAGAAGAAACAATCGTACCTCTAATGGCAGAACCTAAGCGAGCACACCAGAAGCCATGTGAGACATTATTGGCAGTTCCCCATACAGCAGAGGAAGTAGAAAGCCTTGTCCATAATGCAGCAGAGGAGCTTTGGAAATGGAAAGAGTTGGGTCAGGACCTTCATGGCCTCAGTCTTCCTGCCACGTTCCTTGGTGGTGCCAGCAAAGGTCTAGACATAGGCAGCACAAGTAGAAGAGTCTACAAACAGGTAACAAAGCACCGCTGTTCTTCGCTTCCCATCCATTGTCTGAAATCTGGATTCTCGACCACTTTCTTACTGTTGTTTTGTTCTTTTTTTCCCCTTTCTTTTCTTTTCTCTCTGTTAAGGCGGTTTTTGATTTAACAAAAGAGATTTTTGAGGAAATATTTGCTGAGGATCCCAACTTGAATCAGCCTGTCTGGATGAAGCCATGCAGAATCAATTCTAGTTATTTCCGACGTGTGAAAAATCCAAATAACCTTGATGAAATCAAGGTAAGCTGCAAACTCTATTATCTCCTTTGGTTTCCTTTTTATTTATACAGATCTATAAATGACATAGAAGTGGGCACTTGTCTATATATACATGAGTAGTTGTTCATGGAGTCAACAGTAATAGTAATAGTATTGACTCCTGGCCTTTAGACACTGGGCAGTCAGGTCTTACATGCATGCTGGTGTAGTCTATCCAATATATTCATGTATTTTCTTCTGTCAGCAAGTTTTGTTGTTGTTTTTGTTGTGTGTTGTTTGAGATAGGGCCTATGCTGACTTTGAAGTCCTAGTCCTTTGTCTTTGAGACTCCCAAGTGCTAAGATAACATCCTTGAGCCACCAGGCCTGGCTACAGAAGTTCCTTTTCAGAGCAGTGCTTCTCAGAGTTAATGTATGGACATAAAAATCATCTGGGTTGTTTAAAATGGAGCTTTTGGGGAAGGAGCCCGAAATTCTGCTCTCAAGTGTACAGTTAATACTGTCGATTCCAGGGTTATTCTTGAGCAATGAGGCTTAGGAGTTGAGTTTTTCAAACTTCCTTAATCCTAAAAAGTCTTCTAAAAAGATTTTATGTTTGCAGACACCAATTTATCTATAAGCTATGTTACGTGTGGTCAGAGGTTGGCAAACTATGAGCCATAGCCTTTACCAATCAAGTGCTATTGGACCACAGGCAGACGTCCTTGTGCTTACCTTCTGCTGCAGTAGTACAGTTAGTAGACAGCAGGTAGATGGCGAAGACCATGTGGCCCACAGAACCTGAGCTACTTACATTCGATCCTTCACAGAGACGTTTTCACAGTCCACTGCACGTTTTATACCTTCGACTCATCCAAGTTAATACATCTCTTGAGTACATCATGTGCCTGTCTACAGACAGAGGAGTAGAATTGGGGCTCACATCAGCAGTTTGAGAATCTTGTCCAATGATTCTGATTTATAAATATAGCTTTCTCCTCCACTGAGATCATTGTTTATTGAAATACCTTCAAAAATAGTAAAAAATAAATTGCTAATAACATAATAATCTAAAATAAGACAAGACACCTAATATAAAGGCCATCATTAAACTGCATATCATATGTATATTCATGAAGCATAGACTAGATACTGTATATCATATGTATATACATGAATCATAGACTAGATATTATATATCATATGTGTGTACATGAAGCATAGACTAGATACTGTATATCATATGTATATACATGAAGCATAGAGTACACAGTGAATACTCACTTTAATATTAAGGTTTGAATATTTTTAACTTGAAATGGATTTTTAAGGATGGTTGATTAGACACCGTTAATATTAAAGTCCCATGCTACAGATGCAGCGGCACATGCCTACCATCTCGGCATATCTAAGCTGAGGCACGAGGATTGCAATGAGTTTGAGGCCAGTCTGGGCCACAGAGTAATAATACTCTATGTCAAAACCCAAACAAGGCAGCAGAGCTTTGCCTCCTCTTTCTGAGGCACGGTCAGCATCTTATGTAACGTTTGAGGTGGAGGCGTGTGCTCTTCTAGTGCGGTATTCTCCTAACTGCTCATCTGGCCTTTCCAGGTCAGAGTTACACGTTAGGTTTTCTTCACCAGTTTTTCTGCTTTGAAGTTAGCAGTGACATGCTGGAGAGAACTGAGCAGTTAAGCATGTGTTCTACTCTTACAAAGGACCCACATTCAGTTCCCAGTACCCACCCATGTTGGGTGGCTCACAACAGACTGTAACTCCAACCCTAAGGAATCCAGCACCCTCCTCTGGCCTCCTATGGGAATATGCTTATATGTGCACACATAAACACATAAGTAAAGTGTTTATTCTTAAAAGAACAGTGGTTCTTTTAAAAACTCAACTCTGAAGTGATTTCTCTTTAAAGATATACCATTGGTTTCCTTTTATATGTTCTATATAAACAAACTTGTTACGTGACTACAATCTGAGTGTTTGAGATGCTTTCCCCTCTATATTGTAAGAGGAATAAAACTGTGTTCTTCTATGAGCACAGATCTGTCTCTGGAGTTGTAAGCATGACTAAGGATGTGTATGCTGTGGTTTACGTCTCCCTCTCATTTCAACAGCACTTCATAACAACTGAAGTACTCAAACTGCTTAGTCTTAAGAAGGAGCCAAACCACAAAACAGATTGGCAGAAAATGATGAAGTTTGGACGGAAGAAGAGAGACCGAGTAGATCACATCCTGGTCAGTGCTCGCATTACCCTAACTCAGAATGTAGAGAGCTTCCAACAGGAAGAGTGCCTGTAGTTACCCCGAATGCATGAGATTGGAACTCCACAGCTTCATCTGCGGCATCTCCTCTCCTGTGTGAGGAATGGCTTTCTTTTGTTCTATTGGCTTAGCCAACAGACATTTGTGGAAAAGTTGATAAGCCAAACCTTGAGTGAACCTCAGATGAAGGTAGTGAAATAACAGGGGAGTGGAGTGGGTCCTGGAGCCACTTACCCTGCTGTCTGCACTTACCCTGGCAAGTGTATAGAACCTGTTAGGTCTCTTTTCTCTGTTTGCGAAATGAAGGTGATAACTACCTACCTGATCGAATTATTAAGAGAATTAAATATATATTTATTTTTAGGCATGTATGTTGCTTAGCAGGGATACACTCTCAAAATGTGTCCTTAGGACAGAATTCACAAAAACCTAGAAGATATATAGGTCAGCCATTTGACATGGCCACTTGATGCTTTTAGGAGACAGGGCAAATATCAGCTGGATGAAGCTGCTGCTGGACTAATGTGGCATACTATTTTCCAATACATTTTTATTTATAAGTAGGAGTACACTCTAATAATAAAAAATATAGGCTAAGGTATACATAAACCAGCCATAGTTCCTCATTATCATTATTTTAAGTATAGTGCATAATTGTAGGTGCTATGATTCTGTTGTTTTGTTTAGTTTTGTTTTGTTTTGAGACAGGGTCTCCCTGTGTAGCCCAGGGTGGCCTCTTAACTCAGTCATCCTGCCCCAGCCTTCTAAGAGCTGGAATAACAGGCATGGCCTGTGTTACTAATACACAACACCCAACCTTCCCCCGTGTGTTGTCTTATCCTGGCTGACTTTATCTTTGAAGCAAGGACTTCCGAGGGGTGGAAACTGCAAGGTTACATTTAAATTTATAACTTTAAGAAATCATGGAGGAATGCTTGAAATGAAAGTGGAGGAAGAGCCAGCTAATGGGGATAATAGTGGATGACAGCTACTTGAGAATGTTAAGCAAGATGTCTTAGATATGTTTTTTAAGTATGTGTGAAAAAAAACAGGCATGAATAGTATAACAGTTCAGTGCTTAAACCCTTACTGTGCAAGACTTATTGCTAGTAAGGCTTTGGCATCAAAGGTTATATCATCTTAGTAGAAGGGGAGGGCGGCGATCTGGAGCTATCTTCAGGCCCAAACCAGTAATCAGAAGTAGTAAATAAATTGTCTAAGATGTGAATAATTAACAGACTGATCTGAAGCTCTTTATGGAAACGTAACAAAATAAAGGTACTGAATTCTGACATCAAAGGCTTATATCCAGTGCCAGACAGGGCCATTTAAACAGGCATTTCTCAATATGGTACCAGAAAATCCTCAAATATTAAACAAAGAAGATGTGTCATTTAAAATTTAAGATTATGTCTATGTTATAAGGATTGAAGAGATTTTTCAGACATAGTGGTACATGCCTATAATCCCAGCACTCCAGAGGCCTGAAGATGAAGATTGAGAGCTCAGGACTGACCTGGGCTATAGTCAGACTTTCTCTCTACTTAACTCTTTACATTTTACTTTAGAGACAGGCTAGGTAGCTCTGGCTAACCTTAAACTCTCTGTATAGAACAGGCTGGCCTGTTAAACTCACAGAGAGCCACCTGCTTCTGCCCCTGCATACTGGGATAAGGATGTATACCACACATCTGTCAGAGAAAATGAATTTAAGATATAAATAAGAAATAAATAAGATAAGAAAAATGTATTATATGAATGTTCTTTTTGCTAGTCATATTTTTCCATGCTTCTAGCTTTTTACATGGGATTTTTATTCTTAGTGTATGATGAAATGCCAGTATTAATTTCCTGTGTATGATGAAATGCCAGTATTAATTTCCTGAACTGTCTAATAACAGAAATACAAGTTACCCTGTCTCTTACTATTAGACAATCTAGGATTTATAGAAACTCCTGGTTTTACATTTTATATGAAGGTGTAAAGAGCAAATCATTTAGTACAGAAGAAGAAAGGCTCAAAAATAAGAATTTTTGAAAGTTAAAATTTTTATTATACTCATGGCTTAGAAAATTTAGAAAGTTCTGATAAATTAAAAAATATTACTACCAAAATAACTCAGTATTTCAATGCATGTGGATTTTAAGTTTTTGTAGAGAGAATTCCCCAAATGGAGACCATAGCTCCTTTTTGGAACGACTATTTTATGTAATAAATGTAGCTGTTTGTCTTCGTTGCAGATGTCCTCATTTCCTATGCCCACATACACACTTGCCTGGCCTTCTCTCCTGCTCTGTGCACTGGTTCAGGCTCCCTCTCACGTGGCGTGCGTTAGCCCAGGTGGCCTTTTCTCTGGTCATTTTCCCTCACCCAATTCAGGAAGCCATCTCAGTGCTTAGAGTGTTCACCATGCTCAGTGTGCACATTAACTCTCTTGGCAAGAATCTTGACCCTAATTTGCTTGTTGACAATAACATTGCCAGCAGCATGCTGGGTGGCGCCATAGGACCTCCTAGTTCTGCCACAGTAACCTTCCTGAGGCACTCACGGGAACAGTGTCCATTCCCTTGCTATCTTTATCAGGCTTCTTGTAAACCTGTGTAGGTGTGTCCAGAGGGACAGCTACAGGCCTACAGGCAGGGCCTCTCCTGCTCCTGTGTGCTTGTCATTCTGGGGAGTACTGGAAGATGGCTGCCTCAGCCAAAGGCTAGTTTATAATTCTTTTGACCACTCTATTTTTATATGGAAGTAATCATTCATGTGAATACATTGTAAATTTTTTTTAGTTGTTTAACCAGTCCTCTGCTGTAGTGAAAATTTTGTATTTTTTACACATGTTTCTGGTAATTTCCTTATATTAGCAGAAGTGACGTGCCTTTGGGTGTGTGCAGAGTTTACAGTGTTGTGGCTGCAGCTATAAACATGACAGTCACGTGGGAGAGGGAGTGTCTTGCCTTGCCTGTTACCAAGTTTTGAAAATCTTCACAAGAATTTATTTAGCTGTAATTTCATTCCTTTTTAAAGTCCATTCTTATCTGTTTTGCTAAATCTTACATGCTTACTTATAAAAATGTTTCAAAGGTGGAAAAGAGTAGACCGTAACATAATCCCTTTTCTCTGTGCCTCTCTGCAGTCTGAGTTAGCTGCCCTCAAGCACAGCCTTCAGGATCCTGTTAACGTCTGATTTTCAGATTCTGGGTCTTTACCTAAACTGTCTGCTTCAACTCTTGCCTTTTTTGTTGCTGCTGATGGTGATCTGACCCAGGCCTTGGGCACTCAGAGTTATAGCCCGGCCCTCAGCCTTTCTCACTTGAGAAAGGAAGCCGAGTATGGTGTTCTGAGATGACAGTTGACCTGAGCAACTGAGTCATTGAAGATCCTATGTCACTGCCATCTGACCTCTCTTGTTCCTCAGGCATCCAGGACACTCCTCTAGGAAAGAGCATGGGGGTGTGTTGCGTGAGTTCTGAGTTAGATGGGGACTCTACTCCTCTTATGTGCAGGCATGTCTGCTCAGATATGGAAATGTCCTGCTGTGTCCCCAGTTCCCTGGGGTGTTCCTTCACCTGCTGTCCCCACCGCTCTCCTTTCTTTCCTCTGGGAAGTACTTTCAGCATTTCCCACTGTTAAGACCCCACTCCTTTTATTTTTGGGGAGTGGTACTTGATATTGCTCCTCTTAAAAGATTTTTATCTACATTATATATGTGTTTTATGTTTAATCCAATGTTTTTTTATAACTGTATTAGAATTTTATCTTAGGCTTGCTAGAACTTTGTGTATGTTGAGACTGGATCTTACTATGTGAACCTGACTGGCAATAATCTCATCTCAATCCTCCCACCTTAGCCTCCTGAGTGAACCACTATGCCTAGTCTTTCTGGTTTTTGATTCTGACATTTTTGACAGCTAATTTTTATTTGTGTTTGTTAGGGAGTTGGTTGCTTATCTGTCTGTCCCTCTCAGCAGAGTTTCCCCAGGTTAAGCTTGTTCTCACTGTGTACCCCAGGCTGGCCTCAAACTTGTAGCATTCCTCTACCCTTAGCCTTTCTAGCGCTGGGACTCCAGGCCTTCAGCCTCATGGGTGCTTGCATGAGAATGGCCCCCATAATGGGGTTCATATATATTTGTATGCTTGGTAGCATGTTGGTAGACTGGGAGGGTTTGGGATGGGTGGCATTGTTGGAGGAGCTATGTCACCCAGGGATGGGCTTTTTTTTTTTTTTTTTTAATGGTAAGCCATTTAAATTTTACTTCGATATTTGAAACATAAAGTGCATTATTTTTTTTACTCTACATCTGGTTGGACATGTACCCTTTGACCAACATCGTTTCATTCTTTCTATGTCTGTGATGCAGAAATAAGAGCACCTATAAAGAAGACCATATTTGTGTCTGTTAGGCCTACTTCACTAGTCTGATTTCTCTAGATTCATTTTTTATACAAATACTACAATTTCCTTTTTAAGATTGTGGTATATTCTCATGTATGCACATGTCAGTTTGTCTGTCCACCGATGTCTTCCATTATTGCTAAAGACCTTACTTTTTGAAAGTGTCTCATTGACTTGAACCTAGAGCTCACTTGCTGATTGACTACACCGGCTGTCCAGCAAGCCCCTGAGGCCCATCTGTCTTTACCTCTGCTTGCACTGAGTTACAGGTGTGCAGCTGCGCCCTGCTTTTACTACTGATCCAAATTCAGATCCTTAAGCTTGCATATTGAGCCATCTCCCCAGCACCGCACCCCCCCCCTTTCTTTATTAAAAGCTTGATGACAGTTTACTAGAATTTGAACTCCAGCCCAAGCAGTCTGTAATTCTCACAGTTGCCCAGGAGCTACATGTAGAGAAGAGAAGGGGGAAAGCATGCTGTGCTGTTTAAGATAAGCCTGCATGGAGGTCAGCTCCAGGACTAGAAAGGCAGACAGACGCAGCCAAACCTCCTGGTAGCTGACAGGGACCAGGCTAGTGGCTAGGGACTGTAGGAAGGAAAAGAGCACCATCTTCCTTCCTTGGGATGCTCTCTGAGCCAGGTCCGTGACCTGTCCAGCTGAATGAGGAGAGCTGAGGTGTGTCTCCACACAGAGGTAGATTTCAGTTTTTACAGTAACATTCCCCAACTCTGAAAGGATAACCCTAAAATCATTTAGGAGTGAGCTGACAGTAAGGGATAGATAGATGAAACCCATTGCTGTCATGAAAACCTAGAGATCCAACCCCAAAGCTGTTCACCACAAGGGATAAAGACCTGGCCTAGAGCTTTAGTTCCCAGCTCATGTGTAGCTTACAGTCAGGAAGGAGAGGAGACACCAGCATCCCTTCCAAGGCCATTTCTAGAACTGCTGCCTTCTGTGTCCCTGCCCTGAGCTGCCTATCCAGTGTTGCTGACTCCTCCAAAATAGCCATAACTGCCATTTCAGAAGTGATAAATAAATCTGGCTTCTGCTGGGTCAGAGCCATCAAATATGGTAGTAGGTGAGGCACCCATTCAGTAGGCCTGTCTAGGGGACCCCAAAGTGTATCAATAGTTCTATTAGTATTACAGCCAGGCATAGATAGAAATGTGAAAGAGAAGTAAAGGCAAGAGTTATCAGCAACACGAAGCCCTACGCAGGGAACCAGGAGAGGCCAGGACAGGAGTTATAGTTTAAATGTTGAAGTAAAAGCCATTTGAATCTCCTGATGGGCTCCCCTCCTCATCCTCCCTTCCCCTCTGGCCTCTATGGCTAGACTCAAAGAGAGAAGCCCAGGATTTGCTTTCAGGCACTTTGATAGTTGTTAGAGTGACTAGAATCACAGTATGAAGACCCCCACTGGGTCATCCCAACCCTTATCCTATCTATATTCCAAGCCCCTAATCTTGTGAAATTTGGCCATCATCCCAGGTTATCACATTTGTTGGTTCCTTCTTTGTAAATATCTACTATGTTTCTTAGGTTTGTATTATCTGCAATTGATATGCCTACCTCCATCTAAGTCATTGTTTGAAAAACAAGAACTGAGCTTGGCATGGTATTCATGTGCCTATAATCCCAACATGCAGAAAGCTAAGGCAGGAGGATTTCCATGAGTTTGAATCCTACCAGGACTACAAAGTGACACCCATCTCAAAAAAACCCAAACCACGAATTCTGCAGTCACTAAAAAGAGCTGTATCCCAGATAATGATCAAGTACCTTCTCTACACTGTGCTAAGCACTGGAGAGTGAATTACAGCGCAAAGTTCTCGGGGCTCACAGCCTAGGGACAGACAGATGCACGGAGTACAGTTGATGGTGGGAGGGCATGGGAGCAGAACAAAAGCACAAAGGCTCGAACACATCGGAGGCAGGAAGTCCTTCCAGGAGTCAGACAGCATATTACCTGTTTGCCAGCTTGTTCACAAGGATGTCATGAAGACCCTGACCACATTCTCTTCACATTTCCCTGCTGTACTTAAACCTTTTCCCTTTTGTACTCTCCCCACTTTGAGAAATCTTCTTGCAGTCTCGGGTATATAGGTATATGAACCAAACACTTGCTGATAGTAAGTAAAAGATTTTCAAGCATTTCCTGGGTGTGTAGCTATAAATTTAACATAGATTAAAACACATCTGCATGCTAGTGAAGTGGGTGTGCTTGTTTATTCACATAAGAATCCAATCTTGACTGCTATCTTATATTGGGGGACATAGAGCATCTGCAGCATTTCTCAGAGTTGACTGATACTTTGATTTCATAGCTCTCAATGCTAAGAGCACTACTTTGCATAAACCCGTAGTGCAGAATGGCAGAGGTATATTTGGAACCGCCTCAGAAATTGTTGGAAATTCTGTTCTAATTTAAAGCCAAAATTCATTTAAAGATTTTTTATATGATACTCAAGTCAACAACTCAAACAGCACTTTTTAAAATCAAACATAATATTGTCCAAAGAGTTACTAACTAGTTTGATACTTACATGCTAAAGAGTTAACAGTAGAAAACACCTAAGTTCTGTTTCCCTTTATCCTGTTTTCTATAAGATCAGAAAACACTAATTCATAACATACAATAGTCTCAATCTAAATTGAGGTGTTTGGGACACCTTTTGATAGTATAGCAGGCATAGTGTCACACAGTACAAAGTGCACATGTTGTATGTTCTAAACCAAGACCATACAGTCATGTAAGACATGTAATACCAGAAACACCTCTGAGCCATTACGTGTTTGATTTTTGATCACTGCACATTCAGAAGTCTTACAGTGTGTATTTGTGTGCACGCACATGCATGTCTACTCTATTTACCCAGTTTGTGCATGTGGGGGGGGGGGCACTGTTTGACTTTTATTTTTAATCTAATGGATTTGTTTAATTACTTTACACAAAGACACACATCTCTGGACGGGTATGTGTATAGTAGACTCTGAAGACTAGAAGGAAATAAAAGGCAGATCTATAGCTGTCATTGTAGTACCATGGTGGGCTTTGATCTGAGAGTCAGACAAAAAGGAAGTGTGTTGGTTCCAAGACAGGAAAGATTCCCAACCTGTGGTGCTGGGGATTGAACCTGGGACTTTGTGGCATGCCAAGCCTGTGCTGTGCTGCTGGGCTCCACTCAGCCCCATAGTCTGCTGCCCTTTGGGGGAAAAGCAGTAGTTACTGTTGGCAAGGTCTTTAGGAACAGCACTTCTGCAGTCATTAAAACCTTGACGTTTGCCGGGCGTGGTGGCACACCTTTAATCCCGGCACTCGGGAGGCAGAGGCAAGTGGATTTCTGAGTTTGAGGCCAGCCTGGTCTACAGAGTGAGTTCCAGGACAGCCAGGGCTACACAGAGAAACCCTGTCTCGAAAAAAAAAAACCAAAAACCAACAAAACCTTGACGTTTATTTGAGGGAGAATCCACATTATCCACATTACACTGGAGACATGACAAATACTGTCATGAGCTATTTCTACTGTAAGTATAAAAAATATTTCATAGGACAGAATTCTCTAAAATTTTATTTTTGACAAAGAAATATTTAACAGATCTCATATTAAAGACTGAGACCTTCTTTACAGAAAGGGGAAGTGTGTAACTTAGACTGAGAAGGTGAAGTCTCTTATGCAGACATACTTATTAGATTTCTAAGCAAGGATGTTCCCCAGTACACACAGCATTAGGTTGGCCTTCATACCAGTTCCTTGGTAGGGTAGATCCATTTCTTATATATTAAATGGATTCTGTGGCCTAGTAAACACAGGAACCTGGGTTAAACTAGTTTGAGGATAGACTCTCTTTAGTATGCTGTTCATTGTATTCACTGAGGAATTCCCTTAAGTTAACTTGGTTATAGAGCCCTCTTCAATAGAGCCATCCATTTCACAGCTGCAGATTGGTGAACAGATATTTGTAAGACCTGTGAGCTTTCCTCCAAAGAGAAAGAAGAATGTCATTACCTTTTGATGTGTCAGGCCCAACACAGAGAGGTGTGTACATGGAACACATGTGTTGCTCTGCCTTCTCTCCTCCTCCAGGTGCTGTGGCCTCTGCAAGTCATGCCGCTCCTTCATAAGGGAGGTAGAGGACTAACTAGTTCCCCACTTCACCTACCCTGCCTCTCCCAAGATGACACCAAAGTCAGGACAAATCAGGAACTTTCCCTTGGTTTTTCTGTCATTAGACTTGTAGTTAACGATCCTGGAACTGCAGCTAGTTTTGATGAGTTTGGAACTTAGGGCTCCTTCCACCTGATCTCCATCCCAGTCACTTCCTACTGCACTTGTAAGAAGGCCAATGTTTGAGCCGGGCGTGGTGGCACACGCCTTTAGTCCCAGCACTCGGGAGGCAGAGGCAGGCAGATTTCTGAGTTCGAGGCCAGCCTGGTCTACAAAGTGAGTGCCAGGACAGCCAGGGCTACACAGAGAAACCCTGTCTCAAACAAACAAACAAACAAACAAACAAACAAACAAAAGCAAAAAAAAAGAAGGCCAATGTTTGTGGTCTTAGAGTATAGTTATTTAAAATTATAGCAAGGAAAGTTAAAACAATAAGCAAGCAGTAAGTGTGGAGGTGTTGTTTCTAACTTGATTAGTTTTCATTTACCTAGGAATTCCAAACGTTCAAAAATGCAAAAAAGAAAATAATTTTAACAATAATTTAAAAATAAACTTGAGCAGTGTTGCATTTGTAAAAATTATTTAGTTTTGAGAGGCAGCCTATGTAGTCTTTGCTAACCTTGAACTTATAATTCTCCTGCTTCAGCCTCCCGAGTGCTAGAGTCACAGGAGGTATGCGCCAGCCACCATTGCTAGCTGTCGCTGAGTTCCAGTACTCTAGGATGATATGGTACTTCTGTTGGATGAGTAGAGTTTTCCTTTGCAGTGCTCCATCTAAACTTGCTGCTTCTCTTTCCTGTAAGCTCCTGTGTGCACTCACTCGTGTTAACACAGACATGGGTTATAATCAGTCTATCTATCATATCTACAAAATGCTGGAATACCAGCATGTTCAAATGGAGCTATTTTAGTTTCGATGCCAATTTTAAAGGTGTATTGACGTGATTTCTTTGGGACACATTGTACATGGGAGGTGTAAGTTCCTAGCTCTTGTGTGACAGACTTGCTAACTTATTGCCTTCTAATGTCCAGGTCCAGGAGCTGCACGAGGAGGAGGCACAGTGGGTGAACTATGATGAGGATGAGTTGTGTGTGAAGATGCAGCTGGCTGATGGAATCTTTGAGACCTTGATCAAAGATACCATTGATGTTCTCAATCAGATCAGTGAAAAGCAGGGGAGAATGCTACTTGTGTGACATCTTGCAAATAAATCGAACACTGAGTGCTAACATGAGTCCTGGGCCTTTCTGCCTCCTGATATACACCCCATCTCCACCATAGCAAGAATGCTTCTGGACCTTGAACCTGTTCTTATGGACTGCTGGTTTGGAGTTCATGGGACAATGTGGTATATCTGGTATTACAGCCTTTGCCTTTACAGACTGTCCACTGGATTACGTGGTTTTTTTCCCGTGGGCAGGGCTATACTCTGATGTTGAGACTTGGTATCACCTCATTAGCACCCATACCTACTAGGTCTCAGATGAGGGCTGGGAACACCAGACTGACCTCTGAGCTTAGACAAAGCTTGAGTGTCCTCATGAGACTTGCGTCTCAGCAGGAAAGAGAGGTACATAGATTCATCTTTTAACTTTCAAAACATAATCCTGGTCTATACAATGAAACTCACAAATGGACATGCTAGTCTCTGAACAGTATTAAACCCATAACCACTTTAAAATAGGCAAACGCAGGATTGTCTGCCTATTTCACGTTCTGGAGTTTATTTCTTCTTGAAGACCATTTTCTTCCATTCTTGAAGTTAAGCAGCACCAAGTGGATGTCAGAAATAAGTGGGAGCTTTGCTTTGGGCACCACCTGAAAACTATAACCCATTGCACTGTGTTTAATTTTCCTGTCTGGGCAGAACCAAATGCCCCAGTGAAGACGAGGCTCCAGGACTGCTGCGGGCTGTTCCTCGGCCCTGGTCCCACCCCTGCTCTCTCCTCATCTGTCCTAACCTCTACCAGCTGCTCTCAGAATCGTAGATACTCAGGACCATCTCAGGCATCCAGGCATGGCAAAAGTGGAAAGACCTCATTTTGGCCTTCAAACGTTGACTTCCCATCTCTCCCGCAGAAGTCAGTGCTGTTACTTGAATGAGTTAGAAAATGAGTGGCGCACCAAAGACAAGAAGACCCTGTCCAGAGTCTGCCTGCTTGTTTGGCTCTGTGGAATATTTTTAATTTATTTTAAGGTAAATTATTAAGTTGAAAATGTGTGTCCCTATTGAGAAGTGAAAGATTCTCATCATTGTAAACCTCCGTCTCGAAGCTTCTACAGTTTAGTCTTCACACAGGAAAGCTGCAGTTTTAATAAATCTATACACACACTGAAGAAGTCAGTTCAGTTCATCAAAAAGACAACAGACATTTACACCGTCACCCGGGCAGCAGGACAGGACACGACTCGAAAGACTAAAGTTTATCCTGCCTTTCTTGCAGCATTGCATCTTACAACCATTACCTGCATCTGAGGAACATCTCCAGACTCCAGCTGCTACCTGTGAGCACCTGGTGCTCTCCTGGGCCCTTAGCACCTGCCTTCTTGACTGGTTTCTCTTCATCAGTCCTGTCCTTCCTAATCCCAGAGAATGTGGATGATCTGAGGCGTGTGTGTAAATGCCTTAACCTTAACAGTCGCGGCTAGAACAGCATGGTAAGACATCCGCTGGGGTCACACTTACAGACACCCTGGACATTATGGCTTCAAAACACATTAGAAAACCCAAAGACAGCGTAACCCTTAAGTATGCACCTTTGTTCTTTTCCGTATCTTCCTTCCCTACTTGCCATTGCATCTCCGAGGTCTCACTCTGCACACGTCACTCCTCTTGCGTTTCATCCTGTCATTACACAACATTTGCTGAAACCATCATTGGATATTTGCATTTTGCACAGTGACTGGTGTGCTAGCTCTTGACAGTAAGAAAGCACTGAACTGTCCCAATTGGGTCTCCTGAATGCTCAGGTGGGTGTCTCGGCAGCGTCGTCTTTAGCCATAATGAGCAGGTTGACGAAGAGAAGAAAGGTTTCTTGAGGTTCTTAATCAGTAGTGTGGAAATAGTTTTCATGTGGCCAATGGAAGCAAAGATAGTTCTCTTCAGTTCATGTTCTCTAGGAGACAGGAAACATCTGTGTCCATCCCTTGACTGTTTGTAAGATCACATTGTCTTTATGAAACTGAACTTTCAGCTGCTATAAGTTTTTTATAAATGAAAATCAAATTATAATAGGAATATAGGTTGTTTTCCATGTCTTTATTATTTGGACCTGAGGTTAATTTTTAATAAGAAAGTGTATCTTTTACTCTCTACATTATCATGCCAGAAAAGGAAAAGCATACTGCTGTAAGTCCATAGGCTCAGCGACCTGAACAGTGCCGAGATGGTGGCAGTGGCCGTCCTAACCTCCGCCAGCTGTCTTCACTATCCAAGAACCCTGCATTCCAGATGCGAGGGGGAGTAGACCGGTCTCCTCCTTTGCTAGCAATTATAGCTCCAGTTTGATAGCAAAAACAAGTGGCTATAGAGTTAACAGGTTTCTTCCTATTTTAACTATTTGGATCTAACTGGGTGGGTTTACTGTTAGGGTCAGGAATGATGGATATGGCTGCCCAGCCACTCACTCGGTCCACACTGGGGTCTTTTTAATGAAGCTCTGCCTCATAACCAAGAACCTAAGTATGCCCTCTTCCTAACTTTGCTCCCTCTCCCGCAGCCGTGCCCTCCTGTCTTTCTGCATTGATTCCTCTAAACGATCTTTGCATCTGCAGTAATACCTTTTCGTATGGCACTGTCACAACCTAGTAGTAAACCACCATGGAGGCTTCAGATTGACATCTGAGTCCAAACAATTTGTGCTATCCAGGGCAGTTAACTCTGGGTTAAACTAGTACAGGGTATCGATTCCCTCTTCAGGTCTAAACAGGAATTTTTACTCTAGGGAAAAGTGGAAAGAGCTCAAAAGTAGTTTCTAAGGAAGGTGACTTCCTTCTGTGACTACAGGTCTCTGAGAAATTATCTTTCAAAAGAGATTGCATTGCTCATAAGAGTGTTGTGGCCTATTGATAAAAACAATTTTGTTCACTTTCTTGTCTTGAAAAAAAGTGGCCTTAGCTTTTTGCAATACTTGAATAAAGTGTGTACTTGCAAAAGAATTTCTGTAGCACAGCATTAGAGACTCATAACTTTTCTGCAAGAAATTCAAACTTACATCTTCCTTTTACTACCTTAAGAATACTAGTGAATAAAACATTAATTCAAAGAGCAAGTGATAGAAACTACAATGCCGTTTAATGCAAATTGTAGGAATTTACATGTTTACAAATCATCTTAAACTGGTTGTGCAGCAATTCAATAAAATCTTTGTATTATAAAAATGTGAAGAAAGTGTAAACCGGTGTAAAGGAAGCACCGTCGTTGTAACTAAGCTGTGTAAAAGCTTTTCCTTCTGGACTTTGCAAAGCCTTCTTGGTTACACATTGCAAAGCATTCTCTAGGGGGCTCAGCCCCCTTGTGTGTACTGTACTGTGCAGACATGAAAAATAAACCCGTTTACTGTGTGTGTGTAAATAGCCTGATCATCAGGCCATTCTCAGCCAATAGTCACCCCATGCAGCTCTTAGACGTCTGCACAGAAGACCTAGGGTGTGGTTTGTAAGTACGCTCTGTAAAATAACTGGGATGAAGTCCCATGTATACCCATGTAAATAGATTTGTTAACTAAAATGTACTTTAAGATGAAATCTGTAAATAAATTGATTTATAAATTAATTCCATGTCCGGTGTAAATTTGTCTACTCATGAGCCAAGTTTAGAGTTCTCCTGAAATTGAATTGTTTCTGATTTCTTGTTTTAGCTCAGGCACTCATTCTTAGAGTAAGGGAGCTGGGTTGTAAGGTCTGTGGACCCTGCACCCAGGTCCCCAGCACAGGAAGCTAAGCATCCTGGTCTCTTGCCAGCCCGTCCATTCCTCAGGTAATCAGTGCGCATCACCCGTTCTTAGCGGTGCTTAGTGCTGGGAGACAGCAGAGGTGTGGAGCGTAAAGTCTTAATGAAAGAGCATCATCAAAAAATAGTTTTTTGAAAACCAGTGCCTATCAAGCTGTCAAAGCTGTAAAAGACGCATGCTCGGGGAGGGAGTGTGTTAAAATGGTGGGGCTGAGTCAGGAGAGAATTTCCCGATAAATCTTAACTTGATCTCACTGTGTGGTCAAGCTGACCTCAGACTTTGAATACATGCAACCCTCTTATTTGAGCTTCCTCTTTAGATAGGGTTCAAACCTGCCAGGATATCTGGCTCTTATGTTTTTCTTGGACATTGATGGGCTTCCTCCAACTCATGGTAAATGCCATTTCTCCCACATGACTCGTCTTACTCAACCTTGCAAAATAGCACATAAAGTCACACACAATGAAGTGGGCTGCTGTGAAGGGTGTAATTTATGTCTGGAAATAAGAGCTTGGGTGGAATAGAGCCAGATACAGAGAGAATCAAAGAATCCCTACAGTGAATTATGTGGCACCATGTGGAAGGGCCCCGCCATCCTCTCTGACGTTCAGCTGTCCTGACGGCTAAGTCTGCTGTATCTTTAGCCCCTTGCCTCATTAAGGAATCCTCAGAAAACCATAGGCCCCACATGGTAACAGATAACACTCAACTCACTAAAAATAACAACAAAGTCTGCATACCTACTATGTGCCAGATAATGTGCCTGGTGACAAGGACATGCTGGCTGGGGTTTGGGGTGGGGGTGGGGGTGGGGCAAGGCTGAGCTGCTATAACTTTGAATTGGGAACATGGAGCATTGTCAATGAACAGCCAAGAATGGTGAAGGGGCCACAGAAAGAAAATCCAGAAGAGTTCAGAAATCACATGCTAAGTGCTCAGAAAAGTGGACAAGGTAGAGAGATTGAATTTCTTTTCACAGGTGGCTGGGCTGTGTGGCTAAAATCAGTAGTCAGATAAGAGCCTGCCAGTGTATGATTCAAGGTCACCCAAAATAAACAGGATACGCCAAGCTTAAGTGACACTGTTCTCTTACAGCCAGAGGAGAAGCCGAGTTCTAGATCCAGCCCCTGCAATTTCTTAGCCACCCCAACTCCATGACCAGCAGATCTACAATGCAGCTAGCTCTGATGAGGCCAGCTGCCAGCATCCTGCCCCGGCTGCCCTAGGAAGACTTTCTCTTCATCTCTCCCCATTACTGTGAAAGACGAAGATCTGGGGGCATGCCAAGAGGCAGACACCAGAGCCTGAGCAGAAGTGTACCACTGAGTCTAAAGCAGGGAGCTAGTCCCCTAGCACAGGCTGTAGAAAGAGGCATTTGGGTCCAAGGCCTGTTCTCAGCGTAATTCCCACAGGTAGGGGGACTGCTTGTGACTAAAGCCTAGCCCTCGTTGAAAGAGCGCACAGCACAGCACATACCACAAAACAATAAGCTCCAAATGTGGAGGATAAGGCTTGCTTAGCCTCCTCTCTCTGGATGCTGCTGCTTGGAGCCAGGGCCTCCCTCTCATTTTGAGACTACCTATCAGGAAAACTAGATCAGGAAGATGAGACCCTCCCTGGAGAGTGACATTCATTTAACTAAGGCATGTGTCTGGAATAAGCCAGGGTTCTTGTTCTTGTTCTTGTCATTGTTGGTTGGTTTGGTTTTTGAGGCAGGGTTTCTCAGTGGATCCCTGGCTGTCCTGGAGTGCACAACAGAGATCTGCCTCTGCCTCCGCCTCCACCCCCGCCCCCGCCCCTGCCCCACCTTGCTCTGCCAGCGGACAGCTGAGGAGGATTCTGCTGTCCCCAGTATCTTGACTAGATAGTTCAGGGAACTTCTAAGTCATTGTGTAGAGACAACGCCTTAGAGTGGGAGTGTGGGGTGAGTGGGACTTCTGGAGTGACAAATCCTTCCTTCAGCTGTGCTAGTTCCTCCCAGGGTGTTGCCACAATAATAGGTGAGATGTTCCCACAGCCCTCCGTGAGCTTTCCAGGAGACACTCTTGCCTATGACTTCCTTAGAGACCACTGCCTCTGGTGCTTGTCCCAAACCTTCTAATTCCAAAAAGATGAAAGAAGAATTCATATCTTGACTGAACTTGGCATATACTCTGACTGAACTTGGCATATCCTAGAATGTCACCCATCACACTGAGGTATTAAGGATCTTCGGTGTGACTGAGAAGTCCCAATATCCCATAGTTCTATCCAACTTTCTGCCATGAGGTCCCATGACAGGAAGGAAGGTCCTGAAAACAGAATTGCCACAGGTATGGGGTGAAAAGACCTGATCCCAACTGTGAAGGAAATATGTTGAAAAGAGTAGAGGGGTGGTCAGTGATTGAGAGTCTGTAAAAGTAATTTATTTGCCTGATGGAATTTTCATCTCCAAGGCTTGCTGCCTCCATTTGCTGACGAAAGCCTAGTCCTGGAAGCTTCTTGCCTCTGTACAAAATGATCTAGGCATACAGTATTTTCAGCCTCTGAGACTTAGAGCTGAAAAAGCTCACCCTTTCTACCTCTTTTTATACTCTGGCTGCCTGGTCAACTCAGCTGTTCTGGCTAAAAACTCTCCAAACTGATTGACTCAACGTGGCTTCTTCTCAGCCTCTTGTTGGATTTCAGACCCAGGACAAGGGGCTGAGGTGAAGATTTAACATACCAAAGTGGATCTGGTCTCCAGGTTCTCCCAGCATCCCTCAGTCTCTACCTGTTACAAGGTTATAGCTGGCATATCTCACCCTCTACCCTGAACTTTCCAGCCCAGAGGCTGGGCCTCCCTTCTCTGAAAAGCCCCTATATAATCCATAATCCAGACATTTTGGTCTCCCTCTTCTCTCTCTCCCCTCCTCTGCATTTTCTCTCTCCCTCTTCCCCCCATGGTGACTCTCCTGGCTGGATCCCTTGGGACCAGTGAGCTTACCCAAGAGTTGCTTCCCAATAAACCTGCCTTTACATATGATAATTCGGCTGGAATTGACTCATTTTACCAGCAGAGAACAACTTATCACCTCTGACTGAATTGCTCTGCTTGGCCTGAAACTAACTCTGACAATCTTTAGCTCCTTCTCATTCTCTGACTGAGTCTGGCTTTGCCTGTGTCTAGCTTGTTCTCTCTTTAACCTGTCTCTGTAAAACTCTCCTGGCAAAGCTGCCTCCTTCCTGTCTCCCTCTGCGCTGCTTCCTTTTATGTTGCCTCTTTCCTCTCTGTTCTCCTGAGAAGGGCAGATCCTATTCTGTCAAATCTTTCTCTGATTCATCACTTTTTCTGTCACTCAATTAGACATCACTTTCAAACATGGGTGCTTCCTTCTACAAACTAACTTTACCTTTATTGTTTGGAACTAAGGGTGTGTACTAAGGGTGTGTACTAAGGGTGTGTTTATATTCCAACCAGAGGGATTAAAGATGTGTGCTTAGGGCTGAGCCACACCATAACTAGAAACACTTTTTGTTGTTGTTTTTTTTTTTTCAGTAAATAACACAATCTCAGGGTGTACAATGTGATCAAATATCCTGCAATAGGATTCCACAGGCAGCATAACACTACTGGCTGCTTACCATTCCCCTCTAAGTTCGGGCTTGTCTAACATCTTTAACCTAGTGATTTTTGCTCCAAGCGTGGGGCAGTGTTTAATGTTCAGATGGCTTTTGTTAGGCAGGGTTTTCATTGTGTTTGTATATTTATTAGGTTCTCCAATCTTTTCATCTCACCACAACGCTTACCTGGGACAAACTGCAGAAGATTCATTTTATGTGACAGGATCCTGTTGACTGTACTATTGCTTGGACCATGACTGTGGTGTCTTGCTCAGATTGAAAAGGTTTGTTTTGCCGGTGGTGGTGGCACACGCCTTTAATCCCAGCACTTGGGAGGCAGAGGCAGGCGGATTTCTGAGTTCGAGGCCAGCCTGGTCTACAAAGTGAGTTCCAGGACAACCAGGGCTATACAGAGAAACCCTGTCTCGAAAAACCAAAAAAAAAAAAAAAAAAAAAAAAGGTTTGTTTTTTGTTTTGGGGGGGTTTTTTTGTATCTGAGCATATGACTAAAAAGTTTTTGAAGCCATGATGACATCTCTGGGTCTGCATAACAGAACGGTGAGCTTACATTTGCATTATGTGTCCACTGAAGTGAGGCACCTGTGACCAGCAGTCCCATGTTATTGTCACTTGAAGTTTCACATGAAAAAAATGGCCATGACCTGCTTGCTATAGCTTACTTTGCCATGTTGTATGTCCAGAGCATGTTGGCAATGTCATACAGTTGTGTTGTGTCTAGGACTTCACTGATTTGTTTTTGGTTTTTGGTTTGTTTGTTTGTTAGATTAGCTTTTCAACTGCAATATTTCATTAAGTTTTTTAAACCCACTTTACTTTTTTTTTTTTAAGTTTATTTTTATTTGTGTGGAGAGGTAGCGGTGGCGGCCAGAAGGCCCTGAGGCTGGAATTATTGGTAGTTCTACGCCACCAGCACCACCAGATGCTGGGAACCAATTCCAGTCCTCTGCAAGAGCAGCAAGCACTCTCAACTGTGGGGCCATCTCTCTTGCCCCTTCAGTTCCTCTTTTTAAAAATGTATTTTTTTTCGTGTGAGTGTATGGTGTAGGGGAGAGACACACGTGCCGCAGTGTGCATTTGATAATCAGAGGACAACTTTGTGGAATCATTGCTCACCTTCCAGCTTTACATAAGTTCCATGAATGTACCTTAGTCCTCTGGACTTACACAGCAAACACCTTTATCTGCTAAGCCATCTCACTACCCTGTCTCTTCTCTAATGGCTCTTTACTATAGACACTAATGTGAGTGATTAATGGACCTGCCAAGGAAAAGACCAATATATTATTCATAGTCATCCAAGACAGACAGCACATGGGGCAGGGAGGGCAGGGAGGGAGGACGATGGCATGCTTAAAGTAGCACCACCTTTACTTAAGCAGAGAAGAGGCCATGCACTAGATAGAGTCCTTTGCAATGCCTTGGTCCTCCAGGGCCAGCAGATCCATTCTGCAGCTAATGTGGGCAATATGGCCACAGTGCCCATTTAGGTTGCAGTAGACGAGTTTCTCCTTGGCCCTACTCCAGCAGAAAGCTGGTGGCATGCTTGGAGCCATTGGCACGCGTGTATAAGTAGAACATGGAGTCCCACTGACCTTAAGTAGGAAGAGATACACTCTCATGAGATTAGTAGCCCAGCACGTGCTGTGGGACCTTTAGAAGGAATGTTACCGGTCCAAGGCCCATTCTAATATTCCCATGCATGCGCAGGAAGCCGAACACGATTGCCTTTCCCACAAGGACCAAAGTAGAGGAGCTGAGGGAAGTTTGGAAGTTTAGGCTTCTTAAACCTCTTTCTACTTGTAACACCTTTTTGTTTTTTGCTTTTGTTTTGTTTTGTTTTTAATGAAACTCAAGTCAGCAACTCAAATAGCAAGTTTTATTTTTTTATTATTTTATATGTATGGATATTTTCCTACACATATGTCTGTGCCTGGTGCATGAGGCATCAGATCCCCAGGAACTGGAATTAACGAAGAGTTATAAGTTTCCATGTGGAGGCTGGGAAAAGAACCTGGGTTCTCTGGAAGAAACTACCTCTCCAGCAATTTCTTTAAATTAAGCATTCTAAAACAATCCGTAGAAATACTTGATACTTGTGATACTTGTATGCTCTGGAGTAGCACTGTTAGGAGGTGTGGTCTTGTTGGAGTAGGTGTGTCACTGTGAGTGTGGGCCTTAATACCCTGGTCCCAGCTTCCTGGAAGTGAGTATAATCCTAGCAGCCTTCAGATGAAGATGTAGAACTCTCAGCTCCTCCTGCACCATGCCTGCCTGGATGCTGCCATGTTCCCGCCTTGATGATACTAGACTGAACCTCTGAACCTCTGAACCTGTAAGGCAGCCCCAGTTAAATTATAAGACTTGCCTTGGTCATGGTGTCTGTTCACAGCAGTAAAACCCTCGCTCAGACAATACTTATACACTGAGGGGTGCTAATCAGAAGTCTTTTCCTCTATAACTTGTCTATCTTAAAGATAGAAGAACGGGACACTGGGAATCTTCCTGTGAACCTGGATGAGCAACTAGATGACTAAGGGTAGATGGAGGGATTGGGCCCTGGAAATATTAGGAAAACTGCTTCTATAAGAGCAAAGGTTTTATAAATGTGTAACGCTTCAATCCATAACAGACAACAGTCTCACATCTGAGTGAGCATGTCTCAAGCAGTGTTCACTGGTATCCTGTGGTGTAACAGCATGTGCAAGGCAGAGTGGGCCTTTCATGTGTTCAGAACCACAGGGGTTATGGAACAATGCAGCATGGGTGGCAATGTTAGAAACACATCAGATTCAATTTGCATTTACCTAAGAACAAATGTTTTGGCTATTGTACATTCATAAACTTTTTACTGTTGTCAAAAGTTTTGCAACTCTTATGTTCAGTTATATGACTTACAGTTTAGAAGCACAGGGTCTCGATCCAGGTCACTGACTATTAAGAGGGAACAACTGATTCTTTCGAGAAATTGAACCAGAGAGTGTCAAATCATTAGGACTCTTAGTCACCAAAACCCATGCAAGTGAGTAAGCAACTCACAACAAGTATTGAGCTAAATCTGAGTACTGAGCGGAGCTCCTAGCCAAGTTCATCACAACCCTGTGACAGGAAGACGATGAAGAACTAAATTGTAGTAAACCAAAATGTCCTCAGAAGAAAGACATGGCATGAGGAAGTCTACAAAAGAATCTGCTACCGGATCCTCTTCCAGTAAAAAAGGATCACTTAAAAAAATCTCCAATTCCAAAGCAGCCTGGTCTACAGAGTGAGTTCCAGGTCAGCCGAGGCTATACAGAGAAACTCTATCTTAGAATCAAACAAACAAAGGAAAAACCCTCATATATAGTCTCTAAAAGAGGTGGATAAAGTGCTTGCTGGGAGGACCTGAATTCTGAATTCAGATCCTCAGTACCCATGTAAAAGCCAGACATCCCCTGTAACCTCAGCACTAGATATGGGAGTAGACAAGACAGGCAGGTCCTGGTGACTCACTGGCCAGTCAGTCCAGTACAAACACAGAGCTTCAAGTTCAGCAAGAAACCCTCTCTCAAACACTAAAGTGAAGGCTGCCACCTGACTTCATCCCTCCTGGGCACCACATCCAGTCAGTGTCCAGTACAGTCCTACACATCTTGCACCAGGGCTCAGAATGGTTAATCTGCCTGACCCTCCCCTCCACAAACCCTCCTCTACTGCTAGATCTAGCCCTGGCTCCATATCCAGGGCTTCAGCTTAATTTGGTTGGCTCTGTCCATGCCACTGCAACCCCCAGGCTTTGACCTAGACACCCATCCTGTGGGCTAGCTCAACCCCCTGTCTTCACCAGACTTCATGCCATCCAGGCCATATCCAGCTTCAAGTCCAGCCCAGCTCTCATATTCTGTGCTCTGTCATAGGTTACCATGTCCATCCATGTCAGACATAGAACTAACAGAAGTCCATATGTCCAGGTCTCATAGTAAAAAATACAAACACTGGGAAAGTTCAAGACAGTATGCCTCCCTACACACCAATCTACCAGTCCTACAGAAATGTTTCTCAATGAGATAAACAAATACAGAATTCAGGACACGAATTTAAAAGATCAATCATAAACTTCATTAAAGAATTTGAACTAAGAACACTGGCTGCTCTTCCAAAGGTCCTGAGTTCAATTCCCAGAAATCACATGGCGGCTCACAACCACCTATAATGAGATCTGGTGCCCTCTCTGTCTTGCAAGCATACATGCAGGCAGAATGCTGTATACATAATAAATAAATTTAAGAATTTGAAGAGCTCAAAGAAAACACAAAGAAAAACAGGTCAATGGATTCTCTCAAAGAGAATGTATTTTAAGAGATTAAACACCTAAGTGGTGCCCCAAGAAGACACAAACATAAGGCTGGAGGAAACGATAAGGACAATCCAGGATTTGAAAAGCCAAACTCAACAAAGAAAGAAAAACACTGGCGAGAACTCACGCTGTAGTGAATGTGAACTGAAAAACTCAATAACCCAATTAGAAAACTCAAAGGAGCATCACACAGAATGGACCAAGTAGAAGATACAGTATCAGGATTCAAAGATAGAGTAATTAGACCACTGTGGAATACCGTAAAAAATTACAATCTTCAGATTATAGGCATAGATGAGAGAGATCCCAGGTCAATCACACAGACCAGACCTTCAACAAGATCACAGGAGAAAACTTTCCCAAACTAAGGAAAGACAGATACAAGAAATATACAGAATACAAAGTAGACAAGACCAGAAAAGAAACTCTTAACAAACTGCCATAACTAAAATACTAAATATACAGAACAAAGAAAGAGTATTCAAAGTTTAAAGAGGAAAAAAAATGTCATATATAAAAGAAAACCCATTGGAATCACAGATGAATTTCTCAGCGCAAACTCAGAGACAAAGAGTCTGAAGCAATATCCTCCAAGTTCTAAAAGACCACAAATGCCAACCTACACAACTGTACTCAGCAAAATTGTCAACTGTGGTTGAAGCAGAAAGAACTTCTCACAATACCAACAGGTTAAAATGATTCATTTCCAGCAGACCAGCACTAAAAAGGATACTGGAAGCAGTGCTTCAAACTAAATAGACGACTAAGTATAGTCAAGAGACTGTCAGAGAAAACAATAAAGCTATAATTACCAAAACACAAAGTATGACCAAGAAAACAAACAGGAAGAAAGGAACTGCAATCAACACACAACTTTCAATAATAACTTTAAATATTAACAGCCTCCATTCCCCAATCAAAAGACACAGGCTAGCTGTTGTCTACATGAAATTTGCCTTACCTTTAAAGATAGGAACCACCTTAAAGTGAAAGGTTGGGAAAAAGTATCCCAATCGAATGGTACAAAGGAGCAAGAAGGCACTGCTAGCCTAATATCTGACAAAACAGACTTAAAACGAAACTAATAAGAAGAGATAAGGAAGGCCACTTCATTCTAGTCAAGGGGACAATGAACCAAGAAGACTTTACACTGTTTAACATATATCCACCAAATTCCGGTGCACCTAGTTTCATAAAAAGCATGCTACTAAAATTAAAGACACAACTTAGCATCAACCCATTCATTAATCTTAGGTTATTTCAACACCCTGCTTCCTCCACTAGACAGGACATCTAAAAAATAAACAAAAAATATCAGAATTAAATGATATCATACATCAAATGTACTTAATAGATAGCTACAGAATATCCACCCAAATACCAAAGAATATACATTTTACTCAGCAACTTAAGGAAATTTCTCTAAAGTAGATCACATCATAGGACACAAAATAAATCTTAAGTTTCAGGAAAAGCAGACCATAAATTAAAATTGACAGCAAAAGACAAACAAGCAAACAAAAACTCTAGTAAATACACAAATTCATGGAAATTAAACAGCTCATTACTAAATGATGAATGGGACAAAGAGGAAATCAAGAATTAAAAAAAAAATCCTGGAACTAAATAAAAATGAGCATACAACAAAACCTCTGGGGCACATCAAAAGCAGTCCTATGTGGGAAATGTATGTGCCTATGTTAAAAAAAAAAAATCAGAAACAGCCCAGACAAATGACTTAATGATGCAACTCAAGAAATTGAAATAAAAATAAAACAAATTCAAATCCAACAGACAGCAAGAAATGATAAAAATCAGAGCAGAAATTAATGAAATAGAAAATAATATAAGGAATCAATGACTCTAAGAGCTGCCTCTTTGAGAAGATAAACAAGATCTGCAGGCTCTTTACCGACTAACCAAGAGCCAGAGAGGACCCAACTGAAGAGAAACAGAAATGAACAGGAAACCATTACAACAGACGCCAAAGAAATTCAGAATACTGGAGGGACTATTTTAAAAGTATGTAGTCCTTTAAACTGGGAAATCTGAAAAAAAAAAAAAAAAAAGTGGGTAAATTTCTAGATTCATTCAAACCACCAAAGTTAAACCAAGAAATGTTGGAGTCCAGATGATCTGTGGTTCCTTTCTCTGGCACAAACCTTGACTCAGATGTGGCTGGTGACTGCAGAAAACTGTAGACAGAAGGTAAGGCCTAGGATGAATGTCCTTCAGGGCAAAGCAAGACCACAAGGGCAAGGAAGCGGCCATTGTTTTATACAGCAGCAAGGCTTGCCGATGTGTAACTATTTCCTAAGCTGCTGACTTTCTGGTCAAAATTATTAGTTTGTGAATCCATAAATGTGTAACTGAGTTGTAATTATTTGACTTGCTGGATCATCATGCCCACACCCCTCCAATGCTCTCAGAAGGCTATGAGTACTCCCTCTTCCGTCCCTCCACCCTCGGGCCTGTGAACAGCAGAGAAGGAGCCAGAAGGTGCTCACACTTCCCAGGAAGATAGCTCTTGCCCTTTCATGACACACCGCGGAGTGAAGGGGAAATCGGCATATGTGTTAGTGGTACTGCCCTCCGGGGCAGACTGCTTCACTCGTTTGCAGGTAGCGACTCTTTCCCAGCACTCTTGTCTGTACGATGGAACTCAGAACAAAGTGGCCCCTACTCTGAGAGCTTGCGTTCTGGCATGAGGAGGCAGAACAATCCACAACAAAGCATTAGAGAGAGCAAGGGAAGACCTTTCAGAGAGGTGACACTTGAAATAGGAAAAACACTGTAAAATCTCTTCACACTAGATGTGAGCGCAGAGCACGAACGTGAGACAGAAGAGACTAGTCTAGCTGTCATACGGTACGAAAGGAGAGCAGAGACAAGCCTCATAGGCCAGGGGACATTCGGTATTTATTTGAGGTCTCTATGTTACCTTGGAGAGAGCTGTGGACAGGAGAGCTGTAGGCATGATGAAGTTAGGTGCAGCGCGCTCTGCAGGTCAGGTGTGACTTGAGATGTTCTTACAGAACCTCTGTGAGGTGCTGTGAGCAGAAGGGGCAGAGGTGGGGTATCTTTAGAGGAGCCCTGAAGGCTTGCTGCTGGAAGGAATCTGGGTGGTACAGTGTCCACGTGGCCGGCACACAAAGACTAGAGACCAGGAAGGTGGAGGTAGACTGCTCATGGTGTTTAAGGAACCAGGTTATTGATAGACTGGAGAGACCTGTGGTACGTGGGAAAGCGGGACCGGAGAACCTTAAGTGAATCTGAAATGCTTGTGGTCTAGAACTGGGAGACAGAGATGGGGAGAAAGGGTAAGATGACACTGGATATTTTAAACCTCACTAAATAAATTATTCCTTTGGCAACTAGATAGTGGCCACTGTGGAGGCAATGATCTCATTGGCAGGAGGAAGGCGCTTCAGGAGGTCCACTGGATCCTGTCATGAGGCCTCAGTGAGAGGCACTGGCTACTTGAGTAATCAGTCATACCAAGTTTAGAAACTGTAAAGTATTGGTTCTCTCAGAGATGCGTAGGCTTCCTCTTATGCTTGGATTGTTCCTGTCTCCATTCATCCTCCCCCCTGGACAAGGCTGTCCCATATCATAAACAGTCTGCTTCTCAGACTCTCCACAAAAAGTTAACCAAGAGATAAGGCTTCTCGCTGAGTCCTCGCCTCTGACAGTTGAGCATTTAGTCTTCACCATACATTTATTTGTTACTACAAATGCTTATATAGTACATATTTCATCTTTTCTGATGTCGCTCTGAGGGTAACCTCAGTTCCCAAATCACAAAACTCTAGCTAAGACCCCAATAACCCCCCATGTCAGAAGTCAATCCTTAGATCCCTCCCCAGTTCCTCAGAAAAGAGCCAAACACCTTAGCACATACTGAAAAGCGCAGGCCTGTGTGCTCATCGCATACCTATGCCAGGCCAGCATTGGGATCACTTGGAGGCTATTAAACATGACTGTGTGGTAGCACCATTTTCTCCAGCCTCTGGCCTGTTCCTTTGAGATGACTAATAAATGATAAGTGACATGAATATTTACCTTGCTGGTCACAGCCCTAAGTGCTTAATGTATTCCTTCACTTAGCCCACAATTACCCCATGAAACAGATACTCTTGGTTGTCTGGTTACAAGATGAGGTGAGTGAGGCATGGGAGGATAATTAACTTGCCCAAATTATTAGCTAGTAGATAATAGAGGATTTGAACCCACATAATCAGATCAAAAAGTATATCTATCCATATACACAAAGCCTACCACCATTATGTATTAGATCCTAAATTTCTCCCAGCGTCCACACAGTGGCTCAGATCCTAAATTTGGATTATTCCTATTTTTTAAAAAATCCCACAAAAATTTGCTATTAAAGCCTGCCTTTTAGATGTCTGAGGAAGGAACAAAGTCAACAGTTATACCTGAGAGGGTCACTAGGCCCAGGCGGGACCCCAGGAGTTCAGTTCTACCATGCTAACACTGAGTGGCCTAACCAGAGCTCAGAAGAGAATGTCAATCTTGACACCAGTTTTATTGTTATTGTTTTCTTATTTGTTTTTCTTTTCTTTGTTGAGACAGGGTTTCTCTGTGTAGCCCTGGCTGACCTGGAACTTGCTTTATAGACCAGGCTGGCTTTGAACTCAAGATATCCACCTGCCTCTGCCTCTCCAGTGTTGGCATTAAAGGTGTGCGTGCTGCCACCACCACCCAGCATGACAAACAGTTCTTTAGAAATCCTCGGTGCTTTCTTCAACTCCACCTACAGTAACGTCTTGCTTAATTTCAACATAATGTTGAAAGGCAGCCTCTGTTTCTCAATGTGAGGAATCAACATCTTGTCAATGGATGCTCTATATTTAGTCATTACAAAGAACCTAACCTGAGACAATCTGCATGTCTGTATATGTCTTATGTGTGGTGTAAGTATTGTTAGCAAAGGGAAGGAAGATGACTGACACAGGGAAGTGGGGCAGTGGCTTGACCCACCAAGTTCCAGGACTACACAGAAGAATCTGGCTTTGAGCACTGACAGGAAAAACTGCTACTTCATCCCTTCTAGCTCACCTACAAACCAGTTCTTACTAACATTAGAGATGCCTTTTGCTTTTTGGTACCTATCCTGCCTGCCCCGTACTTTCCTAAGACAGCTGTTTCAATGGGATTGTCCCCAAGCAAACACTAGAGGCTATGGTGATGACAAGAAATATTCACCCATTTATTGGGTGTGCATATTTTTCCCTTTAGTACTTGAAGGTAGGATACAAAACAGGTTAAGAGATATAAGTAATTTTTCCAAGACACACAGCTACTGAGATGGGGCTCTGGTATGAGAGCCCAAGGCACACGCTTTGAACCACTCTGTGGAGTCAGGGGTAGTCAGTTGGTGGACACAGCCCAAGGCCCCCATTGGGAGTGATTGTGGATTTCCTGGATTCCAGAGAAATAATCACTGTTGGAGCTACCCTGGAGGGTAGGAGAGCATCACCACCATGCAGAACCTGCCCCTGCTGGAATTGTATGGGACCCAGAAGACAAAGCAAGCCTCAGACAGGTCACTTAGGCCCATGCCCTAGCTCTGCTTCCCAGCCTATCCCAACACCTATGGAACCCTGGGCAGCAAGATAAACAGAGGTCACACACCCTCTGTCTAACTACAGTACTTAAAGTCAGCAAACTATCCAGTAAAATACATTTATCCTTCTACCTTGACACAGAAATCTTACAATGACAAGGAAATTTGGGGTTGAAATTTGAATCTCAAAGAAGGGTATGAAAAAGTGGACTCCAGCTCATGACTAATCCTCTGGCTAGCTCCTCCTAGGGACTCCCACAGCCTTGGAGCCACCATCGGAGCCCATACACGTGGCACCGTCCAACCAAAAGGAAAACAAACTGAGAGAAGAGAGAAGGCTCTGCAGGCAGACTCGTGTCCTTGTGCTAGGGTTTCTACAGCCACAGTACTGGGGGTGTTCTAGAGAATGGCACAGGCTCTCCCTTGATCCTGAGGGGAGGCCCCATCAGAGAAGAACTGGAACAAGGTCTTTGGATGCTTGGGGCCTGTAGGGACTCCTCAGTGTAGCTTTAAGGATGTTGATGTCACCAATTCCTTATTATGAAACTTTAAGCATGCTAATTAAGCTGTGTGTCTTGCTTTCTTCATGTGTAAAATTGAGATAATTACTGTCAGGAGGAACAGAGGAATAAGTGAGCTTATTCACCATGGGTAAAGTACCTAGAACAGTACCTGGCAACAGTAAGCGTTATATAAATACCTGCAATTAAGTGCGACTATTACTTGGGATTAGTCAAGCAACCTCAAGTTGTTAACTGGCTGAGTGCTGAAAAACACTCATTTCCTGACTGGTGATAGGCTTATAGCTATTCCTACAAGCTTGGAGAACTCTGTCCTTGGGCCACAGTGTAGAATAGCAGAAATGGTGGGAAAGGTAGGCAGGGAACAGGAGAGAGGAGGGGAAAGGAGGAAGAAAGTGGGCCATTTGCTGCTGATCCTTTATAAAGTTCATTGGACAGGTATTTTCTTATCTCTATCATCTATCTCATTTTTTACGTAGGGTCAGGCTAGCCTTGAACTCATGATCCTTCTGCCTCAGGCCTTCCAGGGGCTGGAATTATAGGCCTGGGGCACTGCATTTAGCTGGGTAGATGTTTTCTAGACCTCTGGTAATGAGAGTAGGCAAGAGAGACAAGACCTGTCATCTTCCATCTCTCCCTCTCCAGGCAGGAGAGGAAGGTGTTCAATAAATGAAGGAATAGCAACAGAGGTGAGGAGAGCGGGGACATGTGATGGAATAAACTGTGAGATTGACAAGTGAGGAGATGCTGGGGACTGGGGACAGGTAGAGAAAGACTTCCAGCAGAAAGAAGACCTCTCTGCTGAGGTGACACAATGGGGGGAAAAAAGATGCTCCAGGAAAAGAAATAAGCTCTTCCAAAGACCCTCAGGTGGTATATGCTTGCCATGAGGAATGGAAGCCCCAGTGTGGTGTGAAAGCAGTTAACAAGAAGAGCGTGACAGGGGACAGAAGCCACAAGGAAGAAAGGGACCAAATAAAGCACCTAACAAAATCTAGTATGTCTGCCATATGGGTCTCTTGTTCAAGGTTTGATTGAATAGATCAGAACCTGGAGTTTTGAATTCTTAACACATTTCCAAGTAAGGCCACACTACTGGTTTGGACATGTTAAGACAGAGTGGCAATAATTTATTCCAGTGGAAACCCTGAGTTAGATATGTGACTCTTGACCTCAGTGCAGTTAGAGCTAAAAGTATAGATTTAGGAACACAGGTCTGAAACTTTTTTCCTCTCAATATTGGGGCTTGAACTTAGGACCTTGCAATGCTAGGCAAACAACTTTGCCGCTGTGCTAGATCACAGCCCCTGTGCCTTTCTATTTTGACTTGGGAATCTCACTAAGTTCCCTAGGCTGCCCTTGAACTTGTCATTCTTTTTCCACAGCCTTCTTGAGTAGCTGAGGTTATAGCACTCTGAGACCTGGCTTGTGGGTGGTATTTTACATCATTTTTTAAAAAAGATTTATTTGTGTATGTATATGAGTACACTGTCGCTGCCTTCAGACACACCAGACGAAGGCATCCAATCCCATTACAGATGGTTGTGAGTCAACATGTGGTTGCTGGGAATTGAACTCAGGACCTCTGGAAGAGGAGCCAGTGCTCTTAACCGCTGAGCCATCTCTCCAGCCACTGTGGGTGGCATTTTCAAAGTATAGAATTGGATGAGCTATCTGGGGAGGAGGTGGAGGGGAGGTGGAGGGAAGAGGTCTGGAGGCTGAGGATGTGGACCTACCCTCGGGATGCTAGTACATCAGCAACAAAGGCTGTGAAGGACCCACTAGAGAAGAAGACAGTGCTTTGGCCCAGCAGAGGGCCTAGGAAACATCCTTACCCGAATCTGAAGAACCCATCTGTATGTTACTATAGAGGCAAAGGAAACTTTTAAGAGGCAGTTAAGGATAAGAGTCTTGGAATGAGAGTTTATGCTAGACTATCTTAGTCCAGTCCACCCAAATATATTTACTTCTAAAAATATTTAAAATATTTTTTAGGGAGGGCAAACAGAGTGAGAGAAATGCTGGTGGAAGAAGGGAAGTGAACGTGAGCCATAAGGAACTGGTCCAAGTCTCTGGCTTGAAGATGGGAGACCTGGAGAATTCTGTCCTTGAGCCAGCAGTGATCCTAGGTGAGGGACAGAAGAGAGTAGGGTAGAGGCTGGGGCACGACATTAGTTGTCAATCCATGGAAAAAAATATTTGCTAGGCAGGTATTATCCAAGTCCCAGGTAGTAAGAGCAAGACAGACAGTGACAGGAATGGAGGTGGCTTCTAAATGCTGATAAAGCCCCTCAGCTGACACTTTTAAACCTAAGGACATCAGTTCTGCATCCACAAAGACTAAGTTCTTCCAACAACCCAAATGCCCAAAGAAATGGGTTTTCCCAAGATCTCTGGAAGGGATCCCATGCCTGCCAGTTCCTTGATTTTAGCCTAGAGACCCCTATGGTGGGTTTCCAACCTGCAGAAGTATAAGTTAATAAATGTGCAACGCAGCAAGCCACGATTTGTGGTCGTTTGTTACTGACTGTGGTCATTTGTTACTGACACAATCCAACTTCATTCGATGCCTCCTAAAAACCCAAAGAAAGTGTTTCAAGGAGCAGCTGCTGAGAGGCTGAGTAGGGTGTGGGGCAGCACAGACTGACACCATCCTGCTGAGCAGCTTCAAGTGGTTCAGTGAGGTCAGAGGGCAGATTAGAGTAGGGTGGTGAGGCAAGGCAAGGCAAGGCAAGGCAAGGCAAGGCAAGGCAAGGCGAGGCAAGGCAAGGCGAGGGCGAGGAAGTAGACATAGACACAGTGAAGATGCTGCAGGAAGGTAGGGAACAGGATGGGACAGTCCCTGCAGGAGGTCAGAAGTTCAGCTGGGATTTTTGCTTTTCTAGCACAGACGGTTTGCTGAAAGGGTTGCTCTGGTGGAGCAGGGAGCCCTTGAGTGAGGAGGGGCCTGGGAGCCAGATCAACTGGTGAAGGATGATGGCACAGTGTGGGGGTTGGGTAGGGGTGGGGAATTCGTGGCTGTTGGCTTCTGTTCTGTTGTGTTGGGTAAAGGCCTACATGAGAAGAGGAAAGAAGTGTGAGGTGGTTTATTCTGGAGCAGGAGAAGCAGCCCAGTGACAGCAAGGAGCTGCAGTGCTTCAGGAAGGAAGTAGCTTTTGCTGTCTCTCCCCACTCCTTACGGCCTGGGCTGGATCTGGTTCTGGTTATTAGGTATGGATGGCGCTGTCCACAGTTCTCAGTCTCCTGGAATCTCAGTTTCTTCAGCTTTCTCATTTCAATCATGACTGCTTCTCCTGTGTCCACTGAAGGAGATGGTGAGAGCCAAGGTGCCTCTTCACCTGCGGAGCATTGTCCCCATGGAAGCCATGGTTCTTTCTGTCTGTTAGCACCTCATCAGGAAAGGCTGAGCCCCCTCACAAGGCTAGGGATGGTTGTAGGGACTGGGCCCCTGTGGCCAGCCAGCAGCAGCCTCTGCTCTGAAACATCACGCCCTTCCCCCTCCACCCAGTCTTCACAGGGTTTGGGAAATACAACTGGAGTTTCTTCTCCCAACTCTTAGAGCAATGGCGACAGACTCCTGCATTAGGCTGCTTTCTGTGGATGTCTCTAAGTGTGATAGGTATAGCTGTCTTACGACGACTAATGGGAGGAGGAACTACAGGGCCTGCCTGCCTGCCTCTGCCTTTCCCCTGCTGAATGTCTGCCTTCAGGCTCACCTTACAAGCTGCAGTAAGGTTCCTACAAAGACTTTTTGGTGGGTTGGGCCTCACTGTGTGAGTGGTTTGGGAAAGAACAACTTTACCACACTTAGATAATAAGCTTCACTGTGCTCAAACAGAGGTCGGCATTTCTCTCTGAAAACAAGAATCCTCTAGGACTTTGTCCAGGGTGAGTAAGACACAGGTCACTGACTAGCAGGGCATCAACAAATTCTTGTTTTCAGTACTCTACCCCTCAGGTTCCCATCAGCCTGCCTACTTCTAGGAAGAGGGCAGGGAAAGCTGTTACTGAGTACTGGTTTGCCAGGACTCATAAGTTTTTAGGTCTAATGGTACCAGGGACCATTGGGTGACTGCCCTGACAATCACAAGTCAATAGGTTCACCAGTTCTGCCTGAAGCCCGGTTGAGGTGAATATCTGCTCCTCATCACTCAAGACAGAAGGAAAACAGTGGGTACCACATTTTCTCCCCAAAGAGGGGATCCAAGAGACAAAAGAGGAACGAAAGTGGGACAGACAGAACTCCTTTAAGTCAGAGAAACATCCAAATGATGAAGAAAAGCAAAGAGAAGTTGCCGATGAAGGCTGGGGGCTGGGGGGAGGGGGAGGCAGATGTCCTGAGATTGCCCTCCCAGACACTCCTGTGTGCCCACTGCTCTGTTTCACACAGGTAAGCTGGGGTAAGGATGGGTTTGTCACATTATTCAGTGCCAAGTTCGCGATGGTGGCTGGAGAAGAGCAGCTCATTACTGAGCCCAGAACCTCTTCCTCTAGTGTAAAGTTTACGTGAGAATTTTCATAAGGAAATGGGAAGAGAGGGGAAGTACTAACAGTTCTTTATAGTCAGTGATCCCTGGGAGTAGCTGCTAACATGCTTTTAACATAACAGTTGTGGCCTGGGGTGTGGATCATGATAGAAACTTACCCAGCACGCATGAGGCTTCAATTCCCATTAGACAAGCCTCAGAAAAGGAAGAATGTTTGTACATGCATATACAGCTCTGAGACTATGCATTAGTGCAGTACACTTGGAAAGCACGATTATCTTGAGCAGTTTAGACCAATGAACTTCTTTTGAGGAAATAAGATATAAACTCTACAGACATGTATAAATGTCTATGGCTGTAAACACTAAAAATAAGCATAATATTGAATGCCTATCAATAACTAAGTAGACATCCATATGATAGACTATCATACAGCCACTATAATTAGTGGTGTGCCAGAGCCATTTTACACTGGCTTCCAAGAATTGGCTGTATGTGTCCTTCCAAGCCTGCAGTCAATGATGTTATGCCAGTGATGGGAAATCAGACATGGTTGGAGTGTTTACATTGGGGACACTGGCAATTATTACAAGTATATGGGATATAGAGATCACTCCTATTGCTAAAGAGCAAGCTGTTAAATATTTCCTAAGTTAGGCATGGTAACACTCATCTGTAATCCCAGACTATACCACATAGTGAATTTCTGTCTCAAAAAAACCTAAATAGGATGGAGAGGTGGCTCAGTGGCTAAGAGTACTTATTGCTCTTGCTGAGGACCTGGGTTCAGTTCTTTTTGTTTGGTTGGTTTTGTTTTTTGTTTTTGTTTTTTTGTTTTGAATTGTTTTGGCATGTGTACATGATACACATACATGCATACAATCAAAATATTCATATACATAAAGTAAATATATAGATCTTCTTAAAAAACTAAATAAATAATAAAAAGAATAAAAATCACAACTGTTTATAGTTATTTGTGAGCAGAATATGTCTATTGTCATAACAACATTAAAAACTGGTCTGAATAACAGTGAGATACAGAAGAGAATACAGACAAATTAAAAAGGAAGATCATGGTGGACAAATTGTTTCATTGAAAGCTCTATTTATTGCTAGAGTCTCAATTATATAAAAACAAAATTTAAAATGTTTAAAGTTGGACACCCATCCCACTACAACCTAGGGATTAATCTTATTAAAAGAACTGCAATCTAGGGGTCCATGTAAGAGCGCTGCATAAACCACTGCAGAGTGGAAGATTCCGGAGGGGATCCAACAACTAGGAGAGGAAAACACGATGTGATAGGATGAGCAGTTTCTATGACAGTTCAAAGGCAGGCTGCAGCTGGCACTGTGTGCAGAGCAGCTAACACTATATCAGACTTTAGTTTTAGTTTTCTACCAGAAAATCAGCAATGTGTTCTGGCCTGAAGACTACAGGGTAGATGTTAAGGTACCCAATGCTGTTGGAAAATGAGGAGAGAATCCCAGAAAAGAATGATCCTACAGGGCGTTCCCATGTTCTATGCATAAGCTCTGCCTGGTCAAAATCAGCCTAACTTGAGTAGCAACATGGGTCTGGGGCTGCCACCCAGGTGGAGGTGTTTGTAGCTGATATCTAACCAAGTTAACTTGGTTGGTTGCTAAAAACCAAGCCAAACAAACAAACAAACAAACACCCAAACCAATCCTATTTGAAAAAGATTACCTAGGGTCTCTACGGCACATGATTCACAATGGCTACGGACAACCCAAAATTACCTGGGTAGAAATACCCAAACCAGGAGGAGCAGGAGGAAGGCAGAGGATAGGGCTGGGGAACTCACCTGTCATATAAAGAACCATGAAACACAAACTGAGCCGGGCATGGTGGTGCACGCCTTTGATCCCAGCACTCGGGAGGCAGAGGCAGGCGGATTTCTGAGTTCGAGGCCAGCCTGGTCTACAGAGTGAGTTCCAGGACAGCCAGGGCTATACAGAGAAACCCTGTCTCAGAAAAACCAAAAACCAAAAAAAAAAAAAAAAAAACAAAAAAACACAAACTATTCTCACTGGAAGGCAATCACACAATGACCCAGATTCTGGCATCAAGTTTTAAAACAGCTCCATCCTGTAAGGTCCAAAGGAAACTCCATTTCCCAAAATTCTAAAATGCAAAATGACAGACGGCTGCCTTTGGTGCCTATGAGCATATGGGACATTTCAAAGCACCTGCTGGCTTCCAGGCTCCCTCAGTATCACCATTTCAAGTACCTGCTGTCACACATCTCTTCTTGCCTCTTCCCTACCCTAAACTTCCCCAGCACACTGCTTCCCTCCCACCAGCTTCTCACTCTCCTTATAACTCTGCTGTTTTTTTATTCTTTGTGAAATTCACATCACATACCCCAATTCCACTCATCTCCCCAAACCTTTGTATCTGTCCTCCACCCTTGCAACCTCCCCCACAAAAGAAAATAAAATAAGATAGAATTAAGACAACAACAACAACAAATGAACAAAGAATAAAAAAATCTTGTCATGGAAGCTATGGTGTGTCACAGTGTGTCATACAAATATACCTGTCCATACATCTTCACCTGCAAATGTTCATTACAACGAGTCATTGGTCTGGTTGAGGCCTCTGGCTTCTGCTACACCATCAGTACAGGATCCTCACAGGGATTCCTCAGATATTCTGCTGTTGCCCTGTGTCCTGGAGATTCTGCAGCTTTGGATCTGCAGGACTGACCTCTTCACATGCTCCAGCAGCTCATAGATGGGGTAGATGTTGGAGTGGGCCAACTTGGAGCCCTGGATCTGGGCCTGGGAGGTAGCTGAGTTGGTCAGCCATCCAGCTCTCCTGTGCTCACACCACCTTCCTCTCTCCCCCTCCCCCCATCTCCTATGCTCTTCCTTCATATATCCCTGTTTCTCTTATGGCCAGATTCAGTCTGCAGGCCATGTTGCGTCTACTACTTTCTCTCTCTGCTCTGAACTCTTTCAGATGCCCCTGGCTGTTCTTTCTCTCGTATGTACAATAAAAACCTTCCACTTAACCATACCATGTCATCAGTTTATACGCCTTATGCCAAAACCTGGGAGAGGCATAAATGGACCACTTTCCAAGGGACCTGGCCTCTTCTAACTGAACCAAGACATATTCTCGAACTCAGATGATGCAAGGGAAATATGCTTGCAGTGAATGAAAAGGCAGTGTGCAGATATGATAGTAATCTTGTCAAATTCAACACTCCCGGGGAAGGGTGACTTTGAATTGAAGAGCTGTCTCCATCAGATTAGCCGGTAGGCATGCTTGCAGGGCATGTTCTTGACTACTAATTGACGTAGGAGAGCCCAGCCCTCTGTGGAAGGTATCAGGTGGGATTGGGTTGTAGTAGAAAGGTAGCTGACTAGGGAGTCAGTAAGCAGTATTGAACTCCTGCATTGACCTCCCTTGGTGATGGAATGTAATCTATAAACTGAAATGAAAGCTTCCTTCTCTTAAGTTGTTTTTGGTCAGTGTTTTGTCACAACACCAAAGAAGGCAAACTAGAATGCCAGGCACAGTGTCACACATGCACAGTGTCACACACTTGCAAACCCCAACTACTTGGGAGGTTGAGATGGAGATTATAATTTTGAATCTAGCCTGGGCTACATAGTGAACACTTGTCTCAAAGGACACCCACCACCAGGCTTCATGAGTGAAAACACAGGGAATTGCAAAGGAAAAACTGAAATAATTTTTACAGTAAACAGCAATTCTGGACCTAAAAATTATATTAACTATAGTAAAGGTAAAAGTGTAACTAAACATGCTATGAAATAAGCTCAACAGAATGGAGGTAATAGAGGAGAAGTCTGTGAACTTGAGCATGAAAACAAAATTTAAGAAAAACAGAAGAAAAGATGTGGGAGTGGGAGGGGATGGGGAGGGAGTGCTGAACCTGGATGGAGATGCGATGGAGGAAGGACAGACACAGAAGGGGGATGAGAAGGACTGGGCAGAGACTGCTCAGCAATTCTCCCAAACACAAGGTCCCAAAGACAAATTAGAATTCAGTTCCACCAACCTTCCCCCCAAAGGAACCAGAGAGTGTAGTAAGGTTACTTACACAGCGAGGGTGAGGACTCAAAACATGTAGGTGATGTTAAAGCAGTCACCGTGGAAAATCTGCAACTAGCAGAGAGAACGGTTTCCTTCCCAAGGGCCGCCAGCTGTGGCTAGATAGACTCCTCCCCTCTCTCTTTCTTACTATACATATTCTAGCCCCTCCCAGAGACCTAGAGGCTACATGCAATTAGGGAAGAATTGCTCATAACTGGTTGGCTGGATACTCAGATGAAGATCCCATGACCCTTCCCTACTCCTTCTCAGAGGGATGTCAACAATCCCATCTGACAATTTATGATCAGACCCAGCTGAACTGAAGGTGCTGATAGTTTGACTATATAAACAAACTTGTGACTAGACTGAGACAAGAAGTGAAAGATAAAAATTGAATAATAATGGCTTCCTAAATGCCAGAAGAAACACTTTTTTGGTACTTGGAATTGGATCCAGGGTGTCTCACATCCTAGGCAAAAGTTCTAACCAGTGAGATATCTGAGGCATAATCTGAAGGGACTACTTCTGGGTAGACTATGTTGCCTTTTAAGGCAACAACAACAACAATAACAACAACAACAACAAAAGCCCACAAAGCAAAACAACAAATTATACACAAAGAATAAGCTAAGAATGTCAGCATGATTGCTAACTTTTCATCCATAGCCACAGAAATGTCTTTAAACTACTGAAAAAAAACCTGTCAATTTTGTAGTCTATGAAAATATGCTTCAAAAAATAAAGAAATATGAGGCTGGTAAGAAGGCTCAGCGAGTAAAAGTGCTTGCCACCAAGGCTGAAGGCCTGGATCTGATCCCCAGGCTGTACACAGTGGAAGGAGAGAACTCACTCCCAAAAGTTGTCCCTTGACCTCCACGCGTGACCCCCCCACACACACACAAAATAAGTAAATGGAGTATAGTAAGCACACGTAAGGATAATTTTAGGAAGGTGTAAAGTAGCTTTTACTTGCCAGATGTAATTGTCATGGCTGAGGCTTACTGATAAGCTCACCCTTTCTATCTCTTTCTGCACTCTGGCTGGCTGGGTCAACTCAGCTGTTTTGGTCCAAACTCCTCTTCAAGCTGACTGATTCAAACTGGTGTCTCTCAGCTTCTGACTGACTTGTTCGGCTTGGCCTCAATCTAACTCTGGCAATCTGTTCTAATCTTCTGGCTCCTTCTCATTCTCTGGCTCAGTCTGTCTTCACCTGCAACCTGTCTCTGTAAAACTGTCCTGGTAAAACTGTCCCCCTCCCCACTGCTCTCTCTTTTTTTTCTTTAAAGATTTATTTTATTATTATATGTAAGTACACTGTAGCTGTCTTCAGACACTCCAGAAGAGGGCATCAGATCTCATTATGGATGGTTGTGAGCCACCATGTGGTTGCTGGGATTTGAACTTAGGACCTTTGGAAGAGCAGTCGGTGCTCTTAACCGCTGAGCCATCTCACCAGCCCCCCACTGCTCTCTTAAGTCACTTCTCTTTCCTGTCTCTCCTGAGAGTTGAGTGTATCCTATCTTTGACTCATTCTGTCAAAATTTTCTCTGATTTGTCACTTTGCCCCTCAGTTAGACATTGCTTTTTTTTGGTTTTGATTTTTCGAGACAGTGTTTCTTTGTATAGCCCTGGCTGTCCTGGAACTCACTTTGTAGACCAGGCTGGCCTCAAACTCAGAAATCCACCTGCCTCTGCCTCCCAAGTGCTGGGATTAAAGCCGTGCACCACCACCACCGGGCTTAGACATTGTTTTCAAACATGGCTGCTTCCTTCTACATGGTAACTTTATTTTCACTGTTTGGGATTAAAGGTGTGAAGTAAGAGTGTGTCTGTATTCCAGCCAGAGCACACTGTCATCCAGACCATGTCTGCACTACAGCCAGGTCATAAACCTAGGAGGTCTTTGATGCAATCCCTTGCTGGCACAGCCATGTTGCCAGATTAAAATTCCTCTACAGGAAAACTTTATTAGTGTGAGTTTCTTAAATGGCTAATATTTTATTCACACTAAAAGAAACTGGGAAGATGGACACTTAGGTCTTTAGGGAGAAATGAAGGCAATAAAAATAGTTATTACCCAGACAAAGAGAAAGCATTTATTTTTGTTCTTAATTTTGTAAAAGCATATATGACTACTTGAACAAAGCATTTGTGGGTTTTACAACATAAACAAGTGTAACTGATATATCAGGCAACTACAGAGCAGAAGAGGCATACTTGTTCCTTAAAGGGCAGAGCAGTCAACAGTTTGAATTCAAGGGCCACAGGGTCAACATCACAAGTGCTATTCTGCCATTGACTGGGCAAGAGCAGCCATGGACAACACATTTGCCAGTGAGCACAGTTGTGCTCCAGTGAAACTTTCTGTTCAAAAATAGGCAGTGGGCAGGACTCGGCGAGTTTGACATACTACCAACACTCGTGTAAAGGACACAGGCAGTGAGGTGGCAGATGGCGTCATACTGTCAGCAAGTTTCTGGGCTTTATGGGAAGCACAGTCCTAATGACAAGGAAGCTGAAATGTTAGTTCCTTTCCTGAGCAGCAATACAGACATTCTGACAGGTAATTCCTGGTGGGGGAGGGGAAGCATGCCCTACATCTGCTCACTAAATGCTGCTGGCACCACTGCCTGAGTGTCAGCCACAAGTATTTCCAAACATCACAATTGTATCCTGTTACTACCACTGAACGCTGCAGAGGTAGGTCTGGCATGTGTCTCATGCTTTAAGCTCAGCACTCAGGAGGCAGAGGCAAACTGAGTTCAAGGCCGGACTGGCCTTCATAGTGGGTTTCAGGCCAGCCAGGGTTACACAGTGGGACCCTGTCTCAAATTTTAAAAGAAAAAAAAAAGGAGAGGTATAACTCACTTAAATGAAATTTTAAAAAAGGTTTACATGATGCAAAAAGCACAAAAAGAAAATGAACAGAGCAGAGGAAAAAGACAGAGTAAATAATAAAATTATAAATATAAACCCAACCATACCACCATTACAATGTGCTTTAAAGGGCTAAACACCCATAATTAAATCAGAGAATGGAACTGGAGGTATAGTACCTCAATGGCACAACAGGCAGGGTACCCTAGGTTCCTTCCCCAGCATATGCACACATGAGCACTACACACACAGCAGGAACTGAAAATGAATGGAAAAGCAAGCCCCCACATCCACCTCACGATGGACTCACAGGCCACCCTCTCTGTCCACTGGCTCTTCTGCCCTGGGCACTGACCTTTCACTGACCCTACAGCCTTCTAATGGTGGCTGTCATCAACTTTGGTCTACATAGCACCTGATCTTTTGTCATTGGTAACAATTTTGACTTTTCTTTGGGAAAGTGTCCATCTTTTAAGTAACCATGTGGTTTTGTCAATTACAAGTGCTGTTGAGGGAAGCAGACAAAAATGTCTGGAGTGAGCCAACCATATTCCTGGTGTCCCTGACTAAAAGTGACTGATCTAGATACAGCCCAGGCCTGGCTAGTTTTTCCATAGTACATCTCTACCTAGAGTTAGGGAAAAAATTGTCTTTTTCCCCCGGTGCTGGTTGAAAGCATTGAAACCTGAGTTCTAACCTGTGGAAGCAGCCAGACTGACAAAGAGCTCAGATCTGATCCCTCAAGTTTTGACATTAGTCTCAAAATTCTCTTTCTTCTAGAGCTACCCCAACACTGGCTTCAGCTGACAGCTCTGGACCAGATATTTATCAAAGCATGCTAAATTATGGCCAACATCAAGGGCTTGGCTACAAGTCCAAAAGCAATGGCCAGGATTTTTATACCATAAGGTAGTCAGTCTAGAAAACAGAAATGCTAGAATCCTTCACCTAGTCTGTTCGTCTGCCTGCTGACCTGTTTTAATGCTGTGGAAGCAATCTTGGAATTGCTTCATTCTAATCCTGAATTTAGCATCCATCCTTGCTTCCTTCCTACCCATGAGTCTGAAACTACCTGAACAGCATTCTTTGAAAAATGAACTGATTTTAGGTGGTGTGTTTAGATATAGTCAAAACATACTTTTAAAACCTCTCATAGAACTGATAAAAATAAACTCACTTTAAAAATTAAAGTGTAAAAAAATCAAATTGATGCATATAGTACAATCTCAAACCAAATCCTGTCAGGCTTAGAACAGTGGGTATGGGGTTCTTCTGGAGATCATTAAAATGCTCTAGAATTAGACAGTCATGGTGGTTGTACAGTTGTGAGTATACTAAAAAATTAACTGTATATGTTCTTGTAACGTTTCGCCAGCAAAACATACTCGGACAACCGGATCCTTCTACGGCAAAGCTTTATTGCTTACTTATCAGGAAGACCTCGAATATAGGAAACTCAGTCCTTTTATAACCCACAAAGAGCAGTTGGAGACGTGCACCTCCCTGACTGGCTGCTCACCATTAGCCCAGATGATGCCACGGGACAGGCAGGGCACAAGGCATGGAAAAATACCCCAGCACATGCGCAGACTACTTGTTTACTAGTTAGAACACCGGATATCAGCGCCATCTTGTAATGGCGATTGCAAGGGCGGCTCCTCACATGTATACTTTAAAAGGGAAGAATTATGGCATATGGATCTTACCTCAATTTCAGAAGCCCATGTGTTTCACGGTCATAGAAGTGACAGCACAGTGGTCTAGGGCCCATCCCAATGGCTTTCCAGGTAGAGACACTTGCTGAGGAAGCCTGGGGACCTGAGTTGGATCCCAAGAACCCATACAAAGGTGGAAGGAGGGAACCAACTCCACAAAGTTGTCCTCTGACCATAAGCCATGGCATGAAAACCACCTCCACACATATCTTACACACACACACACACACACTTTTAAACAGTCTAGAAATAGAGCTATACATGACATTTTTTTTTAAATTCAACCTATTAATTTAGATCTGAAAAGATAGTCTTTTCAACAAATACTGCTAACACAGCTGGCATTTTTATGGGGAAGAATTGACCTCTGAACCACAAACCATAAAAACAACCCCAACAGATTAGATTTCACACAGATTGCTAAAACTTCTCACTGAAGATACACCTTAGGAAAATCCATGGGCTATTTGGTCAAGAGATGTTTTGAGTTTGCCAAAGACTTGCATCCAGAAATCTAGACTTCTCTGTGCTACTAGTAAGAGCCTTTTTTTTTTTTTTTTTTTTTTTTTTGGTTTTTCGAGACAGGGTTTCTCTGTATAGCTCTGGCTGTCCTGGAACTCACTTTGTAGACCAGGCTGGCCTCAAACTCAGAAATCTGCCTGCCTCTGCCTCCCACAAGTGCTGGGATTAAAGGCATTAATAGGTGTCTACATGTGCCACCACATCCAGCAAGAGCCTAATTTTTATAGAAGAAAAAAAATTCCAATGGACACATCACAAAGGGGAAGAAATGAAGAACAGTCACGGAAAAGACTGGCTAGAAAGATAATGCTATGATCAGATCTCATGAGGTTCACGAATCTCTGGAAGTTATACTTTCCCGGAGCTTCCCCGCTCTCTCCAGCTTCCTCATAATTCTAGCTACAGAGGCATTCTGTGGCTGCAGATCCAGTCAGGTCGCTGGACTCCTGACCTCATTAGGCTTCCTCAGAAAGTACCCTCCCTTTCTCCCCTCTGGTTTAACTAAAAGGACCCTCAGCTGCTGTTAGTCTCTAAGTAAGCCCTCCTCACCTGCACACGTCTCTGTAAACAGTCCTGCCATTAAGTCTGTACAGGAAGTGTGATGGCTAACATTGTCGAGTCGACGGGCCTCACAGTTACCGAGGAGGGAAACCCCAGAGAATATGTAGACGCATTTCCACAGATGTTTAGATGAGGATGCAAGACCTATCCTGAATGTGGGGAGCACCATCCCACAGGATGGGGTCCTTGAATGAATGAATGAATGAATGAATGGTGGGGAATGATGAGGTGAGTGTCTACATTCATTTCTCTTTACTTCCTGACTGAAGATGAACTGTGACCTCTGCTTAACCCTTCTTTTGCCGCATCTTTCTGCCATGACTGCTTTAAAACTGTGAGCTAAAATAACCCCTTCCTTCCTTACTGTTGTCAGTTATTTTGTCATAGCAATGAGGAAAGAAACTAATGCAGTACGCCTTTTGACTGTGCCTTCTCTTTTCTGCCTATCCAGGAGACCCTTTACTTCTCTTGAGGCTTTCAGAATGAGAATTCTAATTTCCCCCAGCCATGGAAAGTACAGTAGTTTACATACTGTTTGAGTATATATATATATATATATATATATATATATATATATATACTCAAACAGTATATATATATATATATATATATATATATATATATATATATATATATGTATATATGGTGGGTGGCACATGCCTATCTCCAACCTCTCAGAAGGCTGAGGCAGAAGAATAAGAGTTTGAGGACTAGCTGGACTGCATAGTGAGACAGAGACAAACTGAGAGCGAGTGGCAACAATCTGACAGTGGTATTAAACGTGAGGCCTTTGGGAGCGATCAGGATTAGATAAGGCCATCTCCGTGGAGCCATGACTGAATTCTGAGAGCAAAGGGAGAAGAGTTGCGCGTGGTGATGAATGGCTCTAACCCAGCACCCAGGGAGGGGAGGGGCAGAAGCAGGAGGGTCTCTAGGCAGCCTGGGCTGCAAGATCCTGCCTGGAAGAACCAAGGGCTGGGTATGCAGCTCTGCAGGAGAGCACACAAACACAAGGCCCTGAAATCCCCACCACCTCCAAACCTGAGGAAAATAAGACAAGAAACACACCAGTGTGCCCTGCCTCTTATGCTATTCTGCCAGCAGGAAGTCCATCACCAGGTGTAGCCTTCAGAACCCTCCAAATAAAATGACTCTCTTTTAATTTATAATCTACCCAGCATGTGTGATTAGCACAAGAAAAGGAACTCAATAAGACTAGAAATTTATCTGGAGGGCTCCGGGGCAAGTTTAAAGGGACAAAACACGTGTGCCTTTTCTGTGGCTGGCACTTCTCCAAGCACACACACCCCTCTGATTCTTGGCGCAGATGAGTAAGTCCTAAGTCATCCAATGCTGCCTTACCTGGTGACATGTTTTACCAAACACTCCTTTGTTGCTTACCATAATTATCTGTATTTGTGGATAAGCCACATTCCTCTGACCATCTATCTCATTAGATCCCCAAATTCCCTCTCCTTAATTCATGAATAATACAGGAACGACTCATAGGTGGGAAAGTCAACACACTCCCTTGTTAGTCTCAACTGTAAAATGGGACCATATCAACCTCACAGTTACAAAGAGAACCAAATGAGTAATAGAGGTAGTGTTTGACTGGCAGAGGCATGATGTATGCCTAACATTGTCTGTGTTCTCAGCTAAGTCAACTCACCCTCTCTACTGTGATTTAGGAAGAAGGAGAAAGGGGAGGGGCTGCCTGGTATTTCTAAGGCCCATCCTATTCTCACTGGTTCCCTCAGCACCCTATCCACTCTCAGATCTCATTTCAGAGAGCTTTCCTGTCTGTCACTTTTTCATCCTAGGAAGCACAATAAGGTGAAACTGTGATGTCTTGCTATTTGTTTATTTATTTGGCAGGGGTGTGGGGTACCACAGTGAAGGAGTGGGGGTCAGAGGACAACCTTGGTTCTTTGCATATCTGAGCCTTGCACACTCTTCCTAGAAAGAGAGACCTTGGGAAAGGGTCTCTCCATGTGGTTCCCTCCATGTGGGAGTCAGGCATCAAATTCAGGTCACACACTTGGCAGCAAGCATCTTTACCAGCTGAGGCACAGGGCTATGGTTCTTATGTTCTGCTAACTCTGGATCAACAGTTCCCAGAAAGCCCAGAGACCACACACAGCAGGAACTATTCTAGGTCCTTCTTGGCTGCTGTTATATGTGCTAAGTGTCCTCTCAGAACTGAACAAAGGCTTCCAAGATTAAAAACTGGAAACCTCAGACATTATAAAGCCCAGTCCTAATCTTTTTTGGCTTCTATGTCAAGGAACTTTCTATGCTTTATTCAAATCCTTTGTATTATTGTCCATTTCTGATTCTCTAAGATATGGAGACAAGCCAATCTTTGTGTATTTCTCTTCCCTGTCTTTCCCAGGCACTGGGCCCAATGGTCTCTGCACGGTCTTCTTTAATTCTCAGGCCTCTGGAGAAGCTAACTACACACCTATAACAGTAGAGATCGTAAGGTACATTTTACTGGCACCTGACCAAGCAACTATAGTACTTTCAATCCCTAGAATCCAAAATTCCTAGGAGACATCTTAAGACAAGGGTGAGGCCCAGGTCCTAGTGGCCTCTAGGGTGGATGGACATGGGGGCCACAGAAGCCAGTCAGGGACTGAATCCCAGGGAGGAATGCCTACCACGTGAGAGGCTTAGGGTCAGAGAGGAACAAACCTTCCACTTTACTTTGGTGATGTAATTTCCTTATGAGTTTTAAATGTGAGGCACAGAGAACCTAAATAGTTGAAGGAAGCAAAAGACGAGCTATTGGGCCTCTTCCTGGAATGGTCTTACCTTACACTGTCATGAAGTCCCCTCCCAAATGCCATTCTGGCGTTTCCTCATAAGAACTTCCTTAAAATTTGAACACCCCTTGCCCAACCTTGGGGCTCTCATCTTTCAGCTACCTGGTTTCCACAGAGCTAGAACCCCAATTGTGCCAGGGGTGGTGATGGTAGGTAACACATGCCTTTAATCCCAGCATTTGAGAGGCAGGAGTATCTGTGAATTCAAGGCCATTCTGGGCTACACAGTGAGCTCCAGGATAGCCAAAGCTACATAATAAGCCCTGCCTCAAAAACAAACAGCCCATATACCAACAGCAGGAACTCAAGGCTCCTGTCTCTTAGAGACTTAAAATTATGCTTCCAACACCAGAGACCCTAAAATGCTGCCTTTCTAGCAACAGGCAGCACTTAGACACATAGCCTGCTCTGACACTTTCCCAAGGTCTCTCTTTCTAGGAAGAGTGTGCAAGGCTCAGATATGCAGAGAAGGCTGTTACAATTGTGCCCATAATGGAACACAACAGAGTGGAAACAGGAGGGAAATGAGGAAGGCAGGAACCAGTTACCCTCAAAGCCAACACACTCTACTGGACATCTTGGGGGAATTCAAGAACTCCAGAAAAAAGAAACTGGCTTCCAGATTATCAGAAAGAGCTAGATAAAAGGATAAGAAATTTATATAATAATTTGGTTGTTTTTATTTTTGAGACACTATGTAGCCCAAGTTGGCCTGGCATTCATATTGTTCCATCCCAGCCTACAGAGTATCTGGGACTTTAGACATGCCCCACCATGCCCAATAGTTTGTTATTTTTTAAGTATACAAACCTCTATTTGGTCTTCAGCGGTATTACTCAGTCCCTTCAAATGTCAGATGTCCCTGTCCCTGACCACCTCCTATTATAACCATAGCTCCCCTTGATATTTGTCATCGGTCAATCTACATTCACTTGCATATCATCTGTCCCCATTTTAAGTTCCACACCCCTCAGTCTTTTATCACCTCATTCTTAATATCTGGTGCATGACTGGCACCGAGACATTACTCAGTTTCCTATGAAGGAAAGGAGTAACACACCTTAAGGGCTAGGCCAAGGGGTCACAGAGAGGGCTAACTAATCCAGAGATACAAAAGAAAAAGACCAGTGTGACAATCCTGAGGATGACCTATTCACTTCAAGATATCTCACAAGGCACCCGAGGTACAAAAGGTGGCCATAGGAAATCCACTATCATTTTCTTACTTGTGAACACAAGCTTAGTTGATCCGGATACTTGAGAGAACATAGGAGTATGAGGCTGAGTAGGCTGAGGGCAATGTAGCATCTGAGCTGTGGGGAGGGAGTCCCACTTGAAGGAATCACCCCAACAAGGGTGGAGGGATTTCAATGCTAAAGAAACCTTGACTCCCTGGCAGCGGAGCCCAGCCGACTGTGGGAGGGGGCGTCCTGTCCGCTTGTAGGAAGCCCTCCAGCAATAGCGCCCTAGACGGTGGGGCCTCCGGAGGCATGCGTGCTTCTGGCTCCTGTGGGCCTTGACAATCACAATGTCCTACCTCGTGGCTCTTTTCTCCCACCTACTTCGAATTCCCAATGTGAAAACTGCGAGAAGGAGACCCCTGGAACTTTCCAGGAACAAGATAAATCTGTAACGACCATTCCAACGGACTCCGCTTCCGTAGGATACGGGGGCCGAGAGCGGCCAAACGTTACCCCGGTCCCCGCAACGACCTCGAGTGCGGCCAGAGGCCCCAGGAGGCACTCGTTTCCGGACCCTGCTCGGAGGTCTGGCTCGCAGGGGATGGGAACCGCGGAGCGCCGACCTGCACCCGGACCCCGGCTCTGGCAGCTCAGACGCTCGCAGGGGCGGTCCCGGGAGTCGGCCCCGCCTCGGGGGCGGAGCCTCGTAGCTCCTCCTCCTCCCGGGCGGAGGCTGTTGGTGCGCCGCAGCCTCCGGATACTGACTAGTCACAAACTTGAGGGAGGTGGACATTCAAGCCGCCTAGGATGAGGAGGTGCGGCCGCCTCTCGGGGCCGCCATCGCTGCTGCTATTGCTGCTGCTGCTCTCGCCTCTGCTCTTCTCGGGGTCCGGCGCTTACGCGGCCCGGCTCTCAGTGCTCTACTCGTCCTCTGACCCGCTGACGCTGCTGGATGCTGATTCGGTGCGTCCGACTGTGCTCGGCTCCAGCAGCGCCTGGGCAGTGGAGTTCTTCGCCTCCTGGTGTGGCCACTGCATCGCCTTCGCCCCGACGTGGAAGGAGCTTGCTAACGACGTGAAAGGTGAGAAATGGAGGCCTCCTCCGGCCCACCGGCAGGTCCTGCCAGCCGTCCCGCTAGCTCGTTCCCTCCCTCGCAGCTTCCTTGGTCCATCGCAGTCCCTCCCCTCCCCCAATCCATAGCCTTTAAGTTCTCCCCGGCCGCGTCCCCTCAGTTCTCTGCTCCTGCGTCTTCCTCTGACAAGTCTTTGTCTCTAACCTTCGGGAGGGTTTTCTTGTTCCCTGTGCCCTTCCCTGAGCCTTTCTCCAATCCAGCTTTGTAGCAGCCTCCTTCCTCATCCAGGGATCCCTTCTTGCCAACTTCCCTAGCTGTCGAGGTGGAACAGTGCTGGATAGAGAGTTGGCATTCATTCTACCGCCCCCACCACTTTTCTCCACCCCCGTGGCAAGTTACATAGTTGGTATACACATTTCCTTTCTCATCCTTACCTATGAGGTAGATGTCTGTCTTCATCGGGTGGTTTTCCAGTTTGCCTGTCCAGTCCAGGCTTCTCTGCTTCCAGGCCACATTCTTATTTCTCTTCTCCTTGGGTCTGAACTCATTTAGACCTTAGCCTTTAAGCCCATGAGACTAAACTATATGTATGCCTGTGATGTGTGATTGGCCCGTGCTCCAGTCACTGGTCTGGCTATTCCTCCATTCTAAAATGCCAATTATGGGACCCACTCTTCATTTAATTACAGCCTAAGGGGTAGCAGGATAAAAAAACCACCAAACGTATAGAGATTTTTAAAGTGTGCTGTATTATAGGAATGTTAAAATATTGGAAAACTTAAGAGTTGCAGATGAGGGAACATAATAATGGTAATTATTATAGACCAAGTGCTTAAATAGTAGACTCTGTACTGTGGACGCGACGGAATTTCCTCTCTACAGGTTAAAGATTCCCTGCTATACACACATCTTTCTAACTCAAGTCAAGGGTGCTGGGGGTGGGGAAGGGGAGGGGTGGGGAGCAGGAGTGGCATGGTTGTAGGGACTGGTTCCTGACTTTGTCACTTCTCTGTTGAGTGTGTTCCCTAGTTTGTGGTGCCAGGCAGGGGACTAGCAGAGCTCTTAACCCGAAGTAATAGTTGGATGAGAACTGTAAGTGTCTTAGTTAGGGCCAGGAGTTCTAGAGACAGGAAAACTAGCCTCTCAGCCCCTTTCCTGTGCAGTTGATGGTTCTCCACAAGCTCAGATGGGTGTAAAGAGTGCCTTTGTCCATGGTGATTCTCAGACTTCATCTCCCCCTCCCCTGAGCGCTGGCAAAGTGCTTACTGAAGTGGTCTCATGGAATGGTGTGTATTTTTCAAAAAAAAAATTTTTTTTTCCTTCAAGACAAGAGTTTCTCTGTGTAGCCCTGGCTGTCTGGGAACTCACTCTGTAGACCAGGTTGACCTTCAACTCACAGAGATCCACCTGCCTCTAGCTCTTGGGTGCCACCACTGCCTGTCCCCCAAAATAAGTTTTGGCTGCACTTAGAAGCTCTTTTCCCTTGCCTCCAATTTATACTTAACCCACATGCCTCTCTGTCCCCGTCATCCATGTGACGGGTCCTTCACACTATTTTAATGATGTCAGCACATTTGGTCAGGGCAAGAGGGAGAAAGAATGTGGAGCTGAAACACTGAGGGCAAGTCATGCCAGAACAGTGCAGGCCCAGACATCAGAAAAGTCCCCCATCTGTTTCTAAGTTGAGTCTCTTAAGAGGTCTCTAAGGACAACATATGGGCTCGTTCTAGAAGGTTCTTGCATTTTAAGAGGGCTAAAGGGAAAGATTAGCTTCCAGCTGACTCACATGCTTGGCCTCCTCTCACAACCCAGAGCTCCCCTGTGAGCTGCATAGCCAGGCACTGACACAGCCTGTTTATATACGAACATTTCCACAAAGGGTCTTGCAGGGAGCGGCAGTCCTTCTCCGAAAAGAAAAACAAAAGCAAAGCTTAACTTGTGGAAGGAGAAATGGAGACATCAGAGGCTAAACCAGGAGGAAATGGGAGGTAGGGGGTTTCAGTGGAAACTGGGGGGGGTCTCTTTTTGACCATGGGGGTGAGTCATTCCTTTAGCAAGATTGTACAGGTGGAGGGCAGGATCTGGAGTTGGCCTGAAACAGTGAGCAGTGTCTTCCACAGTTCCCTATGGAGAGGCTTGTCTCACTTCTGTGTTCTGAGGTTCCCTGAGGAAGGGTGCGCGTGTGGCCACGGGCTAGCAGATGGCTGCTCTCAAACCACACTAAGAGGCGTCATAACAGTGAACTGCCCTTACCGGCTGCTACAAGTGTCTTCAGCAGGAGCAGAGAGAGTGCATGGACGGCCATGGGGGCTGGGAAGACGTTTGGGAATCCTGGCCAGCTGGCTTCGGGCATTTCATCTGACTGGATGGGGCTCATTTCTTAGCAAGTCTAGTTGGATGGTAGGTTCTCCAGGAAGTCGCTGCCCTGGGGCAGAGCCCTTGTTTCTGAGAGTCTGTTTATCCCTTTCTGTTCCAGAGCAGCTCCTGTTTGAGAAAATGATCCGGTCCAATTGGAACCTTCATTACTATTCACTGACTAATCATTCAGCAAATATTTATTGAGTCACAAAGCATTGATCGCATAGCAGCTGGGGCAATGAACTATACACAGCAGGAGAATGGGCAGCAGTATGAAGCTGTGTTTGAAAAAGACAGGAGTGGTTCACCTACTTCTCATGGTAGGAATTCAAATAAAGGGACAGTCACGGAGGGCTAAGTGGGGAGTCAAGCCTCTGCTCGGCTGGCTGTTACACACCTCTCTCAGGCCAGCTCTTTGCTAAGGACTTTTCATCGCTGTTCGAGAAATGGACGGTGACACTCCTCTTCCCCACACCCTCCATTTATTTAGGCTCTTGATTATGAAGGTTCAAGTTCAAGATAGGAGAGCTCATTGTCCTGGGTCTTTGGCAAGATTAAGTACATCCCGGTATGAGTACGTGTCAGTGAGGTGCTCCCAGCTTGAGCCAGGAAACAGAGCAAAAACATGTCCTAGAATGCTGATGGACGTTCTTTGGTTTTTTCCTTAAAGGTTTGTCTGCTTTGCTTTGCTTTTTTTTTTTTTTAGATTTATTTATTATTATACATAAGTTCACTGTAGCTGACTTCAGACACACCAGAAGAGGATGTCAGATCTCATTATGGGTGGTTGTGAGCCACCATGTGGTTGCTGGGATTTGAACTCAGGACCTTCAGAAGAGCAATCAGTGCCCTTACCCACTGAGCCATCTCACCAGCCCGCTTTTCTTTTATGTGTGAATGTTTTGCCTACATGTGTGTCTTTGCACCATGTGGATAACTGATGTCTGGAGGCCAAAGGGGACAATGATGGGTCCTCTGGTACACAGTTTCAGATGCTTTGAGCTGCCATCTCAGTGCTGAGAACCAAACCCAGGTCCTCTGCAAGGGCTCTTCACCCCTGGTGGAGGTTCTTAACTTGGCAATTTCTGACTTCCCAGCATAGGCAGGACTGGTAGTGGTTTAGGGTTTTCCATGTAGAAGAGCAGCTTACATGGAGCTGTGGGGCTGACGTCTGTAAGACATACGTGTTTGAGTGTCACTGGGCACTGTGGGCATTTTCTTTACTTCTGGGAGCACAGATGACATCTTGAACGTGTGTCCCTGTGATGTCTACCACAGACTATGGTGTAGGGAGGGAGCACACTCGCGACAGCCAATGGCTGAAGCCTCACAGGATTCCAAATGATGGTATGAAGGAGAAAACTTGCCGCCAGTGCTGTACCTCCTCTTGACTTAGGCCTGGACTGTCCATCTCGTGCCAGGAGTAGAGGAGGCATTTTGTCTGTCTCATGACCTCACCGCCTTCAGCAGGGAGCAAGGAAGAGACATGGCGGTGATGGTGTAGCATTGAGTAGCAGCCCTTAGGTAAGGTATGTCTGCTTAGATGGGGCAATCAGAGCTGAGAACAGGCCAGCACCTACTTCCCAGGTCTTCCTGGCTCCCGGTGGTTGGGCTAAGTTTGTATTCCTGTCTTAATTAAAGGATCAGGCTTGCTTAACATTCAGAGGTAACATGGTCATTCTTCTTGCCAAGAGTTGTTTGCCATCCAGAAACCTGGATAGGTTTTGGAGCTGCAAGGGGCAGTAGGTCTAGACTATTGGTCCTGGCTCTCCAGCCCATGAGGAGCTGAGTCCCAGAGAAGAGGCATGTGGATCATACGCGTGTTAGTCAGGTGTTGCTATGAGTCATTCTTCTGTCTCTGGGCTCAGGGTTCTTGAAGCAAGGAGTCTGGGAGGGGAGCCTACTTGCACTTCAGAACACACCTGTGCAAGGGCATAGAGGAATTCCCATGAGCTTTCTGCCTCATCACCATTTCAAAATTTAGGGCCTCTCTTGGTGTCTCTCTTCCTTTCCACTGTCCATTTCCCAGGTACTGTGTTCTGCCCAAGTCTAATAATAGTAGGAAGTGTTTCTCCCCGTGAGCGAGTTGGGAGGTGTAAGAAGCCAAACGCCAGAAAGACCCTCTCGCTCACAAAGCACTTGGACTGTCCATACAGCTGGGCTGTGCCAGTAGGTCACTCAGATAAAGAGCATTTAGTTTAAGTATCTTACTTGGTTTTGCTTCCCACCCACTACCCCCACCCCGGGATGGGCTTACTCTGTGTAGCCCTGACTTCCTGGAACTCACCTGGCTGGCTTTGAACTCAGAGATCCACCTTCTCTATTGGACTTAAAGGCTTGCTCCACCACTGCCCAGCTAGTTTAAGTATCTGAACTGGCTTTTATTTGTGATTCTGGAATCCTGTAATGTCTCCACTTATAACACAGAAAGAGTTGGGGGTATGGCTTTACAGACAAAAGGGATGAAAACAAGAAGACCCAGAAGACAAACAAAAAATGTATTGGTCATGTCATAGTTACTTTCTTTGTTTTTTTGTTTGTTTGTTTTTTGTTTTTAGACAGGGTTTCTCTGTATAGCACTGGCTGTCCTGGAACTCACTCTGCAGACCAGGCTGGCCTCGAACTCAGAAATCTGCCTGCCTCTTCCTCCCAGGTGCTGGGATTAAAGGTGTGTGCCACCACGCCCGGCTGTTACTTTCTTTGTAAGCTTTAGAGCCGTGGTTCTCAACCTTCCTAATGCTGCTACCCTTTAATGCAGTTCCTCATGTGGTGGTGACCACAACCATAGAACTCTTTCAGTGCTACTTCATAACTAATTTTGCTGCTGTTAGGAATTGTACTGTAAATATCTGATATGCAGGATATCTGACAGGTAATCAAGGAGTAAAGAAAGCAAGGCTGGGCTGGTGAGATGGCTCAGCGGGTAAGAGCACCGACTGCTCTTCTGAAGGTCCCCAGTTCAAATCCCAGCAACCACATGGTGGCTCACAACCACCCATAATGAGATCGGATGCCCTCTTCTGGCATGTCTGAAGACAGTTACAGTGTACTTGTGTATAATAATAAATAAATTAAAAAAAAAAAAAAAAAAAAACAAGGTAAGCCCAGTTGGTGACACACACCTCTAACCCCAGCACGTGGGCAGCAGAGGAGCATGGATCTCTATGAGTTAGAGGTCAGCCTGGCCCATATATTGAATTCCTGGGTTCAGATCTTAGACTCACCATCAATTAGCTTACCATACCTTGGGCTTGGTTATCTGATCTGTTTTATAGTTAAGGAAAGCAGATGTGGAGATAAATGCTTCAGTACTTCCTCATTGGGTTGTTGAGAGCACTGAACTAGATAAAATTGAGCACACAATAAACTCACTACAAGTGCTGATAGCGATAGCGTAATCCTTTAAGTAAACCTGAAGTCCTGGTTGCTGTCAGGTATAGAGAAGGTGCAATTATTTCCCCCATTTTCTCTTAAGAGAAGGCTATAATTGGAGCAAGAATGTAAGTATAAAGGTAATGCCTGACGCTCGTACAGTGCGGTGAGGAACAAGTCTATAGGCCTCTCAAGCCGTGAGGCTCCCAGTCTCTCCTCACTGGCAGATGAGGGGGGAAGTCATGGGGGACGGTGGCAGTAAAGCGTGATGATGCAGAACGTCCTGTTCTTTCCACCTCCTCCGTGGTGCGTCCGGTAGTTCTTAAGGATAGCTGGGCCTTTCCTGTAAGTCTCTCCAGAACAAAGTTCTGCTCTAGAGGCAGAACAAAAGATACCAGGCTCAGAGTGTGCCAGATGGCTCTAGGAGATGACCTGTGTGTCTCGGTAGCCCCGAGTCTTCCTTTGGCAGGGGCACAAAAGGGACTTTAAATAGGCTCACCTGTGATTCAGTGTGAAACTCTGGACTTGGGCCAGGGCGATGACCATTGGCAAGCTCTTCTGTGACCTTGCTCTTTCTTTTTTTTTGGTTTTTCGAGACAGGGTTTCTCTTTATAGCTCTGGCTGTCCTGAAGCTCATTTTGTAGACCAGGCTGGCCTCGAACTCAGAAATCCGCCTGCCTCTGCCTCCTGAGTGCTGGGATTAAAGGCGTGCGCCACCACGCCCGGCTTTGACCTTGCTCTTTCTTTAAAGCAGTGTTTCTCATCCATGTGTCGAGACCCCTTTGGAAGTCGAATAACCCTTTTACAGGGGTCACCTAAGGCCATCTGAAAACATCAGGATTTACATTATAACTCATAAGAGTAGCACAATTTCAGTTATGAAATAAATAGCAATGAAAATAATGTTATGGTTGGGGGTTATAGCCTGATGATGGGCTGTATTAAAGGCCACAGCATTAGGGAGGTTGGGAAGCACTGCTCTAAGGGATGCAGCAATCGTGAATGAACCTAGGCATTATCCCAGGAGACTGCTTTAACCCCCCCCCCCCACTACCTAAACGTAGGAAAAACTGAGGCTGGTACCAAAGAGAACGTGCTCTCTAGCACTAGAGCTACCAAGAACTGAGAGCCAGTCCCTGGTCTGGTCTGAGTGCCTACTGTGTGCTGGTTAAGGGTTGTTGGGTATCAGGAGGTCTAAAAGGCCAAAAGACAGTAAGAGATGCACACTCTAGCCATTATGTGGGGCCTGGAACTTTGGGCACACGAGGCAGCTCTTCCTGGGAGAAAGTAGTGTTCCAGCTGAGCTGGAGCTGACAAAGGGAGTTTTCAAGGGAGGTGAACAGAACAGGGTGACTGCAGAAAGGTCCTTGTGTTTGGGGAGAGCATGGAGATAAGTGAGAACCATGCTTTCAGGGAAGAAAGAAACCTTTGGCTTTGCTTTGGATAAATGCTAAGAGGGAACTAAATATGTGGACAGAGGACAGATGTAAAGACATTCAGAACTACCAAGGAGTTGAGAGTAAAGGGCAGCACCCTTAGAACCACAGGCAGAAAGGACTCGTAGGTAGCTGGAGAGGCTAGCGAGACCGAAGCACATTAGAACCTACATTGGAGGGAGGATGTGTGAGGTTATCCCAGGAGACCCCTGTGAGAAGCACTTAGAAGGGAAATAAAGAAACCAGAGCAGGTGTCCGGGCCACTAAGGACAGGACAAGAAAGTGGTGGCTTGTAGGGGAGGACACTCAGGAACAAAGAGGAGACAGAATATGGAGTCAGGTGAGCAAATTGCTGTGGACAAGCCACTGACTGTTCCACAAGAGGAGCCAGCACGAGGGGGAGGCTAGAAAAGTCCATGCCCAATACACAGCATTGATTTCCTTAGTGCCTCAAATCCCGCGAGGCTGTGCTTTATAATTTGACACTGCCCATGCTTTCCCAAGGTTTATGTAACTCTGCGGCTCATGGCGGCCTGACCTGAGTCAGAGCTCAGGAAAGTTGTTTAATACGAACTGATTTCCTGTTGGTTTCTGGTCTGTGCCATTATTTCCTCTGCTAGTTACTTTCTCAGAGAGAAGCCTCTAGGCCTGGGGCCTGAAGAGAAAACAGGACCAATCTTCCTGACTTCCCTAGGCCTGCCTTCTGGAAGGGTCCTGGATCTCCTACTTTCTTCCATCCCTAGGATTTGTGTGTCTGTTTGGGCGAGGCACCTAGATGCTTGTGGAAAGGTTCACTGGGGAATACAAGTTCCCAAGGCATATTGATTCTCTGGGAGATAATCAACTTCTTAGGCAGCTCTTCAGGGACAACAGGTTCTAGGGGCCACACTCCTCATTCTTTCTTTAGCTCCTCCAACCCCTCGCCACATTCCACCAAGGCACTAGAGAAATTCAAACGCCATTGCAAGGCTGCATACCATGTCATTTAACTGCATCCCCCTAAGTGAAGACTGAGGGAATTGTCTCAGAGGTCATTTTCTGAAGAAAGTATGACTGTACTCATCAGAGCTCTGGGGTTAATGGCTGTGGGGATTTGGATAGAAGACAACAGAAGGGGCCAGCTTCTCTTGCTTACTGGGGCCATCTTTATCTTTTCAGACTGGAGGCCAGCACTCAATCTTGCTGTCCTGGACTGTGCTGAGGAGAGCAACAGTGCTGTTTGCAGAGAGTTCGACATCGCTGGCTTCCCAACTGTGAGGGTATGCGAAGGGGGAGCTACAGTTGGGTGGTTCTGGCTGAGCACACAATCCTCTGTTCTGCATTTCCCTGGCACCTTCCTGGGCTGCTGAGCTCTGAAGAACCTCTGAAGTTCTGGCCCCTGGAGCACTGTCCTTCCATCTGATGAGGCATCTGTTTTAGAGACAGAGGCTGAAAAGAAAGGGGTGCCCGTGTTCTGAGAAAGTCTGTCTTTATGGAGGAGAGAACATGTGCTAATGTTGGCGAGGGTAGATCCCAGGATTGGGTGAAGTAGTTGTAACATAGGCTAGTGAGGGCTGCTACCTCTCAAGGGTCTTTTTAGTTGTTCTCACTTCTGACCCCCAACTCTTGGAGGTCTGATTGTAGTCTAAAACCAGGATACAGACTCTAAACTGTGCATGGGCAGGATCACCCTCTGGGGACCTGGTGGCTCTTCAGAGACACTGGAATGCTTCATTCTCATCAAGCCTTGACCCACTGGAGCTTCAAAGTGACTTACAGGGACAACCTCACCCCCAATCAAAATGTGCAGTGTGTCAGGTGGCAGGGCTTCCAGCGACAGAAGTAACCAACAGCCAAGGCATGAGGGTTCTGCTACCCAGCTCTGGCAGAAATGACATGAACCCGCTGATGATCCCCTGTCAGGGACCACAGGACACCAACAATTTTTAAAAATAATTTACTTATTTACTTTAATTTTATGTGCATTGGTGTTTTGCCTGCATGTAGGTCTGTGTGAGGGTGTCAGTTCCCCTGGAACTGGAGTTACAGACATCTATGAACTTCTGTGTGGGTGCTGGGAATTGAACCCAGGTCCTCTGGAAGAGCATCTTTTAACCAGTGAACCATCTCTCTAGCCCCTCCATTTTAATGACTGAACAATTGTCATGGTTCTCAAGAGCCCTTACACAGCCCAGAATAATACAGTTGTAGCAGTTAAGGTAGGATAAGGGCCCTCCCAGGGCTCAGCTCCGCTCACCAGAATAGTATCTAGATAAGCAGTTTGTCTACAGCTATTAGAGCTATCAGGAGATGCCTTGGAAGGCTGAAAGGCCAAGTGTTATCCCTGGAACAAGATATCTCTGAGCTCAGGGGCCTCCAGGTTCAGTCAGATCTATGAGCTGGGACTCAGCCTGACCACTCAGCGGTTTCATCTCCAGGAGTGCTAACCTCCGGAGACCCCCCCCCCCCCGACACACACACACTGGACTCAGAGGCTCCCCATCCCAGAGGCGTCGCTTCCTAAATGGTCACCACTTTAGATCAGGACCCAGGCCCAGGCCCTAAGACCAGGTTGATTTGGGGAACAGTGTGGCACATCATCCAGGGAAGCTTTTATCAGCCACCTCTTTTTTTTTTTTTAAAGATTTATTTATTTATTTATTTATTTATTTATTTATTTATTATATGTAAGTACACTGTAGCTGTCTTCAGACACTCCAGAAGAGGGAGTCAGATCTCATTACGGATGGTTGTGAGCCACCATGTGGTTGCTGGGATTTGAACTCCGGGCCTTCGGAAGGGCAGTCGGGTGCTCTTACCCACTGAGCCATCTCTCCAGCCCATCGGCCACCTCTTTAAAGAGAAAATCTCCCTGGCAAGGACACTGCTTGTCCTCAGCCCCAAGGCAGGTAATAGTAATTCCGTGAGAGTGCTCTGTCTTTGTGCAGAGCCAGAGTGGGCAGTGCTAAGTGGGAAAGCTGTGGGGACGCCAGGGTGGCAGCAAGAGCCATCCTCCATAGGCTCACAGTTTCCGCTCTCTTGAGTCCTCAAGACTGTCTAACCCACAGGGAGAGCATTCAGGACTTGCAGTCAGGGCTTTGTAGGGCTGACACAGGGAGCTTTCTGTTCAGCCAGGGAGGAGCCAGGCATCTGGGTGTGAGGAGGAAGCCCAGATGGTTGCAGGTCTGGAGGCTCCTCAGCACCTGCCTAAGTCACGAAGTACACGCAGCCTGGATGCCTCAAGTGATTAATCACCTTACCTGCCCAGCTGGCTGTGGGAGAGCCAGGCAGGAACCTCACCCGGTCCGTCGCGCTGGCTTTCCCCTGTTTCCAGACAGGTAACACCTGGCTGGGCCAGTTCAGTAGACAGATGTCCATTTCCTAAGCTCTGTCTGGCCTCCCTTGGCAAGGCTTCCCATGGCTTCCCCGAGGGGCCTACTGCTTAGTTCCATCTATGGCCAAATGGTTCAGGCTGTCGGAATGCCTCTGCTCTTAGACTCTAAAAGACTCTAGGCAGTACCTTTGAAATGATTTCTTCCTGTGGCTTACAATAAGACACACACATATGTATATATTACATTGTGATCCCGAATTTGATGTGTGTTAACTATTGCTAAAGCAAAAGTTAATGATATTTTCTATTAGGGTAAAAAAAAAAAAAAAAAAAAAAAAAAAAACTGGCTGTCATTTACTAAATTGACCACTAGGTTGCTTCTAGAGTGTTTTAAAACAGTACTCACACATATTTCAGGTCTCCAAAGTCTTGCTCATGAAAGCCTAAAGTGCCTGTAGACACACCTTGGCCAGGCACCCTAAAAAGCAGAGCAGATTTGAAAAGTCAGCCAGCTGGCCAGATGGCCCCACTGGCAGCCTGCTGCCCTGTAGGGACCAGGGCCTGTCTTTGCTCCCTACCCGTGAGGCTGGGAGAGAGAGAGCCCTAGGTGAGGACCAGTGTTGGGTAGGGATCCTTACATGTAGAGAGTTTTGTTGGTATGATGGGGACATACCCACACAAGTTTGGCCACCACAGTAAGTGACATGTGTCACTGTCCTTTTTCTCTGCCTTCAGCACCTTGCCACTATACGCATGTGTTAAACTTCCACTAGCCCTGCCAGTTTAGAAAATACCTAGCCCTGAAGGTCGGGATCCTGCTCCATCAGGTCCCCACTAGGCTGGGGCAGAATGCCTTTGGGAGGTGAGTTGGTAGTAGGTTTTGGCTGAACAAACCCTAGGCCAGAGCAGTGCCCCTCATCATGTGGGGAAGGCCTATTTAGTGAGAATTACATGGAAAAGTACAGCAGAGAGTCTTCTCTCTGAGATGACACATCTATTGATGTCTATTGATAAGATTGCCATGTACGAAGAAAGGTCCTACCTGTGGGAGTGCCCGGGCACTGGCGCTGGGATGGGGTGGGGTAGATGTTAGTTCTCCTCTTGTTCCCTGATCTAATGGCAGTTTCTGTGTGGAGGGTACATCCTGGGGATACCCTGAAATAGCATCTGTCATCGGGTGCCCAGGGCTGTGTTCCCAACTGGGGGAAAGGCTAGGAACGACTGGCACAGGGCACAGATGGACATCTGGTTGGGAGGCAGGGAGCAAATGCTGGAGGAATTGACCTCTCTTCCTGAAGTCTTCACCTGCTCATCAAAGAGAACCTCCTGTGGGAGGGGGCTCCAGATGTGTGTAAGGAAGGGTGGAGTCTGACTAGGACAGAGGAGCATGGGTAGGAAGGTGAGAGCTAGGGCTTATTGTGAGCTGAACTATGTGGTGTGGCATGTGGTATGGTGTTCAGGTTCATGTTGAAGTCGAAGTGAGGCAAGGGAGTAGGAGCCCAGGAATGGCAGGTCCTTGGAAGCCAAGCACACTTGTGGAGTGCAGAGCCTGGGCTGTCACTCTGTAAGATCCTACTGGAACGCTGTAGCTCGAGGGTGAGTTCTCAGGACGACAGAGACAACTTAGGTGTCTCCTGTTCTCTGAGAAGTGGACATGGGCTCCCCTCTCCATTGTCGCCCACTGGCTTCCAGACACCTTTTACACTGATCTTTCCTAGCATGGAGATTAGGTAACTAAGGCTGTCACTCTTTGTGAGCTCATTATGAAATGCTTGAAGACCTGATTATGTTTCTGAGAACTGGTCCTATACACTTGGCTCCAGGGCCACCACCAGTCACTACTGGGACTTGGGCTTTTGGTTCCTAGTGTCTTGCCTTGTGCTAACAGTAGTCCTGTTGTGGAAAGACCAGAGCCTCACAGGAGCAGCCTCACAGTCAGGGGAGGCAGAGGCTCCTTCCTGGTTCTTGTTTTATGGTGACGGATTAAAAGACAGCAGCAGGCTGGAGAGATGCCTCAATGACTAAGAGCCTTGTTATCTCCTGCAGAGGGCCCAGGTTCAGTTCTCAGCACCTTCATGGTGGCCTAAAAAGCATCCTGAACCCCAGGGGATCCATTGCCCTCCTCTGACCTCTGTAAGCACCAGCCAGACACAGGCATGGTATATATGCATGCATGTGGGTAAAACACATATACACATAAAATAAGGAGAGAGAGAGAGAGAGAGAGAGAGAGACTGAGACTCTGCTAATGAATGAACTGCTGCCTGCTCTCAGAGAAAAGACTCAGTCCTGGATGCTTTGTTGATTTTTCTCAAGGGTAATTGACCTCAGATGGCACACACCTCCATGGCTGACTTAACAAGAATACATTTTCCTGAGGACAGAAATGTGCCCTGACTAGATTTCCACTTGAGCCTTCAAGATGATGAAAGGGCTATCATTGCTGGATTGGACAGAGGTCTGCTAAGCAGTTAAGTGTGCTAGACACCATCAATACCAGGCACAGTGGGGCTTGCAGCAATGTATAAGCTGTGAGTACTGCCCAAGTCAGTCAGGTGGGTGGTCGTCTTAGTCTCTGCTCTGTTGTCGTAAAGAGACACCATGACCAAGGCAGCTCTTATAAGAGAAAGCATTTAGTTGGGGGCTTGCTTACAGTTTTAAAGGGTTAGTCCATTATCATCACTGGGGAGCATGGTGGCATGTAGGTAGGCATGATGCTGGGAGGTAGTTGTGAGCTACATCCTGATCCGCAGACAGAGAGAGAGAGTGGGGCAGGTAAGCAGACAGACAGATGCTGGGCCTGATTTGGGCTTTTGAAACTTCAAAGCCCACCCCCAGTGACATACTTTCTCCAAAAAGGCCACACCTATTCCAACAAAACCACACCTCCTAATCCTTCTCAAACAGTGCCACTCTCTGGTGACTAGGCATTCAAACATAGGAGCCTATGGGGCCTTCTTATTCAAACCACCACAGTGGTTACTGCGTGGAAAGTCCAGGTTGAAGTTCACTGTAGTAGGAGTGTGTGGAATGGTGGCAGGTCAGTTTGGGTTCAGATCTTGAAAGGAAGGCCTTGAATATATTGATTTAGGATCTTACGCATCCTTCATGCAGAGCTGACGAGGACTCCCATAATTATGCCTTAGGGAAGGAAACATAGTGGCAAGACAGTTGAAGAACAGATTGAGAGAATAGTATTTCTTTTATTTTCATTTAGTGTGTGTGTATGTATGTATGTATGTATGTATGCATTTGGAGGATAGAGGAACTTTCAGGAGTCAGTTCTCTCCATCTACTGTCTAGGACCTTGGGATTGAATTTGGGCTTTCACATTGGCAGCAGGCTCCTTTGCCTGTTGAGCCACCTCCCTCCCCAGCTGAGAACTGACATTCCTGACCCATGAAGAGAAAGCAAACAGGAGCTACTGTAATAGAGCGGGGCCTCAGTTTTCTCCTGTTGGCCCTGGGCTGTTGGAGAGTTATCCCCAATGCAGAGTTGCAGAACTTGCCAGGTAACTGGATGGGGGTTGTAGCTAAGGGCAATGCCAGTGTAGGCAGCAGGGAGGAGAACTGGTTGCTGGGTGAGGTAAGGCACAGGTGCAGACAGAGGTTGAAAGAGGGCTCACTCAGCATTGGTGTGTGGGCACGGGGCCTTCACACCTCTGTGGAGCTTAGCAGATGGAATCAGAAGTCTAGGACAGGTAAGTACCAGAAACACAAGGCTCAGATAGTAAATATGTTGGACAAAGTGAATGACTTGGTAACAGAGAGCAGTTACCAAGAATGATCTGCTCTGATGTGGAGCAGCAGGAGAGTCTAAGAGCAGCAGATGGAAATTAATGGCAGTGGCACAGAATGAAGTCAGGACAAGGGCTAACAGTAGCTGAGAAGGGCTGGTCTGTGCAGCAAAGTAGGGAGGGTGGCTACACAGAAAAGAAAAGAGAGTTTCAAGAACATGTGTATGAAAACAAGATAAAAGCCATGCAGAAAGGTAGAAAGCAGCCAGCAGCTACTGCCAAGAGCAGGAGAAGCACCTGAGAGACAGCTTGGGACAGCTAGATAGCTAGAGAGAATCGCCACTCGGTTCTGTCGGATGATTTTAGCTGAGCGGTGGGCTCAGAGGTAGGGCAGAGATGTCTGGGGAACAGAAGAGACATTTGTCAGTGCAGGGAAACAGGAAGTGCAGAGACTGAAGAAAGGAGGTCTCTCTAGGCCTGCCCTTCCTCCCTTTTGTCTTTCAGTTTATGTGAGAAGGCTTAGGATCTCTCTGTAGCCTAGAAAAGGGGCTGGTAGAAAAAACATTGAACGTGAAAGTTATTAATTGGTAGGAAAAAAACTCCACAAAGTCCACGAGGTATGGGAGCCACATTCTCAGAGGGTGATACGATCCCAGAAGGAAGCTTGAAGTGTCTGAACACCGAGAAGGTTGATAATGGCCCAGAACTCCTTTAGCTGTGCAGTCTGTGGGTGGGGCTCTTGAGTGACTCTTGAGTTTCAGTGATAGATTAGAGCTTTGAAATTTAGGCTCAAGGAGATGCTTTTTGTTGGGAGGAGACCAGCACCTTTTAAGACAGAGGGCTTGGGCAGCCTGTCAGCTGATGAAGGAGAGGCACCATGTTGTTCTCCGTAGCTCTGAGAAAGGCACACCACCAAAGGCTGGTCCACGGTGTGAGAGGTGTAGCAGTGAGCTGAAGTCTGTCCTCCCTGTACAGAGTGAGCACAGCAGCTGTCACACGCTGAGCAGACCACCCTGCCTCTGAGCAGCAGTGTCTGTCCATAAAGATTCTTAGAAACCCATGTCCTCATTTCATGTCACAATTCAGGAAACTTGTCATCATTTTACAAGTATTAGAATAATAATTTTACTAGGTCCAGATTTGTTCAGTAACTATCAAGGACATGGGCACATTGTGACATATGTAAATGAGCTGCTTTTATTCATGAATAAAGTATTGCATTTGTATTTTGAAAAGAGTGGAGTAGAGAGCAAGAGGAAGGCAGTGAGGTCATAGGAAGCAGCCAATCACAGATAGGGATGGCTGGCCATCTGTGGCCTGTTTCTCATGTGAATTTTCCCTTCCTGTCTATACACAAATGGAACAGACCAGTCCTAGCTGGTCAGTATTTCATGGTGCTGAAGGGGTGTGTATAGGAGGGAGTGATAGTGATGGAATTGACATTTAATGAGTCAGTTTTTATCTGTACTGGCTCCTGTGCCTTAATTACTCTCGGTTTTTGATTATTGAGTCTTATAACAATTCTAGGCTGGTAGTACCACTTTATATATGATATCATTATATATATAATTTTATATCTTGTTTAAAAGATTAGAATACTGAGGTTTAGAGAAGCAGAAAGATTTTCAAAAGTCACAACAAAAACATCAAAGCCAGGTCTTGAATCCAGTTCTGCCAGACCCTATAGCCTTGACCTAATCAGCTGCTTGGGATAAAGCTGAGGCCATGCTGTTGGAGATAGAGGACTAAACTTGCAAAAAAGTGTTCCTCCTAGCAAAAAGAAGAAGCCTTCAGGCTCTTCTGCAGATAGATTGTCTCCCAGGACAACCAACATTCTCTCTCAGGATAGGAGGACATAGGTAAGAGGCCTGCAGCTATCTTTCCCCTTGGCCAGAAGCCCAGGTTGTAAGTTGTTACCCAGTGTTCCTTCTCACCTCTCACCCCAATGACACAGTAGACCTGGGATGTCACACATTTGGGAAAGAGTACATCATGATGTCGAAAGAGGCTGATGTGTGCTACAGTCCTGGTTTTGTAGGCTCGAGTCTACCGCTCAGTAGGACCTGTCCTGGATCTTTGACCCTTGGCTGAGTGCCATGATGGGTGGGCAGCGAGTTCTCACTGAGAAGATACCGGTCTCAGAGCCTCTATCCAGGAAATAGAACAAGGGCAGATCAGCACACGGGCAGCCAGCACTGGCTGAGGAGTCACTTCCTTCTTCAGATGGTCTGCATGGAGACCACCAGTGACTTCACTGTTCGCTTAACAGTTTCCAGGAACTATGTGCAGATGCCAGCTGTTATGGAGTTGGTCTCTAATTACATTCCTGAGCTGCTGCCTCCAGGTTCTAAGGTTGCGTTAAGCATTGGCAAAGAATTGAATGTCAGGATGCTAGAGAAGCATCGCAGAACAAAGCCTCCCTGCAGTCCATCACAGGGGAATAAAGTGAGGCTCGAAAAAGAGAAGTCGTCCCTAAGCAGCTTAAGTGCCGCCACTGACCGCTCACCCTTGTCTGTTCTCAGTTTTTTCAGGCCTTTACCAAGAATGGTTCTGGAGCGACACTGCCAGGTGGGTGCTCTAACTCCGGCTGTTGTGTTGGCATTGCCAGCATCCTCTCCAGCTCTTCTGCCTTTACCCGGGTTCCCACAGGGTGAAGAGGGATCTCCAAGTGAAGTCTGTTTGGGTTTTCCCATATGTCTTCTCAGAGAGCCTGGCAGAAAAGCCAGGAAAGCTCATTTGAGCAGCCCTTCAGATGTGCCCCATCCAAAGTCCTAGGTTTGAGGGTGGGGTACCACATTCCCAGAATAGCTGTTATGTCAAAATGAGGTTGATTTCAAAGAACAAACCCGCAGCCAGTTCTGAGGGAGACCTCTCTGCCCTCAGCATCCTTGACCCTTGGCTGTGTGCCGTGATGGGCTGGGATTTCTCCCTGAGGACTCCAGCCTCAGAGCCCCTTTTCCAGGAAGAGGAGCGAGGGCAGATCAGCACATGGAAAGCTAACATTGGCCAAGGAGTCACTTTCGTCTCCAGAGAATGAAAGCCATGAGTGGCTTTTCACTGATGCCCACTAAACAACAGTCAGTAGCTGTGTGCAGGGATGGGTCTCCCGCTAGTCTTCAAGCCATGCAGCCCTCACCTCACCACTTCTCAGGAGAGGGCTGGCATGTGCTTTTTCTTGGAATTGGTGTGAGGACCCTTGTTTGTGACTGAAGCTGGCAAGGGTGCTGGGGTCTGATCTGTCCTGATACCCTCTTCCTGTTTTCGTTTATAGGTGCTGGCGCTAATGTGCAGACGCTGCGTATGAGGCTCATCGATGCTCTGGAGTCCCACCGTGACACATGGCCCCCAGCCTGTCCACCTCTGGAACCTGCCAAGTATTTTGGGTTGGGGCAGACTTAGTGTGGCATGAGGCTCAAGCATGGAGAAGGCGTTGGGAACCACAGGGCAGAGGACCCACATTGATTCTTCCTGTGGGGTAGATACCCCAAGTGTGCCAGACATACCTTAGAGCAGCCACAAGCGACTCCTTTCTGCTTCAGGTGTCGAGGAGCCCTGTCTCTTAGGAGCTGGCTGAGGGTCGAAGGGCCTGACCTTCTGGATGGAAGGAAAGTATGTGAGGGGCTTCTCCAGAGCGTGCTTGCTGCCGCTTCCTCTGACTGCCCTCAGGAGTGTTTGTGGGTGTAGGAGGTTTTTCTCTGGCCTAGTCCGGGGGAGGCCACTCACAGATGAGAGGGCAGAAGAGATTGATACCATCAGGAAGAAAAGGCCAGGATGTTCAGAAGAGTAAAGGCCCTGCTTGGAAACTGATTCTGGACAACTGGTCAACCTGTGTTAATCAGCTTCACAGTGACTCCTTAATTATCTTTCCAAATTCCTTATCTTCCTAGAGGGCCTCACAGAGAGAGACCCTGGGCCAAGCATGCACTCCTAATGTAGGCCGGGGTTCTACAACCGACTTTCTCTCTGCTGGTTGTTGGTTTCCTTTTTTCTCTGCTGTAACAAATACCTGAGAAACAATTTCGAGAAAGAAAGGTTTGTTTGCTCTCCTTACTTTAGAGGTTTCGACCCAAATTTGGCAGGACCAATCAGCTGGGATCTGAGATTATACAGACACTCATGGCAGCCAGAGCATATGACAGAGGCTGCTCACTTCAAAAAGTAGAGAGAGTTCAGGACAGTACAGACCCCACGGACATGTACCCCGTTGTATACTTACTCCAGCTAGGGCCCACCCGATTTGGCCATTGACTAGGAATCCATAAGCTGGGTAGTCTGATTAAAAGTCAGACCCCTCATGAGCCAGTCATCTCTCAATGGTTGGGTCCACCAGCAGGGGCTAAAGCCTTCAGCGCATGAGCCTTTTGTGGGGACAGTTCCTGTCCAAGTTATAATGTCATCCATCTAGGATGAGCTTGTTAGCCTGGACCTTGGTGCTTTTCTCCCTGCGTTTCCTCCTGACTATGTCTCTCTCTCTCTCTCTCTCTCTCTCTCTCTCTCTCTCTCTCACACACACACACACACACACACACACACACACACACACAAACACACACACACCATAGTGTGTCTTCAGCCCTGGGGACCTTAAAAGAAACAAATCGGCCACATCTGTCAATCTGTCTCTAAGTGATCCTTTTGATGCCCCTTAGGAAGAATATAGGCAGACACACGTGCTGAAACTTAAGCTGCCTCTTCCAGAAGGCTGAGGACTTGCTCCTCTGCCAGCCTAGGGTAGGTATGAGGATGTGGCCAGAGAGACTGGCCAGCCACCTAATGCCACCCAAGAGGCTGATGCTAGGTAGCTACAGAACCTCTTTTATCCATCAAAGGCTCGCCCTAATCCCCACTTGTCTGTCATATCTACCCAAACTGCCACCAGGCTGGATTCTGGCATTGACCTAATGTCACCCTTTCTCTTTGGAGGCATTTGCTACATGTCTTGGGTTAAGTACGGGGAAGTGAGCCACCTGGTTGAGGATAAGAGGAAGATGCAGATTCCCCGACCTGTGTGCCTTCTCAGCTGTCCTCCTTAACATTCTGGGAGAGACACAGTTTTCACTGAGTATTTAAAACAATCTGTAGGTTAGTTCTCTGGTTAAGAGATAGAATTTGCCTTCTTAATCATTTCTACCCAAGAAAACTGGGCCTCACTCTCCTCACCTTGAGTTAAAAGGTTCCTTCACCCAGGACTCTAGTTCACTTCTTCCCCTTTTGTTCCTGTTCTGAGAGGAACATGCAGCTCTCCCACTGGTCATGGCTTGCTGTGGATCAGGGCTTGCACTTGATGGGTTCTAATCACCAGTCTCTTAGGGAACCAGTAAGCCTGGGCCTTCCCCAGAACATGGAGACAGCTGGGCTGAAAGGAACCCTCCCCACCACTTCTCTTCCCCAGCCTGCCTCCCATTTACTCCTGACTCGTAAAAGGGACAGAAAGAAAAATATAAAACAGTAAACCCAAGGTGGGTCGAGTAAAGCAGCATGAGGTAGCATGAATCGCATCCTCTGAGACCTAAGGGTTTGCTTTCCTTCCATTGGTGGGCTGGCAGAGGGAGGCCACAGGGTTATGGGAGACATGCTACACTGGAAGTGATGCATCGCTGGGAGGAGTCTCACCTCATTTCCACAGGCTATGGAGAGCAAGTGGCTCCATTTATCTCTTGCAGGCTGAAGGATATCGACGAATTCTTTACAAGAAATAAAGCAGATTACCTGGCCCTGGTCTTTGAAAGGGAAGACTCCTACCTGGGTAGAGAGGTGAGTTGCCCCAGCATTCCTGACTCTCAGAAGAGACCCGGGAGAGAGCCTGGTTCAGACCGATGCAAGCAACTATCCCTGTACATTAGCCAGGCTCTGCCTGACCCCTGGTGGGACACATGGGAAGTGTAGGGGTTCCTTTCCACTTTAAACGTTGGTATCTGCTCTTACCTCTCGCTCTGAAACTAAAAAGTAATACCTGCTGCTTACTGAGTCTAGGACTTGATACCAGCACGTTGCTGCTAATCTCTAAACTTAAGAGAGCGGTGTAGAATGTCTAGGATCACACAGCTATTGATGTAGAACAGTGCTGTCTGACTCAAAACCTGTGTTGTTTTTTTCACTGCCCTAACTGCCTAGAATTGGGGTTTAAAAAAAAATGAGGGAAGCAGACCCATGAGAACTAGCCTGGTCCCTTGTGGGGAAGCTGGATCCCTGACCAACAGTGAAGGCCGCACTTCTCCATCAGTTTAAAGAATGTCTTAGGTCTGAGCCTTATTTCTAGCTATTGGATAGAAGTAATTATGCTTATTCATATTAGAATTGTCACTAATTTACTTAAAAAGCTGAATCAGGGCTGGAGAGATGACTCAGTGGTTAAGAGCACTGGCTGCTCTTCCAGGGGTTCTGAGTTCAGTTCCCAGCAACCACATGGCAGCTCACGCCTATCTATAATGGGGTCTGATGCCCTTTGTAGCATGCAGACATACATGTAGAAGGGGCACACATACACAAAAAACACACATAAATACATACAAAACAAAAAGAATAAAAACAAAACCATGTTTTACCATATTCAGGTGGTACTCGAATAGGATACACACAGTTGTGTGGTCTGAACAGTTTCAAGGCCCCTTGCCTTGCTTGGTATTTGGTAGTTGTAACCTGAGGGTTGTGTCAACTTTGTCACAGTGGTCTGCTCTTCGAGGTTTCAAGTCTAGATAGAACATAGCTGCTACCTGGTGCCTACCCAGCCCCAGGCCAGTACTCAGGTTCCCTCTGCCCACTGGGTAAGCCCCATCCACACCCTACTGTCTTCTACAGGTAACTCTGGACCTGTCCCAGTACCATGCTGTGGCAGTGCGCAGGGTCTTGAATACAGAGAGCGACCTGGTGAGCAAGTTTGGCGTCACTGACTTCCCATCTTGTTACCTGCTGCTTCGGAATGGCTCTGTCTCCCGAGTGCCTGTGTGAGTGTGACGTCCCTGCCCAGTCACTCTTCCTGCCAGAGAGGTCACTAGAAAGGGCAGGCAGGTAGGAGAAGCAGATGTGTGAGTCAAGACCTCTGACCTTGCAGCTCAGGATTCCTGCCTTGGCCGGCCCTTGAGCTCCGAAGCCATCTACACCATGCTATGACCGCGTTATCCCACACCTCTGTGCACAGAGCTGTGCGTTGGTGGGGTGCTGGCCTGGCGAGGACTCAGATGTGCTGGACCTTCCCTCCCTCTGCTTTTCTAATTGCAGAAAAGTTCATTAGGAGCCAGACAATAGTCTGCTCCAAAATGTCAGGAGAAAACAATGAAGCAGCCTCAGCTGCTGTCAGCGGCCTGCTGCTGAATGGCCTGTTAAATGGCACCAGCTGGTGCCTTGGTCCCCTCCCTCCCTCCTCAGGCAGATGATTGATGTCAGCCTGGCCCTGCTGGCAGAAATTTGGGGGGCTGAGGAAATCGAGGCTACCGTAGGTACCCAGAAATCTACTTCTTGGGGCTGTTAGTACCGCCCTACACTGAGGCTGGGCTAGGCAGCCCCCTCGCCCTTACCCTGTCCTGGTCCACCAGTGCCCCTGAGGCCGGCCAGCCAGAGTCAGGAAGCATGATGTTCACAAGGCCTGGAAGGCAAGACCCCGGGCAAGCCCAGAGAGTGCCAGTCCTAGAGGAAGAAGAGGCATTGTTTCCCTGGCTTGGAGTTGCTGGAGGGGAAAATTGTTTGTGACGATGCTGCTCCTGAGCCATCTGCTCACTGATAGACACTGAGCCCGGATGGCAGAGCAGGGAAACCGTGCTTCCTGACGCTGGCTCCCATGGGACGTCCTGTCACTGATGCTTATCTTGGCTAGAGCTTTTGGAGGAGATGGCTCCTGCCTTCAAGACTCCTGTATTAGGAAAGAGAAATCAGGAGTGTTTGGGCAAACCTGGTTCTCAGTTGTTGTTATGTCTAAAATCATACATCAGCTCTTTGACTTCCATGGGAAGTAATGTCAACTTGTGATGTCACCTGCTGATGTTACCTTGTGATGTCTTGAAACAAGCTTGTGGGAGGGTGGCTGCCTTGAGACCAGTCACACCCAGCCATTCCTGTCATGGGCAGAAGCTGGTGGTCTTTGTTTTGTTGTTTTTCTCTGTGGTGCTGGGGACCAAACCCTGGACTTGCACAGCTAGGTAGGAGCTCTGTTGAATGCATCCCCAGTTCTCTGTAGCAAAATGGATGGTGTTCCCAGTGGTTACCTGCCTCAGTCTCTGTAGACCGTGGCCATGCCTGGAGCCAGAAGGCACACTGAGTAATTCTCAGGCCCAGTTGTTTTTCCAGATAGGGGTTCCGTATCTGTCTGGTGGAAAAGAGGGTTTCTATACCATGGACAGTGAGTGGACAAGTCAAAGTGAGGCCCAGGGAGCCAAAGACAAGATGAGACCAACTTGAAATGTTTCTTACTGCACCTTTCTGTGGGAGGAGCCACCTATTTTCTCTGCTGACATTGGTTAGCTATGTGATTTTTTTTTTTTCTTTGTCCTTAGCACTTCCATTTTCTTTCTTTCCAGGCTGGTGGAGTCCAGGTCTTTCTATACATCCTATCTTCAGGGGCTACCTGGACTGACCAGGGATGCTCCCCCGACCACGGCTACCCCAGTCACTGCTGATAAGATAGCACCCACAGTGTGGAAGTTTGTAGACCGGTAAGGCCACCTGGTTCTCCTCATACATTTCCTTCATTAATACTGCCTTACTCATCTCTGTTCCTGTCACAGGATAGCCTATCTCTGTTCCTGTCATAGGATAGCCTACCTGTGTCCCTTCAAGTCTGGCCTTGGGGTTTGTTTGTTTCATTTTGTTATCTCTGTATTGCTGGGAACCCAACCCAGGACTTGAACGCCCTAGGCAGAAGCTCTGGAGACCTAGTACATCTTGATGAGTAGCACACTGATACACACTGGTCCTTAGGGATCCCTAACTGCTGACCATGCTCAAAAATCTTGATGTGGGCTCTCCCGTCTTTGTGCCAGGACCCAGTGCCAAATGTGTGTTTACCAAACAGCATTCCACGTTGTCCTTTATAATAGAAGGAGTGCTGGCTAGTGTCCATGTTATATAAAGCTTAACTTTACTCAAAAAGCAAGTAGAAGCTAGCTGTGGTTCTGCACACTTGTATGCCAGCACTTGGGAGGCCCCAGCAGCAAGACTATGAATTCCAGGCCAGTCTGGGCTTCCTGGTGAGAGAGCAAGGGAGAATGAGAGAAAGGGAAAGAGAGTTGGGGGAATGGCAAGTAGAGTCCACGTGGAGGATCACTGGGGAGGTTCTACACTAACTTCTGCCCTAAGCATTGTTTCTTCAGTGCCAGGCACGTCCTAGGCACCATGGGTTCAGATCTGTCAAGTGGGATGTGAGACCTGAGGGCTGGCAGCCGTGCACTTAGCTCTGAGAGAAAGACAAGCTGCTGCCCTTGATGCCCCCACACCCTCTGCTGTCCCAGTTCCCAGCCTTAGAGTCTTTCACTCCCACAGAGGGCCAGCTTCTCTAGAGCTGTGTGTGTGTGTGTGTGTGTGTGTGTGTGTGTGTAGTGTGTACACATGCGTGTGCGCGTGCACTGTTTTCCCACCCCTAGGGATTTTTGCTTAGAGCAGAGGGAAGCTCAACACCTTTGCATAAGGGTAATGTAGGCAGTTGCTGAGCTAACCGTGATGGTTGCCTTAGCTGATCCCACAGGACTGATGCGGTCTCGGATTATACACTTTATGGTCCCTCGAAGCATCCCACCTAGGAAGTCACACAATTTCATCTGAATGCCTGGTCAGGGAGCTCACTGTGTTTTCAGGTGGTCCTTGTCACTGTGCACAGTTACAGGTGTGGAAGAACCGCGGGTTATGAGGCTCTGGGCTTTGCTTTCCTAGTAAGCATCCTGATGCCCTGCATGGGGATGGAGCTGTAGACCCCTTGCTCCAGTACCCAGCTCCACACTAAGCAAAGATGTCTGACCAGGCAGCTCAGTACTGACTCTCTAAGTGGGGGATGTTCAGACAGCTGGGAGAAAGGTCCAGAAAGGATCTCGTGTCCTCGCACGGGGACTTTATGGGTGGAAGTACAGTGGAAAGAAAGGAGAGAAACTTAGGAGGTGACGCTGGCTGCCTGGGAGGTGGCTCAGTGGGCAGAGTACTTGTGCAAGGAGGAGCCTTGAGTGAAGTCACTAGCACTGTGTAAAAGCTGACGGAGTGCGCCTGTAGCCAGTGTAGCCGCAGACAGGCAGGTCACCAGGCTCCATGGCCAGCCAGCTTGCTGCAGTGGTGAGCTCCAAGTTGAGAGAAGGGACCCTGTTTCAAAAACTAATGTGGAGAAGCGATTGAGGAAGACATGGCAGTGCCAGCTTCTGGTCTGCACACGCAACCACACAGGTGAGCACACATGCACACACCACACAGGCAGGCGTGATCACGGAGGTGTCACTGGTCACTTTTACCATTCAGGTTTTTCAAATCACTATAACCGTGTGCTGCCACCTTCTTGCCTCATCTCATTCAGTCACAAAGCCACTTTTTAAAAATGTACATTTGTATTATTTACACACACATCTGTACTATGGCCACAAGAGGTCATCAGATCCCTTGGAGCTGGAGTTACAGGTTATGAACCACCTGGGTGCTGCTGGGAACTGAACCCAGGTCCTATGAAAGAGCAGCAGGTGCTCAGCTCTCTCTTTAGCCCTAGGAGGCCACTTCTTGAGGCAGAACATGGGGACAGTGAGGTAAACTGAGGCTCAGGGGACACCACAGTGGAGACTTGGCTGAGAATGAAGAAGTGCTAGTGCTCACTGGTCGTCTTGTCAGTTGGCCCTGTTGGCTTTGTACCATCAAGAGGAGAATGATTGGTTTAGTTTTACAGGTGAGGTAGCCCAGGGACTAGGAAGTACCTAAGCTCAAAAAACCTAGCCAGGAGCCAGAGGGGAGTGAGTAGCTGACATTCAGTGCTGTTCCCAGCAGTACTTGAACTGCCCCCGTGGAAGCATGGTGGGCAAGGATGGGACAGCTGGCTGGAGAGGTGTAAGACCTCACAGGGTCTAGAAGCAATGTGCATATGAGCCCTGAAAGAACTAGGCAACGTGTTTCCTCACCCGTCTCTCCACCATGGGCACCCGTCTCTCCACCATCCCAGTGCCTGGCCTCAGTGGGCAACTAACCTCTTGGCCTTCCACTTTCACCGAGAGCCTAGCTTTTCCAGAGCCTTGTGTGTGGGCACCGGTGCTCTGTGTGTCTGCCCCAAGGGTCTTTGCTCAGAACAGACTGAGCCTGATTGGTGAGTTACAGGAGGAGCTGACTCGACCTGGAGAAAAGGCCCCACCCACCTGCAGCAAGCTGGTTTCTATGTTCTCAGTCAGTCCTCCTAGCAACCTACCTATAAGCAGTATACTCTGCCTGTTACGCAGAGGAAGGGTTGAGGCCTAGAGAAATTATTCACCCAGGGCACTCAGCAAACCGCTGTTAGAGCCACATGCCACGCATTACTGTGACGTCAGCAGTGCTCCCTCGCTCTGTTCCTTTAGTGCTTGCTCTCAGGCTAATGCTTCTCTTCTTTCCACTTCTTCTTAAACCTCAGCTCCAAGATCTACATGGCCGACCTGGAGTCTGCACTCCACTACATCTTGCGTGTAGAAGTGGGGAAGTTCTCAGTGCTGGAGGGACAGCGCCTGGTGGCCCTGAAAAAGTTTGTGGCAGTATTGGCCAAGGTGAGCAGGCCCTGGCTTCCTTTGTCTCTGGAGTTCATATGTGATTAGTGTGCATCCCTGGAGAGTAGACACCAAACCAGTCCCTTCCTTGAGAATTCAGGTCGGACTGGACACCTGGGTCCATAGCTGCCCAGGCCCCCATAGGTGTCTGCCCTCCTCTTATAGCCGTATTCTTTACCAGCCCCATGTGACCAGAGACCACCCGTCCTGTAGAGCAGAGGGGAGAGACACACTGAGCCAGATATCCTCAGTCATGGTGACTGCCTGCTTACCTGAGTTCTCTACCTCACTTAAGCCCCAGACTGTGGTGTCTTACTCCCTTCCATGATAACTGGGAGATAGGACTTCGGACCGCCAGAGTGAAGAGGGGTGCTTTCTGCTCTGCTGTCTTTCTCCTCAGGCTAATCCAGTTCCCTAGTGTTAGCCCTGAACTGCTCCCTGGTAGTGTCTCAGAAAGGTGGCTACTTCTCAGAGTGAAGCTTTTGGTTGTTAAGGACCTGATGTCTGACAAGAATTTAGTCTTTTTGCCTGCTTTTTAGAGTTGTGTCACTACCATTTAAGGCCCAGGGGCTCACATAGCTTGCCCTAAGATAGCCAGCAGGAGCAGACTTGAGGCATTGTCCTGAGCTGTCATTCCCTGGCCTCCCGACTCTGCCTTCCCATCCATGGGCATCCCTGCCCTGCTTTGCTGCTGAGTCAGGGCTGCCTGTCCCCTGGGCCTGTCTGCTGACTCAGCCTCCCTCTGTCCCAGCTAATCTGAGCCTGCTCTTCCCAGCAGGGCTGGGGGAACCTCCAGATCTCACCCATTTTGCCACCAGTCTGACCCTCTTGGCTTGGTGGCCTGTGTATCTGTATACAAAGAAGACCCTGTAAGGAATGTTGCGGGCAAGGCAGAGCTATTTCCTTGCTTCAAAGGCCTGCAGCCTGCACTCCACAATACTGAGGAGGCCTGGTGCAGACACCCTGCTGAACATTCAGAAGGAGCCAATCCAGGGCAGGCCTTTGTAGTGTTTTTCTACCCCCTCAGTGAGGGACAGCTCCCATGTGCTCCCCAGCCCTGCAGGCCTCAATGAGGATACCCCGAGCCCAGGTCAGATTATTTCCGAGGAGTCCTGGGAAGCAGCAGTTTCTCCGTGCTGCTTGACTCTGTGTTCAGCTGTAAGCAGGCTGGTGTTTAGTTTGCTTCCCAGCGGGGCTGTGTGACGCTGATATGAGAGGAGACAGAAAGTATCCAGGTTAGATAAAGGCCTGCACAGCACACTCTCAGCGATACACTCAGCTAGACCCTCAGCAAGAGCAGGAGATGAGGATCTACTACGGGGCTCTTTAGCCAGAAGCCAGGTCTCTGAGAAGAGGACTGAGGAAGGCCCACAGTGGGCGCACAGTGACCTGGGACCCAAGTGCAGAGGCCCTGTCTGACCTTTGTCCGCGTGATCTGCTTTGCTGGGGACCTTCTTTCTTCCCTGGAGAAGAAGAATCAAAGCTGCTTCCTTCCCCAAGCTCTGGCAGGCTGACAGAGCGTGCCGTACACTGTGCATTTGCTTATTTTCTGTTCTTAAACTCTCTGAGTGGTACTCGTCATTCTAGAGATGAGGAACTGACAGCCAGAGGGGGGTGGGGGGGATCGCCTTGTTGAAGGTGACCTTCACATCCATGGCTCCTTTAACATCCTCCCTCTCCTCTGACAAGAAAGCCTGGAGTGGAGAGCCCCCCCACACCCCCTCAAGCCTGCCTTGTCACATTTGAGCCGTTACTAGGGCTGGCCACTGGGTGGCGTTTGGTCACCGAGGTTTCCCTGCCCTTGCTGTCCAGAGCCCTTTAATTCATCCCTGCTTCTGATACATGGCCTTAGAAGGCAAAGAAGATGCCAAGTCAGGGTGGCAGGCGGAGGTCAGAGAGATGTTCTGACTTTCAGCTGTAAATCTGCGTGTGGGCCCAGAGCTCCTGGGAGCTGACCAGGAGGAAGCACTCTGAAGCACAAGTCTTTCCGGCCATTTGTCACTCTGGGGGCTGGCTAGCCCCTGCTGTTTGATAAGGAGGGTTAATGCCCTCTCGGATGCTGCCTCTGTGCCACTCTCATATTAGGATTCTTCTCCTGGTGTCTTCCTCCTCCTCCTCTTGGCACATCTCTCAGATCATTGTCTTCTCCACCTTCATCTTTCCTCTTGTGGTTTTATCTGCTCTGCTTCACTGCTGCGTCCCCTTCACCCCACCCCACCCCCACAGGCGTTTGCACATGCACACATATGCACACATGCACACATCCCCTCCTCCCTTGAGTCCTTGTGGTTTTAAAGTGCTGATACTAATCAGATTTGAGTTGACTTATTGTCAGAGTAGCTTTTCATGTTCCTCTGAGGCTCTTGGGAGTTACCATCAAGATTTGGATCTTGGCCCTAAGCCCTAGGCTAGCCTGTCCATACTGGCAGCCCATGAGCTAAAAAATGAAAGGTCTTTTGCCAGCCTAGCCTATTACCAATGAAGGTTTCTCCTCAGTTTGGTTCTTGTCTTTTCAAAAGAAAGAACTGAGCCAAGAAACACAGACAGCTAAAAACAGTTTCCTTATGAAAAGCAAAAAGGAGAGTGCACACCAAGCTGGAATGGGCATTCCAAAGGGAGGTGGGTAGAGGCCCACTGGGCCCTGTGTTAGGGATTTAAAGACTTTTTATGGTGCCTCCCTCTGGTGGCACTGTACACCCTCTTCCCTAGAGCATGATCTTTCTTCCATCTTATCACTGAGAATGGCCTGAGATGTCCCTGCAGTTTTTCCTTCCTGGCTTATCAGGATGTTTGTCATGGGGAGGGGGTCCTGGTATCTATTTCCGAAGAACCCACCTGCTGCTCCCAGGAGGCTGGGTGACAAAGGGGACTCTGGGCATCAGAAAGCAGCTGCCAAGATACAGCTGCAGTTTTCCTCAATTACCTGACGCATAACCCCTTGCCTACTCCATATAAGCCCGGCTGGGCCATCAGTTGCTATGTCAGAAGACTGCCTGAAGAGATTTGTGCCCAGTGTTCACAGCAGTCCTGGGGAGTGGTGTGGTGCTTGGAACTTTCTCTGAGTGGCTTCATGTGGTTAGGTCAGCATTGTAGCCTGAGCCTTGATAGGAGAGACCCACAGGGCCTAGGCTACATAGAGTTTCTTCTCCTCTGTCCAGAATAGAGTATATGAATTCACATTTGTTGTTACAATGTAAAACTCTATAGAATTGTTTCTTACTGTCCAATCACCACTTGCTCCTACCTACAGTACTTCCCTGGGCAGCCTTTGGTCCAGAACTTCTTGCATTCCATAAACGACTGGCTTCAGAGGCAACCGAAGAAGAAGGTCCCCTACAGTTTCTTCAAAGCTGCTCTGGACAGCAGGAAGGAGGTGAGTCCAGCAGGCAAGTGAAGGCCTTATCAATGTCCTCGACATGTCTGGGACTGGGAGGACTTAATGCCTCCATCTTTGGTGACATTATCCAGAGGTTTGCATTAAACGATTCCATTTATCACTAATAAGCTGCTTCGTTGGGTCCTATGGAATATCTCATCGAATCCTCATACTTCAGAATTTTCACTTAGCAGATGAAGAAAGCAAGTCTCGGAGATGGCATAGCTGTTCTAGCCTAAGAGCCTGTAAGGCCCGTCAGTGAACGGAGCTAACACCTCTGAGGGATGAGGCAGTGGAGGCTTATTTTTGAGATAGGGCCTTACTCTGTATATAAGGCTACTGACCTTGAAACTCAGCAATCCTCCTGCATCAGCTCCCCAAATGTGAAGATGATAGGCATGAGCCACCATATTCATCTAAGACACCAGAGTTCTTAACTCTTGTCTGCTTCCCCAGCATGGCCCCCAGCAGGGCACCTGTTCTTTCTGCTGTCTGCAGAAACAAGCCACACCCAGTGGACATACAGACCCATGTGAGTTTATTTTTTTTTTTTATATATACAACAAATTTTTAATTATGTACTGAAAATAAATTACAGGAAATAACTTTAAAATGCAACAGAGGACAAGTCACAATAAAACATTCCCATTGAATTCTCTTGGGGGTGAGACTGCAGTGCTCAAGGAAGATAAATATCACAAATATATCAAAACTTCAAACTGTCTATGCATTCACACAGTGATATGAGCCACAAACATTCCTTTCACAGGACTGGACTTAGTAGCCTACCACAGAACCAGATTTTGCCATAAACTACAAAACTTTTAATACAAAATTGTATTTATATATTTATAATTCATATACATGCCCTACCTGTAATCTTTAGAAAATAAAAGCTACACGCTGTACAGACACTCTTAACTCATAGCTGTAGGCAACATTTTTGGATGGAATTTTTCCCCCAATAAAATTAATGGCATATTTTATGTACATGAAGGCTAAACTGCAAAAAGACAGTTCAGTTTCCCAGATAATGCATCTCCTTTCAGGGCAGGTTTACAAATTTAAAAAGGCAAGACAAATGTACACCTCAGAATTACCTTCTCAGCTACAAGAGTTCTCATGTGACTTGTGTGAAGTTTCTGAAACATGCATTTATGTAATACTGGCATTGAAGGCAGTAAAGCAATACCCATGTGAGTTTATAAGGAGTCAAGGTTCCAGGAACCTCGATAGAACTTGGTCTATGCCATGAGTTCTCAGATCTGCTAATCTTCTGGCCAAGAAGATGGCTGTGGTGCAAGAGAAGCTCCTGGAAGCTTCTCTTGTCATCCCCGTTTCCACCCCTTCTCTTGTCTGCTTGTGCACTCATGCTCATGTGTGTCCCTTCTAGGATGCTGTCCTTACTGAGAAGGTGAACTGGGTCGGCTGCCAGGGCAGTGAGCCACACTTCCGGGGGTTTCCCTGCTCGCTGTGGGTCCTCTTCCACTTCCTGACGGTGCAGGCAAACCGATACAGTGAGGCCCACCCACAGGAACCAGGTGAATCCAGGGCCTGCTCACTGCACTCTGCCTCAGTCTGTCTGTCTGTCACATCTGTCTGTCCCCCATGGGAGCCAGCTGGACTGATCCTGTATTAGTGGGAGGCAGAAAGAAAAGGAAGTGTTTGCAGGAATACAGTTCTGGAGATGTTGAGAAGAGGGAGGCAGAGCTGACAGAGCCATGATGTGGGGCAGTTAGACCTGGAGTGGGGATGGAGGAAATGGAGCAAGAGGTGACACAGTGGTACAGACACTGATGTTGCAAAGCAGAGACAGACACACACAGAGACACACAGAGAGAGAGATGAGAGAGAGAGTGAGAGAGAGCGAGCAAGAGAGAGAGAGAGAGAGAGAGAGAGAGAGAGAGAGCGCTCCTGCGAGCTCCTAGAGGATGGAGGGAGGTTACTTTCTAAAGTGTTGGAGCTCTGCTGAGGAGGGAATGTGTAGAAGCAACAGGAAGTGAGCCCCAAGGTATCTGAGGTACAGGAAGAGAAAAAAGCCATAGAAAGTGTGGGTGGGTAACCTTCAGGAGAGTCTGGTTTCAGTTCGAGAAAAAGTGTGGGAGTCGACAGAGACCCTTGCTGGTACCAGCCTATATGGGGGAGTCAGAGTGAGAATAAGGGGGGACATAGAGGCAGACCAAAAGATATTTAGACCAGAGGAGGGTGGACTTCTAAGAGGGTCCCAGAGAGGCGAGGCCCACCAGAGAGCAAGTTGGGTGGGAGCTGAAGCAGGCAGGTAGAGGAGGAGGATGGAGGCTGGGATGAGTGACCTGCCTCTGTCACCTGTCTAGTCATGCCACAGAGCCTGACTGTCCCACTGAAGAGGAGAGGGGGAACTGAAGTTTAGGAGTTTGGGAGGAAATGGGACCATCTCTGTGGTGACCCCCGAAAGGATAGAAGTAGGCAAGGGAGTATTAGGCCTGTGTCATAGGCTGGAACGTGAGGCACTTTGCTGGGGACCACAGCAGAGTTGAGGAGGGTGGGGCAGCCTGTGGGGAACCCTGATGGAGACAGCAGAGGCTGGCAGTGTGAAGAGCCTTTCTGTGGTGTCTCCTTTTTCCTGCAGCTGACGGCCAGGAGGTCCTCCAAGCCATGAGGAGCTATGTTCAGTTCTTCTTTGGCTGTCGTGACTGTGCGAACCATTTTGAGCAGATGGCTGCAGCGTCCATGCACCAAGTGAGAAGTCCCAGCAATGCAATTCTCTGGCTCTGGACTAGCCACAACAGGGTTAACGCTCGCCTCTCAGGTAAGGAGGGCTTACTTCCAAGGCTGTAGGTGGCATATGGGGGCCATACTGACTGTCATTTTCAGTGGCACTCTACGCAGTCCAGTCTCATTAGCCCCATGTGCAGAGGAAGCAGACGGGGGCACTGAATGACCCTGGTGCTCAGTGCTAGTGCTCCTTCCCCTGCTGGTCCCAGGACCCCTCTCTCCTGCTCCTCCGCTCTGCAGTCCCTCTATATGCCTTTTATCAGACTAACAGGGAAAAGAGAGCATGGGTTTTCCTCCATACCCAGAGAAAGTTCTTAGGAGAGTGGGCAGGGGAGTGGGGAGCCTCCCCAGGGTAAGTAGTTACCCTTACTTACATTGTTTACCTTTCCATGCAAGTGGGAGCATGGTAGGTCCTACACAGAGCCTGGGAGGGAGCCTTCTCTAGACTGGATACTACACATCTGGGGAGTGGTGTATACCTCCCAGGCAGCCCTCCTAGGGTAGGAGCTGGGTGGAGCCGGTGGTACTGTAAGCCAGCACTTGGTTCCCTGTCCTAGTGGCTTTTAAAAAGAAGACATATAGGCTGGAGAGATGGCTCAGCGGTTAAGAGCACTGGGTGCTTGCTCTTCTAGAGGTCCTGAGTTCAAATCCCAGGAACCACATGGTGGCTCACAACCGTCTGTAATGGGATCAAATGCCCTCTTCTGGTGTGTCTGAAGACAGCTACAGTGTACTCACATAAAATAAATAAATATTAAAAAAAAAAAGATATATGCCTACCTTCCCTGCCAGCCTCTTCCCTGTACTTACCTCACCTCTGCAACCAAATGCCGCAGTGGCCAGGTCACCCTGTAGGCCAGAACTGTGCCAGTTTGTCCAGGGCTTGTTTGGGTTTGTAGTGGTGCTTGGAATGGAACCTTGGGCTTAGCTCAAGCGAGGTAGACACTCTGCTACTGAGCTATTTCCCCAAATTTTCCTCTGCCTTCTTCTTTTGAGACAGAGGCATCCAGACTGGTCCTGAACATTCAATCCTTCTACTGCATCCTCCTGAGAGGCAGGGATCACAGATCTGCACCACTGAGCCTGGCTCCTTTTGGTTTTGGGTTTTTATCTTGGTTTATTTTTGCTTTTGTTTTCTGTCTCTGTATCTCTCACCTCCCATCCTTTTAAAGGCTTGGTGAGCCTTTTTTGCAGATGAAAAAGCTGGTGTTGTGAACAAAAGAAACCTGAGCTCCAGGCAGAGTGGCTGTTACAACTGAGTGTCCTTCCCTCCCCAGGTGCTCTGAGTGAGGACCCCCACTTCCCTAAGGTGCAGTGGCCTCCCCGTGAGCTGTGTTCTGCCTGCCATAATGAACTCAACGGACAGGTGCCTTTGTGGGACCTCGGTGCCACCCTCAACTTTCTCAAGGCTCACTTCTCCCCAGCAAACATCGTCATAGACTCTTCTGCATCTAGACACGCAGGCCGGAAAGGGAGTCCAGAAGCTACCTCCGAGCTGGTAATGGATACATTAAAACTGGAGAGCAGAAATTCAGTGTCGGGCCATGAGCAGGCTGCTTCTGCAGAGTCCCCTGGAGCCACTGCCCTAGATGTACCAGCTGAGAAGCCTGAAGCAAGTGGCCCCCAGGAACTATACACAGGCCTCAGAATGGGTGGAGCTTCACCAGGGCAGGGCCCTCCTGAGCACGTGGAAGAGCACCAGAGGGATATGCAGGAGAATGCCCCCGGGCAGCAACACTTGAGCAAGAGAGACACTGAAGCCTTATTGCTGCCTGAGGTGAACCACCTCCAAGGCCCTTTAGAGCTCAGGCGAGGGGGCCGCAGCCCCAAGCAGCTAGCCCCCATACTTGAAGGGGAGCCAGAGGCCCTAGCTATACAGGGCCAAGACCAGTGGCTGCAGGTTCTAGGAGGGGGCGTTTCCCACCTGGACATTAGCCTCTGTGTGGGGCTCTACTCCGTGTCCTTCATGGGCTTACTGGCCATGTACACCTACTTTCGGGCCAGGCTGAGAACCCCAAAGGGCCATGCTAGTTACCCCACAGCCTGAACTGCCTCGGCAGAGGACAGACAAGGAGCTGCTGATGTCTGGGGCTTTGGGGTGTTTTTTTTGTTTGTTTTTTTTTGGCCCACTGGCCCCCTTGCTTCCATTCTACCCCCGTTCTGTTGTCTAGCTTAGGAGAGTGGCAAGTCCAAGAAAGTGAGTTGTTGCAGTGAACCCTGGAGTCTACTGTGAGAGGATTCCATAGACAAAACAGAATCAGGGTGCCAGTCTCGCCTGACCAGCATGGGGTAGGAGAAGTCTGATGCAGGGGCTCAGGAGGCTTCTGGGAGGCTCCGGCCCTGGCTTTAGCACCCAATTCTGTTTTTCAGCTCTTGTGAAGTCCTGCCCCATTCCTGCTGAAGTCTCAATGTGTCCTGCTTGGTCTTGGCCTTAGATTGAGGCAAACAAGTCCAGAGTTTCCAAGGTTTCTCATCCAGAGGAGAGTATCTGGGCCAGGTGGGCTGGAGTGGACCTCCTCACTGCATTCTGAGACTGTCCACTCCCCTCCCTCACAACGTGAAGAAAAAGCATCCCTTGGGCCTTCTCTGGCCTGGCCAGCTTCAGCACCTCAGGTGTGGGTGGGGCTTAGCTTCAAGAATGGGTCTGGGAGCCTCAGGAAATGATTCTGGTCACCCAGGTTCAAACTGGGGTTTCTGCTGCAAGAGTGTAGTTTGGCAGGCTGGGAAGGTGACAGTTGCTGCACTGTAGGGTGTAGTGCTTGCTTGGTGGTAGGGGCAAGGGGGTGGGTGATGCTGGGGTCTGTAGTGCCTTAGTCCTGGGCTAGCTGGGAGAGGGCAGACTCCTCTCTGAGCGGGGTGCTTGTCTCTTACTTTGGTCTCTAAAATCAATGCTAACTTTGGGGTGTGGAAGGTGCTGGGTTTAGGGCAGTGGGCAGAGTCCTCTCTCTCCCAGTTGGATCCGCTGTGGGCAGGAGGGGGTGGAGAGACCAGCCCACATGCTCCTGCGGCTTGGGAGGGATGTGGAATAAAATTATTTTTGTTAAGTCACGCAGACCGTGTTTGACTTGATCCTTGGAGAGGTATTGACTGTGTCTACAAATGTACAGCGTCCAGCCTCACCCGAGCAGGTGGAGCACTCCTGGGGACAGGAGCAGGCACTCACCCAAGTCCCCCACAGAGCACTCTGCGCCCCAGCCCGAGTCCACACACACACTGGGGACAAGCCTTGGTAATGGCCCTGCCACCTCCTGCTCTCCACCCTACCTGAGACCTGTCCTGGGTGTCTGAGGGACCTGTCTGCAGCTGCCACCTTCAGCTCTCCTGGAGCTTGTCCAGCCAGCCTGGGTTTGCTGCTCAGCCAGGAGTCAGCCTGGATTAGACTTTGCCCCTAATCCAGCCTGCTGGGTTTTACAGGGATCAGAGCAGCTGATAATGAACCTCATTACGGGGAGCTTTGGGCTTTTCTCTGACATCTTCACTCTGCTCAGCCAGCCTTAGCTCTGGGTGCAGCAGGTGGACCGCCAAGGACACCCCCTGCTCGGGGGGCAGCTGGGGTGGGGGAGGATGCAGCTGGCAGGGCATTTGACCTCTTTAGCAGCCTGGCTCCTGGGATGTCTGAGCCCCACCCTGCATCCTCTGCTTGAGGGTCTGAGAGGCTGATAGGCCAGCACACAGTCAAGCAGGGTTTCTGAAAGAGATGCCAAGGGCCTTTGTTCAAGGAAGTGCCCTACCAGTCCAAGACCACAGGGGTTCCTTACCAAACGAGCCCCATAGCCTGACTGCTCACAAAATGTCAAGTAGAGATTCCTGTCAGCCAATCCTAGAGTACCAGTAGCCATACTTACACAAATCACCTGGGTATCTAAGATTTGGGGCTCTCCTGGAAATGCCATTGCAGGCAGGCGTGCTCCATGATGCTTAGCCACGGGACTGAGCGCAGAAGCAGAATCCTACTTGAGACCTGTGGTATGAGTTTCCTTCTTCACAGTGAGCCCCTTGGCCCTATCTCAGGCCTTCTGATAGATAGGGTGAGCTCCTGCCACACTGCCTTCTACCTTGGCTTCCCAGGGCTCATGTCCATGGCTTGGATAAGCCAGCCTGCCCACCAGCTGGCCCCCTGTCCTGCCCATGCAGACATCCTGGGACTGGGGCTTCCTGTGTCTTAACGGGCCTTTCTAGCTGTTTCTCTGGTAGAAGAGGGTTCTAAGGGGAAACCTGCAAAGCAAAGAGTACTTTTGCTGGGTTGGACAGAGAAACACACATGTCTGGTAAGTCATGTTCTAGGAGTTAAGGGTCTCCTTAAAGTGACAGTCCAATAAAGAAAAAAGTATTACTACAAAGCAGAACAAAAACCTTATATTATTATTACCACCATTATGTCAGGATTTCCTGTGCTGGGTTAGACTAGAATCAGGATACAAGATAGGACAGGTGTGGTCCTTGATGTTAGCTTACAAGGGAATCCACAAGGCTCCTCCCAGGGACCTAACAATGGCTTACATCATCACCTGCCCCTGCCGCCCGAGGAGCTTGTGTGTGTGTGTCCCTCTTGCTTTCTCTCTCTTACACACACACACACACACTTTCTCCCCTTTCCTCCCTCCCTCTTTTTCTGTCCTTCCCTACCCTCATGGCTTAAGCTTCTGTCTGTCTGACTGTCTACATGTCCACTCACCTGCCTCTACCCTCACTCCCCTCCCTTTCCCCAGTGAGCCCCCTTTATACCCGATCTGTTGCATGGTGTAATTTCTCAGGGGCACACCTTGGCATAGGCCCACCAGGTTTCCCCTTGCACCATTATATTTCATACCACCTGGTGTTACTGACTGAGGGGCTGTGGGATATAGTGATGAGCATGCTGTGCAGGAGAGACACCAGCAGGGACACCCTCAGCAGGCTCTCCTATGCTAGGAGACCATGTGTGAGCTGAGGTTTATGCCATGATGAAGACACGGTGTGGGGACACCATCCAGGGGAGAGCTCTTTTCTAGTGTCCTTGCTCTCCCTCACATTCTGGCCACAGCACCCTCCTGAGGGGTCCTGGCTGAAGGCAGCCACAGGCCAGTTGTATCCTGATGGACCCTCTCCTCTTGGGAAAGGGGAACTCCCATAGCAACACCAGGCAGGATCTCCACAGCTCTGTCACAGTAGTGAGCCACCTGCCTGAGCCTCCTCGGGTGTGGCTTTCCTGGCATCCTGACCCTGGTTCATACCTCACACAGCCAAATGCTTCTGATGGGAGGCTGGGGCAGAAGCAACGGGGAGGATTGCCACTCAGCTTGACAAACAAGTTAAACTCAGAAAAAAATAGTCTAATCTACGTGCTCCACGTGCTCCTCCACACACATCCTTGTGCTTGCCCCCATGTCAAGGCAGAGTCCAGCAAACCTGGCCTGCCCTCCTCTGATGTCCTGAGGGGCAGTTATACCAAAGATGGGGAAACACTGTCCTTACCCTTCCTGGTCTGTCTTCTGTTTGGCCCCAGCCCTGTGGTCTCCTTAACAGAGAGGCCAAGCCCTTGGGGTCCCAGCCCTTGATGAAGTCTTCTGTCAGAACTTTGGCCTCTGCCTGGAAGAATGCACTCTGGAAAGCCGGCCAGCTTATATCTTCAGGGAGAGTAACAGGGAACTGCAGGTGACAGAGGGCCCAGTCTTTGGTCACTTTTCCTTGGCCCTGTCCAGGTTTCATTGCCTCCTAGGTTTTGAGGTGTGTTTGGAAACCACGAGGCACAAGCAGACCATACAGCTTAGGAGGGAGCTGAGAGACTCAAACATCTATGAAGCTTATAGTGGAGAAACTCCCCTGCCAGGGCTGGTGGTATCCAGGCGCTTTGATGTTCACCTCTGCAGAGAGCAATGGACTTCCCTAGGCCTGCCAGGCACTTGATTGGGTGGAAAAGACACTGAACAACAGCTAGTTCATCTGGAAGAGCCACTTCTCTCATCTCTTTCTAGAACTCGCATCCCTGATTGCATCTCTTTGCCGCTAAGTGGCCACCTTGGTCATTGTGGGGCTGGCAAGTTGTTTAAAGCACTGTGACACTACTTGGCTGTATGTAAACAGCAGGTTTCTTAAAGCTCCATTCACTAGAGCAACTGTCCTTTAAATGCCCCCCAGCAGAAGTGACAGACAGGTCTACAGCCTTGAGATTCAGAAGGCAACTCTATAGGATAACTGCAGGATAGCTCACCTGAGAACCAGAGGTGAGTAGTGTAGTGAGTCTTGGGAGTATCAGAGCTACTTACTATAGGATCCATCCCTGCACACCCGGTTACCAGGGCATCAATAAGAGCCAGTAGGTGTGAGAACCGAGGAGAGCTGAGGTCAGAATTCATCCTGGAGTCTTCCTTGGACTGGTGTCCTGAAGCCCAAAGCGTGTGAACCTCTTTCACCTAAAGTCTAAGGTCTGGAAATGACTCCAGGGCATGAAATTCCCCAAGTCTCTTCTCCCTCTTTCTGGCTTTCAAAATCTTTTTTACTTTGTTTGTTTTCAATTTTTTGGTTTGGTTTGGTTTGGTTTGTTGAGACAGGGTTTCTCTGTATAGCTTTGGCTGTCCTGGGATTTACTCTGTAGTCCATGCTGGTCTTGAACTCAGAGATCCACTTGCCTCTGTCTCCCAAGTACTGGGATTAAAGCCATGTTCACAACCACTGCTTGGATCCAAACTTTTCTTTTTTCTTCTTTTTTTTAAAGATGTATTTATTACATGTAAGTACACTGTAGCTGTCTTCAGACACACCAGAAGAGGGAGTCAGATCTCGTTACAGATGGTTGTGAGCCACCATTTGGTTGCTGGGATTTGAACTCTGGACCTTCGGAAGAGCAGTCGGGTTCTCTTACCCACTGAGCCATCTCACCAGCCCCCCAAAATCTTTTCTTAATCAAAGTCTAGTAATTCATTTCTTTGGATAGAAAACCAAGACCAGGGTGGTGGGGGTGATGGTGGTGACTGCACCTCTTCCTCCTTCTCCTTTTCCTCCTCCTCCTGTCTTTGGAGACCAGAAGGTATGATTTTTAAGAACAAAAATTTCAACATCAGATCTGTAGATCTTTACAAAAAAAGGACCCTTGGCTGACCTAAGAGCTATCCATAACACTGGAACAGAGTGCTTTAAAACAAAACAAAACAAAACAAAACAAAACAAAACAAAACAAAACAAAATAAAAAAAAACCCTCACTTTTAAAGAAAGGAGCAATTGATGAACATGAGAAAATTCACTCATAAAGGCATTTGTTAGGCATTTATTTACTCAATCCTACGTGACAAAACAGAAAGTTCAGGCTGGGCACCAGCTCAGCAGGTGCAAGTACTTGCCAGGCAAACCTGGTGACCTTAGTTCTATGCCTACAATACAGTTTTTAAAATGCTGTGCCTGTTGTCCCAGTAGCATTCCTACAACAAGATGGCAAATGGAGACTGAGGAATCTTCTAGAAGCTTGTGGGCCAGCTAGCCAGGGGTCCCCTGTATAGTCAGGAAGGACAAGAGTGGCTAGCACCACCCCAACAAGATGAAAGGTACAAACCAATTCACAAAAGATGTCCCCTGGAGCCACATGTATGCTATGGCAGGGGCGTGTGTGTGTGTGTACAGAAATTAACTTAAAAAATTTCTCATGGCTAATAGGAATGCACACAAATTCAAGATGAATACTAGCAGTAATATTGTGTTACTTTCCCAATTTAAATTTATGGTTTTTGTGTGTTAGCCAATAAATTCTAATGATTTTAACTTGCATTAGCCTGTTCATTTCTCCACACTGCCAGGATGGCACACCCTTGGCTCTGAATAGGCAACTAAGCTCAGAGTCAGACAATCCTCACTCAGAAGGATCCACATTCCAGAAAGAATCCACAAAGAAACTACTGCAGATGAGGAACCCCAAGTATCCCAAAAGTGAAATCCTCTGAGGTGAATGCAGACAGAGGTAGGAATGAGAGGTGGCAACTGTGAGACTTTATAAGACAGTGTCACCAACTGGCACCACAGGCCAAGAAGACAAGAATTCCAGTCGACACCGTGCCTTCCAAGTGAATTCACTAACGTATCAGAGAGCAGACTGTCTACAACTAGAGGAGAACTCATCCCGATAGAATCCTGAACTCTGGCTGACTGATTCAACTCAAACTGGCTCAAATGCCTCTCCAAGCTGACTGATCCAAATTGGAATCTCTTGGCTTCTTAGTGAATTGCTCTGCCTGGAAAAAATGCCTCTGAACTCCACTCTACTCTCTCCATGCACTGCTCTTAAGTAGCTTCTTTTCCTACTGGAAGGCAGCAGCAGCAGCAGCAGCGGTACAAAGGCCCCCTAGAAGAATCTACTTGGCTACTATGGTTTTTGCTCTGTAAAGATTTTATACCATTTTGTACATAAATTCCAGGTCCTTAGATAATAATTTTCCTGCTATGACCTAAGATGTAGTGTGTACCTATGAACTCTCAGAAATATCATTGCATATCTAAGTATGAGATTACTGGAGGTTCTATGTTGTATCCCAAGTCTTCCTAGGCTGTGTATCTACAAGAACCATCCCCCACCCCCATCATGTTGTAGAAAGGCTGGTAGTGGCCATGAGGGAGGCTGTGCATTATGCACAGTTCACATCTACCAGCGTCCCATCACACAAGTAGAGTCCCAGCTGTAGACCACACAGCCATAGCCATTCATCTTATGCTTCAGGAGCCTTGTGGAAGAGCAGATGTGTCTGTGCTTTCCCTGGAGTGAAGTTTAACCTCCATGTCATTTGTCTTCTGCTGTTGTGCACCCAGAGGGCTGCACAAGTATAAACTGCACTGAGTAGTGGTAGAGAATATAGATGAACTGGAAGATATGAATCACCTTCTCTGGTCTGTAGAAGAATTTTAACCCAGCAACATGGGCTCTGGCAAGGGGTTATGTCCAAAGACCTAGGTCTGTGTGATATGGCTAGAATACAGACACGCCTTTAGTATACATTTTTAATCCCAAACAATGACATCTAATTGAGGGGGAGACAAAAAAAATGACAAATCAGAGAAAGATTTGACAGAATAAGTCAGAGATAGGATACGCTCAACTCTCATGAGAACAGACCAGAAAGAGGCTACTTAAGAGCAGTGCAGGGAGAGAGTGGTGTAGAATTCAGTTGAGTTCAGTGCAGTTCAGAGGCAGTTTTTCCAAATAGACCAATTCAGTCAGAAGCCAAGAGAAGCTGATTTGAATCAGCCAGCTTGGAGAGGAGTTTGAGCCAGAACAACTGAGTTGAACCAGCCAGCCAGAGTTCAGAAAGAGCAAGAAAGAGTGAGTTTATACAGCAGTAAGTCTTGGAAGCTGAAACATTCTAGGCCTAGGCTAGCAGACAGAGGCTGGAAGCTGAAGCCTTCAAGGTCTGGGCCTGCAGAAGATTAGGTTGTAGGAGGCTCACAGCTTCCAGGCATAGTCCTAGGGATAGTTAGAAATGATCTGGGCTCAGCCCAAGTTGTATAACTGTAAAGCTTGGGTTATAACAGCTCTCATCTCATCCCTTCCTCTGAGGGATTCAACTTTCATGCTGGTCAGGTGGAACTAGAGGCTAACCTGGAGAAATACGAGCTGCACCTGACATGAGTATATCAGCAGGTACAACCCAGCGAGTCTCTGAGGAGATGGTTGAACTGGCTGGTGTCTTCCCTCTTGCCTAATCGCAGTACCTCATGTGGCTACCAGCAAGTGCTGGACATGTTGCTGGCCAATAGCAATTTGTCAAGACTTCTGTATGATATGTTCCAACTTCTTTTTGTGTGGGTGGAATGTGGTGGTTTGAATATGCTTGGCCTATGGGAGGTGGCACTATTAGGAGGTGTGGCCTTGTTGGAGTGGGTGTGGCCTTGTTGGGGGAAGGCTTTGATGTCCTATGCTCAAGCTCCACTCAGTATGGAAGAAAGTCTTCTGGCTGCCTTCAGATCAAGACGTAGAACTTTCAGCTCTTCCAGTACCATGTTTGCCTGGATGCTGCCATGCTTTCCACCATGATGATAATGACTGAACCTTTGAAACTGTAAGCCAATCCCAATTAAATGTTTGCCTTTGTATGTTATCTTGGCCATAGAGTCTCATCACAGCAATAAAAAAAACTAAGACAGGTGACAAGATGGCTGAGGCTGCTGGTTCCCTATCATGCCAACACCTGCCACTGTGGCCATCTTGCTCATATGCCTAGCCACTGAACTTAAGGCTGTGTTAGGGACACTGCTTTATCCCCCTCCTCCACTCTGAGACATGTTTAGAGACTCCCCTACTAGCTTTTTTTTTTTTTTAATGCATCATGTATTGTTAACCATAGTGGCCACTGTTTCCAAAAGCATAAAAACTTAATGTTCCCTGTAGTTGGTATCCCTGTGTGTGGGGTGGGGTATAGTATGGTCTGGTCTGGTATATCTGTCTGTTGTGCATTTGATGTATGTATTTGTAAGTTGTACATATGTGTATGTCTTAGTGTTTCCATTGCTATGAAGAGACACTATGACCACAGCAACTCTTTTTTTTAAAAAAAAAAGCATATAATTGAGGCTGGCTTACAGTTCAGAGGTTTAGTCCATTATTGTCAAGATGGGAAGCATCGTGGTAGTATGCAGGCAGACTGGTGCTGGAGCAGGAACTGAGAGTTCTACATCTGGATCAGCAGGCATCAGGAAGAGAAGTGAGCTACTAGGCCTGACTTGATCTTCTCAGACCTCAAAGCTTCAAAGTCACCTAGTGACAGTGACAAGCTTCCTCCAACACAGCCACACCTACTCTAACAAGGCCACACCTCCTATTAGTGACACTCCCTATGAGCCTGTGGAGGCCATTTTTATTCACACCACCACAGTACATTTGTACAGGTGAGTTCACATACATGGGGAAGCTAGCAGTCCACCTCTGATGCTCCCCACCTTTAGTTTTTGAGACAGAGTCTCTCAGAGGAATTGAAGCCATGGATTCAGCCAGGCTAACTGTCCAGTGAGTACCAGAGATCCTCCTTTCTCCTCCCTCAACCCTCTTCATTTGAGGTAAGGATGTAGAGAGAGGTGTTCCAGGTGAGTTCCCAGCTTTTCCTGTGGTTCCAGAGCTCCAAACTCAGGTCTCTGTGCTTGCCAGCCAGATGCCTTACCAACTGAGCCTCTTCCCAGCCCTTGCTTTATTGAGACAAGCTCTCACTGTGTAGCCCAGGCTGTCCTGAAATTCACTGTGTACCTAAGCAGTCTCTGCTTCAGACTTCCATATTCTGGGATTATAGGTTTGGGGTCTACACAATGATACTAATGATACTTTTTAAAAAAAATACATCAAAATTAAACAATATTTAACAAGTGGAAAAGCATGTGCTCAAAATACAACAGAAGGCTATACCCTCCTATAATATGTAGCCCAAGAAGTGAGCTAGGTCCACATGCACTCATGGGTTTGAGACGCATACAAGCTGTTGTTTATATTTGTCTGTTAATGTTGGTCTAGAAAAAGTCTGGAGGAATACACACATGCTGAAGTAGGAACTAAATGAAGTCAAATGTGAGTGGGCTTAGAGCAGGGCGAGGCCTGGAGGAGAGAACGCAGCACTAGTGTTGCTGTTCCGCTGGCTGAGGCTGCGCCAGTGACTCCGACTCCGGATACAAGAACATCTGTCTACACAGGCTCAAGGGCTGAAGATCAACACCACTTGAAGGATGTGACTAAGTTCTGGAAAACTATACAAGATGGGGGTACTGTCTGGACAGCCTCAAAGATTAAAATCCGTCCCTGGGTCTTCTCAGCCACTGCTGGGGACGAACCGAGCCTTTGGGAAACAATACAATAATTCATAGTGTAACAGAGTGTTTAATTTAAAACATTTTAAAAGGGGCTGGCGAGGTGGCTCAGCGGGTAAGAGCGCTGACTGCTCTCCCAAAGGTCCTGAGTTCAAATCCCAGCAACCACATGGTGACTCACAACTCCCCCCCCCCCATAACGAGATCTGACACCTTCTTCTGGTGTGTCTGAAGACAGCTACAGTGTACTTATATATAGTAATAAATAAATCTTTGGGCCAGAGCAAGTGGGGCTGACCGGAGTGAACAGAGGTCTTAAAATTCAATTCTCAACAACCACATTCATGAAGGCTCACAACCATCTGAACAGCTACAGTGTACTCATATACATAAAATAAAAAATAGATCTTTTTAAAAAATTAAAAGTCTTAATACATGTAACCCTTGATCCAATGATTATGGTTCTAGAATACAACCGTAGGAATGAATCGGGGGGACTTACTAAGAATTTTGACATGAGGCATATTTATAATATCAAAGTAAGATTAAAATAAATCCCCAAATGGGAAACTGATGAAATCTGATCTGTTCCAGGGGACAACACAACACTAAAAACTGTTTCACTATTTAACCTGAAATTATTGTTGGTTGACAGTTTCAAATTTAGCCACAGTGGTGGCACATGCCTTTAATCTCAGCACTCAGGAGGCAGAGGCAGGCGGATCTCTGTCAGTTCCAGGACAGAGTGAGTTCCAGGACAGCCAGGGCTGCACACACAGAGAAACCTTGTCTCAAAAACAAAAAAAAATCGATATAGACACATACACATATGCATACACGTATACATATACATGTATTGGATCCTTTTTACATGAATACATGTATTTTCCTTTTTTCTTTTCTATATGCTCATTTTTATTTTAAAATTATTACATGTACAATTAACACTTTCTTTTTGAGGTATAGGCTATTTAAGGTTTTTTTTTGTCAATTTGGCACAAGCTGGAGTCATCTGAGGGGAGGGAACCTCAATTTTAAAAATGCCTCCATAAGATGCAGCTGTGGACAGGCCTGTATGGCATTTTCTTAATTAGTGCCTGATTTGGGGGGGGTGCTCAGCCTACTGTCGGGGAGGCCATCCCTGGGCTGTTTGTCCTGGGTTCTATACGAAAGCAGGCCCCATAGCTATGCTGAGCAAGCCAGTAAGCAGCACCGCTCCATGGCCTTTGGATCGATTCCTGCCTTCAGTTCCCTGCTCTGCTTGAGTTCCTGACCTGACTTCCTTCATTAATGCTGGGCAGTGATGTGGAAGTGTATGCAAAATAAGCAGTTCCCTCCCCAAGTCGTGTCTGGTCATGGTGTTTCAACATAGCAGTAATAACCGTACCTGAGTGGGGAGGGAGGGGGGGAGGGAAAGGGAGATCTTGTGATGTAGCCCAGGCTGGCCTCAAATTGTGACCCTCCTGCCTTAAACGACTGAGACCTGGAATTGCAAACATCTGCCACACACCTGGAATACAGCATTTTTACTGCACCAAAAATGTGAACTGGGCTGGGAAAATGTGTCAGAATGCTTGCTGACCGTTCATGAAGCTTTATGTAAACTGCACAGTGGCACAATTCCAGCACTCAGGAGGTAGAGTCAGGGGGGTCAGAAGTTCAAAGTCAATACATGTTCTAGGCCAACCTGGGATGCATAAGTCCTTGCTTTAAAAAAAAAATAATAACAAACCGGGCATGGTGGCACACGCCTTTAATCCCAGCACTTGGGAGGCAGAGGCAAGTGGATTTCTAAGTTCAAGGCCAGCCTGGTCTACAAAGTGAGTTCCAGGACAGCCAGGGCTATACAGAGAAACCCTGTCTCGATAATAATAATAATAATAATAATAAACAATGTAAAATGTGTAAATAGGCTATTGGGACCTCACTGGCCATCATCAGTAGTCCTGTGACACTCAAGTAACCACTTTGGATCCAGTTAACCCCTGCCTCTGCTGTGCTGCTCAGGGCCTGAGCACCACCAGCAATCCCCTGAGAGTTGAGCCAGCTAGCCAGTGCCTTGTCCCTTGGCCCCTTCCCCAAGTACCAGGAGCCACAGCAAGGTAGATACTCGCAGGCTGACCACTCAGTACTTTTGTCTTAATTTGTATGGGATTTTTTTTTTAATGTTCCAAAGATATTTTTTCCAAGCCAGGCATTGTAGCACAAAACTATAATCCCAGCTTCTGGGATTGGGAATCAGGGGCTGAAGCAGGAAGATGGAGAATTTGGGGGATGTCTATGCAACATAGTGTGTTCAAGCCTAGTCTGGTATACGTGTGACTCTGTCGGGAGAAGAAAAAGATTAAGACAAGAGGAGGAGGGACTGCATGAGCAACCTGCTTTAATAATCAAAGACGTGTGCTAAGGATGGAAGGACATGACTGAAATCCGAACACCTGAGGGGTGGAGGCAGGAGAATGAGGGGTTCACCCTCAGCTATGCAGCCAGTTTGAGGACAGCCTGGGCTACATCAGTCCCTGTCTCAAAAATAAAACAAAACAAAAAAAACAAGGAAATAAAAAAAATTATTGTGACAACATTTTATACATCCTATAACAATGCAACTTGATGCTGAGAAGCAGCAATGTGAGCTATACAGTACTGCTGAAAAATAATATGCCCATATGATCAGCCTTCAGAACCCTTTTGGTCCAGTAATGCTTAAAGTACACGCTAAGAAAATAACCAGAAGTTTTGATTAAAACCCAAGTTTGATCCCAAGACCACTGTGGGTGGAAAGAAGGAACTGACGACATGGTTGTCCCCACCTTCCACATGTGTTCTGACAAAGAAAAGGGAGCTTTTCCCAGGCACTTGGGGCTCTAACTGCAGAGCCACATTTCAGAAAGTACCGAAGACAGGCTTTTCTGTGTGGAAGTCTACTATGGAGAGAGCTCTTTTACATCTAACAGTGGACCTACCTGGGCTTTCTTGCCCCACAAGCATTTCCTTTGTGATCCTGTGTCAAGCTCCACTGACACATCACTCCCTTGGGGAAACCTTTCTAACCTCCCAAGCCTAAGCCAATGAATGCCCTTCCCTAAGTCTCCAGACCCCCCAGCACTGCCAAAAAGGGTACCCATCCAACTTCAGGAAGAGCACCTGACTTCTGTCTCTCCATCTGCCTTAGCCTGCACATGGAAGGGATGGATGTCTTCTCTCCCACTGCAGTCTGTGGCTTACCACTGGGCCTCCACATATCAGACATTCCAACAACCATCTCTTGAGTGCACAGAGGTACAATGCATTATGTACACCTCCCTAAACATAGTGTTTATTTGTATAGCCCTCTGGGGCTGTGCACAGTGCTTAGACCAACAATAAAAGCTAGGTAAGCCAGACAGACCGCTAGGAGTGGTGTGAGTCCCCTGAAGGAGGCACAAAACATCAGAAGAGACTCCTAGTCCTGGAGCTTTTGTTATGGTGAGGAACACTAGCAATGAGGAGCTACTATTTGGGGAATTTAATAGAGGGCCTTTCTCAGAAACAACAACAACCAAAACCCAATACTGCCATTCCTCAGAAGCAAAAGCACAATGTGTTTCCAAAGTCCTTGATATGGCTCCGTGTCCTTAGTCTTAAAAGGCATAATGCCGCAGGTTGTTTTAAACAGGCAGTGCGCAGTTAGAACCCTCTAGAGGATACCTGGTGAAGTGTCTTCCTCCCCGCCAGAGCAAACAGCGCCACCGAGGGGGCTTGATTGTACTTTTTACAAACATGAAAGCTGTTCCTAAAAGCGAACTACAAGAGAACACGGAGAATGCCACAGCATAGGGTGGCAGGAAAGCATGTCCTGTGTGTGCTTTGGGGGCAGGGTTTTACATAGTCCGGGCTAGCCTTGGGTTTGCTATGGAGCAGAGGATGCCTTTGAACTCCTGATGGATCATTGATCGTTTTGACTTCCCCTCTCAAGGCCTGGGGTTGCAGGTCTCAGAACCATACCTAGTTCTTGGAGAGGGTAGCAGGGCAGGGTGGGTAGGGGCCAGCATGGAAGCATTTCTAAAAATAGATGCACAAGGAAACACATGCCTGATGCTGCAAGCATGGCCAAGAACCCATGGTTGGGGAATTCACAGGCCCTGGAAGCGAACTTATTATTATAATTTTGCTAAATGCACATAGTATCAAACTGTCCTATAAATTTGTATCTCTCCCTACCCATAGATCAGTACAGTTCTTAGACCTCATCAAAGAAGTTTCTTTGAGCAGTGGATGGTGAATCTCACAATTGGTCAAGTTTCAGAGCATAAGTACCTGAGAAGCCCTCAGCCCCAGATGGGACACCTGTACCACGCCCTTTCCCACAAGGTCTAGGGACCATAAGGTCCAAAGGTGGAAGAGAGCTAAAACCGTGGCCCTCTGGACATGACAGGACATGAACGCCCAGCAGCTGGGGTTGTCTGCATGAGATATACAAGGTCAAGGGGTTGTTCTAGCGTGGAGTGGGAAGGGCTCATGAGCCTCACCCCTAACTGAGGAACATGGGTAGTTGATGGCTTCTGTGGGGGAGAGTCAACATTCTCTAAGGGAGTTTTATTTTTTTTTTTAAAGGATGATGGGGTGGGGGAGGAAATGAATATGATCAAAATTCATCATATGAAATTCTCAAAAAATTAATAAAAAATACTTTTTAAAACCTATAGGATGCACAGATTCTAAGGCCAGGGTCCATAGGTTCTTAGCTCTTTTTTTCTTTCAAGAATTAGTTATTTATTTTATGTATATGAGTACACTGTAGCTGTCTTCAGACACACCAGAAGAGGGCAGCGGATCCCATTACAAATGGTTGTGAGCCACCAGGTGGTTGCTGGAAATTGAACTCAGGACCTCTGGAAGAGCAGCCAGTGCTCATAACCTCTAAGCCATCTTTCCAGCCCCCACTTCTTGGCTCTTAACAAAGAATTTGTGTTTATATGAAAGTGGGGGAAAACACAATCTGAGAGAAAATACTTGCAATGTCTAACCTACTGCTACTGCTGCTGTCTCCCCAGACAAACCCCCAGGCTCGTGGGTAGGCCTGGCTGGAGAGTGGCCTGTCTAAGAGGGACAAGAGCTGGAAGAACACCTCAGAGAAATTACACACTGGGGCCAGCAGCCAGGTCTGCTAGTCAGTTAAGCCCCGCCCCCGCCCAGGGGCAATGGGATCCAAGCATACTCTGAGACCAGTTTCAATTCTAGCCGATGGCAGCCCAGAAAGACATGTGGTAAAATGGACAAATTGCCCTGGCGAATTCTAATTCTCAACCAGGGGAGAAATTCCCCGAGGGTCTGTTCCAGAGCTGCAGTGTGAAACCAGCCTTCACGGTGGATTAGTGGTCTGAAGGAAGCTGTCAGCGTCCACGTGGGAGGGAGACACAGTGTGGCTAATTCTGTTTCTCTCTGGAAGAATTCCTTTTCTTGTCCAGCTTGTTGCCCAAGCAACGTTTCTTGTCACCACAGTCCCTAGGGGTAGGGGTGGAATCAATACCAACGTTGTGGTTGTGATAGGGTTTGGAGGGGGCCTGCAAGTTCAAAGAATTTATGGGTGTTTTTTGAAAGTTACTACAAGAGGCAACAATCACAGATGCTTCGTTCAAATAATGAAAAGTTATCTACAAATAACCTCTCCTGAATCTCTGACCTTCTAGAGGAGAACTATGGTATGCTATTCCCGAAGGAGATAAAGGTGGAGCTGTAACACCCATAGCTAATATTCAGGGGTGTTCTGTCCTGAAGGATGCCGTCTTGTAGGGTCCCACAAAACTCACCTGGGGTGGTGGGAAGTCACCTCCTCCCGTGATGGGTGGGGGTTGGTGGAGTGTGGCATGTGGTGTGACCTTATAGGAAAATCAGAAAGTTTACCAATAAACTAATGTGACTGGCTAATTAAGGTGAGGAGGCAAAGACAGAGAGAGCAAGTGGGCCTGAACGGGCCTGAAAAGCAGCCCAGAAGAGCGTGCAGGAGCCTGGGGAAATGGCTGCTGGAGAGTTCCTGCACAGTCTCTGACATTCCCTAGGAAGACATCCTGCATCCTCACGACAGTTCTCCTAAGTCTCTTCCTACAGAGCAACCTTGGTGTGGTTGCCCATGTTGGCTTTGATGTTTGCCTGTTTCTTCATCTGCCCCCTTGGCCAACTCCACAAGCCAACCTGGTCTCAGGTAGGATGGTAGAACTTGTGAGTCTCCATCTCAGACTCCATAGCTCCCTCACCACTCCCCCGCCCCACCCCACCCCACCCCACCCCACTCCACCCCAGGATCAAGTGTCATCAATTGTTGTCATAATATCCTTCTCATTGAATTATTTGCAAAGCATCTTCCATCACAAAATAAAATGGGGACAATTTATATTTCCATCAAATGACTATAATTACTACTTCCTAAAGAACTGGAAGGCACTCAACTGGTATTGAGAATTTGAACATTAAGTCCAAGAATGCTGCCAGAGGCAGAGTCCATTCGTTCCCCTGCCCAGCCCCTTGCAGCAAGATGCAACCATGTGACTAGTTCTAGACAATGAGACATGAGGGGAAAGGACAGAGGACACCTCTGCAATAAAGAGCCCAATGCTGGGGAGAGGGGTTCTCTTCTTCTGGCCTAGGTACCAGTGTGATCAAGGACACCATATGTTCTAGAAGACATCTGAAAACAACAATAGTTTCTCCTGTTGGTTAATTACTACCTGATCAGCTACCAACTGCTTCTGACAAAGCACTGCCAGTGCAATGGCTTCAGACTGTGCTTATTTTCTTTGCACGTGATTTTGCAGTCCAGGCTGGCTTCCACCGGACAGCAATTCCGCAGCTCTTGCCAGGATTATTAATGTGGCTATGTTCAGCTTGTGGGCAGGCCAAAGACTGGGCTTAGCTGAAATAGTGTGCATTCTCTCTGTGTGTGTGTCTTTCTCTGTCTCTGTCTCTCTCCATGTATATGTTGTATCTCTTTTTAAAAGCACTTTTGATATTTACATTTACTTATCGTATGCATGCATGCTATAACTTGGAGGAGTCAACTCTTTCCTTCCACCTTGTAGATTCCAGGAATCAAACATGGTTCATCAGCCTTGGAGATGAGCACCTTTACCCACTGAGCCATCTCACGGCCCATATGTGTCTTCATGAATTAAGATGAGTTGAAGGAAGGAAAGAAGGAAGGAAGGAAGGAAGGAAGGAAGGAAGGAAGGAAGGAAGGAAGGGAGGGAGGGAGGGAGGGAGGGAGGGAGGGAGGGAGGGAGGGAGGGAAGGGAAGGGAAGGGAAGGGAAGGAGGGAGGAAGGAAGGAAGGAAAGAAGGAAGGAAAGAAAGGAGGGAGGAAGGAAGGAAGGAACGAATGAATGAAGGAAGGAAGGGAAGGAGGGAGGAAGGAAGGAAGGAAGGGAAGGAGGGAGGAAGGAAGGAAGGAAGGAAGGAAGGAAGGAAGGAAGGAAGGAAGAAAGGAAGAAAGGAAGAAAGGAAGAAAGGAAGAAAGGAAGACAGGAAGACAGGAAGACAGGAAGACAGGAAGACAGGAAGACAGGAAGACAGGAAGACAGGAAGACAGGAAGGAAGTCCAAATTGGGAAGGAGGGTCTGTATAAGGGTATAGATATTGGAGACACAGGTCACTGGCTCTACCCGTATAACATTGCTGTGTGGCCTCTTTTAAGCAGTATAAACCTCCAGGGGCTCCTCCACATAAAGGAAAATACCACAAGGTATTGAATACACAACACATAATCTTCAGGATGTGGTCATGTCAAAGGCAACCAAATGTCATCTTTGTCCCTTAAGAAAATAGTTAAAATTATAAATTCCATCAAAACCCAGCGACCTGCTCGGGAAAGGGGAAGAGTTAATAGTGACTTTTCAAGATGGCTCAGCAGTTAAGAACATTGTCTTCTTTTCCAGGGGTTCTGAGTTCAAGTCTCAGCAACCCCATGGTGGCTCACAACCATCTATAATGAGATTTGATGTCCTCTTCTGGCCTGCAAATGTACATGAAGATAAAGCACTCATGTATAAAATAAATACATGAATCTTAAAAAAAAAAAACAAAAAAACCTTAGTGTTAAAGACCAAGTAATCTCAGACACTAATGTCATTTTGAAAGCATTTTCGGTAGGTGAAGTGCTTACTTCAAAGCATGTACAGCACATAACCAGAGGAAAATCAAACTTCCAGGTGAATTTTATTCAAAGAAAACCTTTGTGGGGAGCAGTGTTCTGGGCCAGAAGAGCCTACAGATGATCCTGACAGCATCTGAAAACAGGGACCTTCTGACACCCTAGGTGTCTGCACTTAGGCCAAAGGACCACCACCCATCCCTACACCATTTACGGAGAGAAGTCTGCAGAGGCTGGATTCCTGGGTTCAAAGGCTCTAAGTCCCTTTCCAGTAGAGAGTCCTGGAAGAACGGACCCATGAGACATTATTCCTGAGTCTGGCTTCAGGAAATGGCCAGGAGTTTGAAGGCGGGAAAGCAAGGAAGGAAGGAAGGAGGAAGAGAAGGAAGGAAGGAAGGAAGGAGAAGGGATGAGAAGGGAAGGAAGAGCAGAAAGAAAGACAAGAAGGCAGGAAGGGCAGGAAGGAAGGAGGCAGACAGGGAGGGAAGGAAGGAGGGAGGGAGGAAGGAAGGAAGGAAGGAAGGAAGGAAGGAAGGAAGGAAGGAAGGAAGGAAGGAAGAAAGGAAGGCAGGCAGGCAGGCAGGCATACATCTTGACCTGGGGGCCTCACTAAGAGCTTTTAGGTAGGAACCCTCCAGCATACTTCCATCAAGATCGAAAGCAGAAAGCCTGTGCCTCGGTTTTTCTGCATTATTTTCTGAGGTTTCTTGCCTTTGTAGCTCTTGTCACAGGAGACCATGTGGCAAATGCAATGAAGTCCATAGAGTGTCGCACGGAGAGCAGGAAGTATATAAAAAGCCAGAGAGCATTACAGATGAGAGGTTAAAGAGGGACCCTGACAGCGGCACAACTGTGACTCTCTAGCCAGCTGACTGCCCCAATAACGAATCCCATAACCTAACCAGGACTGACAGACTGCCATCAGCTACTCCCCGGAGCAAATGCCACTTCCTCTGCCTCACAGACCCAGGAGGATATGCCCGGATTGTTCCCTATTCTTGAGCTGCAGCGGAGGGTATTTGTTTATTTATTTACCTCCTTCGTTCACATAACAAATATTAACAAAGAAGCCATAATGTGCTGGGCTGCATGCTTGGAGCTGGGAAGAGAACAGTGAACAAGACAATTTCTTTGCAGTTGGACAACTGTAAAGAGAGGGCCCCAGAGCTGGACAGTACAGTGGCTGTCTGTAGAGACACTAAGGATGGGCAGAGCTCCGCAATCCCTGAAATGCTGGCCCCTGAAAGGCAGAGACTGAGGCAGCAGCTGCCTGGTTGAGTGTTTGACCAGTGCTGCCGCACTGAGCGAGCACTTTGGAAAGTGAAGCTAAGAGGACTCCACAGTCCCCAAGACCTTCTCAAGGTCACTCAGAGTAGCCCCCGGAAGTGGGTGATTAGGATAAGATGTACCCAGAGCCTATCAAGGAAATGTTCTTGCCTGCTGAATGAACCCCAGGAAGAGGGGGCAGTGGGGAGAAGTGTTCCCGGGGCCTAGGCGACTCTTTAGCTCCATGGTGTGTCTGGGGCTAGAGAGTCCAGATCTAGCCCCAGAGTGGAGATCTAGGAAGATTGGAGCAGCCGCCACTGGTTGAGTACCAGGTTTTCCCCCCAGCAGATGGGAAGCCTATATCCTAACAACCGAGCAGAGGTCTATGATGGGGAGGACAGCATCCCCTCTGCTCCGTGAGCTGAGGGACGAGAGCAGGGCAGACCTGGAATTCTCTCTTTGGACTAAAGCTTGGAAATCTACAACCTGCAGAGTGGGGACACCCTTGTCCAGCATGATATACATGCCCTCTCTCTCCCTCAGAGCCGTCCCCTTCTGACAACCCATTCCCACCCAGAACACTAATCCATAGTGTTTTGGTTAAATGTAACTAGCTTGGCAAAGAAATACTTGTTATGATCTTTGGCTTGAAGGTTAAGCTCACTTGGAGCTAAAATTTTGTGCCTTTGGGATACATGGGTGGCCTTGGAGAAGCCCCAATCCCAACCAGATATAGCTAGTCAGAAACAAGCTTTTATTTATTTATTTTTTAAAGATTTGTTGTTACTATTTTTAATTGTGTCTAATATGAGCGTGTGAGTGCTGGTACCCTCAAAGGCCAGAGGAGCTGGAGTTTCAGTGAGCTGCCTGCTGTGTGTACTAGAAGTTGAACTCAGGTCTTCTAAAAAAAAAAAAAAACAAGATGTGCTCTTAAAGCCCAAGCTTTATCTCCAGCCCAAGACAATACTTTATAGATCCTTCTATATTCTTAGAACTCATTGAAGGTTCTGTGTGCTTGTTTCTTCGTGTTCTAAAGCTGTGAGCCGGTCTCTTCAGTGCACACGGAAGATGCAATGTGAAGTTTTGCTAAAGCAGCGGGAATGCTTTTATAGCCAGAAACTCAGGAGCACCAAGCAAGATTCTCTCACTCGTCAGTACAGAGAAGAGGAGCTCTCTCTTCGTGAGACAGAGTCCAACCTCAGGAGCCCGAGGGGCCAGGAGTGCAGAAGTGACTTCAGCTCTGGATTCTTCTGCCAAGTCACAGAGAGAGGAAGACCCTGAGCCAGCATGCAATAGTTACCAACCCAGAGCTTATGGAACCCTTGCATGTGAAAGAAATTTTACAACGGACCGCAAGGTGTACGACAGTATTGTAAAGCTTATTTTAGAGATGCGTTCATTTTACCCTCCACTGTTATAGTCCACTAATTACTTTACCACTGTATTTTATATTCTCCATTCACCAGCTTCTTGGTCCTCCTTGCTGGTTCCTTAGATCTCATCCCTCCTGACTCAGACCCTGCCTCTTACCCTTACCTTCTCACTTTGATCTCTGCTGCCACCAGTTGGCTTTCTCCATCTTTCCATCTCTAGAGTCTCCCTAGCAACTTCTGACCTCCCTGGTCCCTGTTGGAAACCCACCATGGATCCCCACACACAGTCCCTCTGATGTGCCTGTCGTTGTGTGTGCACCATGACCCTTCACAGGGAGTGTTCTAGAACGGTGCGCACTCACATCGCATGACCTACTAGAAGGTGCTGTGGTACCCCGAGTGCTGAGGGAAGATGCTCACAGAGCAGGCTGGGGCACTGAAGAGAAGGATGGCTGGGTCCCCAGAGGCCTCCCACCTGGCTTCCCTGGCAGAGGGACAGAGCTGGCCCAGCTCTGGGTGGAGGTGCTGGGGCTAGCTAATCACTTAAATGGACACAGGCTGTTGAGAGACAGGCTCTATTCCCTAATAGAATTTGCCCTCAAGTGCAATTTAATTTTCTCTGAGGCGGTCTCCAACCCCCTGCTACCCTCCCCCTAAGCAGAGCAGGCTTCCCCAGCTTATGAGGGGGAGCAGAGAGCCTTCTACCAGAGAGAGAGGAGAAGGCCTCCTCTGTGCTCTGTCCTGATACTTGGAGCACCCCCACCGTCCCTCCCTGGATGGGGACCCCACTCCCATCTCCTGACTCTGGCCTTTCTCCACTGCAGAGAGAACAGCTGCTCCCATCAGGGCCCCCAGTCCACGCCATGGAGACAGATCCTTCCCCTGACCTCTGGTAAGTTCACGTGGGTCCAGAATTCCCTTTGTCCAGCTTAGTGAGAGAAGCTTGGGACCACAATGGGCAGGAAGGGGTGTGGAAGACACAGAGATGGGAGGGTGTGGCTCACTCATCCTCAGTGGAGGGGACAGAGATCCTCCCAGTGATCTGTGGTTTGGGATACCACTCAGCTGCCCAGAGCCCTTGGCATCTCCTGCTCACAAGTGCTGCTCTTGGGACGGGCTGACCCTAAGGCAAAACCCCCAACCCCTGACCCCACTGCAGTACCTTGAAGCCTAACTCTGGGTCTCTAGGAATCTTGGAAGCTGTGGAAACATCAGTTTGGGAGGTACATGGGGATCATCTTCTGAAGTCTCTTCCTTCTCTTGAGATCCCCCTTTGTAGCCCCACCTCCTGAGTATCAAGAGTATAGAGGTGTCTGGGCAGGTTTCCACTGGTCTGAACCCCCGAGTCAAGACAGAGATGGGGCCCAGGACCACAAGAGAAACCTAGAGGTTGAGTGGAGCTGTGAGAGGAGGGTGGAGTCCTGGGGTTAGCTTGGGGGAAGGGTTCAGGGAAGCAGGGGTGCTATGCCCTCCTCTCAGGCAATCCCTAGAGGGTCCTCTCTAGCCTCTGCTCTTTATCTGGAGCACTGGAATCCCTACTTGTTTGCTGTCAAAGCCTTGAAAAGAGCAGGGGGTGGGACTGAGGATGACAGAATGGATGGGTAGCAGGTCAGGGTCAACAGCAAAGGGGAGACAGTCATTCCTCAGACCGGCCACCTGCTCAGTGCTTAGGGCTCAGCAATCGTCAATGTGTGCAGCTGAGGTCTCTCCTCTGTGTGGGGCCCACTGCTCCTGGGTTACACTGGTTATACTCGTGAGCATCCTCCCCTTCATTTGTCCCAGCGAATGGTTAATGAGTTCCTTACTGACTGCCCGAAGCTGGGCTAAATGCTAAGAGGGGAGGGACTGCTTTGTGCCTCTATGTGTGTTGTGTGTGCATGAGCACGTATAGTCCCGTGCAAGTCAGAAAGCCCTGGAAGAGCCAGGGCATTTTACATCCCCTTCCAGCCATGCTAAAAGAAGAAACAAACAAAATTAATGTTACTAAGAGGTATTATTTAACACAATGTATCCAAAATCATTGCGATAAGTGAGTTAAAAAAAAAAAACCAAAACCCTTAAGGAACTGTTTCTCATTCTTTTCTATGTTTTAAGCCTTCAGAATCTGATGCATGACTTATGCTTATAGCACATCTCTATTCTGACCATGTGCTCCGTGGACACATACGGTCAGTGGCCACTATACAGCGCAGCAGAATCCTCAAGGGAGATGCATTCAGTGAGGCTCAGGGGCCAGCAGCAGCAGCAGCAGCACCTAGAAAGCCATTAGAGAGACAGAATCGCAGACATCAAACCTACCAATCCAGAATCTATAGTATTTAAACCAAACCTCCACATGACTACAAGCATAAAGCTATCTAAAGGGCCAGGGGGTATAAGACTCTAGAATGTTCTCATACAGGATCATGTATGATCCCTCCCGCCCCCCTCCCCAAATTAGGATGCTTATCTGAGTACCAGCATTCCTGTTTAAGCACAGAAAAACAGGCTTAGAGAGTTTAACTCCCTATAGGCATAAAGCACAGATAGGAATGAACAAGGTTTAAAGTCCTTTCCCCACTCCTCCCCTCAAACTCTTAGCCTTTCCTCCTTGATTGCCCACAGTTATAATTAGTCCTATCTCCTGTTTCCATCTTGGCTGGCTGATTTTTTCAGGCAAACAGGTTAGTGAGCAGGAGCGAGCTTGTCATAGGAAGCCAGTGTCACGCAAAGGAATGGCCAAGCCGTGACACCTGCTGTGTTCCCTGTCCTCAGACACCAGAGACAGTTGACATTTGTCTGTGGGGTGCTTAGGGCTAACTGGTCTGCCTCCCTTTGGTGATACTATGAGTTTGGAATGATGGCAATCCCATTGCACAAACAGGTAAGTAGAGACTCACAGTGGTTGAGCCTCCAGCAGTGAGCTAAGTTGGCACTGACCCTGAAGTGCATCAGGTTGGCAGGAATCTGGTCTCTGTCTCCGGAGTCTCCTCCCATAGGCCTCCTGGCCTTTTTCCTGTTACCTCTGCATACATCAAATGCTCCTTTACTTTTTTGGTTGTAATTCAGTTCCTGAGAGGAAACTGCTGAGTTAAGCCCGTCCAGGAAAAACCTCTCTCTGAGATGATGAAGGGGGGTGTTTTATAGATTAGCTTTGACACCTGCACCTATTTCAAATGCAGCCAGGCTGGGCCTTCTCCCCGCTTGGCTGCCCATGGGCAGTGTCCTCTCCATGAGCTGAGGAAATGAACCAGACCCTTAGAAACTCTGGGCCTGAGCCTAGGGTCTCAGAAGAGACAGCTTGGCGCTCTTGAATTTCAGTCTCCTTTAGAAAGAACCTACTACTGCCTTCCTCCATGAGGAAAAAGGCAAGAAAGCAGTTGTGAGGGCTTTTTAGCACATTGGTTCCTTGAGTGGATCTTTTGAGTTCAGGAGTCTCTGAGTTCAAGAGTTTGAAGAGGGAGATGGGAAGGGGTGGGAGGCTCAGCAGAGGTATCAGGAGCCCCAAAATGCTCTTTAAATAAAGATGGGGACATAGTAGCTCAGAAACGCACAAGAGAGAAAGCACAGTTGCAAGGTGATGTGGGTAGATCTTTCCAGAAGAGAAGATGCAGACCCGGCACCAGCCGCATTTTCTCACACCCTTAGTACACAGCAAAGACAAGGTGGCCTTTTCTATGGTGGAGAGGGAGGTTTCCCAAGACAGTGAAAATGATACCCACACAGAAATTTGGGTATACTGACCACAAGACGAATGAGAAGAACAGGTCTCTACCTTCAATGGGGAAAGGCAGAGAAGGTCCATGATCATGGGCTCAACTCTAAGATCTTTCAAATTCAAAGTCAAGAGCATACAGGGCAGGGCGAGGGATATAGTTCAGTCGGCAGAGTGCTTGCCTACCATGCACAGATCCCCAACACTGAGTAAACTATGTGCAGTGACACACATCTTAATCTCTGCACTTGGAAGGTGGAGGCAGCAGTGACAAGTTCAAGGTCACCCTCCGTGACACAGCAAGTTCCAAGACAGCTCGGTATATATGAGAACCTGTTTAAAAAATTTGGACCATGGAAGGAGTTCCAGAGACAAAGTTTGGAGCTGAGACAAAAGGATGGGCCATCTAGTGACTGCCATATCCAGAGATCCATCCCATAATCAGCCTCCAAACGCTGACACCATTGCATACACTAGCAAGATTTTGCTGATAGGACCCTGATATAGCTGTCTCTTGTGAGACTATGCCGGGGCCTGGCAAACACAGAAGTGGATGCTCACAGTCAGCTATTGGATGGATCACAGGGCCCCCAATGGAGGAGCTAGAGAAAGTACCCGAGGAGCTAAAGGGATCTGCAACCCTATAGGTGCAACAACATTATGAACTAATCAGTACCCCGGAGCTCTTGACTCTAGCTGCATATGTATCAAAAGATGGCCTAGTCGGCCATCACTGGAAAGAGAGGCCCATTGGACTTGCAAACTTTATATGCCCCAGTACAGGGGAACGCCAGGGCCAAAAAGTGGGAAAGGGTGGGTAGGGGAATGAGGGGGGGGGTATGGGGCACTTTTGAGATAGCATGGGAAATGTAAATGAGGAAAATACCTAATAAAAAAGAAAAAAGGAAAAAAAATTGAAAATCCAGGAGAATTCCTAGTATCCAGTTGTGATGCTAACTGGCATTTCTAAAGCTGCTCCCTCTGAGTTCTGGGTAAAGCATGCAAGGAGAGTTCTGTTATTCCCAACTGGCTATTGAAAAATCAAAAAAGCTGGGAACTTTCCAGCAGTTGCCCCAAGGTGGGGAATACTCAAGTTGAAATGTGAATGTTGATAACCACAGCCTGCTCCTGAATCCAGTTCTGATTTCGACTGAGGCAAAGAAGGCAGATAGATGCCTCCAGAGAGCTCTGCTGGCTTTATCTCATATGCATACTGTGAAAGTATGCTATGGTTTGAGCACCCCAAGTCATTGCTTTCCAGGGCCAACCATCGAGCTGGCAGATAGTAGGTGCCCAGTGAGTGCATGAGTGAATGATCTAGGCACTCTAGATTTCTGAGTGATATAAAGACCATTAACTCTGATAGGAAAACAAGGCCAATCCCCAGATTCACTTCCCAGCTCCAACCTGTTCTTGATCCATGGGGTAAGATGGAGGCACAGATGGTTCTTAGAGACCTTGGCCTTGCTGAGTCATGTATACTGCATGATCCATGCCCAGCAAACCTCAAAAGAGACTTATTTGGTAATGCTGGCTAGGCTAGAGCCTGCGTACCTGGACGTACATACTGGCTTGCCACCTGTGCAACCTGAAGGATGTCCCTCGGATTTCTCTGTGCTCCACTTCACTTGTCTGTAGGTCAAGGATGATAATAGACCTGGGGATATCTGTGGGGGATTAAGTAAGCACAGAGGGGCATTCTGAATAGCATTGTCAATAAGTTTCCCTGACTAAAAGTCTTAGTGCCCTTGTTCTGTTTTTCTGTCACTTGATGAGGGAGACTGAAATGCTCAAGTAGACAATTTCGTCTTTTCCACATCCCTTAAGTTGCTTTGTCAAGGACGTGGGGCAGGTTTATGGAGCAGGGATGGCCTTCTGCTCAGAATCCTGGCTGAGAGACCCCTCTGAGGTTCTGGGAAGAGAAGGAGACAAATGACAAAGTGGTGGGTCCACAAAAGGGGCCAGTGACAAATGACTGGAAGGACTGGGTGGACAGATGCAGAAGAGCAAAGGCCCCTGTCCTTTTATTGGAGAACTCCTCACAGCTCCCTGAACAAGACAGACGCTCCCCAGGGGCTGGGTGGAGGGGTGGTCTCCCCGGTTCTCTCTGCCGGGATGAGTAATATGGACCGGGGCAGAGGGTCTATATCAATCTAGTCCTACAGAAAAATGAATGAAAATTGAATTCCCCGAGGAGAATCGGGGAGCTGTTATCCAGACAGAGATAAATCAGAGGATGCCACAAAGCCGGGAGAGCAGGTTTGCAACAGCGGCAGAATAATTAAGGAAACAGTTTCAAAATGCAAATGATGGAAGTGCTGGGGAAGAATGGGGACTAGGAGGGCATGATTAGAGATGGGGTGACAGGAGCAAGAGCAGTGAGACTTTTTTTTTCCTCATTGGAAAAGGGGCTGGGATTCCTAGCTTTGGAGGGCGAGCTTGCCCACTCCACAAAACTCCTAAAATGTAAGGGTTAGAAGACACAAGTCTGCAAGAGCCGAAAGAGCACCGCACTGGGAGTCAAAAGGCTGGATTTAATTTCCAGTTGGCTCTGCAGCTTATTAGCTCTGTGACCTCAGGCAAACCACTTAACCTCTCTGATTCCTGATAATCAGCCCCAAGCCCAAGCGTGATGTTGAAGATCAAATGAGATAAACTACATGGAGGACCTTTGTAAAATGTAAGTGGTAGACAAATCGCAAGCTATCATCATTCTCCTAAATTGGATTTTTGCCCCCCTTGGAATCGGATCCACTGACATGTCAGATTTGGTTCCCAGAAATGTCTAGAAAGTACTAGATTCTTTGGGCTGGCTATTAACCAACTTCTTTGGCCGGCCCAAAGAAAGCCACACCACCACCACCACCACAGTCTGTCTGCTGGGGCCTACCTTCTGGAAGGTTCTTGGCCAAAGATAGGATCTGTGGGTAACCAACCCTAGTGTAATTCCTGAGAGACCACCCACCTTCCAACCTGGGTGCTTGGTGAGGAGAGGCAACTGAATCAAGTGGAGGCCTGGATTCTGAGTCCCACCCAGGGTTCTCAGGGCCGTTCTTCATCCTGGGGCTTTGTAGGAGTTGGCCATTCTCTCTTTCTGGGCAGGACACTGCAGAGGCTCCTCAGCCTCTCTTAGCCTGTCTGTTCATCCTCCAAATACCTTTTTTTTTTTTTGCTTGTGGTGAGCGTGCAGGTGGAAGTATTTACCATGGGGCTTGGTACAGTTGTAATTCTCAATAAACACGGTTGCTCCTGTGGTTGCTGTCTGCACCAGACACTAAACGTTTGGTTTAAGGACCACTTTTAACCCATGATTCCCTACTGGCAAATAGAAAAGCAGAGGCCTCCAAAGGGAAGTGAAATGTAATAGCCCTGGGAATAAGACGCAGCTCACCCAGGGACAGATGCCCAGGGCAAACATATTTATTGGTTGGAGCACATTATGGGTTGGTTTGAGGGTACCATGGAATTGAGAGGCTGTGGCTCACAGGTTCAAGAACTGTTAAGGGACAGATGTGACGCTGGCATTCCCTACATCAATCAGCACCAGGACAACTTCATCTAATCCTAGTCACACTATCCCCTATTTGGTGAGGGGCCAGCACCCTGCAAAGGACAAGCAGGCAACACCCAGCCAGGTTATACCAGGGGAGACAAGAGTTGCAGAGGATGATACAAAAATACTATTTTATTTACTTACTTACTTACTTACTTACTTACTGGTTTTTCAAGACATGGCTCCTCTATGTAGCCTTGGCTATCCTGGAACTCACTCTAGACCAGGCTGGCCTTGAACCCCCCCAGAGGTCCACTTGCCTCTGCCTCCTGAGTGCTTGGATTAAAGGCATGTGCCCCTACAGCCCAGCTTAAAGTATAATTTTAGATTATAAAGTAACTACTCAGAAGGTTGAAAGCAAGAGCATCTCCACAGGTTTAAGGCTAGCCTGAGATACATAGTGTGGACCAGGCCAGCTTGACCTGCAGAGTGAGACACAGCTTCTCAGACCAGGGTGGGGCAGAGTGAGGGTGGATTGAAGAAAGGTGTTCTATACCTACAATCTCAGCACTTGGAAGGTGGAGAGGCAGGAGGATCAGGAATTCAAGGCCATTTTTGGCTACATAGCAAGAGCAAGGTAACCCAGGCTACAGGCCATCCCCAGTGTGAGAGTAATTACTACATTTACTGAACATTTCATACATGGGCTATTGTTTACCACCATTACTGAAAAAATATAGCTGTATAACAGAAAGTCTTGAATGTGAAAATTTGCTTCATAGTACATTTCTCTAATATGCTTTGAAAATAGATTTTTGAATAGTATTTTGATATATTTCCTTCCGTTTCTCCCCCCTCTGTTCTTAAAAGCAATTTTATGAGCTTTTCCTGCTTTGTAAAATAATGTGAGATTACAATAATGGCAAAATAATTTGCCTTTAAGAAGGCAAAAAGAATAAAATAAACTATCTACTTATACTTTTGCATTTCAGTGTATTTTTCTAGTTATGATTTTTTTAAATTCTCAAATTCATACTGTTTTATCATTTCTTCCCCAACTTTCTACTATATACCTAACATTTTCTACACTATCGGATAACCTATTCTTTCTAGTGACTTCATAGCACTCATTTGCTCCATTCTGTTGAATAGCTAGCTCTCTCCCTGGTCTGTCTCTCTCTTCATCTTACTTTGTCCTTCCTCTCCTTTTTTTTTTTTTTTTTTTTTTTCTTCCCCTTGAAATCAACTCCTCCTGGGTCTTTTACTTTCTACAAATGAGCACACTCTCAGCCTATCTGTTATTTTCTTTTTAAAAGTACTTGTAACTTCATGTTCGTAACATTCTTACTCATGACCTTTGAATACATTGCTATATAAATGACATTTTAAGCTATAAACTATCTTACCCTAGGTTAGGGATATAACTCCATGGTAGAGCCCATGCCTACCTGCCAAGCAGATGCAATGCTTTGAATTCTTTCCCCAGTAGTATAAAACGGACAAACTATTGTCAAAATGCCCTTAGAAGACATTGATATTCTCACTATGAGTTTTCCTGTTTTCTTCACACCCAAATGAACAATGGGTATTATTCCTGCTTTTCTAATTAGCTAATAATTTTTATTGGTTGTCACAGCATTACTATGTTGCTAGACCTTATAATCCGAGTCAGTGATTAGTTAAGATAATACCTAGCAAATCTAATATGCTTCTTCAAACCACTTTCTTTTGTTGGGTATTTAGGTAAAATTTCCCTCCAGATTATAGTGCTGTAATGAAGATCATCATGTATAAATCTTTAAAAAATATTCTAGGTTACTTTTGTGTATTGAACACTCAAAAATGGAATTACATGAACTAAAATATAGGAAAAGTTTATGGTTTGGATAAATTTCCTCAAAATATCTTCCCAAATGGATATTAAGAGTTTATAAAGACAACAGCAATGCCTGAGAGAGAACCATTTATAAACATCCTTACCAACTGAAATCCTATTTCTTCCCAGGTGGTAGGAACAAACCAATAAACAAACGGTTGGGGCTACACTGGTTTGTTTGGTTGGTTTTTTTTCTTGTGTGTTTGGTTGCTAATGAAATTAGCATTTCCACCGTATTTTCTCAATTTGTGTAGACAGCTCAGTAAACAGCAAGACAGGACCCTCGTTAGTGCTAGGACCCGTAGAAATTGCTGTGACCTCATTGGACACAGATCCTAAGTAGCACACACAGCCACCCCTCTTACTGTCCATCTTTCTCTATCACCAACCCTAAAACACCAGGAGTAAAAACAAAAACAAAACTTCTCAGCGCAGGGTCTCATTTGGTTGGAAAGACCCATCTGACTTGAAGTCGGCAATTAAATTAGGAATGGTAGTGTCGAGGTGGCTATGGCTGGGCCCAGGGCTGACCCGGTAGGTTTCTCGCACCGGTGGTCAGGAGGCGTCGAGTGTTTGAAAAAGTGCTAGCGACTTCGTCCCAGCGTTGATCTTTGCTTTACTGCCTCCAGGAATGAGAATGGGAAGAATGAGTTTTCTGCGCGCGCGTTTGTGTCTGTGTGTGTGTGTCTCTGTGTGTGTTAAACACAACAGCAATGCACGCCCTTTGCTGGCCAGCCCGGGGCACCGGCTGCACGCCTCTGCCCAGCACACACGCATCCAGGGATCGTTCAAAGTGCCCACAGTGGCAGCCAGTTCGGCCGAGCAGTCTCCAGGAGCCAGAGAGGGCGGATCTGGGTGGACGCCGGCTGGAGACCCAGTTGGGAGGGCCGGCGGCTGGGAGGCGTGGGACTAGGACTGGACCCGGGGTGGTGAGAGTGCCGACTGTGGCGAAAGGCCGAGGCGAGTGTGGGCGCGCACGGAGACCCGCGCCCGGCCACCTCCGTGCGCGGCCCAGGCCGCCTGCCTCCACCCGGCTCCGCGGCGGCCCACTGCGTGACTCGCGCGTTCCCGGCCGAGTACGAGCTGTCCCTGGCCCTGCCTCAGCCAGACGCGGGGGAGAGAGAGTAGGGTCTGGTTAGTACCGGCCGGAAAGGAACTGGCCAGGAAAAAAAACAAGTGGAGGATGGATGGAATCATCCAGTTACAGAACACGCTCCGTGGGCTGGAGAAGCTCTGAACTCGGAGCGCCAACCCAGGGTCCGCTGGGTCCTGGCCCACCGCGCCCCCTCCTTGATCCTAGAGGACCGATGCTGGGGACGAGTCGGGAATCCCCAAAGCCGGCAGAAACCAGCTCGGCGTGGTCCCAGCGCTCCTGGACCACCTGCTGCCGCGGCCCAGCCCGCCGCAGTATTTATACCGGGGCGCGAGCCCGCACGGAGGGGTGGGGGAGGGGCTGCAGGCCCCGCCCCCTATCAGGCGGCCCCTCCCTCCCGCACCTCCGACCAGATTCGAGGCTACCGAACTCCCCCCCCCTCTTCTCGCCCCTCACTCTGGCCAGCCGGGGGTCTGCAGCGGGCTGCCCGGTTGGCAGCACTGGCTGGAGGGCGGGCTTCCCTGCGGAAAGCGACGTCACGGCCGCTCCTGCAGTGTGAATGAATCAAAATGCCTGGGTGACCGCGGCCTCCAGGGCAGCCGGCACGCGAAGGGTGGAGGGGGAGGGGGAGAGAAGAGGGCGGGGAAGGGAAGGGGGGGGGGAGCCAGAGCTGCAGCAACAGCGTCTCCTCAACCCGGGATGTGCACCGGCCCGGGAGAGCGAGATCAAAGGGATTTGAAACAGCCTGAGGACTGGCGGGGGAGGGGGCCGGCCAGCTTGTGGAGTCCTCCCGGAGAGGCGGAGGGCTCGGCTTCCTCTGTGACTTCCGCGGCCTGGTTGGTTTTATTATTATTATTTTCAAATTTCCGAATCCAGCCAGAGGGAGAGAGCGAGAGATCTCGGTAGACTGCGACTTGCTGCCTCTGGCTCCAAGATGATGCAGAGCGCGGCTGTCCCCGCAGAGGGGGCTGTCAAGGGGCTCCCGGAGATGCTCGGTGTGCCGATGCAACGTAAGACACCCTCCTTTCTCGTTGATTTAATTTGATAACAAGACAGCTAACAGCCTCAGCGGGTGCGGGGAGGCCGGACGCGCCGTTCGTGGCACTGGCCGGGAGGGGTCGGGGTGCAGAGGCGGTCACAGAGCTGGGGTACTACCAGTCAGTGTTTGAAGGGCTTGGCTCTTGGCAATTTGGGATCGAATACGAAAGCTTTCGGGATACTGTTTGTGGAGGGCCCAAGTAGCATCTTTGGGCCGTGGCTTTTATGAGAACCCTAGGGAGGATGCTGTTTGGGGACAACAGAGGTTTCCAGCTACAGGCCAGGCCCGAGGGCAAAAGTAGTCCCCCAATTGATTACCTTTCGCGGCAATGGCCAAAGCTCGCAGAACAGCTGGTACAACTTTACCCCAGCTGGCGGGAAGTTGGAGAGCGCGTCCCGGGTCGCCGGGCTGTACAGAAGCCCCCTGTCACACTCTTGGTTTCGGCAGTTCGAGCACTTGGTTGAGTCCCCAGTCACTGCTGCCCGGGGCACCCGCCACCCGTGTTGCGGCCCGCAGACTGCTCCGGGTGAGCGAATGCACTCGCCACATTCCAGCTAGCGGAGGAATGCAGCGGCGAGAAGCTCTGGAACGAAGTTGTGCGTGCAGCCTTTGCTTAGGCGAGGGTAGGCAATCTTAGTGGCGCGGGGCTGGAAGAGGGAGAGAGACTCAGACGTGTGGGCACTTTGCTAGCTCTCTCAATTTCTTCCAGAGCCTGCAATTAGTTACGGCAGGTCTTTCACCCCAGGTTTCTGGTTTGTACGGATGTGCACACACGGCAGAGATTTTCCGGGTGGAAATCTGTCTGTGTTTCCGACCCCTGAACAGATAGAAGGAATCTGTGCAGAGACCCGAACAGGTCCTCAAGCTTAGCGCGCGCTTGCGGGCTCCTGGTTAAGTCTGGGTTTACAAACGGCTGCACTGGGCTAGGTGCCCCTGGGTACCCTAGAGAGATGAAGGGTTCCCTCGATGGGCTTGCCAAGAGACTGCACTTCCGCTTACGACTGCTTTAGTGAAGCAGTAGGAGTTTATTGTAAGTAAGAGCAGGCTCACCCAGGGATGGAGACTACCTACGATCCCGGGCGCAGCAGCGCGCCCTCCTGCGCCCTGCCTCTCCATCGCAGGGGTTCTGTAACACAAATCTCAGGGCAGGCTGTCCAGCCAATGTCTTGAGATTTATTGTAAAGTTTTTGAGAGGAAAAAAAATGGAAGAGATAGCTTCATTTGAACCTGTTTTAGATTGTTCCTCCGCTGTAGCCTACAGTTCTTGTGTCACCTGTTGGCGAACAGTTGCAAAGTTCGCTGCGCCGTGGAGAATTGACTGTCAGCGTATTCTGTGAGCAGTGTTGGTGATTGCTTCCAACAACTTGTTGGCTCTCACCTCCTAAACAAACAGAAAAGCGAACCCTTTCTAAGGTACTCACGTTCTTAAACTACTTGTAGCTATGCTGCACTTGTAAGGGCGGTCTGTGAATGGATAAAGGATGTGGGGGTCTGACTCTCGTCCTCCTCTTTAAGTACCTGTTTTCTAATGACTTCCTCCACAGATGTCCGGATTCTGGACTCTTTTTCTGACGGTACTTTTTTTTTTTTTTGTCATATACAAAATTCACATTGTCTTGATTTTTGTGTCTTTTGCTCAGGGATACTGAATGTCAGGAACTCGCTTTGCTAAAAAGACATGGAAATCATTTTAGCTTCATACATGTTTCCAAAGGCTGAGTCTGGACCCATACTGCAGAAAACTTAAGGAGGTGAAGAAGAGAGGGAGAAAAAGAGTGAGGGAGGGTTGGAGGGAGGGAGGGAAAGAGAGAGCCCACTTACTGGAGTGGTTCCCAAGGGCAAAGCCAACCAAGAAAGGGCATCAGCCTTTCCTTTGTCTTTCTTGGGTTCTGTGGAAGAAAGAGGAGGTAGGTTGGAGGAGGCACCAGTCAAGATCGAAGGGTCCAATCCTGGAAGAGTTCAAGAATCTTTCTCCTTCCCCTCACAAGCATATTTATCCACCAGCTTTACCCTGTGACTGGGGGACAGGTTTGGAATGGTTCCTTCTCTCAACTTACATTAGTCTCCTCTTTCCTGATGGTAGGGAGGGCTTAGTTATCGAAGAACCATGCAGGAAGAGTATGGGGTCCATCCTTGGGCATGGGGAGAAATAGGGGTAACCCCAAGGCTATGATCTCTCTCAGCCCCTAGAAAAGATATAGCACAGAGAGACTCTCTCCAGTGGGCCAAGCAAGTTTGGGTTAACCCCTTCCTCACAGCTGCTCTCTGTATTTCCATCTCTCAGAACCACCATGAAGAGTACTTGACAGTAGTATATGGATCCCTAACCTAGGCACCCCTGATGCCCTGGATTGTAGGGACTTTTTGGGATTTTAAATCCAAGGGGTTTGGGGAAGGAGGGGAGAAATGAAAAAAAAAATCACCCTGCCTGTTTGGGGACTGGTAAAAAACACAATCCTCAGGAAAACGTCTCCACTGGTCTAACTTTGCTCCCTCCAGTATCTGCCCACAACACTATAGCTCTTATGTGCTGCTAGGCCACAGGTTGGTCCCGAGGTTGGATTCTCTTTGCGCAGTGGCAACCTTTATGCTTCACCCCTCAGAGGTCCCTGCCTGGCTTTACAGCTCTAATGGCCTCGAGCAGGATGCAGAGTTCGGTCTTCTCTGATAAACTGCACTTCTTCCAGTGGCTGTCCAGATGTTGGCTTCGGAAAGACTGGCGGGGGGGGGGGTGAGGAAGGCTGGCAGTGATGCCCAAGGCAAGGCAACCTGGGGTGGAGAAGAAGGATCCCCTTGCTTAGGTCTCCCATTGGTCCCCTGTTCTCCCTTGCGGCCAGCCGGTGTTTGCTAAGGAACTTCAAACCACTGCTTCTTAAGGCAGGTGGCCCTCGTGTTCCTTTGATGACACACGCGAGGTTCATTTTGAGAGAGCTCAATGTAGGTGTCTTTCTGGGGGCGGTATGGATGGGTTAGGGGCTGCAGGTGAGTGAATCCTCCCAGCACCTGCCCCTCAGTCCCCACTGCTGCCATGCATCTGGATACCGCCGGCCTGGCCCCTCTCCCTCACTAAAAGACATTTAGAAAAGTCAGATGCATAGGAAGGTGCAGAGCATTGTCTACCCTTTGCCCTGAGTTTGAAGCCGTCTTCACTCATATTCCTTGGCATCAAGGGGAAGGGCGGTGAAAATTGGGGAAGGGGGTTGCTGGCCGGCAAGTGGGGGTAAACCGAGGCGGGAGAAGGAAAGGATCAGCGGTCCGGAGTAGTAAAATTGTGAGCGGGCGTTTTAGCGAGTTCCGAATACTGTCCTCCAAGCAGGGGTTACAATCCTGACTGCTGCCTTGGGGCGGGGACCTTCTTTTCTAGGTCAGGACTTCTCTGGGAAGCCGCGAGCTCTTCCCTCTGTTTCTGCCTTGTCTCCCGGGGAGAGGAAGACCCCACAAAAACTGAATGTTGACATAGGAGAAAGTCAACAGATTCTGATACGGAATTTCAGTCGGGCACAGTGTGCTGCAGGACTCCCATTCTCTCTCTCTCTCTCTCTCTCTCTCTCTCTCTCTCTCTCTCTCTCTCACACACACACACACACACACACACACACACACACACACACCTCAAAATGAGCCTATTTTATTTTCCTTTTTCAGGATGCTTATCCCCGCTAGCGCTTCAAGGCCGGGGTGTTGAGTTTTTGCTTTCTCTAACTGCTGCCCAGTCCTCTGCCAGACTTATAAATAGAAGACAACGTGAAGAGACCCCTGTGACCGCAACTCTAAGTTAGGACAACGGGTGGTTTAGAAGTGAAGGGGCCAGCTGGCTCTGGCAGTCCCTTTTTGGATAACAGTGAGAGCGGAAGGAAATTTGGGAAGCCACGCGGCCCCTTATGCCCCGGCTGTAGATTTAACGATTAACCCTCATCATGGACACCGCGGTAGAGAGGGTGAAGTGGGCGAAGGGCAAAGGTCTACGCGCAGCAGTTCCTCAAAGCCCCGGGAAGTCGCAGAGTCGGGAGTGAGACAGGGAATCCGGCTCTAATTTGGTGCTGGCTAGTTTGCTTGGCTGCAGTGGTGTTAGGTGGGAGTGGAGTGTTTGGGTCTGGGAGCGTGACCCGTTTGACCTCTCTCTGCCCCGCGGGCACCATGGGCCTGGGTGGCCCTGGCGACAGTGCCGGATTCCTTTTCACGCTCTTGCAAGTGTAGCGTGCTCCTGTGCAAATGTGTGCTCCACTTGTGTCCAGGGTTTGGGGGACAGTCGCCGATGTAGGTAGGTGCCAGCGCGATAGTCCTTCAGGATTTTGCGCGCACCGCGTCCGGGACAGTGAGGTGGCGGGCTTGAGTGGGACAAGGGCGCGAGTGCTTGCGGCCACTGCCCCTGGTTGCGCACCTGGCCCCCTTTCTCTACCCTCTGCTCTGCTCGCACTTCCTCTTCTGGGTACCTTCTTGTACCCCGAGGTCTGATCTAACTGCGGTGGCCGAGCCTGGGACACGTTTCTTGTTTCTGAACTTCGGCCAGGACTGACTGTCTCCGCGAGGGGAGGAGCTGCAGGTGCTCGAGTGTCCGAGCGCACGGTGCCAAAGAGGCCGCGCTGCGACCTCCTGGGCGGCCCGCGCCCAATTCACGTCCAACTCCCGTAAAGACCGAAGCGAAGAGTGGCGCCAGCCCTGAGCTCCCGCAGGACACCACGGTCCTAGGAAAACGCTGTTCGCCTCTTGGAAGCCACTGCTTCCTCCCTTAGCAAGGAGGCGGCCAGCAGAGGGTCTCACGGCCCGCTCCTTTCACCGGGTTCGAATCTCGGCTCCCTTGTTGAGGACTTGGAGAAGCCTGGAATCCCGCTGTCTTAAGAAAACAAATCAAAGACTCTCGGTGGACCGAGGGTGTTGCTCGGTTCGTGGCAGACCAGTTAGCAACCCCTTGCCGGCGAAGGCGAGCCCGCACCGGTCGTGAGTGACACACACGATTCCCGAAGGCGGCACTGGGCTTACGACCAGGCGTGGGCTTCATCGGTGCCCTTCCAGGACTTTACCAGGAAAAAAAAAAAAAAAAAAAGGTTACTTTTATACAAGGGCAACGTGCTTTTAAAGAGACCCGAAGGCGCAACTAATGACAAAGAAATATTAAGAAAGAAGGCGTAAGATAACCCGCAGGAAGTTAGGGGAGGGCAGGCGGCCGAGCGACCTTCCCCCTGACAAAGGAGGTTAAGGCAAGAATGTGGGCTGAATACTGTGGGGATTAGGGAGCCGGGAGCCCTCCAGACGTCGTTGAGCCCCGCAATCTGATTGCAAATTCCAGAATGATTTTAAGCCCGAGTCTTTCTGCAGGTGAAGCGGGAACCCAGAGAGGTGGGACCCCCACAAAGCAATCTTTTCCCATTGCGTAGACAAAAGCATGAGCGACAGTGTTTGCACAGTGACCTGATGACCCCGCTGACCAGGTGTAGACAGCCTCAAGTTCTAAATATTTGCATTGTCCCAATTTCCCATTTGCTTCGGATTTTAGTGCGCTTTCGCTCCACAGTACAGTCAATTAGCGATTACCTACCACCCGCATTAGCAGGCGAGCTGGACAGCGGGAGAGTGCCCCAGTACTGCGGAGAGGGAGGAGGAGGAGGCCAGCAGCAAGGACAGCCGCTTGCAGTCCTGCAGAAGTGGACAATTAATTAACTGGGATTAAGGGTACTTTCTGTTGCCTTAAAAATGTCCTTTGAGACTCGGGTTTGGGGGGCTGACATGGTGACTATTCGGTGGATTTCTCTAGCTGGGAAATGAGGGTGCCCTTCTAATTGAAGAGGTGGGGGAGGGTGGGGAGGATTGGATGAAGGAACCTTGTGTCATTTCTTACAATTAGGGAAATTATCAAGAATAGAGCTGAGAAGCTGTGGGTGCACGAAGCTGATGGGGAGGAAGGAGTGTGAGATGTTACTCATTTTGGAAAACCAAGGTTAGAGAGACTCTGAAGCGGCAGTTTGCTGTGGCGGCACAAGGCGCATCTGCATGCATTTGGAGATGTCTTGATGAGGGCTCTATTTACCTCTGCAGTGGCTTTCTGCCCTTTCTTCCTTCCTGGAATTGGTATTAGCAATACCCATAATACAGATGTGTGCAGACAGGGCCCACCGTGCTCTGTGCCTTGAAAGTCCTCTTTCCTCTTGGTTACTCCCCTCCCCGTCCTTCTTCTTCCACCCCTCTTATTCTTACAGAAATCTTTGCAGAAATGTGGACTCCAAATTCACAGCACAGGGGGTTTCTTAGAGGTGGTGGGCCAGCAACCTTTCAGGGTGGTGGGACCTGGCTCCTGCCCCTGGTGCAGGATCAAAGGGATTGACAACACAAGGTACCAGGTGTAGGTATGATGCTGCCTTGGACCTGGCAGGGGGAGAAATCAGCTGCAAATAGAAATGGGTGGTGAGCGTCACTTTTTTTCTTTTTTCTTTTGACCTTGAGTTTTATAGGGGGTCCCTCATCAAAATGGAGCATCTGTCAACCATTTTGAAGCAGTTGGTGGTGGTAGGTGGCCAGGTTGGCCTTAATTGGCGAAACTGAAATTGATTCTCCCTTGCAAAATGTGTTAGGGACAGACTGGATGGCCATCCTGAGAGGTGAGTTCCTGCTTCTGCTACTATTTTCTTAGACTTTTTTTTTTTTTAAACCAGACTCCCTATTATCTGTCAAGCTGGGTCTAGCCACAGATGTTTTACTGCAGTGCCTCACCCCCAGATGCCCTTTAATTATAATTTGCTTTAATTATAATGTTGGGGGGTTAAGGGACTGATTCTGGAGGGTAGACAAATAGAGCAAAACTTCACAGCCAAATTAATTGGAAGTTTCTTCTTATGAGGGAGAGGCTGCCAAACATATGGGATATTGCTACAGAATGTGACATCGGAAAAATACTGTGTGGAGATTTAGGAATGATTAGATGGGAAAGGGCAATAGAGATAGGGATGCGGCTACAGCATCTCCCAGACAGCCTTGGGTCGGCTTAGTGTATTTTCCTGTTTTATTTACGGTCTCCAGGATATTTTATATACCAGCGAAGGATACTAATTCCATGAGAGCCTATCTTCTGGAGGATTATCTTTTCTCTGCATATGACATTCCTGTGCTACGTTGCTGCTGGGCTCATGTTAAAATAATATCAAAATTACAGCTTTAAAATGGTAACATCGAACTGATCTCTAGAGCCATTTTAATCTACTCTTTCATTGAAGAGCTTGGTGATTTGTTTGTTTTTGTTTTTATTTTTGTTGTTGTTGTTGTTTGGAACTGTCAAAGCAGAAACAGAATAAAGGAAGTTTTTGAAAAGACTCCAGACTGCCAAGTGAACAGATAAGATCTGCTGGGGAAAGAGAAGTAGAAAGAAATGGAAGGGAACCAGAGGGAAGGACACTGTCACTGCTGACACCAGCCTTCCCTGGCTCCTAGTCATTAAGACATTCATTGAAACAAACTAAGAGAAAATTAAGAAATAGACACTTGTAGATGAACATATTTTAAGCATGTAAATATAGTCATGTAGAGATGTGATGCCAATTTTTAAATTAGGATTTCTCCCCCCCAACATTTTTGTGTCTTGGCCTTTGTCTCTGTGTAATCCACCGCAGAACCTCATGATGTTCAGTGCATCTTTTTATTTGGTTTTAAATAATTAATATCATAACTCTGTGCTCCGGATTTTAGATGACTTCTACTAGGTTATGAAAATCACTTATGATTTTATGACATTTTGGAAAGTTATACTAGTATCTCTTGAAAACACAATAGAATAAATAAAAATATTAAGAAGTAATTATAAATTGCCCAATAAAAATGAACTAAATGTCTTCAGTAACAAAATCTGTGGGGAATGCCACAGGCATCTAGTCACGATTTGTCTCATAGGACTGAATCCTGGGACGAAGGCTTTTTAGTTGTAAATTGCTGGATAAACCAGCCCACAGGTCTATAGGTCACAGTCATCAGGCAACTTAAGAAAGAGCAAGTGGTCAGAAAATAAGATTCTACTGCCAGCAGCAATGGTGACAACTTTGAATTGGAAAGTTTATTTTTGAAGCAATTGTCCAGGCACAAGACTGTAACTTAATTTCAAAAAGGCTTTATGTCGGATCTGCCGCCTAGAAGATTTAAATGTTTCAGAACTCAGGGGAGAGTTAGGCAAAGGTGCTATCATTTGGTAAGCCCTGTCTTAGCTCATGGGAACACACTTTAGAACTGATCATTTCCAGACTGAACCAATGAGCTTCCACACTGTTATCTTCCCAAACCCAGAATTTTTTTTTTTTTTTTTTTTTTTTTTTTTTTTTTTTTTTTTGGTTTTTCGAGACAGGGTTTCTCTGTGTAGCCCTGGCTGTCCTGGCACTCACTTTGTAGACCAGGCTGGCCTCGAACTCAGAAATCCGCCTGCCTCTGCCTCCCGAGTGCTGGGATTAAAGGCGTGCGCCACCACGCCCAGCTCCAAACCCAGAATTTTAAAAAAGGCTCCCTGCTTTGTTCGTAGGGAAGATCTCTGACCACTGCTTTCTTCTTCCTCCATAGAAGGCAGGAATGGGAGTGTTTGAGAAAAGTGTGAGCATGATATCTTAGCTGTGTATGAGTTTCCTTCATGGCCATTTTAAAAGTCGGTAAAGAAACTTGAATTTAAAATCAATCAACTTAAATTTACACCAACCAACTACTTATTCAGTTAAGTCACCTGTAAGAGAACAGAGGAGGAAAGCCTCAGAGAGAGGTGTCTTGGTGTTAATGGTGGAAGCCATGATCTTCAGTCAGCCCTAGAAACTGCCCTGGAGACAAAGAAGGTCCTATCCCCAGTTCAGCCCCCAAGCCCGTGCTTAGCCTCACAACCTTCTAGTGGGAAGAGTAGTGTGGGGTCTACAAGCAGGGAGCCACCAAGTATCTTCCACATAGCCCTTTCTCAGCTAGAAGAAACCCCATTCTGAGCTCCCAGACTGCAGGATCTCTATTATGAAAAACTGAACTATATACATCCAAAAGGCAGTTAAAAGGCAATCCCCCATAAAGAATGCAAGTTCAGATTTTGCAAAATGTTAATCTGGCAACACAGCATAGCCAAACGGATTCCTGTCAGTGCAAACTAACTCGCTTTAAAAACACCAGAGACATGCATCAGCTCTGTGAGCCACTAGAAAGATGTGAGATCGAGATTCATTTACCCAGGAAGGGCCACTTTCTGAAGTACATTTTAGACGGTATTGCTGGGTGTGCAGTAGTCTCCTTAGTGATTTTTCCCCCTCCTTCTACCCTGTTGACCTTCTGTGACCAAAGAGATAGAAAATACCATTTTTCAAGGAATTAAAATCGATCATGTAAACACATACCCTCTGAAATGTTTGCTGGTGGCCTCTGGTTCCTTAAGAGCAGTTTCTTGGAAGGGGAGGGAGGATACACACAGGTAGGCAGCTATCTCGAGAGGGCATGGGTAACTTGATATGCTGCAGATCATACCAGGCTTCATTTCCCAGCTTCCCCAAACTGCTGGTGGAGGAATTGAGGGCTTGAAAGAGCAGCCCACTTTCTATTGAGCCAGTGTGAAAACTAAGCCTCTCCTGCAAATACTTCAGGAACTTTGAGGGCAGCCTTGTGAGTCTTGTAGGCTCCTGATAAGGGCCTGGACTATGGTTCCAGGGAAAACTCTATAACCCTTTGGACCTTTCAGCATCCCTAAGAACAATGCTCAAGCTTCCTGCTCATCAGAACCTGTTCCATTCTCACCTGCACATGCAAATGACCTCATCCCAAGGAGGAGTCTGCTAGATTTCTCTTTCCCAAAGAGATGAAGGTCTCATAATTGCATTGTCTCCCATCCTCTAGGAGACTGAAAGGAGCATGCATCTGGATGCCTTAGAAGTCAGGGAGTGGAGTTTGAGTGTATCAGTGAAGAAAGGTTTAGGGGGACAGGGATGGTGAGGTGTGAAGTAGGGTTTTGTTGTTTGGTTGGTTTGGTTTTTTTCTTTTTCCCTGACAGTACCAGAAGGTGAACTTAAGAGGCTTGTTCTTGCCAGGCAAGTGTCTACTACTGAGCTACAACTCCAGTCCTGACCCAATCTTGATTCACCTCAAATACATAAATCAACCTTTTTGGTGACTGGCTGTGAGACCAGGCAGAGGGGAGCTAATGACTGGGCAATGGTATTGTCAAGCTGGGTGGTCAGTACTCAGCTCATGTGATCACAACCTGGCAATCACAGACAGGTGCTATCACTCCCATTTTAGGCATAAGAAAACAGAGGTTCAAAGAAGTTTAGTAATTTATTTGCTCACTTCTGGGATCTGCATATGGATCTGGCTCTAGCCTCTAAGCAACAGAGCAGACCTAAGGGTTTGACACAGCTTTGAAAGCTTTCAAAATCACTCAGGAGCTTTGGTCTCTCTCTCTCTCTCTCTCTCTCTCTCTCTCTCTCTCTCTCTCTCTCTCTCTCTCTCTCTCTGTGTGTGTGTGTGTGTGTGTGTGTGTGTGTGTGTGTCCCTCCTCCCCTTCCTCCCTCTGTCTCAAAGAAGAGGAAAGAAGAGAACTGTTTCCACTCCCCTCCTGGTGGGTTTCTGTGGCACTCCTGTGCACTCTCCAGCCACCCCAGGCTGGACAGCTCCCTCAGTCAATAGTGGTTTTCTTTCGACAAGCTTGACTGCAGACCTGGCTCTTTGCCAAAAACGAAAAAAAAAAAAAAAAAAAAAAAAAACAACAACAACAAAACACGCCTTGGTCTATGGATATGTGCATGTTTGTGTGCAAAACAGGTGGCCTGTTTGCATCTGTGCATGTGTGCACATCTAGATTATATGTGTGTCTCTTTAAGTATTTGTGAATTTGTGTGTGGGTGTGTATGCATACTAAGTGTGTGCTCCCTTTGGCTAGTGGCTCATCTATCTTCTAGTCACTGCAAAACAGCAGTTTCAAGACAATCTCTGTCTGCCTTCATTTGCCCTCTATAAAATGACAGAATCCAGCCAAATTAGGCTTCTGTATATGTATGTGTCTTAGGGTGTATCTTTGTTTATCTGTGACTGTTTATACGTGCACATGTTTGTATATTGAGCCCCTGTATGTGGCTGTATGTGAGGATGTCTGTATAGATAGGTAGCATGCCTGTGTGTGCATGCAGCTGGGCCTAACTCCATGCCTGCGTGCTCTGCAGGACACTGGAAGCTCTGGTGTGTGGTGTTCAGAATCATGGTTTACTTCCTTGGCTATGCCGGAGTTTCCTCTATCTTTCTAAGCCTGAGTTTCCTGACTGTAGAGCTTTAGCAGAGGTCGCCACACTTAATGTGCACCTAGGATTAAAGCTTCCACTTCAGATGGAATGACTCCTCTTAGAGGGAATTGAATTTACAGATTACAGCCTGTCTTTAGTGACTCTAAAGACCTTTCTCAATTCCAGTTTCCAAAAGAGGACTTTGTGGTGTTACTAAAAACTGCCAGAGGTTGAGCTTACTGGGAAGCTGGAGAGTCCCAGGCCTCTAAAATGGTGTGGCTACAGCTTTATTCTTGGGGGGGAAAAGCATATGACTTCTGTACTGGTTAGGTTTTTCCCAATCATAAATATACAATAATAACATCAATAAGTCAGTATACCAAAAAAAAGATATTGTAACTCCTTGGAAAATGTCCAGATACTTTCTGTTTTTTTACTAATCAAATGGGTTTGTGTATCTTAGAATGTGGGGGTCTGAGTTCATAGGTCAGCTCCTTCTGAGGGAAGGGGTGGGTCTGAAGTTGACAGGTGCCCTCAACAAGCCAGCACCTCCCAGCTGAAGTGCTCTTGTGGGCGGGGTCTTCCTGTTCCCAGCCCTCCCCTGAGCATTAGGTATCCATCCCATGACACAAATCCTAAATTTATGTCTCGGAAATTTGCATCTGCCCAAATGTTAGGTAGCACAAGAATCTGTCTCCATTTCCTATCTAGAAATGTAAGGTCAGCCCCCTTCAGTGGCCTGGATTAGCCTATCTTAAAGAGTACACCCAGGCTTAGGCTGGGTCCTCATGCCCACACAGTAGTCTCTGGACAGGCTGCTGACCCTGCAGTCACTTGCTCATCTGTTAGAGAGGATGACAGGACCCTTCCTGCTTCACTGTGTGAAGCTGAACTTAAAATATGCCTGCTACAGTTCACAACAGGCTCTCCATGCCCGGTTTTATTATTCTTCCTGGGCTTTCGCAACTGTTTCTAACTTAATTTTTACTTTAAGATCTCACCCTTTCTGTGTCTCTGTCATCTCTTTCAGTTGATAGTGGAATGTATTTGGAAGGGTTTGTTTGTTTGTTTTTAACATAAAACGTGTCCTTAATCTATACCTTACATTTGTATCAAACCCAAGGGTCTAGTTTGGTCCCCAGACATCCCCTGGTCATGGCTAGCTGGATGTTCCAACCTGCCCAGCTGTGATGTCTGCTAGCTGCAGACTGGATCTCCTATTAGCCTTCAGAGCTGTGCTCTGCGCTCCCGCCCCGGCGCTGCTCCCTGCATACATTAGCCCTAATGTATTCTCTTTCGAATACCCATCATATTAAGTCTCTCGCTAGGTACCTTGCTCGAAATAAATTTTATGGCCATACATCCTCGCCCTCATCACATGCATTTGTAGGTTGGAGGAGAAATACAGTCGTATCAAAGCAGTCGCACGGAGTAGACTAAACAATTGGGTAGGATTAGGCTGTGGTCCTGGAGCCAAGGGGGAGGCGGCTGCCTAGCCCAAGTACTCTGCTCAGAATCCAGGACCAGTCTCGCTCGGTCCCACAAAGAAGTCCCCGGTGAGCCATCGGGACCGAGGCGGCGTAACCAACTGTGTTCTTCTGGGACCCGGGGGCAGGCGTGGGGGAGGGTTGCGGGGAGGCGGGGAGGTGATGCCCAGCGGTGGCAGGTGGTTGGCGCAGCCGACAATCGACACTCGGCAGTCTAGTGGCCAAGGTGCTGTACTGTGACCCGCCCCTCTTTATCCTTGTCGTTCAGCTTTCTCCCTCTCTGCATCTTTTGTCCTTGATTCACTTCTTTGAGCTGGAATGCTTCTGAGTTGTCTGCCTTTCCCCGACAGATGTGTGGGAGCAGGCATCCCTGCTAACCTCCAACCTAACCCCTCCCCTTCGGGAACCACTGCCCCTTGTTGGAGGCTGGGCTTGACCTGGCTCTTCCCTGCTGTACTGTGCTTACAGGCAGTCTCTCCTGGCCAGCACTCTTTTCAAGCCTTTCCCCAACAGCCCTGCTGCCCCGCGCCCCACCCCCACCCCACCCCGGTGGTCCCAGGTAGAGACCACAGGAGCGGCTGGATAAATACTTCAGGCACGCAGGTATACCCCAAGCTTTTCTGGCTTGCCCCACGATCTGCACTGGAGGGCAATGAGATGTTTGAGAGAAATGGCTATCAAAGTCCAGAGAGGTGAAGCCCACAGACAGACTGGCAGGACTTTCCATTTCTAAGAGCAGCTAACCCATCTTGTAATCACAGAGAACCCTGAGGGACAAAGGCTGTGTGCCTTGCCCTGACTTTTCCCCAGGTGTTGATTCCTTCACCTCAGGTAATCCTGAGAGGAAGTGTTGGCCACATCACCCCAGTTTTCCAAGTGAGGAGCTGAGGCAGAGTGGTCATTTGCCCAAGGTGACAAAGCAGAGGCAGGATGCAGATGCAGACAGCCTGGTACTAGAATCCACCCTGTGTCCTTCCCATCTCTTGTTAAGTTGCTGTATGAGCCATCAGAAGTCCTCCGTAAATACTCCAGTTTTATTTTATTTTATTTTATTTTATTTTATTTTATTTTATTTTATTTTATTTTATGCCTTTCGCACAGAGGAGAACTTATGTTTGAGACAAGGTCTTGCCTAATCTGTTTTTAAACTCGTAGTCCTTCTACTTAGGCTTCCCAAATTCTGGGATAACAGGTGTGCGCCACATTCCTGGCTTGGAAAAAATCTGTGAAGTAGAAAGAAAGAAATCCTAGAATACAAACGGTGGTGATTAGCAAGTGTCCAGCCTGCACGGCTCTTTCTCGGCCTAGGAGTCAGGGAGCGGCACTGACCAGCAGATCTGATTTTCAAATGGATGCTGGTGATCCTTAGGCTCGAAAAAGGGACAGGGGAGGTTGGGGCTTAATGGCTCCAAGGTGGCCTCGGGCGGGCGGGTGTTACCGCTATTGATGAGGTTTAGCAAGTATTCCAAGTTCAAACAAGTGTCTGGAGAGTTAAGAAAGATTTCTCTGAACATGGATGTTTTTTAGATTTTTTTTGCTAGCATACATTAATTGTACATAATATTGAGTTCCACATGTGTATATGATGTCTTTTGATCGCGTCTGCTTACCTCATATTCTTTCTGGGTCCCTGTCTCCACATTTCCCACCCTTCGCAGATCATCTTTTCTATTTCATTCCATTCTTTCTTTCTTTCCCTCTTTCTGACAGGATTGCATGGAACCCAGACTGCAATTACATTTTCTACGTAACTCAGGCTGTCCTTAAACTCCCGATCCTTCGGTCTCCACCTCCCAACAGCTGAAATTACAGATATACCTAGTACACTTCTTTTAGAATTATTTTAGGTTTATTTTTTATTAATTAATGTGTTTTATGTGTATGAGTGTTTTGCCGGCACGTATGCCTGTGCACCATGTGCCTGGCTATTCTCTGCAGATGTCAGAAATGGGTATTAGATCTTCTGAAACTGGAGTTACAGATGGTTGTGAGCCACCATAGCTGGAAACATAACTCCAGCCCCCTGTGAGCCTTTAATTTCTGAGCCTTAGCTCCAGCTCCATCTTTTTTTTTTTAAAAAAAGATTTATTTATTTATTGTATGCTTTAAGTACACTGTAGCTGTCTTCAGACACTCCAGCAGAGGGAGTTAGATCTCATTATGGATGGTTGTGAGCCACCATGTGGTTGCTGGGATTTGAACTCAGGACCTTCGGAAGAGCAGTCAGTGCTCTTAACCGCTGAGCCATCTCTCCAGCCCTCCAGCTCCATCTTTAAAAGACTTAGAATCTGCTAGATCTAATTTCATTATTTATGAATGAACAAAAACTCCATGTGTATATATATCCTTCCCTGCCTTGCGACAGCGTCTCACTATGCTGCTGCCTCTTGGGTGCAAGGATTAAAGGTACACACCAGCACACTCTGCTCCATTTTCTTTTATCTTTCACATTTATTTTTCTCTATATGTACACATGTCTTTGTGTGTATGCTACATGTGTGCAGGTGCCTGCAGAGGCCAGACGAGGGCGTCTCGACTATATGGTCGTTTGAGAGCCTCCTGATGAGTAGGTACTGGGAATCAAACTTAGGTCCTCTAGAAGACCAGGAAGTGCTCTTACCTACTCAGTGGCCTCTCTAGTACCATATCCTATCTTCTTTATCCATTCACCTGTGGATGAACACCCAGGCCAATCTTACAATGCCACTGTTGTAAAGAGTGCCGTGAGAACCATGGGTATGCAGGCGCCTCTATTGTGTGCTGTCTGCCCTTCCTTAGGTTATATATTCAGGAATGGTGCAAACTGGCATATGCCAAGTCTATTTTTAGTTTTTTGAGGCACAGCCATGGGATTTTTCATAGTAGCTGCATTCATTTATATTCCTTTCGACAGTCACTAAGGTTCTTCTCCACACATCCTCTGCCTTTTTTGTTTTGTTGTTTGTTTCTTCACTGTAGACACTCTGTTGAGGGTGAGGTGAAATCTCAGTGGCCATGTAGGTTTTGATATGTTGGTTTTTTCCCTTGGTAACACTTTAAAAATACTATCTCACTCTTGAGCATGACATGCATAGCAAATGTTCAGGATTCACGAGCTGTTCAGGTTTAGTACTTTTGTCAACATTGTGGAGCAAGGAAGGAGGAAACACAGAACCCTACCAAGTGAACGTTGGTAGTGAGAGTGGAAGCAGTTGCTATGGAGCAGAAAACCTTGCGGAACTGGACTCTTGTGCCAGGCACCCGCTAATTGCTGAGAGAGAAACATTGTTCCTATCCCTGGGGACCCCTCTTTCCAGTGGGAGTAATTATGTGCAAACAATTAGCAAAAATTAATTATAACAGATAGGGAAAGTCATAGTTGTAGAAGCTGGCCCCTGCAAGTGTGTACATGGGGGTGGGGCAATGCTTGGACCTTTATGTGTTTACTCTTACTATCTGTTACATTCCTCTCTCTCTCTCTCTCTCTCTCTCTCTCTCTCTCTCTCTGTCTAGGAGTATAGGAAAAAATATCTAAAGACTCTAGCACAGCCATGGAAACCTGGTCATTTTACAGATTTAAAAAAAGTGCTCCAAGATATTATCAAACCTCAAACAATACCTTGATGGAATTGTCAGAGCAGCAGGAAGTCACTGATAGAAAGGATGGGGCAATGGTTAGAGTTCGGTTGCAGGCAACAGACCCCCACTGTCATTATTGTAGTGGACAGTGGTTCATTGCTAAGTGCTGAGTGACTTTCATCTTGGAGGAGCCACCTTAATGTTGAATGTGCAGGGACAAGCCTTTCCCTCTAGAACGTCATTGCCTTGGCCATGATTGGTCAAGGTACGTCGACCATAGCTCTTCTTTGGCTCTCCTGAGACCCACACTGGTATGATACAAGGCTGTTCCTCAGCTGTCATCCATTTACCGCAGTTCTGAATGAAAGTTTCTTTCGATACCTCTGGTTGGTGAACTTCAATCAAAGCACAAGCTGGGAACTGGGGATGTGGTTCAGTTGTAGAGTACTTGCCTAACATGTGAGACCCCAATTCTATCCCTGCCACTTCAGAACCCACGCTGGAAGGGAGTCTGGAAGACCAAAGTATAACTTTCCTGTGTGAAGCATAGGAAAAAAACATCACCAGGGGCATGGTGTTTGAGTCATGGCATGTCTTTCAGCTCATGAAGAGACTGAGTTTCCCTTGAGCATCCTCAGGCCTGGATCTTGGCTTAACCCCACTCCTGGTAGCATTTGCTTCTCAAGCCAGATGGCCTTGGTCCATGCCTAGACGCTTCACATTGGGATGGTGTTTTAATACAACTTCTACCCAGTAGTGAAAACATGGCAGCCTGGGGGTGGGGTCCCTTGAGGCACCCGTTTCAGGGCCTGGTCTGGCTGAAGGCTCATATTCTCTCCCTCTCTCTTCCCTCTGCAGAGATTCCCCAGTGTGCTGGCTGCAACCAACATATCCTGGATAAGTTCATCCTGAAGGTCCTGGACAGACACTGGCACAGCTCCTGCCTCAAGTGTGCAGACTGCCAGATGCAGCTGGCTGACAGATGCTTCTCCAGGGCCGGCAGTGTCTACTGCAAGGAAGATTTCTTCAAGTGAGTCACAGCCTACTTCTCCTCACGGCTGCCTCTGCCTTCTCTCAGTGGGGAGGATAGGCCCCTTCGTTGTAGTCCCCCCCCCCCGTCCCATTGCAACCTGGGAACTAGCATTTTGACCTCACCGGGGCTCTTCAGAGTGGAGATCTGACAAAGGGCATGGGCTAGGCTTCACCAACTTCACTTTCTGTCTCAGTGAGTTGGGGCTCAGCGTTTGCCCAATCAGGAGACTCTCATAGCATAAGCTCTTAGCTCGTGCCCTACACCTGAAGGAGCATTCAAGCTGCTTTCAGGCCTCAGAGGTGAGGGGAGGGTGCCAGGGTCCATAGGTTTCATTGTCTGGATTGTAAACAAGACAGTTAGTAGCCCAGCCCTGCCTGGGCTTGAAACAACTTGTTGGCTGTGGTCCTTTAGTCAGTTACTTAACTTTGATATGTCTCAGTTTGCTTATCTGTACAATGGGGCTGCAAATAGAGCTCTCATTTCACATTGGCTTTAAATAGAGTAACAGGTAAAGTTCTTGGGAGGACATGTCACTTGACATTGACTTTAAAGACTGTCCTGGACTTTCTATCCTGGGACTGAGTTCATCAGAAAAATCCCGTTGGGGCTTTGGGCAAGTGAGAGTCTCCCAGAATTTATTTTCTGCATCATCTAGTTCCTTCCTAGGACCCATTACCTGAGGCTGATGCTTTAGTCAACATGGATCATCCAGCCAAAGGAGAACCAAGCCCAGGGTGTGGGGGTGACACGTTAGTGCCATTAAGCCCGGTGCTCCTGAGTCTTTACTCAGGAACTGAGTAAAGCAGGGCTGCCAGGGAGGCTCATCCAGGCCTGCAGCGTTCCTGACCAGTGGCCAGCTGGGGGAGGGGCAGTCACAGCCTCCTGCTCACATGTGCTGGAGACAAGGAGGAGGAATGGTGGGAAAGTCTGAGGCTTTTCAAATCCCTTCCATGGACCTGAAGAGACTGATCCTGTCTCTTCCTTTCTTTTCCTTTGGGGTGGGGGTGGTTACTGCTTCTCTTCCTTCCCATCTTCCTCTGGTTTTCCCACCTCTTGCTCTCCCTGTTTCTGTTCCCCAGTGGATGACAATGTTGTCTCCTGTCTTGCTGCCTCAATGGTGCCCTGGCTGGGCAGTGTGGCAGTCCTTGTGGGTTGATTCTGTTGGTATTGTATGTTTCACTGTGTGTGTGTGTGTGTGTGTGTGTGTGTGTAGAGTCAGAGGAAGCTGGGGAAGGGGTAGCTTCTTTTGTGATGAGGACACCACCCTGCAGTTTGTCCTTGCATTTGGGGAAAGCCTCAGAGAGCTCTAGAGGTAAGGCAAAGTCCAAATTACCTTCTCAGACACCCAGAGATGGACCTGAGTATTTAGACGCCCCTGGTCAGACAGCAGACTCCACATGGATTCTGGCTGTTCTAGCCTGGCAGTCCATGGTCACTGGTGTGGTAAAGGCAGAGGCTGTTAGGGCCATGGACCAGGTCTTCCCTCCTCAGGATAGTCTCAGGATCCTGTCTAGTTTTGACTGTGTCCAGCTTTATAGCTTGGGAAAAGGAGTGGGATGCAAGGGTCTGGGAGAAAGTACCTCCCTAGAGGGAGGTCTCCCTAGATCCAGGAGGGGCCTTTGTGAGGCTGGAGAGGGATCGCCATACCTCTTCTTCACTCAGGCGAGTACCCCAGCCCTGCCTCCATGGCTCTCTCATTTGTCCCTTTCCTGGCCTTGTATAGCAACAACTCCTGACTCATCCTCACCTGCTTCCTGAAGTTCACAAGCCTCTCCAGACCAGCTGCCTTTCCTCGCAGCGCAGGACACAGGTCACAGGTTGCAGGTCGCAGGTCGCAGGTCAGGATCCCAGCTTACTCTTCCCCCAGGGCCCCTTCCTTACCCACAGAACTGCCAGGCAGCGTTCTCGGAGGCTTCTGACCTGGGCTTCCAGTTCTCGCTCACTGCTTCCTTCCTGCTTCAGCACAAGTTCCAGGGAGGAGGATTACCCACCATATTCTATGGGAGCTCAGAGAACAGCTCGTGATAGTAGGAGCACGGGGAAGCATCCCACCCTCCTCCTCCTCCTCCTCCTCCTCTTCTTCTTCTTCTTCTTTTTCCTCTCTCTCTCTCTCTCTCTCTCTCTCTCTCTCTCTCTCTCTCTCTCTCTCTCTCTCTCTCTCTCTCTCTTTCTCTTCCGGCAAGCTTGGTCCTCTTGCGCCCCGTCTTATCCTTGGTGGCTGAGGACCTGTGTTGTTTCTCCACATAAACCCTTGCCCACAGACTGTTGTTACGTTTGAGACGCATACAGTAAACGCCAGAGTGGGTTTGCAAGGGCTTTGGCGAATAGTTTCTTCCGCGTTTCGCTTGGTGTCTTGGGGAACGCAGGTGTAATTATTTCCTTTGTTCTGCAAGACTGCTCAGCTGAGCTGAGTCCAGGCTGATGTGGAAGGAGCTGGCCACAGGTTCAGTGCTGAAGCAGGCCATTAGCGTTGTGAGGGGTGTTGAGAAGAGGGAACTTACAGCCAAGGCCATTAGCCAGAGGGGAAGATTGGCACCTCCCAAGCGTCCAGTGAGGAGGCTTGATTTATGAGCCTCATCTAACTCTCTGGGACTGAGGCTTCTTGGGCACGAACTGATGCCGAAGAAGATCCCATCTTAGGTAAGAACAGGAGAAAGAGGGAGCAGGCTATCACCTGGGAACCCTTGCCCCCGCCCCCAAAAAAGTGACAGGTACCATATACTCTCCTGTCAGGCCACAGTGTGCTCTTGGATATGGGATCTGGGAGACTCTGATCAGAGCCAGGAAGAATCCTTTCTCTGTGCTCTTTGGAGAACAGAGGAAGAACTGTGGTATTTTCTGGCAGCTGCTGATAGTCCTGCCCTAGGACAGGGACAGGAATCAGTGGCTCTGCTGATTGGCACTGGCACTGCAGTTCTAAGATCCTGGGATAATCTGCCCGCAACAAAGAGCAGGACAATAACTTTATTGTTTTGCACAGCTGCAGAGTCGTTCTTCACGTGTGTTTTATGTGCAATATGCAAGTCAAGAATAGGATGTAGAGAGTGAATGCCCTCGGAGTGTGTACTATCTCTGCTGAAAAGAGCAGGAACTGAGAGAACACCCCCCCCCCCCCCGCCTCCATTAGGGCTGGACAGTCCTTCCACCAGGGAGCTATGGCAATACTGGCCACAGGCAGCAGGGGGCGATGTTGTTGTATACCCGAAGGAAGAATTACTGCGGGGAGATCGGAGAGTTTACAGGGCATTTAACTTCTGACCTGCTCAGTAATATGGGTTGGTTTTTCTTTTGTTGCTGTTTCTTGCTTTCTGGGTCTGTAGCTCCTCTTCTCCAAAGGAGACAAAATCCTCAAGCCAAATGACACATAGACATGGGGCTATGATTTACTGAGTCCAGGCAGTCCTAGGAGAGCCACCCTCCATGCAGCAGGCACCCTAAAGCCTGTTGCACGACATTTGTTACGAAGGTCCTTTCCAGACCATGTGTTCAACATGTCTCCTTGTAATAGGGCCAGGGCCTGAGGAGAGTAGGGTTCTGAGAGCAGTTCTTCTGAGCTCCCTCTCCATCACCATCAAGGTGACAGACGGGGCACCCTGAGAGTCCCCTAACTGAAGCACAGTGCACCAGGGTGGGTCCCTGCTCTAGCAGCCCTGTTCCTGTACTGCTACCATTAGCTGATCCCTTCGTATCACTGGGCTCAGTTGCTTTCTTTAGGGAAAGTGAGAATTCTGAGGTCACCTGCTGTAGAAGACCCGTGGTGCATAGGACCATTCTGCAAAATGGAGTTGTAAAAGCAGCTTGGTGAACCCAGATGGAGCTTGGTAGCATCTGTCTTATCTTTTACTAGCCACCTGTCAGGAAAAAAAAAAAAAAGCAAGCACCCAGCCTTTCTATGCCTCTCAGGAGTGCACACTGACTTCTAGAATGGACAAGCATGCCCTCATGGCTTTAGGGGTTTTTTATGACTGACTCTGGGTGCCTTGTCCTGATGTGGAAGACATGGCTGTTAGAACTTCCTCTTTCCTACCTCTCCTATTTGCCCTCCTTCCACTTTGAGAGCTTCTGATAGAGATGGCTTGCAACTGTCTAGAGTGGTGCACATCCAGGTAGGGCAATGTGGCTAGTGTGGAGTGTGTTCACAGTGTGTCAGGGGCTAAGTCACAGAGAAACGGGTTCTGTTGACTGATGTGGCTTGGGAGAGAAACCACGGTGCTTCCGATGCAAAAGCAAGCATGGCTGTGGAGTGGAGGATGCTGGAGTTCATTCATACAGCACCTGGGTAAAGGGAAGGCTTCTGGGCCATTCCAGGAGGTAGGGAGTTCCAGTTCACCTGGGTGACCAGGGATCTGTATTCACACCTGCCTGTCAGGGCCTGTGGGAGACAGGCTCAGGCTTTCTAGGGTGCTGTGGTCCTGGAAGACTCCTATCTGAAAGGAGGGGGGTACCTCCTCTGAGCCTAAGGCTTTCACCCTGCTAAGGGGTCTCTGGAGAGGTGAAGGACACAGCTATGGGGAGCTATGTGGGTGAGCATTCTCTTCTGCTTTGCCAGCCCCTCCCCCAGCCAGTCAATCTGCAGGTGGCTGTCAGCCAAGGGCAGGTAGGCAGCGTCCTTGGGGCTGTGTGATTTATCCCTGCAGTTCGGGACGCAGTGTTGCAGCATGCTGGCTGTTTGGCTGCCACAGGGTGGTTTTCCTGGCTGTGCACAGGTCTTTGCTGGTGTCCTCCACCTGGTCCCTCAGTGACCAGGACCTCTCTATTCTTCATCGGATTTGAAGGCAGGAGCCCATAGAATATGGCCTCATCATTAAGAAACAAAGGCTGGCCTCTCCTTGCATGGACTTCATAAAAGGGGTGGGGGTTGGGCGTGAACTTGAGACATCAGACTTCATTGAGCCACTCACTTGGCCGCGTCTAAGGAGGAAATAAGAATGTCAGCCCCTTTGAGTTACTATTAGGCTTAAGTAAGATGAAGCAAGAGATAGCTGTTTACCATTACGAGCTATTCTCAGCAGGGCAGTGATGGTGTGTCCAGGCAGAGGTAGGAAAGCAAGAGAGAAAGCTTGTCCTAGGGTCACAGGCTAAGGCGATAAGGCTGCAAAACGCCTGGGGCCAGACAGTGCTCTGGACAGAGACTGTGGCAGTGGCAGGTCATTGTAACAACGGATTTTGATGTGGGATTAGGATGGGAGTCTGTTTCTCTAGGTCAGGACCATACTGGGACTGGTACTGAATGCAGTCTGGGGCCAGACTTTTGCTCAGTCACCTTGTGTTTCTGATAACTATACACCTACTGGGGACAAACAGACAGACACTTAGACAGAAAGACACAGTCACATTTAGACATGCACAGAAACACACAAACATATACACACAGAGAGACACACACACAGTACCGAGGAACTTGCAGGCAGGAGGATCTCTTTGACATGTGGCTTTCCATAATTTCTGAATAGTTTATAGTCTAATTCCCTTGCTAAACAAATTACACCTTTTAAGGTAACGATCGGATGGTCCCGATAGTGCCTGTGTGCATGGATATTTGTAAGACTTGGACACACTGAAGGGACCAAGCCACAGTCATTTGTGACAGCCAGTAATCAAGACAGAAGCAATTACTTAGCCCAGCAGGTCTCCCAGGGGACCAGCAGCCATATATCAGGTGGTGATGAGCCCAGGATTATCTGACCACCCAGAGCCCTTGAGTTCAGCTGTGCCCTATGTCCATCCTCTGGAGCCCAGTCTCCCGACATCTGTGGAAATCACATCTCAGGATCTCCTGCCATGGGGGATTCTTTGGAACCAAACAGTTGCAAATCAGCTTGGGGGGCAGATGGCACTGGGCTGCAAAAATGAGGTCCCCAAGCACAGTGGATCTGGGTGACACGGGAGTGGCAGCTGTGGGCAGCATTAAGGCCAGCTGTAGTATAGGCAAGCCTTTTAATTCTCTCCTTCACTCTCATTCCTGTCCATTTGGGTGGCAAGTCACAGTGTTTCACCTCAAAGCCTCTTGTCATTCCTGCTGCCCTGTTCCACAGGTTCCTGACAGACACTTCTGCATTACCAATGCCATCAGATGGCCTCTATCAACCCATTTATCCCTTCCTGCCAGGCTCCTCTCTGATCAACTAACTCCCACCACCTCCTGGCCCCACAGTCTTGTGTCACCCTCTGCTGAGTCTCTAGCCAAGGTCACTCCTCAGTTGTCAGAGTCAGTGTCTGATTGTGACTCTGTTTCCAGAGAACTTTCTATGTCCCCAGAATCCCACTTTGAGAGGGAGAAACAGAAGAGGGTTAGATTCTGTGGTCCGTGGTAGCAATGAGCAGAGCAAAAACCAAACCAAACCAAAAACCCCTAAGGGACAGGGTGGCACTCTGTCTCCAAGTTCCCTTTCCACTGTGCTTGGGACCCAGAGCTCATCAAGCAATCTCTAGCTGCAGGGGGAAAGCTCGGGGGTGTAAGATTTCCTGTGTGCAGATGCATGGGGCAAGAGCATGGTCCCTGGCCAAGAACAAATATCTAAGGTGAATCTTCTTCCCAGGCTGAGCCAGCCCCTTGGCAGAAGCTGACTAACTCAGAGTAAAGGGGGTTTCTTAGGCCTAAAGAGTTACAATGGACCGAATAGCCGACCGTTCCAAGTCTATTGTCATCTATGAAACTGGAATAACAATGTCAACTACCTACAAGGCTGTTTGTTGAATGTTTTAATGAGGTTCTCCAAATGACATGCTTGGTGCATTACAGAACTGCAGGGGGCTGGGCAGCACCCCACAGACCAGACACTGGCCCTGACAACACCAGTGTGACCTTGGCCAGAGATTCAGCAGTGGATGAAGGGGAGCCAGACTGTAGGGCCAGGAATGCTGAGCTTGGAAGTTTCACGAGGCGATGGGAGTGAGGTGGCCAAGGAAGGGCTTGGCAGGAAGGGACATGTGGGCTGGAGGAGGTGCAAGGGGGAAGGATGGCTTTCTGAAAGCTTTGGGGGCGCAGGTCCTCTGTGCCCAATGACTTCCTAGGAGAGGGAGCGTGTGGCCTGTGTATCCGTTACTTTTCTCACTGTTGTGCTGGAAGACCCAAGAAGAGCAACCTGAGGAAGAAAGGGTTGACTTTGACTTCCTGTCTAAGAGTCCATCCGGCAGCACAAGCGTGGTGGTAGGAGTGGGAGGCAATATGGTTTACACTGTGTCCGCACTCAGGAAGCCGAGAGGAGTCAGTATCGGTACTCACTTTCTCTATTTTATTCAGTCCGGAATGCCAGCCTATGGAAGGGTGTGGCGCACATGCAGGGTGGGGACTCCCTGCTTAATTAAACCTTCCTAAAAACATCCTCTTAGGGATGTCCGGAGTCTTATGTAATGATTCTAAATCCGGTCAAGGTGACAATGGAGGTTAGCTGTCAGGCACTCCTAACTCTTTCTCACTGGCTGAGCTGTGTGGTCTTGGGCAAGTCACTGCCTGTCTTTGAGCTCAAGTTTCCTTCTCTATGAGCTGAGGAGGTTGGATTAGGTAACTCCTTCTTCTCAAGTAACATTCATCTCAGAATTACAATATTTCCATACTCTTTAAAGTAATTTACAGTATTACATTAATAGAGCAAATAATTGTTAGGCATGGTGGTAACACATGCCTTTAATCCCAGCATTTGGGAGGCAGAGGTAGGTGGATCTCTGTGAGTTCAAGGCCAGTCTGGTCTATAGATTGAGCTCCAGGTCAGCCAGGGCTACATAGTGAGACCCTGTCTCAGAAAAACTAAATAATGTAACATCAACAATAATAATAATAACCCAAATACAAAGCAGATCATGGGCCGAGGAGATGGCTCTGTGGGTAAAGAGGATGGTTTGCAAGTGTGAGAACCCATGTAAAGCCAGATTTAGCAGCACGTACCATAATCCCAGCACAACTGTTATAAGGTGGGAAGCCGGCCATCTCTAGCCAGGTATCCTGGCATATGCAGCCATAAAACAGAGTCTCTATCTCACAGAAGGTGGAAGGCAAGGGCTAACACTCGAGACTGCTCTCTGACCTCCACACATATGCTACAGCATCTGGATCCCCCCCAAACATGCACACACATATACATACTACACAAACACTGAATACACACATTAAAAGATCACAGTGGGGGCAATCCTGGCACCATGGACATGTGACCGTGTAAATTGCATGCTGTCAGCAGGGGCTAGCTATGTCCCCATCCCAAAGACTCTCGTGTACTCTGGGTGTGATTCCCTTTTATGTGTGGATTAGGCTGGCCATAGCTGGGTAGAGCTTTATATGCCCATGACATGCCTGTGGCCTTACGGTGGGTGATGATATATGTTGGAAATATTGGTACATACAGTAACAGTAAATATCAGCGACTCACCTGTCAAGTGCGGTGATAGATAAAAGAAATACATGTAGGAAGGTGTCAGCCGAGAAAAGAATATACAGCCAGCTGTAAATCACCGCCACGCAATTAAAACATAACATCAAGTTAGGCAGTATTTTGTTTCCTTGGGAGGGTGGACAGCGCATCGTTGGGTGGCAGCTCCTGCACACAGGAGGCTGAACTGGCCTGGTGCCCACTGCCTGCCTCCCAGTGGCCGAGCACGAGGGAGGAGCCCTGGGGAAGGGCTCTAGGATCCAATCCCATCACCATGGTTCTCAGCTTTGAGGTGGTGGTGCCTTATCCATCTCTAATCTGTAATAGGCTCTTGTGTGGATGCTCTAGGAGTGGGCACTCATGTGTTCTTGGAACCCAGGCTCTGCTCTAGGACAGGGACACATTTCTAGGGATAGAATGCTGGGCTCAGGGAGCAGATGAGGGCTGACCACTGGACTTAGCAATGTGAGGCCGTATGTGACCTACCAAGGGCAGGCTTGATTATCTGGGCAGCATACTGAGTGGCTGGATTCAAGAGAAGCCTGGCCCAGAGATACTGGAGTCATCAATTCTAGACCTCCTCTGAGGCATTTGCTAAAGGAAGTAGAGAGCTGTATAGAAGGTGGGATGGGGTGTGGAGTTTGCTCTAAAGGGTCGTAGAGAAAGGTGTGGTAGGTGACCATTGTAGGATCAAGTATCAGAAGAGTGTCATTTGTCCTGTGTGCTCAAGGGAAGGGTCAAGGAGACAGAGAGAGTGATGCCCAAGGCAGAGGGGACAGATGCTTGGGGAAATCTAACCAGGCACCTGTGTCTGAGGGAAGGTTGGCTGTGAACAGAAGTAGCTCAGGCCAGCTGTAGGAAGCCAGAAAAGTCTCCTGCTACCACGGTGGGTGGGAGAGTGGGTTGGGATGGTAGATCTCTTTCTAGGGCTACTCTTTGGGAAATCAGAAACTGGGCCTATGTTGATGTCCAGGGTCCTCTTGGGGTGTGTTATCATTTCTAGGACATCCAACCAGTGAGGTGGTATACTTTTCCTCAACTCTGCTTTCCTTCAAGATACCTCTGCTTTTGGGGAGAGGGGGTGAAGGTAGAGAGAAGCCAGGAAAGCCAGGGGGTATGAGGGAAGGATCCATCAGATGGATGTGGAATCTCTGCTGGACAGATAAAACTGAGGCCACAGGGCTGGAGTGTGAGAAGCAGAGGTAAGGACGGTGACAGCACAGTGTCCTGGAGTCGGTGCTAGAGGGCATTCTGAAAAGAGTGGACAGGGGGATGTCATCCCACAGTGAGATGACTGGGGACAAGGTCTTGGGTAGACTATTAGAATGAGCAGCTGAGGATGGGTCACCAAGGACTGAGTACCGGTGCTGAGGTGACAGTGAGGGCCATGGGGAAGACAAGAGGGTGATGAGGTGAGGGCCTGGTTGTGGGGAGTGGTGGCTTGTGTAGTCACAGGGTCTGCCGTGCATAGGAGCTTGGGGAATGGGGACACTTACTGCTGTTTTGGTGACCACAAAACCATTGTGTGGATCTGGTCACATGACAGCTCTTAAAACCATCGAAGAGTGGGATGTCTGTAGTGTAGGACTTCTGTGTTCTGTCTCCAGGGCCTATCCACCGTTGTCTTTCCACAGGATCCAGACAGTGAATGTGTCCTTGCACTGGTGAATGCCCCATCCCAGGCCCAGCAGGATCAGAAGGGTTGTCAGAGACAGGAGCTCAGACCAGGGGGCACAAGGATAGAAGGACTGGCCCTTCCTGGGGTCAGAGGTAGTGCTGAGAGATGGCTCTGATGTCTTTGGCACTTCCTTGGTGGGTACACATACTGTTGAATGAAGGCTACTACAACAGTCCCTGCCTTATAGGACTGGGGACCCTGTGGCTCAGGTGCTTCTAAGGACATACATGTAAGGGACATGAGGTCCTGTGTTCAAGCTTGATTTTAGTCAGGGGGACTGAACCAGCTTTCTGTTGCTGAGACGAATCCATGTGAGAAGCAACTTGAGAGAGGAAAGATAGGCTCCCCATGTCTGGAGTTTCCATCTCATTATGGTGGAGACAGCATGGAGGAGCTGTTAGCCTTGGGTTGATGAGGGAGTAGGGAAGAGAGGTGGAGCAATCATTGCCAGCCTTCCTCCTTTTATTGCACCCAGGACCCCCAACCAATGGGGTGGTGCTATCTACCTTGAGGCAGGTTTTCTGCCATTTAGTTAGCTCTCTCTGGAAAACACCCTCACAGATGCAGGCGGAGTGGTCTGAACTAACCTCCCAGGTGTCTCTCCTAAGCCATCTCAGGCACCAGATCTGTGTTTGTCGCCGTTGATGCTGGCTGTGTGCCCCGTATTGCTTAGGAGGCGTTGAGTTCAGATCCTTGTGTTTTCATTTGTTGCTGGCAAGCTGGAGGAGCACAGCGCCTCTCTCTGCCCCAGCTCCTCATCTGTTACAAGGCATACGGTACAGTACCCGGTTTTCAGCTGGGACGCTCTGGGGACATCTGAGGGATGGCTGGTGACAATGGCAGCAGTTGTCCTTGTTTTAGTAAACTTCAGAAAAGCTTTCCTCGGGAGATGTTGTTTTGCTCTTGGGAACTGTTCTTCCCTGGCAACTCAGGTACATCATTCATTCATTCATTCTGAGGATCTTGTTGCTTCCCTACTGCATGCTAGGTGAGGATAGGAAGAGGGGCTGATGGGAGGCAAGCCTGATCAGCAAGTCCCTCTTTGCATCCATTTCTCTCTCTGTAGCACTGTTTAACCCTAGTGTCTTGAGAATTCGAGGTATTCCCTCCCCCCAGCCCCAGCCCCCAGTCCCTGCCATGCATTTCTGTGCTTGGATAAGCACTAGCTGCTGTCCCATGAGCCTTAGTGAGGCACAGTTGGCAGGGATAGCCTTCTGAGAGTGAGCCAGGGTGCAGGATTTGTGGAGTAGGCAGTGCCTACACAGTAAATACTCGATGATAGCACCGAGGCAGGCACTGCCTGGAAAACCCCCCAGAAGCCATGTTCTGCATGTTCGTCCATGTTTGTCCACCTCTTCCCTCACTCCAGCATCCTTAAATCCAGTCAGACTATTGTTGGGAAGATTGGCTCTCTGTATAGCAGCCACGCTCAGAATTTTAGTTTATTTTGGGCCTAGTACTTTTTATTTCTCTCTCTCTCTCTCTCTCTCTGTGTGTGTGTGTGTGTGTGTGTGTGTGTGTGTCCAAGGAGGTGAGAGAGCTATGAGCTTCCTAAAGCTGAGGCAGTTGTGAGCTGCCTGGTGGGTGCTGGGAATTGAACTCGGGTCTAATGCAAGAAAAATATGTGCTCTTATCCACTGAGCCATGTCTCTAGCCTAGGCCCAGGATTTTCTAACACAGCAGTGTGTTACATTATTGCTGGTCACATGACAAATGTGTCACCTGCCATAGCTTCTTCATCTGTGACTATTCCTGGTCTGATATTGGACACTAGAGTCCATTGTCTTTGTCACATACAACCTGCCCCACCCCACTTAATCTGGAACCACTGGCTGTGGCTGGAGTGCTCCTTGAGACTGGGACAGGCCAGGGGAGCACCAGGTCCAGGACGGTACACAAGGTACCCACACAAGGATCCTGTTGGCCATGGTTCAGGAGAAAAAGGTATCGAGGGGCAGCTTCTACTTCCCACTGGTATAAATCCCACAATCAGAAAAATTGCTTCAATGGCTGAAAAGCACTGAGCAAGTCCATTTGTTTTTCATTTTCCTTGAGCACTTGGACCCGCGCGCATGAATCACTGTCGGGATGAGATTAAATTTATCCCCGGTTATCTTTCACATCTCTATTGCTCTGGTGTCAGTTGGCTTCTGGCGACTGACAGCCCAGCGGCTTCTTAGAGGCTAGCAGAAATGGCTTTCTTGTGAGAGGCTGCTGCAGGGACCTGCTCTGCTCTGGTGCCTCCCCTCAGCCCTCTCCTCCTTGGTAGGTAGGATTGGTTTGAGAGAGGTCTTCCCTGGAGAGAGGCTTCTGCCCCCACCCCCGCCCCAGCATTTTCAGCAGCAGGTGTGGATGGGCACCCCCATTTCTTCTGGAGCTTCTTGGAAGGGTTGTGGTGAGCATGTCAGAGGCAGTGTTCTTTGGCGAGGGTGGGCGCAGAACTGTTGAGAACATTTTCTAGTGACACAGATACAGGCTTCCGTTGTGTCTGCCTCCTGTTCCACTGTCCCATACAGAAGGACACACGGCCGCTTGCACATGTAGGACAGAGCTGTTCTGCCTCTTGGATTTAAACTGGGAGCAGCTGCAGCTTTGTAGCCTGTGGAGGAAACCTGGACACTATCCCTGTTCTGGGCACTTGAGGCTGGTGGAGACCTGGCATTGTGCTCTGTATGCTCATGTTTAGCCCTCTGTGAACCATCTCTGATTATTATTTTTTTAAATTCAGCAAATAGAAACTGCTCTTCTTGGTTCTGCATCCCTCTGAATGTCTGATAAAAGCCCAGGCTCCTCTGAGGCAGGATCCTGACCAAATTGGGGGGCTCATAAGGCCCCAGACTACTGCTCTGTGAGGCTAGCTTTCTCTAGAGGCACATCTCAGCCCCTCATACCCAGCCCTTTTCTCGCATAGCTTCAGAAAAGCAGTCACACCGCAGGCTGTTGGGGAATTACTCTTGATAAGGAAACCTCTGCTCCTCTCCAGGACACCATGTTGGGGGAGGGCTGTGGAAGCCACAGCTGTCCATGCCTGTTGCAGGCCTCTGCAGCCCCCTCATCAGGTATCACTGCTGCATAAGAGACCCATCATTCTGCATTAATCTGGGATTCATCATGATAGCCATGACCATAATTAATTTATTTGGTATTAATGTGGATGAAATATGTACTGTCCTTTCAGGGGAAATCAGGCTGCCTATAAGCATTAGTTAAGAGGACCATTAAAATCAAACCTTCCCCAGATCCATTAGGCAAAGTCTCTCATCCTGAGGAAGATAAAGTTCTGGTGTGTGAAGTGTCATGAATAATTAGGTTGATTGCTGTTTTAAACTCTGCCCCAGCTTCCCGGCCCCTCCTGCCTCCCTCCCTCCCTCTTCTCCCTCTTTCCTTCCAGACCAGGGCAGAATTACCTGTGGTCAACACCCCCTTTGCTGCCTTGTCTCTAGCAAATCTGGCTGGCTTCTATAGCCACTGTTGTATGGCTCTGTGTGTGTCCGTGTCTGGGATGCGGAGATGGACTTCAAAGATCTCACTGGATGCTGCTTCCAATGCATCATCCTTCCTTTCCCTTTGTGGCCCTGGTAAAGGGTGGCAGTGGATGGCATCCTCTTGCCTTCCTGCCAGTCTGGAAAGTGTTCGAACAGAGAGCTGCTGGCAGCAGGCTTTTCCTAAGTGAGGTCTGCAGATTCCTTTCTGAAGCATATTCTAAGGGTTTGACAGTGTGGCTTCCTGGGCCTACCTAGGACCATGACATCGCAGAGCTGCGTGAAAAGAGTTGTGCTTTTATTCTGTGTGCTCAATACGTGTGTGTGTGTGTGTGTGTGTGTGTGTGTGTGTGTGTGTGTTGGGGGGGGCAGTGTTGAGCATTCAAAAGGAATGGGTGGGGAAGGATCGCCCAGCCTCGTCCTGCTGAGAGTGTGTGGACACACGCATGTGCTGTCCCTCAGCCAGCCACACAGGGCTCCCCTTATGGGAAACCTTGCAGAAGGCTATGTATGCTAGACTGAGCGTTCTACAGCATACAGGGTCCCTACCAGGCTGGTCTTTTAGGAAAAGAAACACCACAGAAAGCAGGTGAAGGGTGGCTTCCTGCTCTGGCAGGCACTTAGAAACCCCTCCACTGCCTCCATGCACTAAGGGTGTCCCTGAGGACTCTGGGGTGTCAGCCTTGGGAAGGGGACTGAAGACTCTGGCTCTGACCCCTCCTCCCTATCCCTTGTTTGCTATAACAGCACCCAGGACACAAAGCAATGAAGCTATCAGGAGGCCCAGAGTACCCGTAACCTTTGGTGTTTCACGGAGTGGTGGGTGGGGGAGGGTTGATGAGACCCCAATCTCAATCGCCCTGTTTTTAACTTCTTCTACTGCTGCCCTGATAGACGCTTTGGCACAAAATGCACAGCCTGCCAGCAGGGCATCCCCCCGACCCAGGTGGTCCGCAAGGCTCAGGACTTTGTCTACCACCTGCACTGCTTTGCCTGCATCATCTGCAACCGGCAGCTGGCCACGGGGGACGAGTTCTACCTTATGGAGGATGGCCGGCTAGTGTGCAAAGAAGACTATGAGACAGCCAAGCAAAACGGTAAGCAGAGCTGGCCCTGCTCATGCTCCTCCAGCGCCTTGCAGGCTCTGTGCTATGTGCGGAGGTGCTTGCCTCTCTCCATCCCTCTTACCCAGTCCTCGGGACACTGTGGATGCTCAGCCTAATCCAAGAATTGTCACCAGAGCTCCACTCAGTTCTGAGCAAACTCCAAACCCTCAGACCTTGCTGGCTTTGTGAAGCATTAATAGAGCTGTAGTTATTGAGAGTTGCTAAGGTCCTTATGAAGTTGTGAACTTGGTGGTCTCCTGGCCTGGAGCACAGCTGGTGGGCTGAGGGGTGGCTGGGAGCTTGCTGTGGGAGTGTGTGGGGGGAGTATATTTGGGGTACATACCTCCCTTGTCATCTCATTCCTCACAGGAGGAAGCCAGCAAGAGCTAAAGGACTTGCAGGGTTGGCTTGTTTTCAGTTGTCTCCTTCTTCTCCTCAGACTGTGGCTCAGGGGAACTGACTCTTGAGTGCCTGGAGCCCTGAAGCTTGAGCGAGTGTGTCAGTCAGTCAGACAGATAGAAGGTCTGTGGGTTGGTCAGTCAGTCAGTCAGTCAGTCAGTCAGTCAGAGAAGTCACTGAGAGGAGCCATGTTTAGGGAGACTCAATAGTATGATGGCCTCTACCTCACCTCAAGGCCACAGCCTGCACTGCAGTGGAAACTCGCAGCTCAGTATAGGTTGAGGTCAACCCTCAGTGTTTCCCAGACATCCCTGGGAACTTGGCCTTAGCTGGACAGCCTGAGAATCTGCTGTGCTTATCCTCTTTGTCATAGCCTCAGAGAGCAGAGGCCTTCACTGTCTGAACAGGGCTCAGACCCGTGCATGCCCCGTACTCTCCCCAGGAAGGTCAGTCCTGACTCTCACTTTCCTGAAAGCACCCCTGACTCTCGGCTTCTCCGTAACAGCTCTGCCAGTATCATGTCCTGCATCTTAATCTAGAATTGAACCAAACCCAATCTAGGCTTCTTAAGCCATGACTCCCAGAACCTCAGGGTCTTTTGCCCTTGACTACATTTTTATCAATTCAGGTATGTCTGTGGAAGGCAGCTCTGTTGATGGTCTGGGTGTGATGGAAGCAAACCACCAACCAACCAACCAACCAACCAACCAACCAGCCAACCAACTAACCAACCAACCAACCAACCAGCCAACCAACCAACCAACCAACCAGCCAACCAACCAACCAACCAATTCCATTATTTCTTTCTAGCTCTTTTCTGGGCTCAGTTACCCATATTGTCTGGGTCTGATAATACATGGAGAAGTTAGATTTTTGTGGTGGGGAGCAGGCTGAGGTAATTCTTCAGGGCGCTGTGGTGAGTCAGCGAGGCCAACTTTGGTTTTGGCAGGATGGGACAGGAACCTCCTCTCTCTTGGGGACTCCTAGCTCTGGCCTCTCTTGGTGGATTGAAGACATTGGTCTTCTTCCTCCAAGACCAGAGACCTCTATAGATCCCACCCAAACCTCTGCCTTGATGTGCTCATTCACTCTGGTTCCGTGGTTCTACACCTTCCCAATGCTATGACCTTCTAATACAGTTCCTCACATTGTGGTGACTTCCAACCATGAAATTATTTTTGTTGCTACTTTGGAACTGTAATTTTACTACTGTAGAATGATTCATACTATACATATCTGTGTTTTCCAGTTGTCTTAGGTGACCCCCAAAAGGATTGAAACCCATAGGTTTCTCTAGTTCCTTAAAGCTCTGTGATGCTGCCTTGTAATCCATCAGGATGTCACAGAAGGTGCCAACACAGAGCTAGCGAGGCAATCTAGAACTCTGATGACCTCTATCAGACCTTCACAGAAGCAGTGCCTCTCCTGGGCCTGTCCTGGCTTGCATTGTCAAAGACCTCATGTTGACCTTGTGTCTTCTCAGCCCACAACCTCCTGGTGCTGTGGATGATCCCAGCGAGGAGGGAGACTGTCACAGGGGATGCAAGAATGGCATCACAGACATTGCCATCTTACGGAAGGAGTTTGTCCCACTGCAGCCTTCTGTAGGACACTGCAGTAGGGCGACAGTATCATGTCCTGCATCTTTTTTTCTTTTTTTATTTTTCTTTTCTTTTTCTTTTTTTTTTTGGTTTTTGGTTTTTGGAGACAGGGTTTCTCTGTATAGCTCTGGCTGTCCTGGAACTCACTTTGTAGGCCAGGCTGGCTTCGAACTTAGAAATCCGCTTAGAAATCCCAACACTGCCTCCCGAGTGCTGGGATTAAAGGCATGCATCACCATGCCCAGCTCAGGTCCTGCATCTTAATCCAGAATTTGGCCAAACCCAATCTAGGCTTCTTAAACCACCACTCCCAGAACCTCAGAGTCCTTTGTCCTTGACTACTATTCCTGGGGGAAGAAGACCAACGGCCTCAGAGAGGCCAAAGCTAGGAGTCCCCGAGAGAGAGGAGGCTCCTGTCCCATCCTGCCACAAGCCAAAGCCAAGGTTGGCCCCGCTGGCTCACCACAGGGCCCTGGAGAGTTGCCTCAGCCTGCTCCCCACCACAGAAATCTACTGGTCTTGGCACCCAAGGCTGGGTGGGCAGCTTACAGGCTTGGAGCTTCTCTGACAAGTTGTATAACTGGCTAGGTCTCAGCCTTGCCACACTGGGGTGTCTTCTGGGGCTAACTAGGCAGTGGCTTATAAAAGGGGGAAACAAAATAAGAGCAAGGGCCTAGCAGAGAGAAATGTAGACAGGAAGTGAAGTACGCTATAGGACTAAAAGCAGCCAAAGGTCTGGGTTCGTGTTTCCCAGGTGTCCCTTGCCTCCAGCTGTCAGACAGGCGAGGGCCCTCCTTCCCTCATGTGCAGGGACCTTGACGTGGTAGGGGATATTTGGCTGTTTTTAGTTGTCATTCCTTCCTGTTTTCTTTTTTTGGTTTTTTGAGACAGGGTTTCTCTGTGTAGCCCTGGCTGTCCTGGAACTCACTTTGTAGACCAGGCTGGCCTCGAACTCAGAAATCCACCCGCCTCTGCCTCCCGAGTGCTGGGATTAAAGCCGTGAGCCATCACGACTGGCTCCTTCCTGTTTTCTAACCTCATTTCAGGCTCATAATTCCCTCCCTTGAGCTAAACAAAGGGTCTCCTATCAGCGATTTACATAGTAGTAGGAATGGCTTTGTTCATTCATCTCATCTCCTTTGATATTTACATTTTCAATATAATGACCCTGCATTTTATGTCAGGGACAAGTTTTAGGAGACACTGCATAATTCAAAGTGAACATATGTTAAGGCTAATTTTCCATGGGGATTAATGCTATAAGTGTGTGTTGCTGGGATGTATTCTGCAGTCACACCGATCTATAACCAAACTGTATTTTGCTTTAATGCTACTTTTTATTTTCTCAGCATTATCTCCAGTACCTTGCTGAATGCTCTCTCCTAAATTAACAGCCCAGGGTGTCGTGGTCTTGCTTGGCCTTCTTCATCGTGTTTTTATCACATTTAACTTCCGCACCAAAGTTATTGATTTTTGGGTACATTTTTCAGCATGAGCACTGCCACCACCACTTAATGAATACTTGGATGACATTGTTATAGGATATAAAAAAGATTTTAAATTATAATAACAGCGAATGTTAAAATAACAGCATAATAGTTCCCATAATCACATGAAGAAAATCCTGTGGGTGTGGGCAGGGCTGCTGTACCAACCAGCCCCCACCATGGGGAAGGGCACGGACACGGGCTGTGAGGAAATGTGTTCTAATTCACTTGGCCAACCTGCTCTGAAACTAAATGACTCTCAGGAATTGGGTCCCCTCCCCTGCCACAAGTATATACACACATACATACACTGCCATACCACACACATACACCCTGCTATGCACATACACATACATCCTCCTATGTACACATACACACCACACACACACACACACACACACACACACACCCTGACACACAATACCCTGACATAAAAACACACACACCTTGACACACACACAAGCACACAAACACCCCCCCACACACACACACACACTATTTCTTTTGAGGAAGGGATTTTCGTGTTGGCCAGGCTGGCCTCCAACTTGTGGGATCTGGGACCATAGGCTTATACTTTTTGTTGTTGTTGTTTCATGATTTGGAAGTTTTTACTTGAGGGCCATCTGCATATTTTGAAAGCACATCACCTCATTTATATAATTTAGACTTACATCATCAAACAGTGCTCTGATGTGAGCTCTATAAACCTGGTGGGAAGGGCTGAGCCGTGAGCTGACTCCCAGAATCTCCTAAAACTAGGGACTGAATGCATGTAAGTTTCATAGCAAACTTGTACACAGTAGGCACTTACTATATGTTGGCCATTATTGTTCCTAAATAAGAGCTTTTTTAAAAGGAAAGGGAGAGGGGAAAAGGTAGGGAAAAGGCAAGGTCACTTGTGAGGGCCCCTAGAACTGGGGGAGTGGGGTTGCACTTTTTTCTTGCCGATCCTATTTTCAGCTTTCCCCCAGGCATGCTGGGCAAAGCCTAGTCTAAGGGCTGGCAGACAGACAAACTACACCTTGTGTGAATCACTGATCCCAGGATGTCACTCTGTGACCAAATGTAACAACCCAGCTTTAACAAGAACTTGAGGCTGACTACTAGAAACCCACTGAAGACTTTTGCTGACCAGTGTGTTGCCCTAAACTAGTCCTTAACTAGTGCTTTTCAGAAAATCTGACTGTGACCCACAGCTTGAACCCCATTTGACTTTTCAATTAAGTGCCTGTCTATGCTGTGAAAGTTAAGCAGATTTCATGGACCAGTGTGTGTTTTATTCAATTTGTCCTATGAGTTTTGAGAATTAAGCTGACTTCATGACTCCAGGGATAGGGGCAAGCATGGATGAGGTGGAGGCTCCCCTCAGTTGTGAGACCGGCTAGGCTGGCAACTGACCTCGGGGCCGGCGGAGCAGGATGCTCTGAAGAGGTGAGGGCACAGGCTTCCTGAAGTAGATCAGAACAGACTATATCTTGGCTCCTTCCTTTGACAGCCTGAGAGGGTGTCTGAGCAGAGTATTCCCCAGGACAGTGTCCCTGCGTGGGGTGTACTCCCCCACGAGACTGCCTAGTCTTCCACCAAGGTTGTGTGGAGGAAGGAAGTGGGGCAGAGGATGCTCAGGCTACTTCCGCTCAGCTGATCGCATTATGGTGGTTTTCACTACAGATGACTCGGAGGCTGGGGCTAAGCGACCGCGGACCACCATCACAGCAAAGCAGCTGGAGACACTAAAGAACGCATACAAGAACTCCCCAAAGCCTGCCCGGCATGTGAGAGAGCAGCTCTCCTCCGAGACAGGCCTGGACATGAGAGTAGTACAGGTGAGCCTGCGCTGCTTTGACCCTGAGTGATCTACGTCTGTGTCTCCCGCCTTGGGACACGAGTGACACCTGGTGAGCAGTGGCACTAGTGTATAAGGGAGCTGAGTTCTGGGCTGTGAGGCTCAGGCGAGGAGACAGTGGGCACCCAGGAGACCCCGTTTCTGAGACCCCCCTCCCCCCACTGCTCACTCCATCTGCCCTCTGCACACAAGCTTTGCAGCATGCGCTACTTGGTTCTGGCACACTATCAAAGCTTTGGCCCATTTTCAGCCACCTGCCTCGAGGGTCCGGGGGCTTTGGGGACCTCCTGAGTGTTATTCTTGTGGGCCCGGGGTCTTTAGGTAACCCCTGAATGTTTCCCCTTTGCTTTGTGGCAGGTTTGGTTTCAGAACAGAAGAGCCAAGGAGAAAAGGCTAAAGAAGGACGCAGGGCGCCATCGCTGGGGCCAGTTCTACAAGAGTGTCAAGAGGAGCCGGGGAGGCAGCAAGCAGGAGAAGGAGAGCTCAGCAGAGGACTGTGGGGTTAGTGACAGTGAGCTGAGCTTCCGAGGTGAGCAGGGCTGGAGGGGTGAGGCCCTGGGAGACAGGAATCCTGGCCAGCAGGAGGGATCTTTCTGATGATAACCTCTTGGCACAGGATTTTCCTAGGCTTTCAGTAAAGGGTGAGAAGGGTGTTCGTGGCCCTTCCAAAAGGGGTGAGGAGTAGAGTACAAGAGAACAGTTGCTGAGATACCGAGGGCTTGGGGTCCTAGGGATCCAGCCTAGCCCGGGCCTGGCCCAGAGGCCCCTCCCACTTCCCTACTGTCGAGTTGCCCTCAGCAGCCCACTCAGTTGTGAGCAGATGGCCCTCAGTCTTTGGCCCAGCCCTCCTGCACCTCTCCCTTTGCAGGGATACTGAGCCCCTCCCACGGGCCCCTAGAGTAAGCCGGTCCTCCAATCCTGGTTGCAGGAGGACATGCTCAACAGGCCTTTTCCTGGGAAATCAATAATGTGAGTGCATGATGGGGAACTGGCTGCGTTTCTGAGACCCCCCTCCCCCCACTACTCACTCCATCTGCCCTCTGCACACAAGCTTTGCAGCATGCGCTACGTTCAAATCTGTGCATCAGCAAAATTGCAAATTATCGCATGAGTGGATCCTCAGGTTGTTTACAAATAACCACGAGTGTTCTTGGTCACCGAGCCCTCAAATACAGAAGATTTATTTATTTATTTATTTATTTATTTATTTATTTATTTATTTATTTATAGTAGGGAGGCCAGAGTCCTGAACCAAGGATCAGAAACCCAATTTCTAGTGTAGCTCTGTCAAAGCCATCCGTTTCTCCTGAGCCTCAGTCTTTACCTGGGGAATCTTTACCCATCTCACAGAGCTGTTATGGACATCTATGGACACAACCAGCTGTGGATGTGCTTATGGAAAGATAAGCACCCCTCTGTACATGACGATAAATGGATGGCATGGCTGTTCCCATAGTAGCCTAGCGTAGGGCCAGCAGGTACCAGGCGAAGGGCCAACTCAGCCATTTTACAGTGGAGGAGTCTAACCTCCACCTTCCTGCTCCCTTGGAATGACACGTGCTCCCTCTTTTGTAATGTTTGTGAGTGGAATGTGGGGATGAGAGAGACAGGGTGTTGAAGTCTCGTCACAGTGTGCCAGGCCAGGTAGACGTGGGAAAGGAGACTGGAGAAAGTTGCTTACCATAAGCTCAAAGCTGTGAAATCTCTGACCACAGCCCAAGCTCTTAGAACACAGTGCTTAGGACCCAAGGAGGGCCAAGGAGATTTGTGCCATTGCCAGGCCTTTTGGCAAGATTGGGAAAACAGGTTAATCCCATCTGAGCTGCTCCAATCCATACCTGGAGCACAGAGGAGCACTACCTCTCATTTCTCTTGGGTACAGGCGGGCCTCTGGGTATAACATGTTCTCTCTGGGTAATACACAATCTTGTAATTCTTAAGACTCAACCTGCTCGACTCTATTCGAGAGAGAAATTCTTTCAGCAAATTCCATTAGATCCCCTTAATGAAATTCTTCAAGAAACCAGAAGGTCCATTTACCTTAATCCAGTCATTCTTTATCCTCAGTAAGTAGGTTATTGGATATGGAAAGGAACTGAGTTCTTTGATATTGAATTCCATTTTTTGGGTGGATCAGGATTTAACATACAGGCCTGAGAGTGGCTCCCAGCCATCTTTATCAAATGGGCCTGTTTCTCAACCAGGCCAGACAAGCACTTGGCTTGGTTTGAACGCCTTCGGCGTAAAATGGACCAGCATAGTTTCCATTTGTGAGAGAATGTGGCCCACCAAACCATGGCAGGCATTCATACCCCTCAGGGTAGCCAGGGTATTGCAGAGCTCCTCTAGACCAACAGGCTCCCCAGCCATGGCGCCTGGGGGTTTAGGTGCAGGGACTCCTTGTTCTCCTTTTGGTCTGGGTTGGTCTTCAGATGTCAGGCTGACATGTTGGTGTCTGACCTGTGCTTGGCAGGGAGACAGCTGCTGCCCGTGGGCATCCCTCCTGGTCGTTGTATTGCTGGTTTTAAAGATCAGGGACTGCAGAGTCCTGGGCACTGACAATAAATCTCCGTTCTTTTGTCCACAGAAGATCAAATACTCTCAGAGCTTGGCCACACCAATAGGATTTATGGCAACGTGGGGGACGTTACAGGCGGACAGTTAATGAATGGGAGTTTCTCCATGGATGGGACAGGACAATCCTATCAGGACTTGAGGGATGGGAGCCCCTATGGAATCCCCCAGTCTCCATCCTCCATATCGTCCCTCCCATCCCATGCTCCTTTGCTCAATGGGCTGGATTACACCGTGGACAGTAATCTGGGCATCATTGCGCATGCAGGGCAGGGAGTCAGCCAGACACTGAGAGCCATGGCTGGGGGACCCACCTCTGACCTCTCGACAGGAAGCAGTGTAGGCTACCCTGATTTTCCAACTAGCCCAGCCTCTTGGCTCGATGAGATGGACCATCCTCCTTTTTAGACTTTCCTCGTCACCCTCCTTGTCCTCCTGGTATGAGAGAATGTCTTCAAGGATCAAAAGTACGCCAATGTGAATTTCCATTATTTTCAATGGAAGTCCTCCGCCGATTCCCAGGAGGCGGAGACCACACTAGGATACTGCTTTCTTGGGAAGAGACAGGAGAGCAGCCTCATCTCTACCACAGCACAGGGGTGGACAGCCTAGAACTCTAAGGATGCTGGCTTGTTGGCTCCCTCCCCTCCCACCCTGCTTAGAGGCTTTGGCTGCTCAGTGCTTGGACAGCACAAGGTGACTGTGACAGGCCACCTTGGCCTTTGGGGACTCTGCTCCAGCTGGTGCATCTCACACTTGGCCTCCCAAATCACCCCTCTCACCAGAACCAGGATTCCTGTGGGGGAGGCACCATGGTGTCCTCCCCCCACCCCAGAATAATAAAATAGTTTCTGGACCACCTTGATAACACGCTAATTTTCAAAATAAAGTCAGTTACTAAAGGCTAGTAAAAATACTGATGCCCACAGTTTGATATTAAAAACAAAACAAAACAAAACCCAACCCAGACCCCATTCCATTCTGTTTGCTGCTGTGAAAATGGAGACTCTTTCCCTACCTGCAAGTGCAACCCAGAGACGGTCTGGGTTTAAAAAACCATCCTGTCTGTATTGTAACCCCTGACGGCAAGAAATGGCTTCCACTGCAAGTGACTCTGGATCTTCCCATGGGGTCTGATGAGCCCCCCTTGGTGCCTTTTAATTTGCTTACATCATTTGCTCCCCAAGACAGGCTGAGGGCTACAAAATGATTAAAGCTAACCCATGCAGAGACCAGAGTGACAATCAGTGAAGATGTTTGTAGCTACATTCAGATTCCCAATGCTTGGTCTGTTTAGCCACACTAGTGGATGTTAGTCTTCCCCGACCTCTTGGTATTGTGACAGGGCGGAAAGAAGCCAGGAGCCTCCATGGTACTCAGAGAGTTGACTTTAATGAGTTTGCAAGGCTATTTTCCCTTAAAACAGTAGCTTCCTCTGCTGTATTAGTGGATTCTGTTTTTGTTGCTTCCAGGGACCAGCTTTTTTTTTTTTTTTTTTTTTTTGGCTTACCTTGGTTTGGTTTGGAAGAATAACTGAGCTCTCTGGTTGGACTCCTGCCACGCTGCAGGCTCTGGCCCTGCACTTAGAAAGCCCTGGCTCTCTGGCTAGCCCCAGTGCAGGGACCCTCTGCCTGCAAGGTTGGCAATTATTTTAACCTGCAGTAGAGAGGCCAGCCTGGCTCTCAGTCTGTCACCAAGGCTTGTCCCTCTGGTGACACAGATGCAAGTAGTGGCAACTGTCACTGGTGTGGCCCACTTCTGGCCATCAGGAAGTGCTCCAGTTTTAAAATGGGATTTCAGCCAGCTGGAATTCCTTCCCATCCCCTCAGGAAACTGGTTGATTTCTTCTGGCCACACATTCTTTTAAACAAGACTTGAGAGGAAGGAAAAGGCGAGTGGGCATTGCCTTTCTTTTACATGAAGTGACCAAAGGCCCAAGGATCCCCGCCCCCCAACCCCCTTTTGTTTTCTGTCAGCCAGTCAGCCATATTTTGAGGATTCAGGTATGTGGTAGGGGATGAAGGGAAGTAGCCCATTTCTTCGTTGGCTGCTGTCTTTTTTATAAGCCTCTTTCAAAGATCAGTTCACTTAAACTTATTCTTTGGAGAAAGAGTTTTCTGCTCAGTTCTGTAGTAGTTTTGGTGGGCTCTAGCCGGTCTTGCTTTTTTTTGGAGAGTGCACACCCAGACTTCTTTCTTGAGATCTCATGTCTGTGAGTGATGACATTCACAAGTCAATGGAATCCCCTAAAAATGTGAATGCTGGGCGTCTGGGGACGGGACACAATGGAGAGACAGATGCAAGAATAACATGCCATTCAGAGAAAATGGCAGCCATCAATGTGACGGTCCCCTTTTTAAAATACCCGATTCTCAGCAGCCTGCTGATAACACACAGGAGCAGAGCCAGGCTGGGCAAGTGAGGCGAAAGGCTGCCTGAGCTAGGCCCCTGCCTCAGCTCCACCGTTGGTTAGTGTCTCGTGGGGTTGTCTTTGGACATGGTGTGCAGCACCTCTGGAGACTGAGTGCAGCTGGTTGGGTTTTGGTTTTGTAAATGAGCTAATCCTACTCTCAACTCAGTAATGGGAGAGTGGGAGGCTGTTCTAAGCTAACGTGAGTGTCTTGAGGAAGTTGGTGGGCATCGCTGTGATGTTGGTGGAAGCTTCTTGGGGTTCTTTTGGGGCCACTGAGCTGGAAGGGCTCTTAGGACAGCACTGGGTAGGAGGCTCTGAGGGCTTTCTTTAAGTTTCTTTAAGTTCTGTTCAGAGCCAGCTCTCCAGAGGGCAGCACACTCTGGTACCCACTTACAAGCACAGCCACATCAGGGCTCAGATTTTAAGTGGATCTCCCTGCAAGTTCTGTTCAAATTACGGCTGGGCTGGTGTCCCAGCGGGTACTGCACGCCAAGACTGTTCTTTGGCTTGTGTGTGGGTCAAGATGGAGAGTGGGACGCTACCTTATGACGCTCTACACTAGGATACCAGGTACCCTCTGGTAGCCTTTCCCTCCTGGTCTTGGAGCAAAGATGATTTCAAAACATGAAGTGTGACCTTACAGAGTCATTTATAGCATTGGGCCCAGTTTTGGCTCTAAGACTTAATTGACACCTATGTTAGGGTATGTCCAGCAGACTTCTGAATCCTGGAACAAATTTTAAAATTAGTTTTTTTAAAAAAATCCATTTCCAGAGGCAAATTGGCATAAGCAAGAATGGAAGCAGATTGAGTCTGGAGAAATCTTTATCTATGGAAAGTGGGCAAAGTGGGCCAGCTGGGTCCTGCTCTTGGTGACGTCTGCGGGATGCAGACCCATTTCTCTCAGGCCCCTCCTGCTAGTTACAGTGTGAGGTGAACACCAAGGACCGTATTGAGAAATTTGTGCCCGCTAATTAATACAGTCAAGCCACAGGGAAAGAACAAAATTAAGAGCCAGAAAAAGCGCAGGGCAGTAGCCTGAAAGTTATCTTCTGCCCTTATAAAACATAAAACCTAGTAAGATAACCAAGGGCTGTTAGCTCATCCTTATTAAGCCCAACTTGCAAGAACGAGTGTAAAAAAAAAAAAAACCCGTAGTACAAAACAGCCAGTCCCACGTGATGCTCCCAGACTGAGATGAGGGGCCTGCTGGCAGGAAGGGTTCAAGGCTTCTGAGCTGCGTGTTGACCACAGTCCACCATCCCTACACAGCCCCTCCCACGCCCTAGTACTGACACCTAACTCCAACCACCGCAGAGATGACCATACACACCTCCTCAGCCGGCGGGGTCTGGAGGCTTATTTTTAAACGGTGCACTTTAAAAATTGGAAACGGTGAGATGAGATGAAGAGAAATTCAATTAAGCGGAAATGAGTTTTGTTTTATAGCCTGCTGCTGAAGGGCTCTGGGCATGCTGAAAGCTAAATAAAAGCACACCACTGGCTCTCTCTTTCTTGGATTGGTCAAGTGCCCCTCCCCTCCTTTTTTTTTTTTTTTTTTTTTTGCAGTCGTTGCTCCAACTGCTCTACCAGTGACTGGAGCCAAAAAGAGAGAGCCCAGCAAAGCCATCCCATCCCCACTCTGCTTGTTAGGACCACACTAAAAGCACAGATTCATGCTGCTAGCTCTGGTGAGGAGACAGCTGCAGGTTTGGGAGGGGTGCCAAGCCTTCCTTCGTTCCTTTGCATAGTGAGGCTGAACACAGGTGGACAGAGCCAGGCCACCTCCACTCCCGCCTGACGTCCGTCGCCTACAGGCAGGGATCACCTGGGGCTTGACTGTGTGAGGACCTTGTTCGCCCGAGGAGCAGGTTCAGGGCTGCAGGACCCCAGATGCTGCTCTGAGCTCACACTTAGACCTCAAAGTCCCAGATCTCCTAGGCATTGGATTGTCACCCCATCCTTCATGGTGTAAATTTTGTACAGTTAAAAAGAAATGAAGTTGCGTTTCCTGGGAAAAAGAGAAGAAAAGGAAACAAACAAACAAACAAAAAAAACAAAAAAAAAAAAGCACCCACCCCTCCTTATTTATTGCCATGTGACTTTGGAGAGCCGAACTGGTGCGTTTGTTTGTATATGCCTCCTGTGTGCTGGCATGAGATGTGTATGGTAAAACTGTAAAATAAAGATGGAAATTCTTTAGAAGCTGATGTGTCCTGCTTTTTATTTGGTCTGCTGGAGAGCTTCTCTCTTGACCTAGGCAGCTTAACAAATGGAGCTGACATAGGAGCGTGCCACAGTCACCACAAGGAAACCAAAAACGTAATTCTGAGTTAAAAAATCACTCACAGCTTTGAAACATCATGAAGTCCTGGGCTGGCCGGTCACCAAGCCCCAGTGATCCTGGTGTCTCCATACCCGCCCCAGCCTGGGGCCAGCTTAGCCTGCAGTGGATGCTGGGAACCCAGACTCAGGCCCTCATGCTTTCTTGCACAGCGGGTGCTCAGAGTCACTGAGCCATAACCACTGCTCCCTTTGGGTTTTCAAATATCAATTTCCTGCCTCAATCCTCTGCCCTTTGTTTTGGAAGCCGGACGAAAACAAACAAAACCATCTATTGACTACGTAATTCGTAATGACTGACTGTCCTATATTTTTTATAGTCTTTCACATTTATGATTTCTTCTTTCTAAAATATCTATAGATGTCTATATTTGGGTGAGAGAAGACAGGAGAGTAGAAACCCTCATCGGAGTGATCAGGGCTCTTAGACAAGTGTTTTCTAGGGAAATTTCCATATAGTTTTTTTTTTTTTCTGCAAGGGACATATTAGTGTGAAGTTTAGTCAAAATGAAGAGAGCAACGGACCTTCTCATTAAATAAAACATCATCATCATCCATCAACAACAACAACAACAACAACAACAACAGAAACCCAAGGGGTTGGGGAGATGACTCAGCAGTTAAGAGTGCTTGCTGTTCTTACAGAACTTGGTTCCTGGCACCCATGCTGGGGAGCTCACAACCAGCTATAACTCCAGCTTTTGGGGGTCCCATACCCTCTTCTGAACTCTGTAGGTACCAGCACTTATGTGCACATATCCACACAAAGACATGTGTCTATACAGTAATACAACGATCTTTCAAAACAAAACCAAAATCCCCCCATGCCCTCACACACTTAAGTCATGGTGCTTCTTTCGAGTTGGGATCTTGTCAATAACTAGAGCCCTGCCTTTTCCCGGGTGATTAGTGCGGCTGGTTGAAGAGGTGATCCTGACATCTGTACTGCTCTAGCAGCTACAAGGCGCACTTGGCTACTTAAATGTTAAGTGATTAATATGACGTAAAACCGGAAGTTCTCACTCTTGCTGCGTTTCAAACGCCCAATAGCTGCGGGCTACTGCGTGAGGGTGATGCAGATATAAAAACTTCTCCCACTGTAGAAATGGTCCATTGGCCAGCGATAGTTAAGTCTGGCTAGGAAGAGTGGCCAGGTGATGTCATATCACATGTTTAGCTGCTAGCTCACCTGGACTAGCATCCTTTGTGTTCCCTTGCTCCTCTCCTCCTCCACGGATACACACCTTGTTTTTAAAGCACTGCATTGAATTGACTTGCTTTAGGTCCAGATTAGGAGGCTTGACTCTGGGCTGAGGTCTCTATTGCTGCCACTGGGATGCTGTGACTGGATCAAAGACACACCTTGCGTCCCAGTGTCTGCTATTGAGGTGATTTAAGTCCTTTGCCAAACTCATCACCATTGGTATTTTTTTAAGCCAAGGGTGGCTAAAGGTCTTGTTGGCTTATTTACCAAAGAAAGGTAGAAAAGATGAACGCATCAACTGGAAATATATGTTTTTTTTTTCTTTTCTCTTAGCTAGCCCAGTTCCTTGCACAGCTTTTTGGGAAAATCACAGTGTTCTATGAAAAGTTCTGGGGCATCCCAGCTGGTGTCTTACCTGTGTATTAATGAAACACTAACATTGGGACATGGTGCCAACCCACCTTGGATAGTCTCTTTGGCTTCCATTCTCAGCCCCTGCATAGAAAGCTACATAGAAAGCTCTAGGACAGTCAAGACTACAGAGATACCCTATCTCAGAAAACTAATTTAAAAAATAAAGCAAGCAAACAAACAAGGACACAGACAAGAAACCCCAGGCCAGAAAACATTAAATAAGACCCACTGGGCTGAAGGGACAGCTCAGTTGGTAAACAGTTGGCCTTGCTCCCAGAATTCAAGTGGAGAGCATACAAAGTGAAGTGTGGTGGTGGATGCTGACAATCCCAGCCCCAGGCAGATGGATCCCCGGGGCTCCCGGTTCAGCCAGCCCAGCCTTATCTGCAAGCCCCAGGTTCTTCTGAAACAGAAACATAGTGGGTGGCTCATGTGGCATGCGTGAACACAAGCACACACATACACACACACACACACACACGCACACACACACACACGCCTCTTTGGAAACAAGTAGAGCCTTAACCATCAACATCCCTGTTGCTTTCTTAGCTCCCCATCTTTCTTCTTGGGCCTGTGATTCTATTAAGCTAAAATTACAACAGGATAGAGATACTAGGCCATGCAGTGACCAACTGTTAAGCTATAAGACAAACCAAAAGGGAGATGTTCCTCAGTATCTGAGTGTATTCCCTCCTGATACCTGAGATGCAGCATGTACATGCCTGTGATCCTAGAACTTGGGAAGTAGAGATGAAGTCAAGGGCATTCTTAGCTAATTAATGAGTGAGTTCAAGGTCAACCTGGGCTACAAGAAATCCTGTCTCAAACAAACAACCCCTCCAGATCCCACACATATACAAAATGTCCTTCACACATCAAAGGGAAAACTGCTCAATCCCTTTCCCCGTACTTCCTTAGGATACATCATTCAGAGTTCTCAGTTCCTGTATTCGCAGGGCGGCTCTGCCGGCCACTCTGCTGCTGCCCAGTGAGTGCTCTGCTAGGATTGATTCTTTGGATCATGGCTGCTGTAGGGTGGAAACCACGTGGTCAGTGCTACTGGAGAAACTCTAGGAGTCAAGGGCAGGGAAAACCGCTTGTACATGGGCCAATCATTAGGAAAGAAAGTTTGTCTAAAAGGAGTCATGGGAACAAGTTGTCCAAATTTAAATGTCTTTGAAGCCATCAGCATCTGCCCTGCCCAGCATCCTTTCAGAGAGAGCAGGGCTGGGCTCCCAAAGAAGCGCTTGTCTCTATCACCTCTTCATTCTGTTCCTTTATCATTTTTTGTGCCTTTAAGGTCTCCTGTCCTGAGAATGATTTTTCTCCTTCGCTCATCTCAAACACAAGGTTGAATTCAGATACACACACACTGGCATATTTTTTTGTGATTAAATTTAACAAGCCATAGGCTGAACCTCCCAGACAGGAGCCCATTCTCAAAACAATATGGTCAAGAACAGCACCATAGGTGGGGCTCCTAGGACATAAATAGCTTCCAAGTGGTGACTGACGCAGACGAGGTGGCCAGAGCTCACAGGCCAGGACACGGATTTTATGTATTCATTATTTATTATTTTTTTTAAAGATTTATTTATTTATTATATGTAAGTACACTGTAGCTGACTTCAGAAACTCCAGAAGAGGGCGCCAGATCTCGTTGCGGATGGTTGTGAGCCACCATGTGGTTGCTAGGATTTGAACTCCAGACCTTCGGAAGAGCAGTCGGGTGCTCTTATCCACTGAGCCATCTCACCAGCCCCTGTATTTATTATTAGTATTGGATTTTAAGATTTATTTTATTTATATGAGTATACAGTAGCTGTCTTCAGACACACCAGAAAAAGGGCACCAGATCCCATTACAGATGGTTGTGGGCCACCATGTGGTTGCTGGGAATTGAACTGGGGACCTCTGGAAGAGCAGTCAGGGCTCTTAACAGCTAAGATTCTCTCCAGCCCTAACATTGGCTTTTAAAGACAGGGTTTCTCTGTGTAGCCCTGGCTGTCCTGGAACTCGGTCCATAGATCAGGCTGGCCTCGAACTCACAGAGATCCACCTGCCTCTGCTTCCTGAGTGCTGGGATTAAAGGCGTGCACCACTGCCCAGCTTACTTTTTTACTTTTTTAAGTTTTAAACGTTATTTATTTATCGTGTACGTGTGCTTGCACACATGCTGCAGTGCATGTGTAGGGGCAGAGGCTGGAGGGCAACTTGCACAAGTTGGTTCTCTCCTTTCACTCTATGGGGCCCAAGCATTAAACTCAGGTTGGCAGCCTTGGTCAAAGGCATCAGTTAATTGGCTGAGCTATCTTGCTGTCATCATCATTACTATTATTATTATTAATGCTATCATCATTACTATTGTTGTTATAACCACTGCTGCTGCTGCTACTATTATAATGCTTTATCTTCTAGCTAGTCAAATCTGGACCAGTATCTCTTGTGGGTGGGAGGGGCTTGGGGATCTGTGAAAGGGGGTGGGGAGACTGCTCTAGTGGTCTCAGCATATCCTTCCAGTTGGAAATAGGCAGGGTTTTTTTTTTTTTTTCTTTTCCTTTTTCTTTTTTGGAGCCATTAAAATGGTAAATAGGTTTTTAACAGATGGCCCTTCCACAGCGACGAAAAGCACAGGCGAGGACTCTTGGGGTTAAATCTCATATTTTAGTCACCTGGGACTAGTTTATTATTGCAGAAAAACAAACACCCGTAGACTTGACAGCTCCCTCTTCTCTCAAGTGGAGCCCTTGAAGCTCGCCGCTCTCTGGCCAGCTGAGGGGTGGCTGCCTGCAGATGGGGACCTAGGGAATTAAGGTTCCATTTTCGACACCTGTCAACTGCAAGGCTTAAAGCTCACCCAGGCTGGTGGTGTCTGATAACCAAGAAACTCTATTACTGGTAGGCTGGGACTTTTATACTCAATATGTGTGCTGGCTTTTTCCTTTTTTTTTTAAAAAAAATCATTTTAACATTTAATGCTCCTCAATTAAAGTGATTTCCTGGAGTGGATGCCAAGCTTCGTTTAGAATGCGCATTAACCACTTTCTGGATCGGTAGTTAAAGGCACCGAGGGATTTAAACAGCAATCCACAAGTCTGTTCAGTCAAGGTTTGGCGGAATAAAGCAGATTATAAACAATAATATATGTCTTTCTCTTCTTTTTCTGGAAGGGTTCCAAACTCACAAACAGGGCTAAAGTGCTATAAACATAGCCAGGACTAAGCTTTGGGCTCCACAAATGTACTCTGTGAACGCACGGCACTGGAGTGCCACTTTTATCCCGTGTGCGTCTGTGTGCGTGTACTTTGAAAGAGCTTTTTATTACACAAAGTGTCCATCAACCGAACTTACCTTCTAAATATTAAAATAGAAACCAGGATTGCCACACAAGTGAGAGAGAGAGAAAAAATCCTGGTTGCAGAGGAGACAACTGCTGCTGCTGTCCGGGTAAGGGGTGGGGGTGCGTAGGGGGTGTGGGTGGGAGGGTATTTGTGGGGGACACAGCCTACTGAAAGTGGCTGCCTTCATGGTCCCACTGTAGGGCAGCTTCTCCTGGTTTCATGTTTTTGTTGCTCGGTTGGTTGGTTTAGTGGAGACAGGATCTTGGTCTGTTGCTCAGGCTGGCCTTGAACATCTTGTGTCTGTATCCCAGGTGCAGAAACTGCAGGCGCACACCCCCAGACAGTCCCTAGCTGCTTTTTACCTTTGATTGCTAACTCAGCCATTCCCTGTAAGTCAAGACAAGAAAACCAGCCATCGGAAGCATACAGAGCAGTGGGCAGCCCGAGACCGTCCTGCTCTGGCTTTTAGGGTGGTGGAGGTAGGAATGCGGCCCTCACGTGACTCGGCAGCACATGCACCCAAAACCTCAATACCCCGACTCTGCGACTGTGTGAGGAGAATGACACCCCGACTCTGCGACTGTGTGAGGAGAATGATGTAACACAGCAGAGAACAGCTTGGAGACTCACGCCATGCCAATCTGCATCCTGCATGGGAGGAGGCGCATACCAAGGGCATCTCAGGGTGCTGATTACACACTGCGCTACACAGCTCTTACTGTTCTACCCTTCAGTGGGATGCCATCAATGTGTATGGGAGAACTGACCATACTTGGGGTAGGACACGTACTCACTGATAAAAGTAGGAGAGCACGTGGCGATTCCCTTGAGTCTGGGGTAGGACACGTACTCACTGATAAAAGTATGAGAACACGTGGCCATTCCCTTGAGTCTGACACTCTAAGCTTTGCACCAAAAACTCTGAAGAACTGTGAATGGCTGCAGGGTAGATGCTTGCTCAATAGTTACACCATACTCTTAAAGTTACAGTAAAGAGAGAGCCTGTTGGATGGACACTGAATCCACTAAGATGCCCAATAACGCAAGTTTTGAAGGTGGCTGTTTTGCTTATCCTGAAAATGTGACTCAGGTAAATCTTTTGGATTTGGTATCAAAGGGTTTGGAAAATTCCTAGATTTCGAAGAAATAAGATTCATGTAAAACACACACACACACACTAACTACATCATGTTAAATTTAGTATTTCACAGTTTCAAGTTTCTGACCTTGGACAATTTCTCAGTTCTGAGTCTCAATTTCCTTACTTTGTAGACTAGAGAAAATGGCAATTATTTTTATCTTTACAATTATTCTTAGGTTAAATTAAGCTCCCAAGAATAAGCATTGCATAGAAAGATATCAGTGTCCAGCACAATGCAGTTGACATCCCTGATGGAGGACATGTTGGTGAACACATTACTTAAGTAGACAGCGGATTTTGTTGTTGTTGCTTTGTTGCTGTGGAGAATTCGGTCAGTGTTGGGGCACGTCCACGCCTACCCCATGCCCACCAAGGCAGGAAGCAGTGCAGGAGTATGGGATGGGACTCTGCAGCTCAAAGGTAGGGGAAGCACAGACCTTGGGCGGGCTATGTGCCCCCAGGCTGTTCCTACTGTTCTGTGTCTGCCAGGGAATGTTCCACAGACCTCCAGCGCAGCAGCACTGTCGGCTGGGACCAGGTATTAAACACACGAGAGCCACGCCCACCACTGCCCGTAAGGCATCCGACTCTAGAGATCCTAATGTGAAGAATCTGCTTCTTAGACTATCTACTATTTTAATTACGTTGAAAACATTTGGCCAAAGTCACCCTAGGAACTGGGATTTGAGATTTATTGATAAATATTTAAGCTTAATATTTTTTCATTATGAAATGGAAACTGGTAGGTTCACATTTAGTGTTAAGAAGCATTTATAACATGATTTTTTTTAGAGGCTCAAAGTTTGATAATAACCTTTGCATTTCAACTTAAAATAGTAAACAGCTAAAAGTCTTCATGTTAAATTGATGACTATATATTTTCTTAGACATGAAACCCTTCTACAACAGCTAGCTCTGCCACAGTCACATATATTGTTCATTAATCTCAGAGATGATGTACTGTACACAGAATAATAACCTATAGCCAAGTAGTTAAACCTGGCAGGAAGCTATGAAATACTTATTTAATAGGAGGGGTCACTGGATTATAGGAACCTTTTAACTGGAAACTGCTGAAACATTTAAAACCAGACAGAGCAGGCAGAATTCCGAGGATGATGCTTCGGCTGCTCTCCTTCTACCTGACAAGCAGAGGAGACAGCAGCGTTGGTCAGCTGGCTGACTCCTTGCTCCTCAATATTAGAGAGGTTATTAACGATTTAGTCCGTGTCTGATGGTAATTCATGATTTTAGACTTGTCTGGATAGGCAGAACATGGATTCTTAACATCTGTGTGGAAGGAAAGCATGAGTGAACTGGGCTAGACTGTCGGTAGGTTTGAGAAATAGCTATGGGTTGAATGAAAAGCTGGAAAACTTCACGCTGCTTTGGGGTTAAACAAGAGCAGCTAGGATTCAGTAGACTTGTTCTTAACTGTGGCTCCATCAGCAACTCTGGAATTATGGGTGAACTGACCTGCCTGTGTCTGTTCCTTGTCCTGGCATTGGCACATGAACACTAACTCTACAAGACTATTGTGCAATGACTACAGGTTAAAGAAACCCATGAAATCATCCTGGAAAGGCAAGAAGAAGTTAAGCAGACATGCTAAACTCTCAGTAGACACACAATTCAGTCTGTGAGCTCATTTCTGTTCTCTAACAGATCGAAGCCAAAGACTTCAGAGACCAACTTCTTAGCCAGTGTCCCTCCAAAGACGCCCAGTGTGGTAGTCAGTGTGGATGTGGATATTGGTATGTACTATGCCTCTATTCTTGGCCAATGATTTAAAAACAAAACAAAACAAAATAAAGTCAATCAAGCAAACAAAATCACCACTGACTTGGGATTGGACATTTAGCTTAGCATCAAGCATTAGCAAATGCAAGGTCCTGGCTTTCCATCACCATTACCACGAACCCACCCCCTACCCAGTTCTTTTAAAGAGACACAGCCACAGCACACATATCATCTGGTAGAGGCACTTAAAATTATGAAAACTGGGCAGCTGACCAAAGGTTTTCCTCCTGTGATAGGAACCAGAAACTAATGGTGTCCATGGATGGGCTTTCGGAAAGCATAAAGCCCTCAGAAGTCCATTGCAACTATAACACTGTCCCAAGGCAGCTTTTCAAACCACAAACCAGAAGCCAGGCTCAGGCAAGGCCTTGAGTGTAGGTTAGGTGCAGAGTGCTTGCCTAGCTTGCGCAAGGCTCCGCCTTCAGTCTCTAGTGTTATTCACACACACACACACACACACACACACACACACACACACTCAGCCTGGGTTCTGAAGCTAAGGTGAGTCAGACACTATGCCTTCTCTGTGATATGTGCTGACACGATTTTCTTTTTATTTCTCATTTTTCATCTGTGTGCACTGAAACTATTGTGACTGCATGGAGACTAATGTAGAGGCAATCAGGGCCTCTTAGATCAGTCAGCAGGGGACAAAGTAAATGACAACCGTGAATAAATACTAAATACAGAAAGTGGCAGCATAGTTCTGATCTCAGCATATTCAGTAAAGAAAAAAAGGCAACTTGGGGAGTGAGGCTAAGCAAGCTCACACACAGGCACAGGTCTGTGAAGGCGGCATTCAGGCCAACAGAAGAAATAGAGACTTGAGAACGCAGTCAGAATAGGAAGGGAGTGTATGCAGTCTAGAAACCGAGGTCCCCAGTGACTAGCAGGTGTGTCTAGTCACAACCACTTTACGAGTCCTCCTGCCAGTGTCTAGTATCAATTTTTAAAATACTCATATACATTAGAAATATCAGCAAGCTGAAAGCAAGAATGAGAGAAAATGAATTCTTAACTAGTAAGCAAAATCAGGGGCTGGTGAGATGGCTCAGTAGGTAAGAGCACCCGACTGCTCTTCTGAAGGTCCGAAGTTCAAATCCCAGCAACCACATGGTGGCTCACAACCATCCGTAATGAGATCTGACTCCCTCTTCTGGAGTGTCTGAAGACAGCTACAGTGTACTTACATATAATAAAAATAAATAAATCTTAAAAAAAACCAAAAAACAACAAAATCAAAAAAAGCTAGACATCTTCAAGTGTTTGTTGAGGTATACACAGAAATGAGTCTCCTGGGAGAAGGCTTTCTATGGTATTTCCTAATAATCAGTTGCCTTACACAGGACTAACATGATGAAGCTAAGGTATCTACTGGTCTTTACATAGCTCGCTGCACTGTAGGGGAAACACAGTCACCATGTATCAGGAAAGATGACAGGCTGCCTGCTTCTTTGTTGATGAACTGCAGCCTTTAGTAATGAACTCAGGATCCGTGGTATGTGACGTGCTGGCATAGTAATTCAATAATTTAAAGGGAATGAAATTAACCACGACTCAGTGTTCTCTGACATTTATGGATGAAGTCTTCATAGAAGACCCAGGAAAATGATCTACAGATTACTATGTGATAGTACGGTTTTTGGAAATTCAGATATTGGGAACAAAAGAATAGGGGTTTAAAGTCTATCTAGTTTTAAATGCGGCAGAACAAGCAATAAAGATGTGTCTAAGAAACGCTGATCTTAGTCTGCAAAAGGAAGAAATATAGAAAAAGAAGTTCCTGGATGGTTTTTTGCTCAGACAAATAGTCTAACATGTTTAAATGAACGAGTAACTTGATTTGCTAATGCTCAAAGATGAACGAGGTAATGCCAGTTAAAACCCGCAGAGTTTGGGTGACGTTTACTGTACCCAATGTATAGTATTTTAAAAATACATTGATAAATGTGGACCATAAAAGGCTTAGGTTAGAGGTAGCCTCAACGCAGAGAGGACTGTGGTAAAGGAACAAAGAACAGAGAATTACACCCACATTTCAGTAGGCACCAATGTGTGTATTTCCACAGGTAGGTCCTTAAGCAATGATTTAAAAATGATTAGTCTTGGTGAATGCTTTGTTTTTGCATCTCAGGTTGAACGAAGGTAGGCTACAAAAAAAAAAAATCACAAAACAAGCAGTATTCATATGCCTTATGCTGTGGAGGGGTTTGCTCAGGGTAGGCTAGCACAAGCTAACAAAAACTGTAAGCAGTGGGCTGCACTATGTAAGGTACTTCCCAGTTTAACAGTCACTCCTGTTAGGGAACTAGCTCTTAATGGCTATGTTTGCACTGCGACTAATTTCTTCTTTCATTTTTCTTTCCTTTTCTTTTCTTCTTTTTTAGTTTTTTGAGACAGGGTTTCTCTGTGTAGCCCTGGCTGGCCTTGAACTCAGAAATCCACCTGCTTCTGCCTCCCAAGTGCTGGGATTAAAGGCATGCACCACCACTGCCCATTATTTTCTTTATTTACATTTCAAATGTTATCACCTTTTCTAGTTCCCCCTCCGAAAATCCCCTATCCTCTTCTCCCTCCCCCTGCTCCCCAACCTACCCACTTCCATTCCTGGTCCTGGCATTTTCCTATACTGGGGCATAGAACCTTCACAGGACCAAGGGCCTCTCCTCCCATTGATGACCTACTAGGCCATGCTGCTACTTGCTTTAACACCCTCTTTCTCCTTACATTTTCAAGCATGTCTTTAGGGAACAGCCATCTTACCTACCTATACAGATTAGCTGTGAAATGCTACGGGGTCATTTGCTTTCTACTATGCTGGGATTTCACAGAACTTTCCTAATTGTCACTGTAGTGCTGATGGGCACACTTTGCTTCTGTATTTTGAGAGAGAGAGAGAGAGAGAGAGATGCACAGAGGAGAGGGGAGCCATGTTTAATATTGTGAAATATGATCTGTCTGCTCCTCTCCCCACCTTCCATAGCAGTGATAAATTTCAAAGCATGCTAGGCAGAATTGGATTATATTATGCACAGTACACATGTTCATCACCAACCCCAGACTCCCCCACAATGTATGCATGGAGAATGAGTTGCTGAGACGTCGAAATCCCAGTTCCTCGAACTGATTTTATTAGCCAATGCATACCAAAGATGGGCGGTAAAAGAAGTATTATTTTTGCAGTTTCTTTTATCCCGGAAGTCCTAGTCTGCCAAACTGTGCTTCTTCAGGCTTTGGATCAAGCCTTGCTAGCTCTGTGCCGCTGCAGCAGCAGAGAGACCGCTTTGCAGCCCGTCACCTCTTCTGGCAAGCAGCCGTCTTGGTCTCGGAGTGTGGGGTCAGCGCCAGACTGGAGCAGCAGTTCCACGATGTCCAAAAACTCGCAGGCAGCGGCTGCAAGAGAATTGACACACACAAACGGGTTTACCGTAGGTCAGGGGAGCCGCTCCGTGCAGCAGGAATGGCAAAGGTGGGTAGCAAGGAGGCCTACACATTGCCCACCCTGATGGTAGCTGCAGGATGCTTGGGCCTTGCTGCTAGAACAAGTCTTAAGAAACTACATCTTTTCATCACACAGAAACACACAGTTCTTTTGTAAAACTGTGAGACTTTTGACCCTATCTGCAAGGAGAGAATAATAGCAAAGAGTAAAAAAATGCAATGGCTTTATGTTGATCTATATTTTCAAATAATAATAGTTGGGTAACCAATGTCAAAAGGCTAAATGTATTGCATCAAATAAACCTATTTGTTTTGTTTTTGAACACACACACACACACACACACACACACACTTGAATTTAGGTAGGAAAAAAGCTGATCTAGTAATTAGACCATCACTATGTTCAATCTTTTTTTTTTTTTTTTTCTGAGACAGGGTCTCTCTGTATAGCCCTGGCTGTCCTGGAACTCACTCTGTAGACCAGGCTGGCCTCAAACTGAGAAATCCACCTGCCTCTGCCTCCCAAGTACTGGGATTAAAGGCATGCACCACCACTGCCTGGTCTCACTGTGTGAAATCTTGTGTGTAGGTTTGTATGTTCAGATGTATGTGCAGGTGTGTGTGTGTGTGTGTGTGTGTGTGTGTATAGAGGTCAAAGATCAGCAGCTGAGCCGGGCGTGGTGGCGCACGCCTTTAATCCCAGCACTCGGGAGGCAGAGGCAGGCGGATTTCTGAGTTCGAGGCCAGCCTGGTCTACAAAGTGAGTGCCAGGACAGCCAGGGCTACACAGAGAAACCCTGTCTCGAAAAACCAAAAAAAAAAAAAAAAAAGATCAGCAGCAAACATCCTCCTTCATGCTCCCCACAAGGGTTTCTTCCTGAACTTGGAGCTGGCTGGCCAGCAAGCTCCTGGAATCCTGTCTCCATTCCTCAGAACTGGGGTTAGAGACGTGCAGCCCTGCTTTTGTGTGTGTGTGTGTGTCGGGGCCTGGACTCACTCCCTAGTGATGATCCAGTAAGTGCTTTACCCACTGAGCCATCTCTCAGTCCTGAAGACCCTGAGCGGAGTGAAAAGCATTATTGGGGTCGCTGAGTCTAAGGCACAGGAGGGGAGACCCCCAACATCAAGACCTGTGATGAAGATGGTATTGTTACTGCCCCCAGGACAGACAAACAGACCAAAGGTTAGAGCAGAGAGCTTTCTACTCTTCAGCATATATACAGAAGTCAGATTTATGACAAAGCCAGGATTACAAGCAAGGAGGAAACAAATATCTAACAATTAGAAGGCTCTGAGATGACTGAGCTGAAGGCAAAAGCAGGCATTTTACACCAAATGAATCATAACAGCAACACACACACACACACACACACACACACACACACACACACACGAAAGGTGATCGGGGGAGACCTGGTGCAGGGAAAGTGCCCTTAGATCCGGAGCATGAACTCTGGGGCAGTCACTTTGGACAATAACTTGTCATTACAGGTTGTCCCTAAACACACACCCCTCCAAAGAAGGACCTGCTTCTAGTGACAGTCTACAGAGATTTCCTGCCCGTGTTCATTCCCCAGCTGATATCTGAAGACTGTCGGTATCAGCACCTTTCTCCATGGGCATCAAATGCAGACGGCTCAACCGCTCATGAGCAGTAACATGTAGGCACAGACACTGCTCATCTGGAAGGGGAAACTAAGGAACCCCAACTTCATACACCATTGGGTTCGTCTCAAAGACATAATGTTGAAGAATAAAAAAAAACCAGAATAATGCAGTCTAGTAGGATTCTATTTAAAGAATTATTTATTATTCTATTTAAAGAAATATGTAAAAATAGAATTAAACATTATCTCTTAGACATGCAAATATGTAGTGAAACTATAAGAGAAAGCATTCATATAAAATCTGCAATAAAGCTGGGCAGGGTGGCACACACCTGAAATCCAGCACCTGGGAGGCAGAGGCAGGAGGGTCAAAGTTCAAGACCAGCCTGGTCTGCACAGGGCATTCTAGGCCAGCTGGAAGCACACTGTTTCAACAAAACTAAACAAAAACTGAATATTGGCAATCACCATGGTTACAGGGGGCACTAAGGAGGGACATGACTGGACAGGCACACAGGAGGGCTCACCAGATGATACTGGTGATTTTCCTGACTCTTAAGCCAGGGAGGACAGACCCTTTTTACAGCTGTAATTCCCCTTACTCAAGACATTTTCCAGTGGCTTTTGTGGTGCGACACATCACACAAGAGCAGCAAGCCTTCTGAGAAAAGGCACAGAGGCCGTTTTATTGAGCAGAGGCTGCACCAGCTCTGTCAAGGATACAGTTGAGATTCCTGCTCTGAGAACTTACAAACATGGCAACAGCCAACTCTAGGGTAAAGGAATGAGGACGTGCTGTGCAGAGGGGAAAGAACACTTGGCCTTTCAACACTGCACATGGCTTAAGCCACTGATTTCCACGGGCTGAGGAAGCTCCCACTACTCCTATTTTGCTAGTTGCTTCTGAATCAAGGTCTCACTATGCAGCCCTGGCTGTCCTGGAACTTACCAGGTAGACCAGGGTGGCCTTGAACTCAGAGAGTAATCTGCCCCTGTGGCCTGAGTGCGGGGTTAATGGTGAAGACCACTGGGCTTCTATATGGTTATTGTAGCCACAACAGGAGGATGAATTTTGTTAACAGCCCTTCCCACCTATATCAGATGTTTTTTTATGCTTTGTTTTGATGACTATGGTATAATGTAATGATTTCAAACTATTAAACCAATTTGGACCCCTGGGTAATACTTTATTTGTACTTGGGTATACTCTACTTGCTAATATTCTTGGAAAGTGTTCTCTGTTTTCTGAAATAGTCTGTGTACTTTTCCAGATGCAGAACCACAGGAGCCTTGTCCGTTCTTCCCTCCTAAGCTCCCACCCCGGAGACTACTGTTGCTTATTCCTCGGGTTGAGGCTGATCGTGGGATGAGATGGGAGCTTTGTGTCCTTCTGAGATGGTTACAGTCCTCAATCAGCTTTCAGGAGTGATGATTTCTACATTTCCCCAAATCTTCAAGCTGGCCCAACTGTTGTGTGCGGGTGTGTGCATATGCACTGCCCTACTGGTATTAATAATTCCAGGACCTGGCTATGTTCACTCCCAGGCGGGCGCTGTTTCTAGCTTAGAACTTCCAGGTTTTATGCTGTGAAGGAGGCAAGAGCTGTTGAGCAAAAGCCAGGTCATGGTGGGCTGTAACTGGTGCAGCTCTGGTGCCTTTTTATTCTTTTGGTTGTGAGCCTAGTCTTGTCATGGCTGGACCATCTCAGTGGCCCTCTGACATCTTTTTATATTCCCTATCCTAATATACTTAGTCACTAAGCTCCTGTCCATAACCAGAGAGAACCTGGTTCTAAGTGAGCCAAAGTAGAGACTTTCTGAACTAATACCCGCCTGTGTGAGAGCCCTCTCTCTGCCCTCAGTGCTGTGGGGTCTCTTGTATGTGAGAGAAGCATTTGATGAATGGACAGATGAAGAATAGGAGAAGCAATTGTCTGTTTCAATCTGTACTGGCTAATTTTGTGTCAATTTGACACAAGCTGGAGTTATCACAGAGAAAGGAGCTTCAGTTGAGGAAATGCCTCCATGAGATCCAGCTGTAAGGCATTTTCTCAATTAGTGATCAAGCGGGGAGGTCCTCTTGTGGGTGGTGCCATCTCTGGGCTGGTAGTCTTGGTTCTATAAGAGAGTGGGCTGAGCAAGCCAGGGGAAGCAAGCCAGTAAGGAACATCCCTCCATGGCCTCTGCATCACCTCCTGCTTCCTGACCTGCTTGAGTTCCAGTCCTGACTTCCTTGGTGATGAACAGCAGTATGAAAGTGTAAGCTGAATAAACCCTTTCCTCCCCAATTTGCTTCTTGGTCATGATGTTTGTGCAGGAATAGAAACCCTGACTAAGACACAATCCTAGGGCAGCTGCTGAGTGGTGATATAACGGATGTGGTATATCCTGAGACAACATCAAAATAGGGACAGGTAGAGGCAGGACTGTCTTTGCCAAGGCCCAAGATCAAATAAAGTGTTTAAAATTAGAACCTTTCTGTCCAAATCTCCTCTCGCCATTCTGTTTTGTGATGCTGGGGCCTTATGTGTTCTAAGCATGTTCTCTACCACAGAGCCATATGCCCAGACCACCAAGTGACACTGGTCATTTAGAATTGCACCCTCAAATAACTTCAGCTAACATTGTTACTCCAAATTTCTGGAGTTTAATCATGAATAACTGAATATCTACTTCGGCTGAAATGCGCAGAGTCCCATAAAATAGAAGAAAGTTAAAGATGCATGGCGTCCAGCAGCTTCGAGGGGACACAAGCTGTGAAGAACTATCCATGGGACAGCTACCTTCTAAACAACGGCACTCAGCGTTCACACCGCCAGAATCAAGGTCCTGCGAGGCCCACTAGCTTTGCTTGGGACCTTTTTAACAGAGTCAGAAACTCCATATATAAGTCTGTCACTCAGGAAAGCCAACATTTAAGCAGGGGGATGGGGCTAAGCAGACGTCTGCTAAAGATGCAGAATGTGACCTTTCAGGCAAAGGGGTGGCCTCACATGTGCCGTGCCATGGAGTCAGCATCCGAGCAGTGAAGTGTGCTATAATCTCAGGATTCAGACTCAGGAGCAGAGGGAGGAGGGCTTGAAGAATTTAATCCTATGGCTAGCTGACTGCAGCTCTCCTAAGGAAACAATACTTGCGCTGTGTGAGAGTCCCCTAGCAGGACAGATGTGAGTAGAATTTTAGCTCCAGTCTAACTAAGAAGTGAGATTTAACTCACAGTATTTCAGAGCAGGGTGTGGTGTACATTCCTATATAAAAGGGATTTTATTAACAAGCACCTGAGGTTTATAAACAAGACAGACCCACACAGAAGCAGAAGCAAGCAGGGAGTAATACCAGAGAGAAAAGAGGGGCTGACATAAATGGTGGGATCCCGCCTACAAAGCCACACAAGTTAATTTTGTGCTGATGTGAAGGGCGCATGCTAGGGGCAGGCTGGTACCTGGGGGAGACTGGTCCACGCAGATGCCCAACAAATTGCTGTTGAAGAAACTGACCTGGCCTCCAATCCCATGGTGAGCTATCCCAGTGCATGCTTTGGTTTGGTTTGATTTGGTTTGGTTTTGTCCGCTCTATCCAGAATGGTGCTGAGAGAAGTTAGAATTTACTCAAAATTCATTCTCCTCCCTTTTGCATCTTTAGGGAATCACAGGTCACAAGCGAGAACGTGTAATCTCCTCATACTCTCAAAAACAAAGGCAAAGATGACAAGAGAAAGAAGGCAAGAACAGAGAGGGGGACCAGTGATAACAGTCACCAAATCAGCAAGGGGCCACATCGGTGCCCACACTGTGCTGGGAAAGACAGACACAGTCTGAAGCCCATGTTGGAAAAGCCTGAGCCAGTCTACAGGGACCGGCACAGTTGCTGAATTTATGGTGCCCTGGGAACCTCTATCTGTCAAGTGCCTTACAGGCAGCCCTGACACTGGCCCAGGTGAAGATGGATTCCCATTCAGGGCAGGGAGCCTTCTGACTCCATTAATCCTCGGGGTTCTGATGATGAATTTCTTTCTTTTTTTAAAATTTTATTTATTTTCTCTCTAATTCCTCCTCCCACTGCCCTGGAACAGTACGGAAGGAGCAGAACAGATGGCGCTTTCCGTGGAAGCCTGAGGGCTCAGGAGGATACAAAGCCGGCCCACTCTGCAATCACATGACCACACGTGCAAGGAAAAGCCTTGATTTCCCCTGGGAGACACAGATGCAATGATATTAGTATTCCCAATGGAGGAAGAGGAGGGGAAAGCTAACAGGCCATTTATAAGGAAGACCACACTTACTGCAACGTACTCCAGCAAGGACCACAGTTAAACACAAAATAACAAGAGGACCAATATTTGAAGACTCAAAACACTCAGGTAAAATGTGGGTAAATAAGGGTTTTAATATGTTTCCACACAAAGACCATTTAGGACAAACTAGTAAAGATGTCCAGTAGTACAATAATGGCCTCTAGTTAACCTGCGATTGGCTCTGACCCAGTTTTAATCGGAAGAAGCCAGGATTTACAGCCTGCTTAAGGATGGAGTTTGACAACTGCTATAATCAGAAGAGCTGTCAACACAAGGACAGCTGTCAAGCTCAACCATAATTCATAAAAAGTAATAGCTAAGCCCCTAAAGACCTCCCCAACACTGTCTGCACTCACTGTATTTAACCACACTCACAGTTCTGTGAAAATTCCAACAATAGGTTAAGGTCCTAAAACCAAATCAACAGTCACTGAGCACCCACTAAATAAAAAGGATTAAATAACATTAGATGACTAAATGTTCAACAGACTCCTAGGCATATAATAGGTGCTTAATAAATGGTCACTATTATTATCACATATAAGATGATTCTCACTATTCTCAAAGTATCTATTACAAGTCCAGTAAACTAGCAAAGAAATAAAACTAAAGGTGAAGTCCTCTAAAAGTGATTATTAATTGGAAAGTGTTTTTATGAAACATTCCTGAGTTGTCAGAACATTTTAGTTGTATATATCTTTAATGTCAAATGTCTGACTAGTGATATTATTTTAGTGTTTAATTATGTTGATTGTAACATATACAGTTCTTTGCTTGGTTCTTTCCACAGTAATTAATATAACCTGAGAGACAGAAATAGAGGGTGTTTCAATAGATGTATTTTGGACACGATCTGAATTAAGGATCACTTTTATTAATGTGTAATGTCTCAGTGAACAGAAAGATGATTATAAAAGCACACAGGATATCAGCATCGATATGTGTTTACTCATGGTATAGTTGTGGATATTAGCTCTGCCTCACTGTCCAAGGACCAGTGCATGCCTGCAGTCCTGGCACTTTGGCTGGGCAGGAGTATTATGAGTCTGAAGCAAGCCTGGGCTACATAGCAAGTTCCAGGTAAATCCTAGCTATAGACTAGGGCCTTGTTTCAAAAACAATATAACACCCCTCCCTCCCTTCCTCCTTTCTTTTTAATTATCTTCCAGAAGATACTGTGGGTCTCTCTGGCACTGCAGATGTGCATGACAGTAGCAAACAGGAGTCGATATGGAACCACCCATCCTGGATGCACAGTGCCTCTGCTCGCACAGCTCGACTGCTGAAAAGCTCACAGCACCTTTCCAGCCACCAGAGTTTCATCCGACAGCGGGGGAAACAAGCACCTAAGCTTGGCCATTTAGTGGGAAGATGAGAGAACAGACAGGACAACACTGCTCCCGGATCTCTACATCAGACAGGCTCTGTCTCTCTCTGTGTAAGCTTTACTAGGCTACAAAATACATGCATGAGAGTATCAGTCATATATATGTTTTCTTAAGATGAATATACTCATGTAACGTGTACATTCATTATCACATCAGTATAAGAATCCCAGAAGCACCCCTCCGAGTTTTACCAAGCCACTTCTGCTAAATTAATCATCCCCTGTCTCCTGATGCTGGAGTCTCCCCATTTTTGACTGTCCTATAACAGAAAGATCATGCACTCTTGGGTCCAACCCTAATACTGTATTTCTACTTTATCAGAGGATTCTATCAGAGAGCCTGCTGACATTTGCTGCATCCTTCGCAGGAATCAGACATGGTCCTGAGCACTTTGCATAAATTAACCTCTTATATCCTCATACCTAGTCTGAGGCCATGGTCCCCATTTCACTAAGTGTGAACTGAAGTGAGTGATTTAAACAGTCTGTGCAGAGTCAGCAGGAGACCGCGAATGTCAAGCACAAGTCTGGCTTAAACCCATGAGGTCTGAGCCACTCTTCTAAACTTCTTAAATTGAGAGTTGACTTTTCTCTCAAGCTTTTTATACATCTGAATTACTTAATTGGGTATTTCACCTAACTTAGAAATGTAGAAAGTCATACTAATAAACTTTAAAAACCTTACACCGCCCTTCAATTTGTGGGAAGAACTCAACACGATTATGATATAACTTTGTGTCTAAAGTACAATGATGGTTTCATTTGCTAATATTTTCCTTAGGATTTTGGTATTTATGTTCAAAAGTGAATTAGTCTCACAAGTTTCCTTTCTTCCTGCTAGTTTTACTATCTAGGTAATACCAGTAAGCTCATAAATTTGTAGACATTTCAGTTTTCATCATCAGTCTGATTTACACGGATTGCAAACAGCTAGTACTACAGTCTAGACTCCCAGGTGATCCAGCGACGCTCACAGCAACCAAACAGCTGCGCAGGACCAGACAAAGGTGCTGACGGGCATCTGAGGCCCTGATACTAATCCTAGCCCAGCAGGGCCAAGCCTGGCAAAGCAGCCTGTGTGTCTGAGACAGCCACGGGTGGGTGGACCTTAACTTGATTTAAACACTGATAGCTGTATTTTTTCAATAATAATCATAAACAATAAAATCTCTGAATATTTGCCAGTATTTTATAATTTATGAAATACTTTAATATCTTGCTATTTAACTGAATTTATTTAATAGTTCTCTAAGAGCCATGCTAATATTTCTGCTTTACAAATCGTTTTTACTATATTTTATACATTGCTTAAGTAAAGATAATCAGTAGAGAAGACAAAAATTAAGAATTAAACTTTTTTTCAATTATAGAAGTCTCCCTTTATCTGAGAGAAAAAATTCAAGAAAGTGAAGACAGGACCAAGCAACACACACACACACACACACACACACACACACACACACACACACATATACTTCCAGCAGTAATATATATAGATATATATTATACCTCTATATAATATCTATATACAGCAGTATATAGAGATTACCAGCTGTAAGGAATGAGATAAAGGAATATACTATCTCTGAAAACATTGTAGTGTACTGTGCTCACAGTCTGTGATGCTCTGAGGTAGGTGAGGCAAAGGAGGGAGCTATCAGCTCAGTTGTCAGGCTGCTACCAAAGGGTCACTTGAACACAGGCACTGTGATCAGCTGCTCTGGTAGCTGAGACACTACCAAGGGACTAATACAGGAGTAGTGTGGTATATACATAGCTTCACCAGGTCAGTGAAAAAGATGGGTCATCCCAAACTGAAGGAGCAAGGACGGTGTGAGTCTCTCCTGCTACTTGGAACACACATAATTTACAATTGATTAACTGTCTATTTGTAGAATTTTCACGTTTTCATATTTTTGGATTGTAATTGACTATGGGCAATTAAAGCTACAAAATAGTACAACTGCACGTTAGGGACTCAAACAAATTATTATTTTTTTAATGTGTGGTGTATGCATATATGAGGGGGGCCAGCCCCTGTATACACACAGGGAAGCTGGAGGTCTACGGTGTGTATCTTCCTCTGCCGATGTTCACCTTATCTTTTGAGACAAGGTCTGTCACTGAGCTCTCTGCCTTTGCCCAGGGCTCAGATACATGCCACTGTGCCTGGCTTTTGTGTGGCTTCTGGGGATCTGAACTCAGATCCTCGTACTTGCACAGCACACTTTACCGAGTGAGTCATTTCTACAACCTCAACAAAGTTTTGCTTTTTTTTTTTTTTATACTAGGGAAGAAATTAGATTCTACAATAACAAAGATTAGCATCTTGGTTGTTCCTGACAGTACCACAAATGAACTAAGTTCTTAGCAGTGGGTGGAAAAGCCCCATTGCTGATGAGGATCGCTGCATATCTACCAGCTCTACAGTCATATAGGCTCAGATAGGTGAGATGATAGGAGCAGTAACACAGAAACACCTTACCATAATGAAGAGCTGTCTGACCTTCGTTGTCCTATAAAAGAACACAAATGATGACTTTAGAAAAGATCGGCAAGTACGTAAAAGTACACAAACTACTGTAAACATACAGGGTACCAACGTTCTATAGGCTTGTCAGTCACAGGGAAAGCCCCTGCTTTTCTGCATCTTACCATCACTGGAGATCGGGCTGCTACCTTGGAGCACTGGAAACAGTGCATGGCAGCAGCTACAGCAGAGGAAGTGTACACACAGATCTGTGGAGAGTCAGTCAGGTGTGATGGCATGGTCACTGCAGTAGAGAGAGAGGAGCTAGTACTGCAGTGTTTACCCTGGACTCATTAGATGCTGATTTCTTTCTTTTCTTTTTTATGTATGTGAGTACACTGTTGCTGTCTTCAGATGCACCAGAAGAGGGCATTGGATCTCATTGCAGATGGTTGTGAGCCGCCATGTGGTTGCTGGGAATTGAACTCAGGACCTCTGGAAGAGCAGTCAGTGCTCTTAACCGCCAAGCCATCTTTCCAACCCTAGATGCTGTTTTCTAAGTCTTTACCCAAATCTACAGAATCTGCGACTTTTAGTAGGGTTAATACCTTTTAAAAAGATTTGCAAATTCCAGGCTAAAGACGTTAGGCTTTGTAACCAGATCAAACATCATAAAGATAAGTTCCGGAAAGTATGCAAATTTCCAGAAGTTAAGAACAAGACCTCCTATAGATCACACAGGAAAGTGAGATATTCTAGTTTTTATTTTTCTTTAAACCCAAGCTATTCTAAGCATGAACACGTGTAAAACAATGGAACAGACTGCTACTTCTAAGTAGTATTACCTTTTAGACTGAGAGCAATCTGCAGAAAGAATACATACAACAAACTATCAGAGGTACAAGTGAGGGCAGAGTTTAGCAGCTGCTCTGAATGCAGAGCCTGTGCCTATGGAAACTGTTCTACCACAGGAAGAAGGATGGCTGAACTAGCATCAAACTGTTCTGGAACACCCTGTACCTGTTTTCCCACGTAATGTGGGGCTGGGGCTTAACTCCAAAACTTTTGGCTATGGGCATCTCAATTTAAGCTTCTAAATAAAATGCAAGAAGCTGCCATGGAGAACTTATTTACTGATTTGGACAGTAAGTAAGAAAGAAAACAAGTCATTCCTTAGGGTTTCCTTAGCACCTAGAAGCCCCTACGGATGGCGGGGGGGGGGGGGGGCAAGCACGGGGTAGTCTGTGTCCTCCCAGGGATTGTGTGTGTGGTGTGCTTCTCAGAGGATTTAGAGGTGAGGCGTATGTGAGGGAGTGAGCCAAGATAGGAAAGAAGTAACTAGGGAGGGGTGGACAGGGTACATCTGGCTAGGGTGCCACAGTGGCGGAGTTTGGGATTCCTGCCAACAATAATATAGATAATAAACTCTAAGAACAGGAAAAATACAGGACACGGCAACCAAAAATAAGGAGCCCAGAAGGTCACTGGTGTGGTCTGAGTGAGAACTGTCCCCACAGGTTCTTGGCATTGTTTTAGGTCCTCCATTGGTTCTGCTGCTGGGGAGGCTTGGGTGGTGCAGCCTTGGTGGAGAAGTTATCACTTCATCACTCAAAGTAGGCTGGAGGGAAAAGTCTTTACAGCGTTTTAAATGCTCGCTGCTTCGAGAGCGTTCATTATGTGAAGTACCGAGTCTCGGTATCCTGTTCCAGCTGCTCTAGGCTTGCTCTGTGCCAGTGCTTCATGAGGGCCTCTCATCCGTCTGGAGCTATAGGAGAGAGTATATGTCTTTTCCTATGTGAGTTGCTTTGGTCAGAAGTGTGTGCCCCCAAGATTAGGGGCAAGAGTGTGGAGGGGCACTGAGGTCTATGAACAGGGTCAGCGTGATGCCAATGTGGAGCCTGAGTTTCGTGCCAGAGAATTATACCTGGTCAGGGTATAGCTAAGGGCAACTGGAAAGAGCAGCACTGGTCAGACTCAAATCTATCTTGCTAGTTTTCAATGTTAGGCGCTGAAAATGTCAGTACTGCCTCAGGGGTTTATAGTCTCAGTACAAATGCCTAACAGTATAAGGAATCAGAAAGGAATCTACTGCAATCTTGAGTCTACTATGATATTAGGACTCTACTGTTTTTCCCCATCATTAAATTTCTCACAAAGTATAGTTCTCAGTTAGACAGGGTAGCATACAACTGCAATTCCAGTACTTAGGAGGCTGAGGCAGGACTGCTTTAAGCTCAGGGTCAGTAAATGCCAAATGAGTCAGGGATACGGATGAGATTCTGTCTCAAAAGCGGGGGCGGGGGGGCATTTGGTGGTGCAAGCCTTTCATCGAAGCACTCAGGAGGCAGAGGCAGGCTGATCACTGTGAGTTTGAGGCCAATAGTTTCTATATACTGAGTACCAAGCCAGCCAAGGATACATAGTGAGACCCTGTCCAAAACCAACCAACCAACCAACCAACCAACCAACATCAAAAAACCTGGGGGCGGGGAAGAACATTATCTTGCTATTTGAGCAAACTTTCATGTTTAATTACAGTGTTTATACATATCAAAAGTACAGACCCTCACTTGGAAGAGAGAGTTGATTTCCTTTTATCTATAATAAATATAAATAGGTAGTTACACACACACACACACACACACACACACACACACAGAGTCTTAGGGTTTTTATTGCTGTGACGGAACACTAAAAGGCAAGTTGGGGAGGAAAGAGTTTATTCAATAGTTTACACTTTCAGATCTTAGTTAATCACTGGAGGAAGTCAGGACAGGAACTCAAGCAGGGCTGGAACCTGAAGGCAGGAGCTGATACAGAGGCCATGGAAAGGTGCTGCTTACTGGCTTGGTCCATGTGGCTTACTCAGTCTGTTTTCTTAAAGAACCCAGGACCACCAGCGCAGGGATAGCCCCACCTACAGTGGACTGGGCCCTCCCCTCTTGATCACTAATTGAGAAAATGCCCTACAGCTGGATCTCATGGAGGCATTTTCTCAACTGAGGCTACTTCCTCTCTGATGACTCTAGCTTGTGTCAAGTTGACACACAAACCCAGCCAGTACACATGTGTACACACACACACACACATACACACGTGCATGTTCTGGAAGAAAACAAACTAGAGTAACTCAGTAGAGTGGTTTTGGGTACTACTTTGGACCTTTTAGAAGAAAGATTGGGAAAGATGCCCAAGTGGCATGTAACCCAGCTTAGGAAACAGCACTTGTCAGCTTGTTCTGGAACAAGCATGTTACCCAAGCCATGCTGAGAGTTTTCTCTCAGGAGTCTTCAAAATGGAGCAAGGGAGTGGAAGTTTAGTAAAGAAGGCCCTTTTCTTTTTACAAATTTAAAAGCATAGCTTATGTGAGGTCTCTAAGGTGCTTAAATTCCCAGAGGAAGAAAGAGGGAGCCACTGGGAGCTAGTGTTTACTAGGCACAATTTCATTTTGGGAGGAAAAGTTCTAAAGGCAGATACGGTGATGACTGCCAACAGTGTAAGCATATTTAATGCCAATTACTGGACAGTTAACAGTGGTAAAAATGATAAATTTTAATTTGCTGTCGTGGCACATACCTGAAACCCAGCACTGGGGAGGTGGAGGCAGGAGGATCAGGAGTTCAAGGCCATCTTTGGCTATATAGCAAATTAAAGGGCAGCCAAGACTATGAAAGGTCCTATCTCAAAACAAAACATATATAATACACTTCATCATTGTAGGATTTTCCTACAAACTAATTTCCTACAAAATTTAAAGAGCAAGGGGCAAGGCTTACTTTGGAGAAAACCGCAGGGAGAGAAGGGTAGACTCTCAAGCCCACTGGGCAGTGCCCAGCAGCAGCCTGCACTCTTGTCCTTCTAAGGACGCCTACCCCATGCCCGCAGGCTTCTTAGGTTAGCCAGCAACACTGCAGGGACTGCATGTTCCCATGACATGGCTATGGGATCAAACACAAGATTCTTCTCTTCTGTTCAGTGTTGCACACTTAACAGCATTGCTAAGACACTATATAAAAACAGAGGCACTCAGGAAACTGGCTGTGAAGAATCAGACGCAGGGATAACATGTTAGAGTTACTCATTGTAGTTTTAATTATGTCTAAGTCTGGCATGTACTGCCTCTTAGGTCTTTGACTGTAACAGAAAATGATTAAATCAATCTGACAATTTAGAAAATTGAAAATGCATTTTATGATTATTCTTCTAAGAACTTTTCTTAATATATGTTGTCCACTGAAAGTTCTGGGCATGTTCTGTCTTTCTTGGAAAGGAAATGTACGTATAGTGATACTGGCATCTTTAGGAAACCATGTAGGTCATGCCAGCAGGTTTTCCAAATAACTGGAATATTACCTTCAAGCACCTGAAACACCCCCACCCTCTCTGAGGTAGGATCTCTTTACATAGTCCTGGCTGCCCTAGAACTCACTATGTAGACCAGGGTGGCCTCAAACTCACAGAACTCTGCATGTCTCTGCCTCCCCTGTGCTGGGCAGTCCATGTCTGACAGCTCTCTTGCATATAGTTCTTTCCAAAGTATTTTACTTCTCTTTGTCCTGTGGAGACCATTTAACTTTCTCTTGATGATTGGAGTTAGAATCATAAGCTGACCATGTTCCCTCAATATCTAGAAGCAGGCAAATGCTGGAGAAGATGAGTGAACAAAACCATAATTTATTGTACACGTTACACTATATATGATGCCTTTGGAGAGTACGAGGTAGGTAAGGTGATTTGATAAGTAGTTGCAAGTTATTTTTGTTTGTTTGTTTTATTGAGTCTGAGTTTGTTCTTTTGCCGGAAGATTTTAAATTACTCTGTATTATGGTCACTGGATCCAAATCTTTGACAGAGTCTACTTCCCATCCACTGGAGGCTGAAAAGCAGAAGCGTGTGTTCTCCCTTGTGTCTCAGGAAACGCGGGTGATGATTTGCTGGTAGGCTTGTAAGATGGGTTTTATCTTGTCTTTAGACTCTATTCTTATAATGAGTACTTTCTGATTTTTAAAAAGTCTGCTGGAAGCGTTTATTTGAGTGCACTCTGGAGTGATGAATGAAGTTCACATAAAGGGAGACTGCGCTGGTGGAGCAAAACAGTGACTTCAGTCCTGTACCCTTGGTGCCCCCACCAGCTGCCAGCAGAATCAGCTGGAAAGTGTCCCACAGTGCAGTTTGAAACCCTTTTCTAGGAACCTGAGGATGCTGGCTAACAAGTTTTTTTGATATATAGATGTAAATTTTACTGGCTCTATTTCTAGACTTTGGTCTTATCATCCATAGAATAATAGGTTAGCTTGTCAATAATTAAAGCAACTTTTCCAGACTAGACCACTCATGAGATTTTGTAATAATTCTCTCTGAATAAAAAACAAGAGCATTGGATATACTTGGAAAAGCTGAAAGAACAGAGCAAAATACAAAGGACTTGATCTGAAAGTCCACACTGGAGATGCAGTGACAATCTGATGCTTCACTGCAGTGACAGAGCTTGACAGGTAGGGAGCTAGGTATTTTTAGCTCTACTTGGCATCACTACACCTTCTGCAGACAAGCAGTGTGTGTCCTATGGACTGCAGTGGTAAAACAGCTTCACAGATGATATGTACATTGGTAAGTAGCCATCATAAATGGGACAAATGACTACAGCAAGCCCACCAGAGGTGGCGTGGACTCACTCCTCATCCTCTCAAAGCAGCTGAGCAGATTCTCATCTCCACCAACGTTCTCAAGAACAAGTCTGTTTGGAGAACTGCAATGGTTGCATTGACTTTAGACAGCACTAAACTGGAGTGAGGGAGTCTGGAGCGAAGGGGCACAGTATAGATGAGCAGAAACCAAGGAATGGGTAGCCATGTGCTGTGTCTACAAGGCACGAATCATTCACACTCACAGGCTGCTAAAGGCACTGCATGAAACTATTCAAGAGTTCCTGCCAGACATAATTCAGAATTTGTCATAAGAACTGAGCCAGACTCCAAGTAATTCACATGACCAGTTTCTCCCACCCCCACCCCGGCCACCTGGGAGCTCCAGAAAATAGGACCCTGACAGAGAAGTCGTGTCTTACTAGGAGATCCAGATGTGTCTTGGCTCAGATGCTCTGCTGCTTCCCAGGCAGACAGCTTCTGACAGTAGCTCTCGGGATTACACTCAGGATGTGCCCATTAGATGGAACTCAGGGGACCAGAGAGATGACTCACCAGTTAAAAGCACTGGCTGCTCTTGCAGAGGACCTGGGTGTGGTTCCCAGCACTCACATGGCAGCTCAAAGCCATCTGTCACTCTAGTTCTAAGGGATCTGACACCCTCTTCTGGCCTCCTCAGTCACCTGGCACACATGGTGTACATATATACACTCAGGCAAACATGCATACAAACGAAATATATAAATCTTAAAAATAATTTTTTTAAAGATTTGTGTATTTTATGTATGTGAGTACACTGTTGTGGTCTTCAGACACACCAGAAGAGGGCATTGGATCTCATTACAGGTGGTTGTGAGCCACCATGTGGTTGCTGGGAATTGAACTCAGGACCTCTGGAAGAACAGTCAGTGTTCTTAACCCCTGAGCCATCTCTGTAGCTCCATAAATATTTTTTAGAAGTAACTTAGGACAGTCCAAAATGCAATGTCTCTACTAGATATTTATCATTTCTTTGCAATTTCTCCAAGTCTAGATTAATTGACCAATTAGGGACTTCATTTGTCATAAATAATATTATTGAGTAGATAATTGTTACCCTTACCTCCAAAGGTTACAAGGAACTCGGACATTTTAAGTGAAAGATTAGATTCGATCCAGCAGCAAAAAAGACTCAATTCCACAATATGGCACTAATTTAGTCAGAATTTTCCTCCAGAATAGTAGTTCTCCAAGCTTCCTAGTGCTGCAACCCTTTAATACAATTCCTTACCTTGTGGTATCCCCATCCATCAACTATTGTCATTGCTATCTCAAAACTATAATTTTGCTAGTGTTATGAATTTTACATATCTGATATGTAGGATATCTAATATGTAAAAGGGTTGTTTGACCTCAAAGGGGTTGTGACCCACAGGGTGGTAGCCACTGCTATTGAAGCTTAGCTTAAAGACTATCATAGGACTTTGTTAACTCCACCTGTCCTACTTTATCTACAAGAATCTCTTCCATGGTACATGTTCTTTATTTCTTTGATGGAAGATAAAATATACACGAGTGTCTCATATTTATTATATGTGACATATGCTCATATATTATGTATGTATACAATATAAAATATGAGAAATTCATATATGTGAGTTTCAGTCAATGATAAAGGAGAATGAAATTATGTCATTTGCAGAAAAATGTCTGGAACTGGAGATTACCACGGTAAACAAGCTAGGCTAGACACAGAAAGACAAGTATGTTTTAGCTCAAGAGAAATACATATTTCAAGCTAAACTTCCTTAAACTTAACTTTTATTATATCTATTTATTTTGTGGTATGGGTGCATGTGTCTGCCATGGTGTATATGTTGAGGTCAGAGGACAACTTGCAGAAGTCTGTTCTTTACTAATACCATGTGGATCATGGAGACCAAACTTAGGTCATCTGTCTTGGTGGCAATGAACTATATCTGACATGCTGATAAGTTCATTAGCCCAGAATCTAGATTTTACACACACACACTCACACATGCACACACATGCTCACACATGGCATGAAAGTAGAAGGGAATGTTTAGTGGGAAACTGGAGACTAACAAAGAGGGCAGGTGGAACAAGAAAGGTAATAAGAGGCAAATATGAGCAGAACACATGGTACACACGTGTGCAGATGTCAAAATCATGAAGTAGAGGCTTAGTTACCACCTGTGGCAATAATGGGCGGTGGAAACTTTTGGAGGTGGGTCAGATGAAGAAGTTTAGGTCAACTGGGGTGTGTCTTTGAGTGGATTTTGGGCCCTTGGCTCCTTCCTGTCTAAGAAACCTTGTTGCATCTGGGCTGCCATTTCCTCAAGCCCAGGGCCAGATGGTTTAGTGCAGACCGTTGAAGAAGAGCTAATACCAATATTCCTCAAACTATTCCATAAAATAGAAACAGAAGGAACACTACCTAATTCATTCTATGAAGCCACAATTACTCTGATACCTAAGCCACACAAAGATCCAACAAGAAAAGATAACTTCAGACCAGTTTCGCTTACGAATATCGATGCAAAAATACTCAATAAAGTTCTCGGAAACTGAATCCAAGAACATATCAAAACCATCATTCACTTCATCCCAGGGATGCAAGATTGGTTCAATATACGTAAATCCATCAATGTAATCCACTATATAAACAAACTCAAAGAAAAAGCCACATGATCATCTCATTAGATGCTGAAAAAGCCTTTGACAAAATCCAACATCTCTTCATGCTAAAAATCTTGGAAAGATCAGGAATTCAAGGTCCACCTAGACATAATAAAAGCAATATACAGCAAACCAACAGCCAACATCAAATTAAATAGAGAGAAACTTGAAGCAACCCCACTAAAGCCAGGGTCAAGACAAGACTGCCCACTCTTCCCCTACCTATTCAATATAGTACTTGAAGTTCTAGCCAGAGCAATTAGACAACCAAAGGAGATCAAGGGAATACAAACTAGCAAAGAAGAAGTAAAAATATCACAATTTGATATGTATATGATAGTATACATAAGTGACCCCAAAAGTTCTACCAGAGAACTCCTAACCTGATAAACAACTTCAGCAAAGTGGCTGGATATAAAATTAACTCAAACAAATCGGTAGTCTTCCTCTACTCAAAGGATAAGCATGCTGAGAAAGAAATTAGGGGAACAACACCCTTCACAATAGTCACAAATAATATAAAATGCCTCGGGGTAACTCTAACTAAACAAGTGAAAGATCTATATGACAAGAACTCCAAGTCTCTCAAGAAAGAAATGGAAGACCTCAAGAAAATGGAGAGATCTCCCATGCTCATGGGTTGGTAGCATTAACATAGTAAAAATGGCTACCCTACCAAAAGCAACCTACAGTTCAATGCAATCCCCATGAAAATCCCAACACAATTCTTCAAAGACATGGAAAGAGCAATTCACAATTTCATATGGAAAAACAACAACAATAAAAAACCCAGAATAGTGAAAACAATAAAAGAACTTCTGGGGGAATCACCATCCCTGACCTCAAGCTGTACTACAGAGCAATAGTGATAAAAACTGCATGGTATCGGTACAGAGACAGACAGGCTGATCAGTGGAATGGAAGGAACTGAAGGCCCAGAAGTAAAACCACACACTTATGGACACTTGAACTTTGACAAAGAAGCCAAAAATACACAATAAACAAAAGAAAGCATCTTCATTAAGTGGTGCTGGTCTAACTGGCAGTGTGTATGTGGAAAAATGAAAATACCTATCCCACCAAAAAAACCCCCACAAAAACAAACAAACAAAAAAGAAAGAAAAATGAAAACAGACCCATATTTGTCACTTGCACAAAGCTCAAGTTCAAGTGGATCAAGAACCTCAACATAAAACCAGATACACTGAATCTTATCATTTTTATTCATGCTTTTGTGTGTTTGTGTGTGTGTGTGTGAGTGTGTGCTACATGTGTGTGGGTGTCTGTGGAAGCTGGAAGAGGACGTCAGACCCCTGCACCTAGAGTCTTAGGAGGCTGTGAGCTGACCATTGTGGGTGCTGGGAATCCAATTCAGGTCCTCCAGAAGGGCAGCTGAGGCATCTCTCCAACCCCACCAGAAACGATTGTATGAATGTATATAAAGCTGTGATTTAATTAAGTTATGAAAACACATACAGGATGATCCCAATTGGGAATTAAAATGTGCATGTCTGTGTAAGAAAAAGAATAAGTGAGAAGTTACCTTGGGGGCTAACACAATGTATGACTATAATAGTCTTCATAGTTGTTATTTAGAAAAAATTTAAATTATTCATATCAATTTAAAAATAGTTACTATAACATTACTTGTACTTTCTATGAATTTAAATACAATGTATATGTGTGCAAATACCATCCAGTTAACTAGTTGTTTCTAGTACAAAGCCAGCTAAAATGTTCTTTGTCAATTAATGACTGCTCAGAAGTACGAGCACATAGCTGGTCCCCACCTCCTGCTCTACTCCTTGCTGATGTATTCTGTAGTCACCATACCTAATTTGAAGCTTTTGAGTTCAGATGTTGCAAGTTGAAGTGTCCTGCTGCTTAATACGAAATATTGAGATGTTTTTCCTTTAACTTAAGGCCATGCCCACCTAGAAATCAATTAGAGTAAGGACATGCACATAAGAGCCATGACTCCACTCATGGAACTGATTGGCAGAGGGGGAATAGGAAGACAGAAGGCCAACTGGGCTGGCTTATAATTCTATTTTCTGCCTTCCAACAGTATTAGAGAAAAGAAGCAGTCTCAAGAAAAGAATTTTCTTAAACTCTGAATTGCTTACACATCTAAGCACCTTATATTTGGGTGGAATGGAAAAGACAGTTATTTTTAAGCTACTCTTTACCTAGCTCTAGCCAACAAATGTAACTTGTGCTTTTATCCATTTTTCTTATTATCTAGCAAATAATAAGCACTCAAAACATAATCCTTCTGTGAATGATTATGGCCCACTAATAACAAAGCCTGTTTAGTTTTTAAAATCACAATTAACAATTATTTTAAATCACTCATGCCATAATAAACTATTATAATTATGAGGCTCAAATAAAACATTATTTATATCTACATGTTAAAATGATTTTAGATTAAAGCATAACCTCAGAAAAGGAAACAGCAGCTCAAACGTTGGTCTTTACAGATATTCTGTTTTAAATATATTAGAAAGGATAAATGGAATTGAATGTCAAGAATGAGTAAGTGACAGTGCTTACTCATTTGGTTTACAACTTATATCAGCTAATTTTTCTAGATTTAAATTGATTAAATTTTTTGGTTGTTTCATTTCAAATGACCACACCAGAAGAAAGCTGTTTGTCATGGTTATTTATGCTTTTCCTTTCTGTTTTAGCTTAAGGGAAATGTTCAAATGTAATAAATATGGAGTTATATTATAAAGAACAGCCAAATCTATTGCAATACATTAGAATTGGTCACGTGTTTGGAATCTCTGTAGCAGATGGTACATTAGGGTAAAATAAAACTACTCTGTTGAATTAAAAGTAAACAAAAATAACAGAGTAATGTTAAAATGAATCAAAAGCCATCAATGCCTAAAACGGAAACTATAAAGGTAGAAAAGCACAGGTACCCCACTCTACACACACACCCCTTTCCTGTCACACAGAACAGAGGTGAACGACGCAGTAAAGTACGGTCTGTGCATACCCACACTCCCAAATAAAGAGAGAGATGCAGCTATCATGTGCACAATTCTTATTTACCATCACTTTTAAAATGCCGCAGAATCATGGAAGCCCCTTTTTATCTGGCTGCCCTCTCTTCTAGAACAATGCACCTATAGAACACTATACCTATAGCATGCTTATAGAACATTACACCTATAGTATGCTTATAGAACACTACACCCATGGTTCACTTATATAACACAAGAATAGTAGTACACTTATAGAACTCTGCACCTATAGTATACTTATAGAACCTATACCCATAATACACTTATATAACTCTGCACACCTATAGTACACTTATAGAACATTGCACCTATAGTACATTTATAGAACACTACACCATAGTACACTCACAAAACACTGCACCTATAGTACATTACATCTGCAACTCTCTTTTTAGAAAATACAAGAGAATCTTGAGCTTTTTCCATTCTGCACTAAAACTCTCCCTGATCTCCTCCATCTTTTTCTTGTATTTTTTTGGTGATTGTAGGTCAACTTCTGCTCTCTGAAAGCAAGGACTATGGCATACTTTAGTTTGATAGACCCAAATTTCCTTCACACCTTCTGTACAGCCAAACCTCTTCATATAAGAATAAAAGTTAAACAAGATTAAAGGAAAATAAACTATTTGAAGGAAAACCAGTTTGACTGACTTTTTTGGCTTTGGCACTAAGTACCTGGCCACAGGATCTGGGTACAGAGAAAACAGCAGATGAAGACTGTTAAACATGCTATAAATAATGAATTGCTCACTTCATGGAAGATGAGCTGAGAAGGCAACAAGAGGTCACACTTTGCCTTTATAACACACACTAGAATTGAATCCAGGTCCTGTGGAAGAACAACTAGTGCTGAACTATTTCTCTCCCAAATACTTGTATCTCAGTTAGGGAAAGGGACTCTAGAGAGGGACTGGTAGGACTCAGTTGCTATGAAGGTGGAAACAGGAAAAATGGTGGGGGTTGGTGAAGGAGACTTATGGTGGGGGAGGAAAGGAGGAGGAACAAGAATGTTTGAAAAAAAAAAACATGGGGAATAATGTTATTTTACACTTACTTAAAACTATCTATAATATATGTGTATATTTATAAAAATGTGTGTAAATATACATGCATGTATTTTAAGCAACGCTACTTGGGGTGACCGCACTTATTCCAGAAACCACACACACACACACACACACACACACAAAACAACAAAAAATCCAGTACCAGGCATAGGAAACCTTCAGAGTTGTTGGTCAGGGAAGTCCAAGATACTCCCAATAATATAGACAATTGCTATTACCTTTGGCTGCTTCCCAGAGGCTGAAGTCCCTATTGCTGACAACACATACACGTTAGACCTACGAGGACTTGCAGAACCCCCCTGGGTGTGACCTAGAAGCCTCTTCCCTGAGGACTAGCCCTCATAATATCAGCAGTGATGCAAGCTGCCCAAAGAGAAAAGCCATCAATAGTCTCATCCAACTGCAAATGCTTACAAACCACACCAGTGACGAGAACAGCAAGATATTCTGGGATAGAACAGCAGCACTTACAGTGGTGGAGACCAATGGCCACCTACGTGGACTCACCCACCCAGCAGGAAGGAATTCATGCCTCACACTGTAAACTTACCCAACTACCCATGGCTGGTGAGACCAAGGGCTTAAAGGAGAACCTACTGTTTCAACTTCCTTAAGTCAGTGTAATTTCTAACTGTATTCTAAACACTTATTCTCATATTCACAGATAAGTGCAGCTCTGCCCCCTCATCAAGGAGGCTTCTTTTTGCAGCAGACAGAGCCTAGTACAAAAGCTATACTGGGTCAAAATACAGAGAACCACTGATCACTGGAGTGCCCACTCCCAGTTTAACACATTTACAACATGATCCCTACACCTAAGGCTTGGGGAAGGCAGAGGAGGGGGCATAAAACCAGAAAGAGCCAGAAGACCAGAACATCTGTTGCAAGACAGTATCTTCTTTAAAAGAACAAAACAAAAACAAAACTAACCAACTAAACAAACAAGACAGGAAAAGAGAAGGAAAGGAAAGAAAAGGAGGCTCGGTGGAAAGCCGGACACCAGTCTGGACAGTAAATTGACTCAGCAACAACAGAGAAAATAATAGAAAGCAGGAATCCAGACTGCCAGCAAGTGGGTAAGTACCATACTGTGAGGGAGAGAGGACAGCCATCAGTCATCTTTAGAACAACAACAGACAGCAAGAGCCTCAACACTCCTTGGCGACCCTGTCCCAGGATGTTTTCTTACACAACTGACCAGTAGGCACAGGAGGAAGAACACCAGGACATTTCTAGAAGGTCAGGCTAAGAGTCTTTAGGTGGTCTTGTTCATAGGCATTTACACCTACCTTTAAATACTGGGTGTATACAAAGACTGGCTTTATGTTCACTGTAAAAGTACAGTGCCTACGTTGTAGGCAACAGTAACTACCTGTTGAATGCATAAATGCACAAAAGGAAGTGATGAGAGTAATGCCAGGGCCCACTAATCTCTTAATATTTCTTTTTGGGCAAATTAAAATAAAACCTTGACGGTAATAATGCTGGCAGTAGCTAGTCTTTTCCAGAAAGTAAGTCCCTCTCTGGAAACGGAAGGAACTGGCTGTGAGCTCCAATCTTGGCACTGCCACTCTCAGTCCCCGCTTAACCCCGGGGAAAAAAAAGATTAGCTCTGGGATTCAGACTGGGTTGAGAGCCATGTTAAGAATCAGGAGAACAGAGAAAATAGGAGAAATTGAGGCCTGGGTCACGTGGTGAATTACAGTCAGGCCAGCAGGATCCGTAAGTGAGACTCACATTATCCCCTCTCCTCCCTCCCCCTCTCACACACACACCCACAAACTAAATTAAAAAAAACAATTAGTGAGTTAACTACTCAGATGTACAACCTAGGGTGCTATAGATCCTGGTTCTGATCTCCAGCACCACAAACTAATAAACGATGAGGAATTAAGTTAAAATGTGGTAATGGTCTAGAGAATTATCTGGGTTTGAGGTTTAGGCAGGAAGCAGGATCAAACACATTAGTGTGCACAGGAGTTAAAATGAAACAAGGACGAGTGTAGGTAGTGTTGAGGTGCCTCGCAGCCCAGGCCTGAGACTGAGGAGCGAGTGCCTGCACAGACTGTAGAACGGAGCAGAGGAACAGCGAGCCTGCACTCAACAGCAAAAGCCAGTGCAATTTTTATATATAAATACTGCATACTTTTTGACAGTTATATTTACAGTTGTAAATGTATTTGATTGCTTTTTCTAAGAACTTAAGACATATTAAACAATACATGAATGAGTCAAGTTCATATTGGTTTCTTTTGCTCCTCGACTTTGCTCCTACACTTTACAGTTAGACACTATCAGTGATAAGAATCTGCCTAATCACCAAAGTCATTATTTGCATCACTTACAGATGAATTGTTTTTTCCTGAAAACTTTAACCTACATTAAGACACTACAAAAACAATATCCTTTTTTTTTTTTTTTAAAGAAGGTTTTATTTTGTCTTATAGTTTCAAAGATGCCAATCCATGATTCCATTGTTTGTGGTATTCCTGCTGAGGAGGAACACCCTGGTGAGAGTCAGGGCAACCAGGCCTGCTTCACAAAAACATGAGACAGAGAGACAGAGGGACCAGAGACAAGACACAGTCCTCAAGGACAAGTCTCCAGGGACCAGTCTTCTCCAGGTAGATTCCACCTTTTCTGTTTAAATAACTTATTTTCTGTCTTTTAATGTTTCTTATGTTTTTTAAAGTTATGTTTCTTCAGCTTTAGTTAAACTAAAGAACAAAACATATTTTTTTTTAAAAAAATTATCACTCCTTCAATGTGTTTCTCTGAATTTAATCATAAAACTGATGTTTATGTCTGAAGTCCTTAACCTGTTAGGATGCACTGTTAAATCTGTGTTCTTGTCCCCTCAGCAATGCACAGTTCTGATATAATCAACTGGCCTCTGTAACAGCAGTAGAACCACTTTTAAGGACACCTAATTTTAATATTTTCTCTCAGCACCCTTTAACCAGCCTGTTAGAGACTATTCAAGTACCTGTGTGAAAGCAATACACATTTTCTACCCAAATGCAGGTGCTTTACCAACTCCCACTGGAACACAATAATATCTTCACTGTCTTCCTGCCCTTCTCCAGAACCATAGTAATGCTTACAGCAAATTAGCATGCTAAAAAATCATCACATTTTATTCCATGTGAGACACACACACATACACCACACACATACACCACAGAAGGAAAAGAATGTAGAGACACTACACGCTAAGGAAGTGCTCAAGAAAACTGTCTGTGAGGAATTAGATGTGGTGATAAAAAAGGTTGAATTTTTATATAATATAATTTCAAGTGATATTTCTAAGCTTGGACTGTGTACCTCTCACATCTATGTCTATAACAGTAGATAATTAATCTGTCAATTTAGAAATTTGAAAACACATTTTATAATTTTTTCCAAGAACCTTTCTTAATATAAGCCTAAGAAGATGGCTTGGGCCTGGAATGCTAGAGCTCCAAGCCATCAAGCAGTCCAGGCCACCAGAAGATGGGAAGATACGGGATCTTTCTTCACAAACGGAGCGACCTATGCATCTCACAACTAATGCTGGACTTCTGGCCTACAGAGATGAGAGACATTATGTTTCTGTTTTGAACACACACACACACACACACACACACACACAGCAAAAGAGAGAGGAGGGAAGGTGGGGTGGGGAGGACGGGGGGGGGGGGGAGGAGAGATTTTGATCTGAGCACGTTCAACTCTCCCATTCTGCCCAGCTGCTTCTGCTACCTAACTCTAGCCTCCCGTGACCATCTGTCAAGCATCACCTGGCCTCCCTCACAATTCATGTCGGCCACAGCTCACACTGAAGCATGGCTCTCACTACTCCAGTCCAGCATCTCTCTCATTATGGCACGTGACTACAGACTGGTCTGCTACTATTTGCCAGCTATTTAATGAGCTCCTTACTGTCTCCATTAGACAGGAAATGACCTGAGGACAGACTACACTCATACTTCTTCTGTGTCTCCTAGTATCTTGGCACATCAAGGTTAATAGTTAATGAGAATATTCATGTGGAGCCTAACAACTGCCCAGTTGTTGCAGTTATGTTGACATTGTTGACTTCTGTGGTTGACTATATACTAAATTTCTAGCAATTACTCTTTTAATTATGATAAAAAATTTCCGTGAAGTAGAATATTGACAAATTGTAGCTATCTACTCCCACATAAAATGGAAAAGAATATAAAGTTTTCTCCTCAGTACAGACATTGTGATGTCATTCTATAACCTACATTACTTTGCTAGCTTCCTTTAATCTGGGTGGTTTTTAAATTTTTCTTTTTCTTTATAATTTTTATGTGTATTGTTGTTTTGCTTGCATGAATGTCTGTGCACTACATATGTGCCTGGTGCCCACTGAGGCCAGAAGAAGACATTAGATCCCGAGACTGGAATTATAAGTGGCTGTGAGTTGTCATATGGGTGCTCGGAATCAAACTCAGGTTTTCTGGAAGAGCAACAAGAGCTCTTAAGCCATCTCTCTAGGCCGCAATGTATCCATTCTTAATGCTACTGTACTGTTGGCTTAAAATTTTCACCCTAGTCAAAATGACTAAGATCAACAAAACAACTGACAAACAAAACTGGTGAGCCTCTGGGGAAAGGGAGCCCTCCCTCATTCACTATCTCTAGGAATGCAAATGGGTTCAGCCATCTGGGAACCAGTATGGAAAATCTTTAAAAAGCTAACAATAAATCAACTATATGACCCACCCACACCATTCCTAGTTACAAGCCCACAGGACCTGACATCCTATCCCACAGATACTTGCTCAGCTATGTTCGCTGCTGCTCTATCCACAACAGCTAAGAAATGTTAACAACCTAAATGTCCTACGATTGACAAATGGATAACAAAAATGTGGTGCATATACACTATGGAATTTTATTTGACTGTAAAGAAAAATGAAAATGTGAAATTTGTTGGTAATGGATAGAAGCAGAAACTATTCTATTAGAGAGAGAGGTAACCCATCTGCAGAAAGAAAAAATGCCCATGCTCTTGCTCATGTAAGCGCTCCTAGCTCTATATCCTCAGATGGAATCTATAACCTGGAGTAACTGCAGAAACCAGGACAGTATCAAGGAGTTGTGCAGGCAGGAGGAGTAGGGAGCGGCAAGGGCTAGAAATAGGATCAGTAGGATGTATGTTACATAAAGGGGTAAAGGAAATGAGCAGAAAGTAGGGAAGGAGGGTGATACAGAGGAAGAGGGATGGAGAGGGACAAATACCACCAAAGATGCTTGGAAAAGCCTTAAGGAATCACATTATCTTATATTTACATAAAATTACATATACAACACACATACACTTTAAATAAAATTATGTCTCTTGGACTGACAATAGTCCTCCTCAAGAACAATAGTCTAACAAAAACCTAGTATGAGACATGAGAAAACTTCTTAAAGTTGTTGGTCAGGGTAATCCAAGACACTCTCAAAACAGCTATTGCTGTGACCCTTGGTTGCTTCATAGAGTTGGAGGTAAGTTCCTATCACAGTTGGAGGACTGCACATACTGCTGACACAGGATTTAGAAGATTCAAGCTAGATTTGACCTGAAAGAGTTCCAGCTTTGCTAGGACCAGGTGACATGCGGGCTACCAAGAGAAGGAAGGGACTCTACTCAGCTGTGCTATGAACCACAACAGCACAGCGAGATGCTCTGAAAGGTGCACATCCCTCAGTGGTAGCCAACAGCGACCTGCGTGGACTCAAGGCCAAGCTGAGGTCACTGCCGTTAGAGGAGGACCTACTACCACCCCATTACTAAATCAGTGTAATTGCTCGCTGCATCCTAGACTCATTCTTATCCCTATAGTCATCAATACAGAAAATCACATCTGATCAAAATGTAGAGATCAATCAAGTGATGATGGATTGTCCAGTAACAGTGGACGCATCTACAATACAACTCCTGCCCCAAAGGCTCAGGGAACATACCGAGGAAGGGGCAGAGACATTTTAAGAGTCACAGGACCAAGAAGTCTGCTGTGAGATTATAAGAGAAAAGCAGGAGAATACCTCAACAGTACAGGTGCCTAAACAAGACTCCAACAGACATACTAACACAAGCACACCATCTCATGGGGCCCCACCCCTACAGACAACTTAATGAAAGAACTACAGGCAACTTAATGACTGCTTAAAGAACTACAGGCAACTTAATGACTGCTGAGAAAGAGAGAATCAGGTTTTCCCAGGAATACGCCCCTAACTGGTTATCCAATACCAAGTGATCAGAACTGGAATCATATATACACAAGCAGTATTAAATGAAGCCAGCAGATTGTAGTTATATAATTATGTTATAATGTGTATGCATAGTTATAACAATAATTGTAACAATAATAAAAAAATAAGAGGCCATGAATGAGGAGGTATGGGAGAGGACATGGGGGGGGGGGCTGGAAAGAAAAAAGGGAAGGAGAAGTAATTCTATTCTAATTAAAATAAAATATAATTAAAATGCTCAATTTCATTTCCCATATATCTGACAATAGAAATGGTCTAATTATGGACATAAATATAAACCTTGAAAGACCCCATTTTAAAGGTATACTTTCTGTTCCTTTCCTTTGTTTTACTTCCCCTTTATTGCTATGGGAAGAGCCACTGTTCCTGAATGTAAAAACTTGCTTCCCCATCTGGCTCGGCCCTGAGGTGGATCAGGTACCTGCGGCCTTCGCTGGCTACATAAGATATGTCAGGGGACTTGAAATAAGCGGTACGTTACCTTTAGACATGACTTTGGGCTTACCTCTTCACTTATTGTGAAATTATCCTATAATCCTACTAGAATTACAGAGGCAGGATTGATACTGCCTCTCTCTTCCCCCATTTCACTAAACACTGAGGTGAAAGTTAAGCTTTGGGGAGGTAAATGAAGCTAAGCTTCATTGCATTGGGGCCAGATAATGAGTGCTTCTCTAAAAAAGGTAAATATTCGGAATGCTTAGAGAAATCCTAAATAAGCAGGTATTCCCCCAACAAAACAAGTTTAAATCAGAAGTTCTGGGAGGCTGCGCGCTGGCCTCATTTCACACAACAGATTTTTCCTGCAGACGAGGCCCATGCCAAGACACAGCCTAAACGCTCTAGAAAATGCCAACATTTCTCAAGTTTAGAAAAATCCTTTATAGTATAAGTTGTTTCTCAACCTTTAAATATTTATGCTTTTAGATAAATATAAAAATTTCATGTTCTTTTAATATTGAAATGAAAAACTTCACATGTACAAATCTTCCACTGAACCATCTCTCAGATTCAATAACTATAAAGATTTTGATATCTATTTCATTTATTTCTTTTTCTTTTTTAAGTATCATAAGCCAAGTTCCAGATTTCATGTTCTTCCTTCCTGAAACATCTCAAAATGACTCTTTAAAACAAAAAGAGGAGGAAGAAGAAAAGAAATGGGTGCAGGAGCCTATCTGGATCTTCATTCACACTCTCTAAAACCACCATTGCAATCGAGAGATGGAGCTGTGATTCTCCATGTATACAATGAACACCACTAATGTGCCACAGAGGTAGCTCATCAGTAGAATGCTTTGAGTGCAGAGTTATCAACTTATAAAAAAATGTAGCCGGGCGTGATGGCGCACGCCTTTAATCCCAGCACTCGGGAGGCAGAGGCAGGCGGATTTCTAAGTTCCAGGCCAGCCTGGTCTACAAAGTGAGTTCTAGGACAGCCAGGGCTATACAGCGAAGTCCTGTCTTGAAAAACAAACAAACCAAAAAAAGTTACTTCTATCATAACATGTATTTTTAATAAGATTTCTTTAGATTGGCTGCAACTATTATAAAGAAAAAGGTGGGGATTTGAGGGAGCGTGGGTGGCTGTGTGCAGAGGAGCAAGCGTGGGTATTTCAGTAAGGAAAAGCAGTGACCCAGGTGTGCACAGTGGGCTGAGGGGACTCCATGGCTTTCAACACAGCTGCAGGCTGGTTGGCTGAGCCCCAGGCCTTCAGCGTTTCCAGGGACAATCTGCTATCTTTATTTTCACAAGTTCTTAAGCAAATGAAGATGCTTTAACTGGCTGGAAACTGCCGGTGCTCCTGTTCTGGAGATGACTGGCAGGGCTTTTCTTCATTTAACCTTGGGTTTAACTGTCATTTTAGGAAATGTCTCACTTGAGCATTGCTCAGAGTAACCCTCCTCTTTATCTCTTAGCACCCCTGAGACTGCTTTGGACTGAGCATGGACTTTAGTTCTTCACTGTGGTGACTCGGAACTCAGAAGCCTGGGTACACAAAGGACAGTAGCTATCCATTCACAGAGTGAATGGATAAATTTGACATATTTAGAACTCTTCTGGAATATGCTAATGTAATCCAGTTAGGAAACATGGAAATACTGCTCAAGCTTAACATCACGGAGAATGGGAAGATTTGTAACTTCTTTGTGTGGATAATTTACCCCATGGTAGCTCATGTCACCTTACTGGTTAACAGGAAAACTTTGGGACAGTATTGTATAGACTATAACTGCAACTCTCAGCCTCTGTCTGATCAGTTCAATAATAATTTCCAAATGTACTTAATGGACTATTATATCAGTAATTAGAAATCAAATTTTGCTAGGCTGCAAAAGATGTCAAAATTATGTATGCTCAGACTAAGATATTTTACAATTAAAATTTTATTTAATTAGCATTCCTCAGAGAAAGATATTTTTAAATTAAAATTTTATTTAATTAGTGTTCCCATAATCTATATTAAAATTTATTTGTAACCTGCTGACTTACAAGCATACATCCAGAGTAAGAAAAATACACAAGAGCTGGTAGTGGCTAACAAAATTCAATGACATAAAAGAGTAAATGATAATTAATAATAATAACATCCTAGCAAAGAAAAGGATATAGGGCAGTGGAGTAGGAAAATATATGAATAAAATGGAAAACCCTACCTCAGTGCTTTGCGGGTATTTGAAACGCTCCTTCCTTTCACCCACATCTTTGTGAGTTAAGGTTAATGGATTTCTATAGCACCCCTGTGCCATTACTGCCAAATGCTTTCCTAGGGATGAGGCAGATACCTGGTTATTTAAGGAGCAGGATAAATGGGCCAAGACAGCTTTCCCTATCCCCAAGTCACCAGGGAGCGTTTGAGAATTCCACCTGACATGAGGACAGCACAGTGCTCTTAAACAATCTGCAGTTTGATCCGCTTGTTCCCCAGTGGGGGAGGTAGGCCACAGCTCACTCAGGAGTCATTGATTGGATTAACGGCCTAATTCCCAACAGATGAATAGAATACTGATGTCTTGTCAGACCAGATCACAAAAGGAAGACACAATCTGCTCCTACAGCTCAGAGATTTAACCCTCCATGTACCTTCAAGCCACAATCTCTATTTTTTTTTTGAGTCTTATAATTTATTCAGAACCATTTGCCTACAAATATTATCAATTGTGATTTTATTACCATTCACAAGCTTTCTTCTCTTTTTAGGGATTTTTTTTCAAAATGTTTACAAACAAGGAACAATGTTTACCTCAATTTTTACTGTGCACGTTGGTCCTTCTAAATCCTTGCCTGGGCTTCCT